>NC_139034.1:43571384-44224816 GCF_964662115.1 Mustela nivalis | reverse complement strand
AACTGGCTGTCAGATGGTACAGTCTACATCCACCTTGTTCCAAACACAAGGTCTCTTCAAGTTTTCTCACCATTCCATCTGTCTTAGTTCAGTCTGCTATAACTAAAATGAAATATACTGGGTAGCTGAAAAAATAGATGTGTATATCTCATAATTCTAGAGGCTGGGACGTCTAAGGTCAGGCACTAGCAGATGCATCAGTGCCTGAGGAGATCCCATTTCCCAGTTCATAAACAACCATCTTCTCACTTTGTCCTCACACAGTGAAAGTGGCAGGAGAGCTCTCGGAGTCTCCTTCATAAGGGCACTAATCCCATTCATGAGGGCTTCCCCCTCATGACCTAATCACTTCTCAAAGTACCTCCCTCCTGAAACCATCACATTTAGGGGTTAGGATTTCACATATGAACTTCAGGACACACAAACATTTCGTCCATGACCCCATCTTCGACCTCTCAACTGCTCTTCACGTGCCAAAAGACGTTGCCTATGGGGCCACCTGCTGACAGTCACTGCTATTCTACTACTAGGGTACCATGTTGTGGTAGGCTGAAAATAAACCCCCAAATATTTACCTTCTTCTCCCCAGAACTTGTAAATATGTTACCTTACATGGTAAAAGGCACTTTGCTGATGTGATTAATTAAAGATCTTGGTACGGAGAGATTATAGTGGGTTCTCTTGGTGGGCCCAGTAAATCATGAGGCCTTTCTAAGAGGAAATTGGAAGGGTCAGAGCGGAAAAGGAGAAATGATGGAACCAGAGAGAAAGAGAGAGCGACTAGAGTGAAAATGTTACGCTGCTGGCGTAACATCCAGAGATGGAGGAAGAAATCACGAGTCAAGGAATGTGGTCAACCTCTGGAAGTCGGAAGAGACGAGGACAGATTCCCTACAGCCTTCAGAAGGAAGGCAGCCAGCCTCTCAGCAGCCTTGATTTTAGGCCATTGAGACTAATTTTAAAGTTTTGACCACTAGACTTGGGAGATAATAAATATGTATTATTTCAAGCCACTAAGTTTGTGGTAATTTCTTGTAGCAGCAAGAGGAAACTAATACATGCATGAAATATGGAGTTTCTTTAGAAGTCCCGCAGTGTCCCTGGGCTATATCTAGGGAAATGAAACATAGGTGTCCTCTCCATTGGTCCTCCCCCAGCCTGCTGCCAATCTCAACTGGACTGCTATTGTCCCCGTTCATCCCTCCTTCAGAACTTGGCCAAGAGAAATGGAGAAAACTACATTCCTTTCAGAGGGCACCACCAGCAGCCAAGTCTATTATCCTCTTCTCTGTGAAGAATGAACCTGTTTCCCTCCTTGACACAGGAAATAATGGGCCAATCATTCCTCCAAATCTATCATTTGTTTTAACACTTCAGGGCTTTGGCTTCTAATATACAAAGTCAAATTTTCAAACTAAACCTCTTTCTCTCACAAAGTCCACTCAGGCAAACTTAAAGCTTCTCAATTTAAGTTTAAAATTTCATTCACAAACATATGTGTTCTGTTATATTTGTCCTTCTCCTGAGCCAATGAAGGCACTGCTTCAGTGCTGTGTAAAGAGAAAATCTGGGCAAATATTATGGCAATTTAACCTTGTTCACATAGACCTCCATCAACATTTTTAATATTTGCAGAATATTTCATTATATGGTTACTCCAGAACTTATTTACTCAATTCCCCTTTGATGAGTATTGTGATTGTTGTCAAATTTTTACTAGCATAAAAAATGCAGACATGAATATTCTTGTATATACATTTCTGAAGAGAAAAATAAAAGAGTATAAAATCATCTCTTTAAGGAAAAGCCTTAGAAACAGATTTTCTAGATCAAAATTTATGCATATTTTACATTTAGGAACTTACTGCCCACTTGCTTTTCTTCTACAGTGGAAGTAAAAGAGTCATCCTACGCTTGTACCAATTTTTTCTTTCATCTGTACTCCAGGCTGTGAGGTCCCAATCTGTCCATACTCTGGCTAATTACAGGTGCTATTCATTTTTCCTTTATCCTCAGTGGAGCCAAAATAAGATCAAACTGGTATTTTACTTTGTCTATATTTGATTATTAGTCAGGCTAATATTTTTTGTTTATTGGACATTTTTATTCCTTTTCTAGATTCACCAATCATACTCTCAGCCCATTTTTCTACATCTTCAGATTAGTCTATGTACACCATCCCAATTTCCCCCATGCTTGTCACTTACCTTTCTTTTTGTATTTATTTTCCCTTTTTCATTTTCCTTTTTTGTTGTCGTTTTTCTTTTGGAAGCATAGTTCACACACAATGTTACATTAGCTGCAGGTGTACAACACAGGGATACCACATCTCTCTACGTCATGCTGTGTTCGCTACATGTGTAGCTCCCATCTGTCACCATACAAAGCTATTGCTATACCATTCCCTATGCTGTGCCTTTATTTCTGTGACTTACTCATTCCATAACTAGCAGCCCATGTCTCCCACTCCCCTTCACCTATTTTGCCCATCCCCCAACCTCGTTCCCTCTGGCAACCATCATGGGTCTGTTTCTGCTTTGTTTGTTTTGTTTTTTAGATTCTACATATTTTGTTTTATTTTAAAGATTCTACATATTTAAAACTTTACTTTTATGGCTTCTCTGCCCCGTGAGATTGTCAAGTATGTCAATCATTCCTTTAAATGTTCTGATTTAGGTAGTACTCCAGCTTTTAATTGTAGTGCTGTTTGTGATTTGCAGAATGTGGTATCTGAATGCTTGGATCAAGGAGGCATATTTAAAAAGAAAAACTTTTTGGTGACACATGTCAACAGGCTTTATTTCATAATAAATAAATAAATGTACTTTGATTTAATGGACGACTCGGGGTCTTTAAAAGCTGTCAGTCGTAACTGAATGACTTTCTGAAGTTATTCAGTTATGTTTATAACAGCTTGTCCCCAAGAAAGCAGTCATTTAATGTTGTGGCTCAACTAACAAGTTATGCTTCACATTTGGCAGCTCTTCCTTCTACAAACTAATAGCCTTTCTAAAACCCATTCACCTGACACTTCTCTTCCTGCCATGCCTGTTCTTTGCAGAATTATTTAGATTTTCAAAAGAATTTGAAATGCTTAGTCTCTAAACAGTTTCTCTCAATGTAGCCTCTTGCTATTCAGACTTAGGTAACAGGACTTGAATCACTATTGAGCCCACCAGAGCTACCTATGTGTCCACTGAGAGGCTAGACTGCTTGGTTAGGTGGGCGTGTATCTCACGTCTTTGAGGGAAATGTATCCTCTACAGTAACCAGGAGGAAGGAAACCCTGTGAGGGTGTTGACACCAGATTACCAGATCAAACATCTGGACTAAAATGAATGGTTAGATCAGTGAGGGGATTTACCTGGCATTTACTGAAGCAGTTGTTGATATGGATTAATGAAAACAATCTGCAATTGGTATTTTGTGAATAGAAATCCTATTTTGGATTTCATAAAATTGAAATCACTGTGGTGTCCTTCATATTTTATTTTGATACCCTGTTGTCTTGATACTCTGGAGTGTGTGTGTGTGTGTACACATGTGTGTGTGTATGTTGGAAGGAGAGGCAGGTGGTAAAGAGAGAAATCAATGCAATTGTTTTGTAGGTAAAAGTGTTTCAGCATGGGATTTTTTTCAAACATCAGTAATTCCTTCAAAGACATTCTTAATTAATTGATATTAATAAACAATTATCTAAATAAATTCTAGTGTTATTGTGTTCCAAACTGAAATATCCCTACTTAAAATAAGCTAAAGATCCTATGGAATATTACACAGCCATTAAAAAGAATAAACATAAATTTCAAACTCATGTTTGTTGAGTTTTCTCGCCCCAATGTACTTCTACCAAGTGAAACCTACTAAATCCAACTGATAAACATTTAAGATTTGTTAAACTATGAATGGAAGCAAAACCAATGCATTATTTAAAAAAAATAACTTTTGGCTCAAAAATACTATATTGAATATTTTTAAATGTCAGATAACTGGAATGCTAGAAATCTTTAATTTGATTTTTCTAAAACAGCTTGGTTAAAAATTGAGTCCCTGGGTACTATGTTTTTCTCCTGATAAATTCAAGTAGCTTGTATGAAAAATATCTGATATATTTTCATCTTATAATCTTTTCTATAGACATTCAGAAAGCTTTGGTTCCTCTTGACCACATTCTATCTAAATCAAATTCATTTTGTCCAACAAAAAGTTCAGGAAGACTGCACAGAAATATTATTAATGTTGAAATACCAGACATTTTCTAGATAATTCTATAGAAAAGATAATTCTGAATAGGATTTTTTTTTATCTTGATAAGGTGCTGTTATTCATTTCTCTTGGAACTATTTCTTCCTGATAGATACAGTTTTGTCCCATGCTGGTAAAACCACTATTTTGTTAATAGTTAACAATGTATCTTCCACATGGTCATTCCCTCTGCTTTGGTCCCTTGACCTATTTCTTCAACAGTGCAAAATTTTTTTCAACAGATTCTTCCTAAAGTTACCCACTAACTTTTAACAATGAGATTTCCAAGGAATCCAATAAACCCTCTGTCTAATTGCTTTTCATCTCTGACCAAATTGTCATTTTTTGGCTGCTGATTTATGTGTGTCCAAAATACCTCAATTCCTTATGCTTGTTATGAATTGTTACTTTGGGAAGATCTTTTCTATTTCCAAATTACACAAATTTCTTTTCATTTCTATTGTTAAAGAAAGATTTTTTAAAAGCCAATTTCAGTATTGTAGACATTTAAGGGGCATAATTAATTTCATGCTTGTCCTCATTTATCAGCAAGCTTGCTTCCTTTTTTTGTGTCTCCTTCCCCTGATGTATTTGTTAACACTTCACTGAATAGTGTTAATCCTTTATATTATTAGAATATTTTGCTTACTTGCAAACACATATCTTTTCAATGAAAGTTGTCTCCTTATCTGATGGCGGCTTCCTTCTCATCTTCTTATTTCCCAAACAGATTTTGTTTATCAAAGTCTTTTGGTGAGTTTTAGTGACTTTAGCAAGACTTTTACCAAAGTCATGCCACTTGTTCTGTAGAGTTCTTTTTCCTGATGGGGTTAAAAAGATAGGCTGGGTTTTTATTAAAATCCTTTATTTTTATTTCCTGAACACTTAGATTATTTGGGATTTTTTTGTGTGAATTATTATATACTGAAGTTTCTACTGTTATACTGGAATCAATGATTTTCTGCACCATATCTGCTTTATATCCATAATAGTCTATAAACACCAATTTATATTTCATCAACAAAATTTTTTTTATTTTTTGAAAGTTTTTATTTAAATTCCAGTTTGTAACATTGTAATATTAGTTTCAGTTGTGCAATACAGCGATTCCACACCTCCATACAACATCCATTGCTCATCACAACAAGTCCAGTCCTTAATCCCCAACACCTATTTAACTCATCCCCCCCACCTACCTTCCTTCTGGTAACCATCTGTTTGCTCTCTACAGTTAAGAGTCTGTTTTTTGGTTTGCTTCTCCTCTCTCTCTCTTTTTTATGCTTTTGTTCATTTGTTTTGTTTCTTGAATTCCACGTATGAGTGAAATCATATGGTATTTGTCTTTCTCTGATTTATTTTGCTTCTCATTATATTCTTTAGCTCCATCCATGTTACTGCAAATGGCAAGTTTTCATTCTCTTTTTTTGGCTGAATAATATTCCATTGTGTATATACAACATCTCTTCTTTATTCATTCATCAGTCAATGGTCACATGGGCTATTTCCATAATTTGGCTATCGTAGATAATGCTGCTATAAACATCGGGGTGCATGTATTCCTCTGAATTAGTATTTTTGTATTCTTTGGGTAAATACCTAGTAATGGAATTTCTGGTTCATAGGCCTGTTTTATTCTTAACTTTTTGAAGAACCTCCATACCATTTTCCAGAGTGGCTGTACCAGTTTGCATTTCCACCAACAGTGCATGAAGGTTCCCCTTTCTCCACATCCTCACCAACAATGTTAGTTCTTGTCTTTTTTATTTTAGCCATTCTGAGAGGCATGAGGTAGTATTTTATTGAGTTTTGATTTACATTTTCTTGATTAGTGATGCTGAGCATCTTTTCAAGTGCCTGTTCGCCATTGGTATATGTTCTTTGGAAAATGTCTATTCAAATAGTATCCACTTTTTAATTGGATTGTTTTTTTATTGAATTTTATGAGTTCTTATATGTTGGATATTAACCTTTTATTGGATATAGCATTTGCAAATGTCTTCTCTCATTCAGTAGGTTGCTTATTTTCTGGATAGTTTCCTTTGCTGTGAAAAAGCTTTTTAGTTTGATGTGTTCTCATTTGTTTATTTTTGCTTTTGTTGCCCTTGCCTGAGGAGACAGATCAAAAACATATATCTATTTGATAAGATAAATATCAAAGAGCAAACACATTGCCCATGTTGTCTCCTAGAAGTTCTATGGTTTCAGGTCTTATATTTATGCCTTCAACCTATTTTAAGTTTATTTTTATATATTTTTGTGTATGGCATAAGGAAGTGGTCCATCTTCATTCTTTTGCATGTTGCTGTCCAGTTTTTCCAACACCATTTATTGAAGAGGCTGTTTTTCCCCCATTATATATTCTTGCCTCATTTGTCACAGATTAATTTACTGTATAACCAATCATGGCTTTATTTCTGGGCTCTGTATTCTGTGCCATTGATCTATGTGTCTGCTTTTGTGCCAGTACCATTCTGTTTTGATTACAACAGCTTTGTGGTACATGTTAAAATTTGGGATTGTGAGACCTCTTTCTTTGTTTCTCTTTCTCAAGATTCCTTTGGCTATTTGGGCTCTTTTGTGGTTCCATACAGATTTTAGAATTATTTGTTCTAGTTCTGTGAAAAATCCCATTGGTATTTTGATAGAGATTGCATTGAATTGGTAGATTACTTTGGGTAGTATGGACATTTTAGCAATATTAAGTCTTCCAATCCATGAGCATGAAATATCTTTCCTATTGTTTGTGTTGTCTTCAATTCCTTTCATCAATGTCTTGTGTTTTTCTCCATCTAATGAGATGATCATTATCCTTTGTTTTATTAATGTGGCCTATCATATTGATTACAAGAAGTAATTTTGAGAATAAAATAAGTGCATATTATTAAAGGAATTATGTAAATTGCAATATACTCTGAATAAATTAATTTTTATTAAAACTCCCTCTTTGTTTATGTAAGGGATCAGAAAATGTGATGTTAAATGATTTATTAGTGAAAGTTTGATCTAGGGAAAGTTTATACATAAAATAAGATTAGGCACAGGAATTGACGTTGGAGAAATGAGGGAAAAGAGAGGGTTTCCTATTTTCCTTTTGGAAACTTTAACTCTCTTTTTGTCACTTCTGAGTAGTTAAAATTAATTAAAAGGGCTCCTGTAATCTCTCCCTCCATCTTTGTTTTCTACCTTTCTACCTACTCCATTAGCTCAGAATATCTTTGACATTGAGCTAGACAATGCAGCCAGGTCATATCTACACTGTAAGACAATCTATCATTATCACTACCCCTAGGAGCCTTCATAGACATTTTATACCTAATCACCTCTCCCCCATAAATATTTAATACTCTACATTTAGTGTATATATGTTTCTGTCCTTTGGGCCTTTGGAAAACCACAAACCATTGCAACTAACTATAATTTTTTTGGCTCTAATTATCAATTTTAACCCTCTAGAGGATTATTATTGTCCCCATGGAGAATGTGTGATGGGGAACAGGTGAGAGAACTAGTACTTCAGTTCAGCATCTTTCTCCTGTCCAATGTCATTTATAAGTCTCCCTTTAGTTGAAAACAACTGAAAGCCAGGAGGCAAAGGAGTTCACAGATAGTCTATGCAAGTCAACCTCCTACAACACAGAGCTGGATGGAGAAGGATCAAGAGTGGATCTGACTGGGTGAATAAAAGATATTAACACAGACAAGAAGCCAATAACCATGAAATACATTTTCAATGTGTGGTGGTTTTGAGAACAGGTAAAGTCAAAAGTCGGAAGAGCTGATATATTTAGCAGAGACAGGGCAGATGGGAAATGAAGGTAATAAAGAGAGCTTAAGGGGCACCTGGGTGGCTCAGTTGGTAAAGTGTCTGCCTTCAGCAGTTTCATGATCCCTGAGTCCTGGGACTGAGGCCCACATCAGGCTCCCTGCTCAGTGGGGAACCTGCTTCTCCCTCTCCCTCTGCTATTCCCCCTGCTTGTGCTCTCTCTCTGTCAAATGAATAAATAAAATCTTAAAAGAGAGAGAGAGAGCTTAACACAGAAAGTAAACAAATAACAATGGCTAGACTGGTTCAAGATCTAGCTCTTCTTCTGAAATCTTAAATGCAGGAGTCCTCAAGCCTCATGCTGGAATTGACACTCTCCTGGTATCTTACTGGGCTCTTAGTTCATGAAGGTTCTATCAGGAATGTGGTACAAGAGAATTGATTGCAACATTTCATTTGATAGAAAGATAAAAGAGGCTCAGGGGAAGTGAGGTGCTGGAATGAGAACTTGTGTCTAAATCTCTAATAGGCCCCAAGACTTTCCTGTACATTATACCACTGTATAGCACTTGCTGGCCCAAATTTTCTAGCTCTTTCCTGAAGGCTTCTTCTTAATTCTTTTCCATTTCACTTGCCTTCTCTTTAGCTTTTACATGTAGTAAGAAAGTCATAAGGAAAAGAAAATATATTTACAGTACTGTACTGATTTTATAAAACAAAAAAAATCCATGTATACGTGGACCCACACAGTTCAAACCCGTGTTGTTCAAGTAAGGAATCAACTGTATTGATAAGTTACAAACATTGATATTGGGAAATCACATGTAATAAATTATTCTCAAGCATTCATAAATTCAACTTTTCTCCTTATGACTAATTATGAATGACCCCAAGTTTTCATGTCCAGAGTAATTTTTAACTTTGCTAGGGGTGTTAGTTTTAGTTCTTCATGTTACAAGGTGGCTGTCCTTTAGCTAGTGAGTAAGGTGAGCTTACTGTCCTGCATTCACATTCAAATCAGCTTTGTGTTTAGTGACTTTTATGGCCATACACAAAATGAAACATAAACACAAAACCTTTGTGTGTAGTGATTCATATTGTCATTTTATGGCAACAATTATGCATTATGGTGGTATTTACAGACAGAGGGATTTGCAAAGATATGGTGAAAGTCCACTATAGTTGAAAATCCAAGGCTATAAAACATAAAAGAAAGATTTTCTCACAGGATTTTAGTTTTGTTACTGTTATAGATAGCACATAAGAGAAGTCTTCAAAAGTGCATAGTTAGAAAGAAAAAAAGAAGAGAGATGGAGTCATTCTTTTTCTCCCTTACAAAGTCCTAGAACAAGCTGGGGTTTCTTAATTTATCTAAAACCCTTTATAAGAGGTACAAAAATGAAACAAATGGTAATTTTAACAGAATAAATACTGACTCTGTTCCACTTAAAATAAAATTACATATTCTCTTGTAAAAGAAAAGATGTCAGAGTTAGCACAGAAGAATGAATTCATGTTATTAAGAATTCACAATTAAAATATTAAAATTCTGACATTATAAAAATGCTCATAAACCCACAACCATCACTTGATGTCAAGATGATATTATAGTCATTAAAAAATAATATTACCTAAACATTCCATTCTGAACAAAGACATTAGATATAAGAACTTTATTAAATAAAATTAGCATTTCCAAAGATGTTTGAAATCCACTCTGAGTAACTTCTGTGATTGTGAACTGTAAATATGAACATTAAGTACATATTTAAACTAGGTGAGTTACATTGACTTTTTATTTTAATCACATATTGAGTTTTGCAATTTGTAAGGAATAGTAGCAAATTTATATTCAGAACAGCTTTCAATGTTTATGTGAATATTTTAATGTTAGAGGTACATTTCTTAGCGATATGACACCTAAATAGACACTATATATAGCCAACTTAGCACTGTGGATAAATTGTATTGATGTATATGTTCACCAGTAAAATACAGAACATGTTTATTTACTTATTTTTTTACATAGTACAACAATATTGGCAGGTAGTCAACATTTCAATGAACGTCTGAACTTATCCCTTAGGTTAACTGTCTGACATTAGGAGCTAGAATCAACTAGTAATGAAGTTTACACAGTTGGAAATGTGAAATTTACTTGAAAAGTTATTTACTAACATGTTTAATCACACAAATGATAGCATAACAATAAATGGGCATTTTAAAACTATATTTTCCCCCATGTCATGTAAAATAGAAAAAAACCCATCTACAGACCATTGCGAAAAATCAACTTTTTTTCATTTGCCAAGTTTCTTTCCATTCTAGGCTATATGTATTAGCAATAAAACTCTCCAAAATGCATGAATAGAGATATCACTTGGTGGAAACACATCTTTTTTTCTTCATGACAGAGAAAATGATATTTACTAGTTTACAGAGCATGACATTTGGCATTACCATACTGCAAATTTGGAAACAAGGATTTTATGAATGGTTTTCTTTTCAGATTTTAGGGGATACTTAAATTTTGTATAACAAAATTACCATTTGTGATATACTCCAAGAAACTGTTATTCTCAGTGCATATGTTGACTCTCAAAGGAAACCTATTTTGAAATCTCAAGGTTCATTATAGTTCTACTACATATATCTTTAGTTTAACAAGAAATGTCTTTGCAGACCATACCATGTTTCTTTTTTCCACATCAGTTTTTGTCTCTATAGTATACATTTTTTTGAGTTCATTATCTCCCTTAATTTGTAAATAAGGCAAATATATAAGTTCTGCCATAGAATATTTTAGGTCTTTGAAGTAAAATGCTCTAAGACATAGGACATTCTGACTTCAGTTATTTATTCTACTTCTATGATTAGGAATTCATATTCCATACTTTTCTTTTTCACTACTACCCACATAATATCCCTCTTCTCAGCCAAATATAATTCCTCACCTTCTTCACAGTCTTCCTGAAGTTTTATAATTCTTTTGAAAACTTTTTCCAAATAAAGAGAATTATACAATCACTTTTCCTGACAAATAGCAATAGATATTGACCAATGTGGAAGGCAGAATAATGGTCTACCAAAGATGTCCATGTCCTAATCCCTGGACTATGTGAATAGGTTGCCTCACATGGCAAAATAAAACTAAGGGTGCAGGTGGAATTAAAGTTGTTAATCTGTTGACCTTAAAATAGGGGGATTATACTTAATTATTACTTAAAAGCAGAAAGCGAAGACTTGAAGAGTCACTGAAATATGTGGTGTTACATGAAGAGATAGGAAGGTTTGAAGCATGAGAGAGTCTTGATCTGCTCTTGCTGGTTTTGAAAAGGTAGGAACAGGGTTGTGAACCTGGGCATGAGGTGGTTTCTAGAAGTGCAAAACAGCTTTCAGCAGACAGGAAGAAGAAATGGGACTCTGTACAACAATAAAGATATGGATATTGCCAACAACTTGCTTGAGTGTAGACAGGAGTTCTCCTTTAGTGTCTCTAGGAAGGAATGTGGCTCTTCTGATATCTTAATTTTAGCCTGGTGAGACCCATTTTGAAGTTCTAATGTTCAGAACTATAAAAGAATAAATTTCAGTTGTTTTAAACCTAGTTTGTGGTAATTTATGTGACAGCAATAGAAAACTAATATGATCATATTCACCTCAAAGCATTAATTTTATTATTTTTTATTAACATATAATGTATTGCCTTATTCAGGGGTACAGGTGTGTGATTCATCAGTCTTACACAACTCACAGTGCTCACCACAGCATACACCCTCCCTAATGTCCATCACCCAGCCACCACATCCCTCTCACCCCCCTCCACTCCAGGAACCCTCAGTTTGTTTCCCATGATTAAGAGTCTCTTATGGTTTCTCTCCCTCTTTGGCTTCATCTTGTTTCATTTTCCCTTCCTTTTCCTATGATCCTCTGTCTTATTTCTCAAATTCCTCATATCAGTGAGATCATGTGATAATTGTCTTCTTTTGACTGACTTATTTGCTTAGCATAATATCCTCTACTTGTACCCATGTCATTGCAAATGTCAAGATTTCATTTTTGATGGCTGTATAATATTCCATTGTATGTATGTACCACATCTTCTGTATCCTTTCATCTGTTGATGGACATCTAGGCTCTTTCCATAGTTTGGCTATTGTGGACATTGCTGCTATAAACACTGAGATGCAGCTGCCCCTTCAAATCACAACATTTGTGTCTTTGGGGTGAATCCCAATCGTGTAATTGCTAGGTCCTAGGGTAGCTCTATTTTCAACTTTTTGAGGAAACTCCATACTGTTTTCCAGAGTGCATCAGCTTATATTCCCAACAGTGTAGGAGGGTTACCCTTTCTCCACATCCTTGTCAACATCTGTCATTTCCTGACTTGTTAATTTTAGCCATTCTGCCTGGTGTGAGGTGGTATCTCATTGAGGTTTTGATTTGTATTTCCCTGATGCTGAGTGGTGTTGAGCATTTTTTTATGTGTCTCTTGGCCATTTGGATGTCTTCTTTGCAGATATGTCATTTCATGTCTTCTGCCCATTTCTTGATTGGATTATTTGTTCTTTGGGTGTTGAGTTTGATAACTTCTTTATAGAATTTGGTACTAGCCCTTTATCTGATAGGTTGTTTGCAAATATCTTCTCCCATTATGTCAGTTGTCTTTTGGTTTTGTTGACTGTTTCCTTCACAGGAAACATTTCCTTCACAGCATAGACATTTTCACAATATTTGTTCTTCTGATCCATAAGCATGGAATGTTTTTCCTTCTCTTTGTGTCTTCCTCAATTTCTTCCATGAGTATTCTGTAGTTTTCAGAGTGCAGATCCTTTGCCTCTTTGGTCAGATTTATTCCTAGGTATCTTATGGATTTGGGTGCAATTGTAAATGGGACCAACTCCTTAATTTCTCTTTCTTCTTTCTTGTTGTTGTACAGAAATGCAGCTGATTTCTGTGCACTGATTTTACATCCTGCCATTTTACTGAATTCCTGTATGAGTTCTAACAGTTTTGGGACAGAGTCTTTTGGGTTTTCAACATAAAGTATCATGTCATCTGCAAAGAGTGAGAGTTTGACTCCAGATGCCTTTTGTTTCTTTTTGTTGTCTGATTGTTGAGGCTAGGACTTTGGTACTATGTTGAATAGCAGTGATGATAGTGGACATCCCTTCAAAGCATTAATTTATTAATTTAGTAATCCTATAAGCATCCATAGATAGATAGGTTTGGTTTGTTTCACTCTGGCAAACTAGGTGAAAGGATTTAAGTCCTACTCCTTCCAGAATTCTATTGAAATATTAGTAAAGAAATAAATAAGAAAATACATTCATTAAAGAAAAAAAAACAAGATTGGGAACATCATCAGATAAAAGATTTTAATAAACTTATAGAAGACAGAAGGTAGATTAATCTTGAGTAGAAAAATCTACAGACCAAAACCTATGCAGGAAAATGTATAGTAGGTTAGCATCACTATTTCCTGCCAAGTCCCAGGAGACTTCAGATTCCACATTGGAAAGTGAAACAATATTGAGGTGATTGTTTGAAGCAAACTCTATAGATCAGCCATGCAAATTTTCTCATCTACATCCCCAGGCTAAAAATAAGTGAGATAATCTGGCAGAGAAGGGCTAACGTGTCTAGTGTGGGTGTTCTCCTCCAGGATAAGCCTCCCTCAAACTGAAAGGAGAAAAGAATACTGCCTGTTCTTTCACTTAAAGTGAATTTAGTCAATAGATTTGATTATATTTGTCAGGTAAATGTTATAAACATTAGCAATGTAAACACTGACATCTAATTGATAGAAAAGGCAAGTGGGACCTGCCAAGAGAGAGGTAGAAGGAAGTAATTTCCTCATTTTATGGTAGTTGAGAGATTTTATCTAAAGATGTTGAAATGAGAAACAAGATTTAAGTATGTATATTGTTTATAATTATGAATGTACCATATTGTGCTAAGCAATCTCTAAGATGGTCCCAATGATCCCTGCCTCCTGGTATTTACATCTTTGTGTAATCTCCTCACTTTGAGTTGGGCTAGATTTATTGACTAACTTCTAAGGAATAGAATACAGTAGAAATGATGGGATGTCACTTGGGATTAGGTTATAAAAAAGGACTTTGACTTCCACCCTGAGTGCTTTGTTGTATTGCTCAGCTGCCAGTTGTGAGACAGTCATCTGGAAAGACAGCAATTATCCTTTTTCCCATAGGTGAGCCTTCCCACATGGACCAAAGTCCTGGCTAGTAAATTGACTGCAGCCTCATGAAAAATTCTGAGTCAGAGTAACTTAGCCTAGCCACACCAAGATTCCTGACCCAAAGAAACCTTGCAATAGTAAATTGTGTTGTTACATTAATTTTTTTGTATTATCATTATGTAGGTAATTTATTATGTGAATATGCACATTTATATACATATTTACATACCTACACATATATGCACATATATATAATTTTTCTATTGATTTTGTCAATAAATTTTGCCATATAAAAGTTTTAATTTTTATAGAGTCAAATATGTCTCATCATTTTTTTTAAAGATTTATTTATTTTATAGAGAGTGAGAACAAGCAGGGGGAGGAGCAGAGGGATAGGGAGAGAGAGAATCTCAAGCAGACTCCCTACTGAGCATGGAGCCCACTGTAGGGCTCCATCCCAGGTCACTGAGATCATGAACTCGGCCAAAATCAAGAGTCAGTCACTTAACCAACTGAGCTACCCAGGTGTCTCCTTCTCATCATTTCTTTCAGAAATTTTATCTTCTCTGCCCATATATTGTGTATATAGTATACTATGTTTGTGTAGGAATGTTTTCAAAATTTTACATTTTAAATTTAATCCACATAACATGTATTTTTGTTTCCGTAGAGCCCAATTTGACTTTTCACATATGACTAGTTAGTTTTGTCTGCAAAGCTTTTAAATAATCTGTCATCTTCCCACTTATGTAAATAAATATAATAAATTTAATGAGTTATCATATACACTTGGGTTGTTTCTTTAAGAGTATGCTGTTCTACAGATCCATTTGTCTTTACCTGTACCAGTATCTTACTGATCTGATGAAAGCATGCTCTAGTTCATTGGTAAAGCCAGTTCTGACCTCATCCAAATTGCTTCTCTTTTCTACATTTATGGGCTACTCAATCTGTAATGTACAAAGAGCTCAGATGGAAAAGAAAAAGACAGTTCAATTTTTAAAATCACCAAAGATCACACACACAAAAAGGTTATTTACAAAAGAGCAATTCCAAGTGATCAACATACATAAACTTTTGAAAAAATTCAAATTCTCTAATGGTCAGTATTAGCTGATTAAATTAACCATGAGACATAAACTCACCCTACCTGGCTGGCAACAATTTAAATGCTCTAATATCTATTTCTGTTGAGGCTGCAAAAGAAAAGGAACACTTTACCTTACTTTACTTACCTTACCAGACTGACAGGAAACTGAAATATGCATTGTTGCAGCCTTTTGGGAATTGTTACAGCCTTTTGGTTTTGTCTAAAAAAAGTTTCAAGTATAACTTGAAAAAAAAGTTGAAGTATAACTTTAACCTAGAAACTACACTCCTGGGAATCTATTTCATAGAAATAAATCAACTAGTAGTTGAGAATATTTGCACAGAATGTTTATTGAAGCAATGATCATTGTGGCACAAAACTAAAAGCATTTTTCATGTCCGTCAGTGAAAGAATAGTTCAAATAATATGGTTCCCATATATCATGATATTTTCAATAATTTTAAAAGAATTCTTTAAAATTATTACAGCTGATTTAGAGATTTTACCATAAAAAATCTTGACAGAGAAGAAAAAATGTAGAAAAGTTCAGTAATATGATCTCAGTTTTGTATAATAAATAGTGACTAAAAACCTATATAGATATTATCTTTTCGCAAGTTTTGTTTGCAAAACAGACAGACAGACAGACATGCAAGCTAACACCATGCAAATTGATCTTAATAATCAATGGAGAAAATCACGATTGTTCTAAAGCCTTTAAAAATGTAGTCAAAATTAATACCTCTGGGTCAATCATAAATGTATGGCGAAATTCACAAATTGTAAAACAAACGTTCATTGAGTACACTGTAAATTAAAACGTGAAGAGTATTAAGAGTTAAAGCATTTTATTTCTTTGTAAAAAAAATTAAAAAATTAAAAAAACTTATTAAAACAAACTCATCAAGAATAATGGGAACTAGAATAAGTAATCTCAAAACTTATATGGAACAACAAAGGACCTTGAATAGCCAAAGCAATCTTGGAAAAGAAAAACAAAACTGGAGTTATCATAATTCCAGATTTCAAGTTATATTACAAAACAGTAGTAATTAAAACAGTATGGTGCTGGCATAAAAATAAACATATAGCTGAATTGAACAGAATAGAAACCCAGAAATAAACCCCCAATTATATGCTCAATCTGTTTTTTTTTTTTTCAAATAATCTTTGACAAAGGATGAAAGAATATGCAATGAGAAAAAGACATTGTTTTTAATAAAGTGTGTTGGGAACACTAGACAGCTATCTGCAAAAGAATGAAACTGGACCACTTCCTTATATCATACACAAAAATAAACTCAAAATGGATTAAGACCTAAGTGTGAAACCTGAAACCATAAAAATTATTAAAGAGAACATAGGTAGTAATTTCTCTGACACTGGTCATAGCAAAATTTTTCTAGATATGTCTCTTGAGGCAAGAGAAATAAAAGCAAAAATAAGCTCTTAGGACTATCTCAAAATAAAAAGTTTCTGCATAGCAAAAAAACAATGAACAAAACTAAAGGACCTATGGGATGGGAGAAGATATTTTCAAATTACATCTCCAATAAAGGGTTAGTATCCAAAATGTATAAATAACTTAAGCAACTCAATACCCCCCAAATAAACAATCCAATTAAAAAATGAACAGGAGACATGAATAGACATTTCTCCAATGAAGAAATCCAGATGGTCAACAGACACATGAAAAGATGCTCAACAACGGGGTGCCTGGGTGGTTCAGTGGGTTAAAGCCTCTGCCTTCAGCTCAGGTTATGATCCTGGGATCGAGCCCCGCATTGGGCTCTCTGCTCATCAGGGAGCCTGCTTCCTCCTCTCTCTCTCTGCCTGCCTCTCTGCCTACTTGTGATCTGTCTATCAAATAAATAAATAAAATCTTTAAAAAAAAAAAGAAAAGAAAAGATTCTCAACATCATCTATCATCATGGAAATGCAAATCAAAAAGATATCACCTCACACCTTTTAGGATGGCTAAAATAAAAAAACTCAAGAAACAACTAGTGTTGGAAAGGATGTGGAGAAAAAGAAACTTGATGCACTGTTGGTGGAAATGCAAGCTGGTGCAGCCACTCTGGAAAACAGTATGGAGGCTCTTCATAAAGCTAAAAATGGAATTATCCTAAGATCTACCAATTGCACTATTGGGTATTTACCCAATATTTACCAATATTTACCCAAGAGCTGGTGTGTGTGTGTGTGTGTGTGTGTGTGTGTGTGTGTGTGTGTATAATGGAATATTACTCAGCCATAAAAAGAATGAAATCTTGGGACGCCTGGGTGGCTCAGTTGGTTAGACGACTGCCTTCGGCTCAGGTCATGATCCTGGAGTCCCGGGATCGAGTTCCACATCGGGCTCCCAGCTCCACCGGGAGTCTGCTTCTCTCTCTGACCTTCTCCTCGCTCATGATCTCTCTCACTGTCTCTCTCTCAAATAAATAAATAAAAAATCTTTAAAAAAAAAAAGAATGAAATCTTGAAATCCACAACAACATGGCTAGAGCTAGAGAGTATTATGCTAAGCAAAATAAGTCAGTCACAGAAAGATAAATGTCATATGTGATTTCACTCATATACAGAATTTTAAGAAACAAAAAGAATCAATGGAAAAAGAAAAGAGAGAGACAAACCAAGAAACAGACCCTTAACTGTAGAGAACAAACAGATGGTTACCAGAAGGGAGGTTAGTTGGGGGGAATGGGTGAAATAGGTGTGGAGATTAAAGAGCACATTTATCCTGGGGCACCTGGGTGGCTCAGTGTGTTAAAGCCTCTGCCTTCAGCTCAGGTCATGATTCCAAGGTCCTGGGATCGAGGCCAGGATCAGGCTCTCTGCTCAGCAGGGAGCCTGCTTCCTTCCTCTCTCTGCCTACTCGTGATCTCTTTCTGTCAAATAAATAAATAAAATCTTTTTTTTTAAAGTATATTTATCATGATTAGAAGAAGAAGAGGAAATGGAAAAGTGCTGTCTTCTTTTCAATGGATAATTTGCAAAACAGAGCAAGTATCTTTTCCTGAGGAGTTTTCATACTTCTTTATGACTTTGGGTCACTTTTTCACACACTATCCTTTGCATTTTCAATGTTGTGAAATATCTCCAGAGATACCTTCACTCCCTCTGGGGCATGATTCTTTTAATCACCATCACTTTCCTCATTTCTGTTGTTAAATCCACCTTACCTAAGTTCCTTTGGGTCCATAGCTAGGATATCCTGAATGGCTACAGTGTCAACATTCCCATGCCCAGCTATTTCTCTTAAACTCAATTTGTATTTGATTTGAATTTCACTTCCAGCATTATTGCTTTTTATATCTTTGCCCAATTTCATCTTTGTCACCCATTTCCCTCTCTTGATTATTTAACTTTTGTGAAATAAGTGGTTTTATCACTGGCAGGGAAAGAGGCAACACAATTACACTGTTCCATCTGTCAGTTACCTCAATTTAAAAAGTGCAAGTCAATCTGCAATAGATTTTGAAAGAAGGGACCAATCAGCAACAGATTTTGAAAGAAGGGATGGGATTGGTCACTGATCATGATGTATATTTGTTTTTTACATGGTGATTTGGAGAGTGACAAGCTAGAGATGAAGTTTGTACTTTGTGCAATTATTCACAGCTAATAAGTTGTGGTAACTGAAATTTGAACCATGTTATTGGGGTACTGGTATTATTTAACTGAACTGTGGTAAGTGAAGTTCCTTTATGTAGGAACTAGGCAAAATGAAGACTTCCTGTATGTAAACATATGTGTGTGATTATATAATCATGGATTTATTTATTTATTTATGTTTAAACATTTAAAAATTTAAATTCAAATAATCGACATATAATGTATTATTGGTTTCAGAGGTATAGGCCTGTGATTCATCAGTCTTATATAATACCCAGTGCTTATTACATCACATGCCCTCCTTAATGTCTATTGCCCAGTTACCCATCCCTCCATATCGCTCCCTTCCAGCAACCCTCAGTTTGTTTCCTATGATTAAGAGTCTCTTATGTTTTTTTTTCCCTCTCGGGTTTCATCTTGTTTCGTTTTTTCTTCTCTTCCCCTATGATCCTCTGTTTTGTTTCTTAAATACCACATATCAGTGAGATTATATGATAATTGTCTTCTTTTGACTGACTTATTTGCTTAGCATAATATCCTCTACTTGTACCCATGACATTGCAAATGGCAAGATTTCATTTTTTGATGTCTGCATAATATTCCATTATGTATATATAGACCACATCTTCTTTATCCATTCATCTGTTGATGGACATCTAGGCTCTTTCCATAGTTTGGCTATTGTGGACATTGCTGCTATAAACACTGGGATGCAGCTGCCCCTTCAGATCACAACATTTGTGTCTTTGGGGTACATACCCAGTAGTGCCATTGCTGGGTCATAGGGTAGCTCTATTTTCAACTTTTGAGGAAACTCTATACTGTTTTCCAGAGTGGCTGCACCAGCTTACATTCCCACCAACAGTGCAGGAGGGTCCCCCCTTCTCTGCATCCTTGTCAACGACTGTCATTTTCTGACTTGTTAATTTTAGCCGTTCTGACTGGTGTAAAGTAATATCTCATTGAGGTTTTGATTTGTATTTCCCTGATGCTGAGTGGTGTTGAGCACTCTTACATTTGTCTGTTGGCCATTTGGATGTCATCTTTGCAGAAATGTCTGTTCATTTCCTGATTGGATTATTTGAGTTTGATAACTTCTTTATAGATTTTGGATACTAGCCCTTTATCTGATATGTCATTTGCAAATATCTTCTCCCATTCTGTTGGTTGTCTTTTGGTTTTGTTGACTGTTTCCTTCACTGTGCAAAAGATTTTAATCTTGATGAAGTCCCAATATTCATTTTTGCCTTTGTTTCCCTTGCCTTTGGAGTTGTGTCTAGCAAGAAGTTGCTGTGGCCAAGGTCAAAAAGGTTGCTACCTGTGTTCTCCTCAAGGATTTTGATGGATTCCTGTCTTACATTTAGGTCTTTTATCCTTTTGGAGTTTATTTGTGTCTGTGGTATAAGGGAATGATGTAGTTTGATTCTTCTGCATGTGTCTGCCCAGTTTTTCCAGAAACATTTGTTGAAGAGACTGTTTTTTTTCCTGTTGGATATTCTTCCCTGCTTTGTTGAAGATTAGCTGACCATAGAGTTAAGGATCCATTTCTGGGATCTCTAGTCTATTGCATTGATCTATGTATTTGTTTTTGTGCCAGTACCATACTGTTTTGATGATCACAGCTTTGTAATAGAGCTTGAAGTCTGGAATTATGATGCTGTCAGCTTTGGTTTTATTTTTCAACATTCCTTTGGATGTTTGGGGACTTTTCCTCATTCCATACAAATTTTAGAACTATTTGTCCCATTTCTTTGAAAAAACTTGATGGTATTTTGATAGGGACTGTTTAAATGTGTAGGATTCTCTAGGTAGCATAGACTTTTTCACAATATTTGTTCTTCTGATCCATGAGCATGGAATGTTTTTCCATCTCTTTGTGTCTTCCTCAATTTCTTCCATGACTATTCTGTAGTTTTCAGAGTGCAGATCCTCTGCCTCTTTCGTTAGATTTATTCCTAGGTATCTTATGGTTTGGGATGCCATTGTAAATAGGGTTGATTTCCTAATTTCTCTTTCTTTTGTCTCATTGTTGTATAGAAATGCAGCTGATTTCTGTGCATTGATTTTATATCTTGCCACTTTGCTGAATTCCTGTATGAGTTCTAGCAAATTGGGAGAGGTGTCTTTTGGGTTTTCCACATAAAGTTTCATGTCATCTGCAAAGAGTGAGATTTGACTTCTTTGCTGATCAAGATGCCTTTTATTTCTTTTTGTTTTCTGTTTGCTGAAACTAGAACTTCTAGTACTATGTTGAATAGCTGTGGTGATGGTGGTGGACATCCCCGTCATGTTCCTGGCCTTAGAGAAAAGGTCTCAGTATTTCCCCATTAAGAATTATATTTGCTGTGCAATTTTCATATATGGATTTTATGATATTGAGGTATGTTCCCTCTATCCCTACACTGTGAGGAGTTATAATCAAGAATAATCAAGAAAGGATGCTGTACTTTGCCAAATGTTTTTCCTGCATCCATTGAGAGGATCATATAGTTTTTGTTCTTTCTTTTATTAATATGATGTATCATTTTGGTAGATTTGCAGATGTTGAACCACCCTTGCAGCCCTGGAAAAAATCCCATTTGGTCATAGTGAATAATCCTTTTAACATACAACTGGATCCCATGGCTAATACTTGGTGAGAATTTCTGTACCCGTGTTCTTCAAGGATATTGGTCTATAATTACCCTTATTGATGGGGTCTTTTTCTAGTTTGGGGATCAAGGTAATGCTAGCCTCATAGAATGAGCTTGGAAGTTTTCCTTCCATTTCTATTTTTTGAAACAGCTTCAGAAAGATAAATATTAATTCTTCTTAAATGTTTGGTAGAGTTTCCCTGGTAATCCATCCAGCCCTGGGCTCTTGTTTATTGGGAGATTTTTTTATTACCGCTTCAATTTCCTTGCTGGTTATGGTTTCTATTTCCTCCTGGTTCAGTTTTGGTAGTTTATACATCTCTAGGAATGCATCCATTTCTTCCAAATTGCCTAATTTGTTGGCATATAGTTTCTCATAATATGTTCTCTTTAAAAATTTTTAAAATTTTTTTTCAGTGTTCCAAGATACATTTTTTATGCACCACACGCAGTGCTCCATGCAATATGTGCCCTCCGTAATACCCACCCACCAGGCTCACCCACTCCCACCACCTTTCCCTACAAAACCCTCAGTTTGTTTCTCAGTGTTCACAGTCTCTCATGGTTTGTCTCCCCCTCTGATTTGCCCCAACTCACTTCTCCTCTCCTTCTCCCAATGTCCACCATGCTATTCCCTATGCTCCACAAATAAGTGAAACCATATGATAATTGACTCTCTGCTTGACTTATTTCACTCAGCATAATCTCCTCCAGTCCCATCCGTGTTGATACAAATGTTGGGTATTCATTCTTTCTGATGGAGGCATAATACTGCATATATGGACCATATCTTCTTTATCCACTTGTCTGTTGAAGGGCATCTCAGCTCTTTCCACAGTTTGTCAACTGTGGCTATTGCTGCTATGAACATTGAGGTTCAGATGGCCCTTCTTTTCACTACATCTGTATCATTGTGGTAAATACCCAGTAGTACAATTGCAGGGCCATAGGGTAGCTCTATTTTTAATATTTTAAGGAATCTCCACACCATTTTCCAAAGTGGCTGCACCAACTTACATTCCCACCAACAGCGTAAGAGGGTTCCCCTTTCTCCATATCCTCTCCAACACTTGTTGTTTCCTGTCTTGTTGATTTTGGCCATTCTACCTAGTATAAGATGATATCTCAATGTGGTTTTGATTTGAATTTCCCTGATGGCTAATGGTGATGAACATTTTTTCATGTGTATGTTAGCCATTTGTATTTCTTCTTTGGAAAAGTGTCTGTTCATGTCTTCTGCCCATTTTTTAAAAAAGATTTTATTTATTTATTTGACAGTGATCACAAGTAGTAGGCAGAGAGGCAGGCAGAGAGAGGGGGGCATCAGCCTCTCCACTAAGCAGAGACCAGCCCCCCCAGTGTGGGGCTCGATCCCAGGACCCTGGGATCATGACCTGAGCTGAAGGCAGAGGCTTTAACACACCAAGCCACCCAGGCACTCCTCTTCTGCCCATTTTTTGATGTGATTATCTGTTTTGTGTGTGTTGAGTTGGAGGAGTTCTTTATAAATCTTGGATATCAGCCCTTTGTCTGTAGTGTCATTTGCAAATATCTTCTCCCATTCCCTGGGTTGCCTCTCTGTTTTACAGACTGTTTCCTTTGCTGTGCAGAAGCTTTTTATCTTGATGGAGTCCCAAAAGTTCATTTTTGCTTTTGTTTCCTTTGTCATTGGAGACGTGTCTTCAAATAGGTTGCTGTGGCCCATGTCAAAGAGGTTACTGCCTATGTTCTCCTCTAGGATTTTGATAGATTCCTTTCTCACGTTGACGTCTTTCATCCATTTCAAGTTTATCTGTGTGTATGGTTTGAGGGAATGATCAAGTTTCATTCTTCTATACATAGCTGTCCAATTTTTCCAGCATCATTTATTGAAGAGACTGTCTTTTTTCCACTGGATATTTTTTCCTGCTTTGTCGAAGACTATCTGACCATAGGGTTGCAGGTCCATATCTGGACTTTCTACTCTGTTCCATTTGTCTATGTGTCTGTTTTTGTGCCAGTATCATGCTGGTTTGGTGATCACAGGTTCATAGTAAAGCTTGCTTGAAATTAGGCAACATTATGCACCCAGTTTTTTTTTCCCCAACATTTCCTTAGCAATTTGGGGTCTCCTTTGGTTCCATATAATTGTATTTCTTTGGTGTTGGTTGTGAACTCTCCTCTTTCATTCATGATTTTATTTTCTTGTATTCTTTCTCTTTTCTTTTTGATAAGCCTGGCTAGGGGTTTATCAATCATATTAATTCTTTCAAAGAACCAGCTCCTAGTATTGTTGATCTACTTCTATATGGTTTTTTGTTTGTTCATTTGTTTCTGTTTCATTGATTTCTGTTCTAATCTTGATCATTTCTCTTCTTCTGCTGTGTTTAGGCTTTATTTGCTATTCTTTCTCCAGCTTCTTTAGGTATAAGGTTAGATTATGTATTTGATACCTTTCTTGTTCTTGAGAAAATCTTGTATTGCTGTATACTTCCATCTTAGGACTGCCTTTCCTGCATCCCAGAGGTTTTGAATAGTTGCATTTTGATTTTCATTTGTTTCCATGAATTTTTAAAAATTCTTTAATTTCCTAGTTGACCCATTCATTCTTTAGTAAGATGCTCTTTAGCCCCCATGTAGTTGCGTTCTTTCCAAATTTCCTCTTGTGATTGAGTTCCAGTTTCAAAGCATTATGGTCTGAAATTATGCAGGCAATGATTCTAATCTTTTGGTACCATTTGAGACCCAATTTGTGACCCAGTATGTGATTTATTCTGGGGGATATTCCATGTGCACTCAAGAAGAATGTGTATTCTGTTGCTTTAGAATGGAATTTCTGAATATAGCTGCGATGTCCATCTGGTCAAGTGTGTCATTCAAATCTCTTATGTCTTTATTGATCTTCAGCTTAGGTGATCTGTCCATTGCAGTGAAGGCGGTATTAAAATTCCTTACTATTATTGTATTATTATCAATGTGTTTCTTTGGTTATTATTAATTGGCTTATATAATTGGTTTCTCCCATGTTAAGGACATAAGTATTTAAAATTGTTAGATATTTTTGTTGGATAGACCTTTTAGTTATGATATAGTGTCCTTCTTCATTTTTTTTTTTTTTAAGATTTTATTTATTTGGGCACCTGGGTGGCTCGGTTGGTTGGGCATCTGCCTTTGTCTCAGGTCATGATCCTGGAGTCCCAGGATCAAGTCCCAAATCAGGCTTCCTGCACAGCGGGGAGCTTGCTTCTCCCTCTGCCCCTCACCCTACTTGTGCTCTCTGTTGCTCTCTCTCTCAAATAAATAAAATAAATAAAATCTTTTTAAAAAAGATTTTATTTATTTATTTGACAGAGAGAGCAACAGAGAGGCAGGCAAAGAGAGAGGGGGAAGCAGGCTCCCTGCTGAGCAGAGAGTCAGATGCGGGGCTCCATCCCAGGACCCTGAGGTCAATACCTGAGCCGAATGCAGAGGCTTAACCCACTGTGCCACCCAGGCGTCCCCTTCTTCATTTTTTATTATAGTCTTTGGTTTAAAATTCAATTTGGGTTATGGAGAGAGTGGTTAGGTTATGGACATTGGGGAGGGTATGTGATATGGTGAGTGCTGTGAAGTGTGTAAGCCTGACCATTCACAGACCTGTACCCCTGGGGCAAATAATACATTATATGTTAATAAAATTAAAAAAACTAATTTGGGTATAGGACATAAGGATTGACACCCCAGCTTTTTTTTATGTTGATTAGCATAATAAATGGTTTTACATCCCTTACTTTCAATCTGGATATTTTTCTGGGTCTAAAATGAGTCTCTTGCAGACAACATATCAATGGATCTTGCTTTTTTATCCCATCTGCGGATATCCAACCCTGTGTCTTTTGATTGGGGCATTTATCCCATTTACATTCAGAGTAACTATTGAAAGATATGAATTTAGTATCATAGTATTACCTGTAAAGTGACTGTTACTGTATATCATCTCTATTCCTTTCTGGTCTAGGTTACTTTCAAGCTCTCTCTTTGCTTGGAAGTTCCCTTTTAACATTTCTTGTAGGGCTGGTTTGGTGATCTCAAATTCCTTAAGTTACTATTTGTTATGGAAGATTTTTATCATTTCTTCTATTTTGAATGACATCTGAACTGGATAAACTATTTCTTGGCTCCATATTTTTCTCATTTAGCACCCTGAATATACCATGCCAGTCCTTTGTGGCCTTCTAGGTCTCTGTGGATAGGCGTGCCGCCAATCTAATGTTTCTACTCTTGCAGTTTACAGACCTCTTGTCCTGAGCTGCAGGACGTGGCAGGATACAAAGTTAATGTACAGAAATCAGTGGCTTTCTTATACACTAACAATGAAAATACAGAAAGGGAAATTAGAGAATTGATTCCATTTACTATAGCACCAAGAACCATAAGATACCTGGGAATAAACCTAACCAAAGAGGTAAAGGATCTGTACTCGAGGAACTACAGAACACTCATGAAAGAAATTGAAGAAGACACAAAAAGATGGAAGACCATTCCATGCTCTTGGATTGGAAGAATAAACATTGTTAAAATGTCTATACTGCTTAGAGCAATCTATACTTTTAATGCCATTCCGATCAAAATTCCACCAGTATTCTTCAAAGAGCTGGAGCAAATAATCCAAAAATTTGTATGAAATCAGAAGAGACCCCAAATCGCTAAGGAAATGTTGAAAAACAAAAATAAAACGGGGGGCATCACGTTACCTGATTTCAAGCTTTACTACAAACCTGTGATTACCAAGACAGCATGGTACTGGCATAAAAACAGACACATAGACAGTAGAACAGAGTAGAGAGCCCAGATATGGACCTTCAACTCTATGGTCAAATAATCTTTGACAAAACAGGAAAAAATATACAGTGGAAAAAAGACAGTCTCTTCAATAAATGGTGCTGGGAAAACTGGACAGCTATATGTAGAAGAATGAAACTCAACCATTCTCTTACACCATACACAAAGATAAACTCAAAATGGATAAAAGACCTCAACATGAGACAGGAATCCATCAGAATCCTAGAGAAGAACATACGCAGTAAACTCTTCGATATCAGCCACAGCAACTTCTTTCAAGATATGTCTCCAAAGGCAAAGGAAACAAAAGCGAAAATGAACTTTGGGACTTCATCAAGATCAAAAGCTTCTGCACAGCAAAGGAAACTGTCAACAAAACAAAGAGACAACCCACGGAATGGGAGAAGATATTTGCAAATGACAGTACAGACAAAAGGTTGATATCCAGGATCTCTAAAGAACTTCTCAAACTCAACACACACAAAACAGATAATCATATCAAAAAATGGGCAGAAGATATGAACAGACACTTCTCCAATAAAGACATACAAATGGCTATCAGACACATGAAAAAAATGTTCATCATCACTAGCCATCAGGGAGATTCAAATCAAAAACCACATTTAGATACCACCTTACACCAGTTAGAATCGCCAAAATTAGCAAGACAGGAAACAACATGTGTTGGAAAGGATGTGGAGAAAGGGGAACCATCTTAGACTGTTGGTGGGAATGCAAGTTAGTGCAGCCACTTTGGAAAATGGTGTGAAGATTCCTTAAGAAATTAAAAATAGAGCTACCCTATGGCCCTGCAATTGTACTACTGGGTATTTACCCCAAAGATACAGATGTCGTGAAAAGAAGGGTCATCTGTACCCCAATGTTTATAGCAGCAATGGCCACAGTCGCCAAACTGTGGAAAGAACAAAGATGCCCTTCAACGGATGAATGGATAAGGAAGATGTGGTCCATATACACTATGGAGTATTATGCCTCCATCAGAAAGGATGAATACCCAACTTTTGTAGCAGGACTGGAAGAGATTATGCTGAGTGAAATAAGTCAAGCAGAGAGAGTCAGTTATCATATGGTTTCACTTATTTGTGGAGCATAACAAATAGCATGGAGGACAAGGGGAGATGGAGAGGAGAAGGGAGTTGAGGGAAATTGGAAGGGGATGTGAACCATGAGAGACTATGGACTCTGAAAAACAACCTGAGGGTTTTGAAGCGGGGGGTGTGGGAGGTTGGGGGAACCAGGTAGTGGGTAATATGGAGGGCACGGATTGCATGGAGCACTGGGTGTGGTGCAAAAACAATGAATACTATTACGCTGAAAAGAAATAAAAAACTTAAAAAAAAAACCTTAATGTTGACTAGAATTATAACTATGTTAGGGGATGGATTGGTCCCTGGTATTAAATGTAAAGCTTGTGAACTTCAAAAATTCCTTTCATGTAGTCCTTACTATTAGTATTACTATTACTATTACATATTTATAGGTTTTTTTTCCCTGGGAGCATCATGAGGTAAAATAAGGGGGCATAGGTTAAAAATACCAGATTCCCTTCTTTGAGACTCTTTATACAAGAAATGAATATCTCACCAAATTGTTCTAAGGATCAAATGTGGTAGTATATGGATGCCTGATACAGGGACTGCACAATTCTTGTTAATATTTCTTTTCTTACTTCAGATTTTATTTTCTTTTCTCCCTCTTAACCTCTCCCCACTTTCTCTAACATAGCTTTGGCCCTAGATTATTGAATAACTGAAAGAAAAAAACCTATATTATTCTCTATGGAATTTTGCATTTTAGTTCTTAGCTATGTCACATATGAAAAGACCAATAAAATTCTGTTATTGAAACAAAAAAATTAAGAAATTGGTTCAAAAAGGAGAGGAAAACTTTTTAAAAAAGGAAAATAAAATAAACAAATATTAATGTTGAAAGACTAGAGAATCATGAGGAAAAAGCCATGCGTTCTATGTGCTATATTACCCTAGTGCTGGAGTTTTGCAGTTCTTTTTGATCAGTAAACTTGGTCTTGGTTGGATGTTCTTGCTGATTTTCTGGGGGAGGGGCCAATTGCATTGATTCTCAAGTGTATTTGCCCCAGGTGATTTTCATTGCCCTTGCCAGGGGCCAAGCTAAGTAATCATCTCCCTTTTGTTCTATATGGCTTTTGTTCCCTGAAGGCTTTCCTCCCCGCTTTAGAGGATGAGAATGAAAATTTTGGCCTCCCAATCTCTGGCCCCAGAGTTGAAAGCTCACCACTCCTCTATGAGCCCTTGGAGAAAAGCAATCACTCCTGTCTCAGTGGGCTTTGTCTGCACTCGGTGCTCACCCAGACTGTGACCAGGTATTTCTATCTCTGGTACATGGCCCCGTTTGAATTCTCCAAACCCTGCAGACTCCTGCAGCATACTCCTAGGCTGCTACTCTTAGGGGAGGAAGAGGGGGGCGTCTCTCTGCTGCTTGTTGGGCTCCTGCTCAGAGACCAGTGGCCCAACTATGTTGCTGTTCATGGTTTATGGCAACCCCAATATAAGAGTCCACTCCTTGGCCCCCTGATTTCAGCCAGCTTCTCCATTCAGAATACCTAGGAGCTCTGCCTTACTCAGTTCACCCCAAGTCTTCCTGTGACCCTGAGAGTCCTGAGACCACACTGTCTCAGCTAAGGTTCTGTCCCCTCTTAGCAACCTGAGTGATGTCACTCACCAGAGCAGATTTCTAAAAGTTCTGATCTTGTCCTCTGCTGCTTTATCACTTGCCAGTAGCCAGCTGAAGGAGGCTCTCTCCACCTGCAGTCTATCTTCTCATATATGGTCTTGGATTCACTTTTCTGAGCCTCCTACCTTGCAGAGGTGGTCGATTTTCTATTTGTAGAGTCGCAGCTATTCTTTTCTTAGGTCTCTGGTTAAGTGCACAGGTATTCAGATAGCTATCTTGCAGAATTCCTCGGAACAGATGAAATTAAGGTCTCCTACTCCTCTGCCATCTTGGACTCTCCTATAACCATGTATTTAAAAAAAAAAAAAGGTTCAATTGTGGTAAAAACACATAAAACAAAATTTACCCATTTTAATCATTTTAAAGCACACTGCTTATTAGTGTTAAGTATATTCACATTATTATATAACAGATCTCCAAAACTTTTTCATCTTGCAGAGCTAAAACTCCATATCCATTAAGCAAAATGAATGTTTTTTATGTTTATACAATCATGAAGAAATAACAAAGGATTCTTAATAGGCTGTAAACATTTGTTAATGGGGAAAGGCAATGTTTCTGAATGAGGGAGGGAGAATTACGCAAAACAAAAATGAAAATAAAAACTAGGAAAAACCACATTAAGACAAAACATGTACCATATTAGCACATTTATGTACTTATAAATGCAAAAATATTTGTGTGAATATATGTAAATAAAATAAAGGTAACTAATCAAGCAGAAATAAAAGATTAGCAAAAATTGAGCTTAGGAGATAGCAGAGGGAGTAAAAGTAAGATAATTTTCTTTCATAACAGAGTTGGTTGATACTGTTGAGTACCAATAAATTTAGAAAACAAGGCATAAGTATAATATTCAGTAATATAGAGGTAATGACCAGAAGAACTTGAAATTAAAATGGCTAAATGTGGTTATCTCTGCTAAATAGAAATAGGAATAAAGAATGGGAGATTTTTGCTTAGTGTTTTATAATCTTCTGTAATCCTAGATTTTTTTATTACCATATTTAATTCATTTTTATAATTAAAAAATGGTAAACTTAGTACTTATTCACTGGGTGCTTACAATGAAGTTACATACCACATAAGAATTAAAGTCCCACATACAGCAGTATCATTCCACAATGTAGTTATCTGTTTCTAAATATGTATATAATATGATAATTTTTCCTTACAAAGTGAAGTTTAGTAGCAGCATTAATAAAGCAAAGGGAGGCACTACATTTAAAACTTCAATGATCACTATGCAGACAGTAATGTCTAACACCATAAAATACTAAGATGAATTAAGGTGAGTAACAGGACAGCAGTTAAGAACATTAAACTAAAATTTGAAACCAATTTAAATATCCTATGGTCAGCTATACTATGTAATGGAAAACCACATCAGTGTCCTCCTAACATGGATCTAGGCACTTTAACATCACTAGTATTAGTCAGACATAATAGAAAAATGGATCCTGATCTAAAAGGCTTTCTAGAATATGCTTGATGTTGAGTAAATTTAGTAGAAGTCATTCATTTTTTTTCAAAATAGTCCCATGTAAATCATGGCTTTAAATATAATTGTAGGCAAATTTCCAGATTTCTAGAGAATATGAATATGGGAGGGGGTAGTGATCGAATTTTCCAGAATTTGTGAGTAAAAATCAAATCACCTTTTACAGATGTTAAGTCTAACATGATAGAGTGCTAGCAGCTGTATTTGTTTGGTTTCCTGCTGCTGTTCTTGAAAGAGTGCTCTTTGGCATTTTTGTATGGACCTAAAGAATGGTGTGGGTTTTTAATCTGTGCATGGTGTAAGGTGGTGGTTCTTTTCTGTAAGTTTTGGTATCGAAAGATGACATATTAATGTGAGAAATTCGATTTTGTTTACCAAGAGGATCAGAAGATTCGATTACAATTTCTCAATACTAATTTTCAGAATGAATCATGTAAATGGACAGAATGAAATAAATTAGCAAACCACATGTAGGAGAACATCTGTTGTCCTATCTTATACATGGTAATTAAGGCAGATAGACTATTTGTTTGATCCCAGCTTTCTCTGAATGCATGTGAAAATCCAGCTTGCAACTACTGCTTTTCCAGGACCATTCATTACAAAGGCTTTGAGTCCTTGGAGTTGAGAGAGAGAGAGAGAGAGAAACATAGGTTGTCTATTAAACACTTTGCATGCTTTCTCCATGAGAAAATAAGGATTAAAGAGATTAAAGGATAAAAGACAAGGCTCCATGAATCAGGACACATAAAACTTTACATTTTCAATTATATTTTATATTTTACAAATATGCACACACAAGAACCTGCTAATCATCTACCATAATTAAAATGTTTTCTACTCTTAGGTTTAGTTCTGAAGGTATATTGACATATTGACAAAAGTAAAGTAGAGTTTATGATTAAGGTAGTTAAATAATTTTCAGAACATTTAAGCTTTTTAGAAATCTGGCTGTTTACACTGGTGATTGGGCAATTCTCCATGTTACTCTGTGTAATGAAAACAAAACATTGATTTTACCTTTATGTTTTCTTTTATCAATTCTCTTGTCTGTAATTCCCTGTTCAGCTCTTCCTAGAAATTAAACATAATTCCTTTCTCCCTGAAGGTGTAGAGAGCTCTTTCTAATCTTCAACAAGTTTTCAGTAATGCATGGGTTAAAGTATACTCACACGTAAAAATAAAGGAAATTCTGGAATATAGCTCAAAAGCTGAATAAGAAAGACCCAGACATAAAATAATCTGGATACCTGAATAGGTGATGGCAACTGGGGAATGTCCATAAAAGGGCTTTGTAGGATTCTTAGGAAGGTTGTGTTTGGCAAATTTGTAAAATTCCGTCTTGTTATCTCCATATCTTCATAAGAGTTTTGTTTGTCATTACAGACTGTTCATCTTTACTGAACTGAACTGAGGAATGTATGACTATGCTGGTTATATGCTTCAATTTTATTGGTCCCTATGAGGAACTCCACAATTCTTTATGGCTTGAATGTATCTGTGCCTCCCAGGATCCCCCTTGTGGCATTCCACCTCACACTGCTGGCTGCCCGAAGCAAAGTAAGGCATTTCACTCTGGTACGATCCATCAGAGATCTCTCTCAACTTAATTTGTTTGAATTAGTGAAGAAGAGTGATTGGCTAAGCCACTCCAAGAAGGACAGAGAATGAGGAAATCATTAAAAAAAGAAAAGAAAAGAAAGAAAGAAAAGTAGATGTGAGAGATGTCAGGGAGAAAGCGAGAAGGGAGGTTCTTTAGCAGAGCTAGCTTTACGGGCACACAACCTGCACACTCATACAGGATTCTGAACTCGGAAGGGCTAGCGCATAAGGTTTCATGCTTTGCTATCGTCATCTTGAAATTCTCAATGATTTTTAAACAAAGGCATCTTGTTTTTTCATTCTGTGAATTTTGTAGCCAGTTCTGAGATCAAGTTCCTTCTGTAATGTGAACGTCTTTAGTAATTTTCTTTGTTTTGTAGGAAAATAAAAATCCTTCAGTGTTTATGCTAGTTTGAGTTGAGAATTTGTGACTTGCAATGGAAACAGTTGCAACAAACATGTCTTCAAATCTGTGCTTTCTATCAGTCCTCAGGTTGTGATACCAACAAACCCTGATTATCTCTGAAGAATAAATTATTCACTTATGAATGATTTATGACACAGTTTTAACACTAAATCTTGTTTTCCTGCCATCTGTCATGCCTTTAGCTGACTTCACAGCATCAATTAGATAGTCCATGGAATGAAAACTAATGTTAAATACTCCTTAAAAATATTTATATGTATATGTATTTTATTTATATGTAATATTTTATTATATAATATAAATACCTAAAATATATTTTTGAAAGTAGGAATATATGATACATATATAGCATGCAACAATACATGTCAGGGAATATTATTACATTTTTAGAGTATTTTCCAGTTTATAAAATGCTTTTACACACAATGTATTACTATAAGAAGTTCTCTATTTTGAATTAAACCACTGGGCCATTGATGGGTAAGCCATCTCCCTGGTAATGGGTCCATTTTCTCATTTTAATATTTTGAAAACAAATGAAAACGGTATCGTACTGCCATATAAAGGCAGGTTTTATCTACATCTGAAATTCAGTTTGTGGTACTGGTCATCATAAGTTGGTACACAGAAAACTCCATCTACGATCAACCAAAACAACAGAACAGATCAGGTGCTGCTTTATGGAGACAGAACTCAAAGACACGAATGTTTTTGGAGGACATGGTCAGGATGCAAGAAATCACATGCATTCATTAGATGGAAAGCTCATGTGCGTCACATTCTGAAATATTATAAGGTCCTGTCCTCTGAAACCTCACTGTAGTAAGCTTGGTGGAACTAGAAGTACTACTTAATTTCAAAAAGCAGATGGACAGATTTATTAGGGACAGAAATACGCAGGCCTGAACATTAAGGTTTAATGTAGATCTGATGGAGGGCTGACACAGGTTTCCACAGCTCTGTAGTTTTATCATTCAAGAAATTTCCGGTCTAGACGGCTCTGAGGGTTCATCTAGCCAGAGGACTTCAGCAGGGCCCTGGGGTCCCAGAACTGCCTTCCCAGCGCTGTCCATAGCTCTCCTTGTTTCTTCCTTTGCATCCTTGCTTGAGACCACTATCCGGGAGATGAGTGAGGAACAGCTCTTCCTTGTCACAGTGTAAATGAAGAAAGGATGTTTTATTTTGTTTACAAAAGTTCAATCCCTCCTGTTAGTAAGACGTGGAAATTAGGTTGAGGGACTCCTATAACTGAGAGAGGTGAGGAATAGAGTTATAGAAATGGCAAGACCTTCAAATGAATTCAGGATTTAGTAACCAGCTGAAGGACAACAGCAGATGGTAAGTTTAGAGGTGTACAAATATAATGGGAGGAGGTCAGATGAATTTCGATAGCAATTGCAGAAGAACTGCGTGATAGTTTTGAGGAATAAAGGAGAGAAGAGAAGCCATATGGTGAGATGATAATTAGACTCCAGTGTTTGCCTTTAAGAAAAGGAAAACCTTGGAAAATTATTTATGAAGACACAACCTAAGGTAAAGAAAAAGATTTACTGGAAAAGGAAAGAAAGAGAGGTGGCAACCTCGGTCTAAGCTGCAAAGTTGGGGAGAGGTTTTACAGTAAAATTAAAACAAGGGACATGAAGACAGGAAATACAAAGTAATTGAAACCGTACAGAACTATGAATCAAGCTTCCTTATTACAGGAATAGAATAGTACTGAGAAGTGGAACAGAGTTTACCAAGAAATTATTTGTACTAAGCAATCAGAAACATTTTGACACTGACAATAAATGAGTGAATTTGGTGCTTATTACAATGCAAATCTGTTCTTCTGGTCCAGAAAGAAAAGTCATCATCACCTTAAGTACAGATGGGCTAACCTTTGCAGAGTGTGGTGGCCGTGCCCTGCAGAGTGCGTGGAGGGATCGGAGTGGAGTCTGAGAAAGCAGACGGAGGCTGACTCAGCCGGGAGGGTGGGCAAGTGACAGAGCCTGATCTGAAGCAGGGACAGAGAATGGGTTTCAGGGGGGATTGAGGAGGGAGAGTCGACAGGATTTAGAGACTGGCTGTGAAACGAAGCAGGTCTCTGCTTGGATAGCTGGGTCGGCTGTGTTGCGATCCACTGTGGTGAGCTCACGGGGTGAGAGGCAGGTAGAGAAAGATGCCAAGTTCACTTCTGTTTGTGCTGCATTTTAGGTGTCTGTGGGATAGTGTCGTTTTTTTCTCCTTCCCATTTCTGACCACCAAACTCTTCATGAACACTTTTCTTTTTCTTTTTTTTTTTTTTTTAAAGATTTTATTGATTTATTTATTTGTCAGAGATTGAGAGCGAGTGAGCACAGGCAGGCAGAGTGACAGGCAGAGGCAGAGGGGTCTTGATCTTAGGATGCTGAGATCATGACCTGAGCTGAAGGCAGCTGCTTAACTGACTGAGGCACCCAGGCATCCCGTGGATGAATACTTTTCTTTTCTTTCTTTTCTTTTTTTTTTTTTTTTAAAGATTTTATTTATCCACTTGATAGCGATCACAAGTAGGCAGAGAGGCAGGCAGAGAGAGAGAGGAGAAAGCAGGCTCCCTGCTGAGCAGAGAGACCGACGTGGGGCTCTATCCCAGGACCCTGGGATCATGACCCGAGCCAAAGGCAGAGGCTTTAACCCACTGAGCCACCCAGGCGCCCCGATGAATACTTTTCTTTACATGGATAAGATACTCTTGACATTGAAGTTGTCAGTCTTCTAACCCAGAGATGACGACAACATCAACAACAACAACTTCCCATTATCTGCTAATTTAATTAGTTCTATTCTTAGAGAGGCAACCTTACTTCATTTCTCTTTCCCAGATTTTGGGGTGTCGCTCACTGTTCACCCTTTATCTCCTCGACTGGGGTGTAATTCATCAGTGAAAAGGAAAAGTCATGGAGAACTTTCAGGATTTTTGCTTGGAATCATGAAGAAGGGCGGTGGTGTTGGCAAACACTGGCAGTTGGAAATGGAATTGGGAGAGGCTCAGTTTTGTTAGGTGTTCAAGTGAGGAATATCCAAATGGGATTTCATAGAATGTCAGACTGAATAGGGATATCAAGGGGAAGGAAAATTAACACTTATTGATCATAAAATATGTGCCAGGCACTTTGCCAGAGCTCTTTCATATATGTTACCTCAATTAATCTTGATAATATGCTTGCAAATTATTTCTCCTGTTTCATAAATAGAAATAAAGATTCTCAGAGAATAAGTAAGTAGCTCAAAGTCACTCAGTTATTCAGGTGGTTATTAGAGTATTTTGAACATAGAGGGAAGGCTGATGTCACTTTTTATGCCCTATACCAAAGATATGAAAATTGTTTTTTGGAGGGAGAAAAGATGGTCTCTTTTAATATATTAAACACTTTACAATATATAACACACTGATATATACATATCAGTGTTTTACATATATGTAAACAAATATATTGTATATTTAAAATATTAAAATTTTAAGGGGGTGTATAAGGAAAAATGTAATAACTCTTAAAGGGGGATGAGAATAAATAAAAGGTTGAAAAACACTGATATAGGCCCATTTCATTTAATAAAGTTTTTATTCTTTTTTTCTTTTTTACACAATTCTTTTTTTGTTTCATGTGAAATCTCACATTAAACCATAATACATACAGCAGGTAAAAGCGGTGTTGGTTTCAATGTCACTGGGAAGAGGGCCTATAAACATGCCTTTTCCCTCACCTTCTGTGGCAGCCCTTGAGGTCTTGATACAAAGGTTAGAACTTGGAGTTGGAATATCTAGAGGACAAAATTCAACCTCTTTATTATACAGATGAGTAAACTGAGGCGAGCTTGTAATGTGTAAGCATGAACCCCTATGGTAGTTTTATTGTTCACACAAAGTGGAACTGAATCAGGCTTTCTATCCTGAGGCATACTACGGAGGTGAGGCACACAAAGAAATGAAATGAAATGAAAAGTCTGAGCAGAAGGCAGGTAATGGATGTTTAGAGAGATGATGAGAGAAATAAGTGAGAAGAGATATTTAGGAAGGATACTCATCAAAAGAAAAAAAATTGGGGGGAACTGTGTATGGTGACTAAGTGTGATGAACATTTCACAGTATATACAAATATCTTTATGTTGTATATCTGAAACTAATATAATGTTATATGTCAATGATACCTCAAAAGATAAATTAATTTGAAAATTAATTTGAAAACACTATACTTAGGAGCAGCAAATGGAGAAGTCGCAGTTTCAGGATGCTGTGTGGGCAGAGCTTGGTTTCTGGATATTTCAGACACCATCAGCGAATAGGTAAGGATGTTAACTTTGCTAACTATTGCAACTAATTACCCTTCCATGATCGAATAGAAAAATCAATACATTAATCACAGCAAATTGAGAAAACAAATTTTAGTCTATTGTATTAAGATGGATTCAGCTAAAGGATTAGAGCACAAAACAAACAGTGAGCGAAATGGATGCCTTCAGGACAGATCTCAATAAAGACAGTCCTTATATCCTTATGTACATGATTCTATAGAATGTTTGGAACCCAGCAATTCACCTAAGGCTAAAAAGGGGAAAACAGAAATGATAATGAGATAGAGACATGGATAAAAGGAAAAGAAAATTTGAAAATCTCTCTTGAGCACCAAAGAATTCTTGCAACTTATTTTATATGCATTTTTAGCTTTGAGTGACATTGTTACTATTTGCTATTGTCAGACAAATTATTATCCAAGTGACTCAACAAATTATGTTTTTAGGATGTAATTGTGCTTTAGTATGAAGGAATTAAATTATAATCTTACAAGAGTCTTAATAATTACTTAATTCTTTTTTTGTGATTTATTTCCAATATTGGGAGTGTGATCTGGTAGTGATATTTAACATTTTCAATTGAACCTTAGTTAAGTGTCTCACACTAATAGGAATATTCCTGTTCCTCTTTACACAGCTCTATCATCTACAAACATGGGCAGATTAATTTTCTAATCAAAGCATTCTGGGAAATTATTAAGCATGACATTAAACTGTGTAATTCTAATTATATTCCCTATGAAGAATTTCTATCTAAACTTACAGCATAAGACCCTGGGGAAAACTTATCAGAGCACGAATTGCTTAAATGTATTTTAAGAAGAATCACATAGCCATATAATAATTTTGCTTTTTGTCCCTACCTTAAATCAACGCTGTCCTCCCCAGTGATTCATTATGGCAGCAAGATCTTGTTGACCTTGTGAAACAGATTTTTTTTTTAAAGGTGTTAAGGCCTGTGTAAGTGTGTAACACAGCAAAGGGAAGTATTTAGCTCTATTGTGAAAATATGTCCAAAATTAATAGTTGCTTCTTACTAGAATACTACTCTCGTTGAAGAAATAGAAAGAACAGAACAGAATTAATCGTGATATACTGAGGGTGTGTGTGTGGAAATCATTTAGCGGGGTCAGAAAAAATTTTCCGTAAAGGGCCAGATAATAAACAGTTTAAGTTTTGCAAGCCAGATGGTCTCTGTTGCAACGACTCTGGTCTATAGTGTACAGGAAAAGGAAGCTCTGGACAATATGTAAAAGAATGGGCATAGCTATATTCCAATAGCATTTTAGTTGCAAAAGGAGATGGCTGATCAAAATCACAATGAGAGCCCTTCAAACCTACTAACATGGCTAGATTCAAAAAGTCGGTTAAAAAAAAATCAGTAAAGATATGGCAAAATTGGACCCTCATGCTTTACTGGTGGGAATGGAAAATGGTGCAGCCACTTTGGTCAAGTCTGGCCGTTCTTTTTTTTTATTTTTTTATTTTTATTTTTTATTTATTTTATTTTATTTTTTGGCCGTTCTTGACAGACTTGCCATATGGTCCTGCAATTCCTTTCCTCTGCATATATCTGAGAGAAATGAGTAGTTGCTACCCACAGAACACCAAGTACATGAATATTTATAGTGGTATTATTTATAATAGCCAAAAGAAACAACCCAAATGTCCATCAGCCGATGAACTGCTAAATAAGAGGTGGTATATCCATACAATGGACTATTACTCAGCCTCTTGGGGAATTTTGGCAGTCTTGTGGAATTTTTGGTGACATCTAGTGGCCAGGGTTAGAAATACAGCTACATATCTTAGAAGGCACTGGACAGCCATCTGTCCTTGGAAGGCACAGGACAGCCCTACCCACCCGTTACAAAGAATTATCTGGCTTCAGGGGCACCCACATCGGGCTCTCTGCTCAGCAGGGAGCCTGCTTCTCTCTCTCTCTCTCAGTCTGCTTCTCTGCCTACTTGTGATCTCTTTGTCAAAGAAATAAATAAAATCTTAAAAACAACAAACACAAAAAAACTGATGACATCATTAAAAAAAAAAAATAGAATTATCTGGCTTCTAACGTTAATAGGGCCAAGACTGAGAAACCCTGGTTTATGTGCACACATTTTATGACTCTATCAGTGAGCATTCTGTGCATATAATTTGCTCTCTCCCCATCTTACATTATGTTGTAGAACAGCAGCAATTTAAACCAAGACGGACAAGCAGGTGGAGAATGTGGAGGGAGCCAGCCCTCAAATCCTGCAGGGGAAGCAACAGTAGTATACCTTACTACTGAAGGTTTGAAATCAAGGTGCCAGGTCAGTGCTAATGGCTAGCTAATTATTCTAACACTTGTAATTAAGTCTGAAGTGCTATAGAACTTTTGTACAATGAGGTACGCTTCCACTGTTGTTGAGAGGTAAAGCAATGGAAAAAGTGAAGTTACGTAAATTAGGCTTTGAATTAGGCTTGTAATTATGTTTCTTGTTCTAATCCACTGACTCCTCGGAGATCATGCACAGTAAAGCACTGAATTTGTAATTTTTTTGGTAGTGCTTTTGTAGAACTACAAAACTTCTTTTCTAGAACTCAAATTTGTAGAAAAAATTCATAGAAAGTTTTTTTGGTTCCTGGTTCTCTGTCTTTGTATTACTTTAAGGGAGAGAAAGAAAATGATGATGTAAGAGAATAAAAGAGAGAGGAGAACAAGTACAGGGACAGGAATAGATTTTATTATTCAAAATGTAAAAATATTAAAGTCATTTTAAAAGGAAATTATTTCACTTTTCCTTATGTGCACTTAATAGCTCGTTGTGGTCTCAATGCCAATAAATGAAGATTTTTTTGGAGGAATGGAAAGACTTAAGGTAGTTATTTCCAATGTTCCTATATTTCTGTTTATTTGTATATTTTGTTAAAAACTGAATATGAAATATTTCTGATAAACAGAAAATTATAGATTTTTCTCTTTATTCTTGAGGTATATTCAAAAGTAGACGCAGTTATTTATTTTCTTTTTTTTTTTAAAGATTCTTATTTATTTATTTGATGGAGAGAGAGATCACAAGTAGGCAGAGAGGCAGACTGAGAGAGAGAGAGAGAGAGAGAAGCAGGCTCCCTGCTGAGCAGAGAGCCCGATGTGGGGCTTGAGTCCAGGACCCTGAGATCATGACCTGAGCTGAAGGCAGAGGCTTTAACCCACTGAGCCACCCAGGCAACCCCCAGTTATTTATTTTAAATGTAATAATGGATTCTACCATATAAGAACCCTTTGTGTGTTTTACTCTTTCTGTGACTTCCTGCAACGGCAGGCTGGTGAAATAGTTTACTCTTTTCTGCTATTATGAAGCAAGAAGTATCTTCATATGGTATCTTTGGGGGTCTCCAGAGAGACATGTAGACATGGAAGTGCTGGGCCACAGATGCAGGTATCTTCTTCTCTCCTTGGTCCTACAAAGTTTGCTGCCCAATGTGGCTGCACTCATTGTATATGCTTGTCATCTTTGTAGGAATCCCTATATCTTGGCCAAAACTTGCTGATGTGAGACTGTAATATTTGCTAATCTGGTAAGGGTGAAGTGGTATCTCATAAAATTGTCATTACAAAAAACCGACTGGGAATGGTCCATCCCTTCCCTCAACTTTTCACACCTTTCTCTCTTATATAGCCATTGAGAGTGAACCCTCACAAAAGTTGCATTCATAATTACATGTTGAGACTGAACAGAAATGATAAAGGAAGAAAATGAATTTTTGGATTCCAAGCTTCTCTGGGCCTGCTTTTTGTCTCATTAAGTTTGTCCTAGCCCTGTATACCCAGCACATTTGGAGCATTCCCAAAACTGTTGACTCAGTGAAGTATATCATCTTCCTGTGGGGGTGTCAGAATGAGAAACAGTGCATGCTGTTGTGAAGTTTAAATAATAATTTAAAAATGTACTTTTACAAAATGTAAAACTTAGGCAAAACTATTATTTTCACAGATGTATTGCAGTTGCAAAGAATTTCTTTTTCTTTCTCTTTCTCTCTCTTTTTAAGATTTTATCTATTTGAGAGAAAGCATGAACAGGGAGGGGGGCAGAGCTAGAGGGACAAGCAGACTCCCCACTAATCAGAGCCCTATGTGTGGCTCAATCCCAGGATCCTGAGCTAAAGTCAGACACTTAACTGGTGGAGCAAACCAGGTGCCCTAAAAATTTCTATAAGAAAAATTTCAGAGGGATCTACGTGAAGCTTGAAAATTAATTATAATAACTTCTGTTGATAACTTGCTTATTTATACTTAGTACCTTCTGCATGCCAGGGACATGAGAAAGAAAAGAGCAACCCTTCACATAAGGTAACTAGTTGTATTTTTATTATTATTCCCTTTTGCAGATGGAGAGGCAGAGATTGTTTAACATCATCTCCAAATCTCATAGCTAATAAATGACAGGAATACAATTTGCACTTGTGTCTAATGGTTATTAAGACTTAATGAACTGCTTCAGTTCTATGGTTCCTGATGGTCCTAGTTCTCCTGGACTTTCTACGCTGAAGATGACTTACTCTTTAAAGATAGAGACTGGTGCAGAAAGTCTGGCACAGTATAAACAAAGAAACATTTAAAAACAAGAATTAAAAACAAAACAATAATGTAGCCTGAAGATATACTTGGAACTAAAGCCTCTCTGAACCTCTTTATCTCCCCGGAGTTGCTGGAGTTGTTTCTTGTACCCAAATCGGTACCAGACGTTTACCAGAATCTTGGCCCACACCACTTCCATGTAGTCAGAAGATGGATAACTTAAGGAAATAGTTCAAAAGAAAAGATGACTTTAAAGGTGGGAAAAAGCACACCGATGTGTGGGGAAACTGCTTTGGTCTTGAGGCTTGACCTTGGGTTTACACAAGAAGACTTGCATGGTTGCAGCTCAAGGCCCTTCATTGTAAGCTCTTGAAGTTTTTTCAGCTTTTTGGTCTTGAGTACTCCTGGCCTTGCTTCTGACCTCCAATACCTTACATCTAATGTCCTGCCACTCTTTCCTACCTAGTGAAAATCCATGGGCTCTTCCTTTCGCCTTTCTAGATCTGCTCCTTCAGATTTAATATTCCTCCTCTTTGTTCTCAATGAATCTTTAAAATAACTGCTATACGCGTATATTATTTTGTTATTCGTGTAAAGATTTGTGAACCACATACTGTCCTTAAGGACGTGGCCGAGCCCCTTCTGATTTTTGGTGGCCCTCTCTGCCACCCCACAGCGGGCTCTCAGCACTTAGGCACTCAGCAGGCGTTCAGTACGTCCAAAAAGCATCCTTTTGGAGCGTCATGGTTGCTATTGTTCTCACCTTCCTAGCACACTTCCAAGTAAATACAGATCCTAGAACTACTTTTCCCGGTGGCCATGGCACCAGGGCTTCCGGAGTGGGGCAAGGCAGGGTTAGCAGACGATTTCATATTCCAGCGCTGCTCAAATAGTGGTTCAGAGGGTGTCGCCTGCCTTCCAGGTTGGCAGGAACCGTTCTCCCAATTCCAAATCATCCCACACTAGCACTAGTGACTTCTGGTAGGTTCTCACGCTCTTCCGACCTGATCCTTGCGGTGCCCTTAAGACGAGCGGCCTGGACCGCCAAAGGGGTTGAACGGCGAAACGAACGGGCCGCACAGCCAATCACGTTTCGCGCTGCCCGGAAAAGGCGGGTCCCGGGAGTGTCATCGACAAAGCCGCGCGGGATTGGCGGGTCCGGAGCGGTCCGGGGTGGCGGGAGTTTTCGGATGTGTTGGCGGTGACCTCGGCAGCAGCGGTTGGGCTGAGTTGGACCGGAGGGGCGGGCGGCGGAACCGGGAACGCCAGTCCGCCGCGGATTTCTGAGCTCCCGTCTCGCGGGTCTCACTGCGGCCGTCTTCTTTCCGTCCCCCAGAGCTGCGGGGAAGGATGGATCGGCACCGGCCGCGGCTGCACCACCCGAAGCAGGGCTCCGCCGCCGGGGCCCCCTACCCAGGCTCTGCTTCGCTCCGGAGCTGCCGGGAAAGCAAGATGCCGCGCAGGAAGGACCCCCAGCACCCTCCGCCCGGCGCGGCCGAGGAGCCTGGAGAGAAACGCCCCAAGTTCGTAAGTGTCGCCTGGCGCTATGGTGGGGCAGCTGCTGCCTTGCGGAGGGGCAGTGGCTCCCGTCCTGGGATCCTTCAGTTTCGTTACCCTCTGACTGGCTTGACAGCCGTGGGTGGATCCACGGGGCCTGGGGGGGGGGGGTAAGTTTTGTTCTAGGTTTCTAGGGCTGCCAGTCTCGGAATAGATTTACAACGACAGGGTCCAGTTCTGTTTGGATCCACTGACAAACCCACTTGGTCCACTGTGTTGCCCCACGTTTGTTCTGGCTGAAAAGCTGTTCAGAAGTTAATATATTGACGTCACCTAGGTGGACATTGCATTTTTTAAGTTGAAATTCTCCCCACCCCTCTAGGAGGCATAGCAAAGTGAACTTTTAGGTGATAAGAATCCCCCCCCCCCCACCCCCAGCTTAATATTTTAACCCACGAAGAACTTTTTAAGGCAGATGTAATTTTCCAAGTACAAAAAAATTCGTTACAATAACATGGCGGGCTATGTAGTCACTGCTAAGGAATGTCTCGCTTAGATTGGAAAGAAGTCTAAGTATTTGAAATTCGCTATTCTGGTTGCTTCTCTTACTCACTTTGGCACCCAAGGGAGATGTCATGATGAGCGGCTTGCGAATCTTTTTGTTGGTGTCATCTAGTGATGCAATGCAATGATGATTGTTTTGCATATGTGTGTGCAGATAAATCACTGAAGGTTGATAGCTCTAGGGTGAATCTAACAATTAAAAATTTAATATTTGGACCCGTCCGTTTTACTTAGGAGTACGGAAAACTTTTTAAGTTATTGGTAAAATTATACAGTACTTCATGCGCCTTCTGTGAACAAATAAACACTCATTAGGAACTTAAGTCAGGATACACATATTAAGGGAATAGAGATTTGTGGAGGAGGAGTAAGTTGCTAAGTATACAGTTAAAAATGATGGTTGAATAAAACTGGGAGCAGAGCTGTGATATGTATCAGAATGCTGAAAATGACGGACACCATGGATTAATTTTGCTAAAGTAAGTATCAAGGTGGCCATAGGCCATGTGAAGTTTTGCAGGAGCATCAACTATGTTGTTATTGTTATTTTAGCAGAGTTGAAGAATAAATGGGATTGAGTTAAACTGGTAGTGCAGGATTCTAGCCAGTAGGAAAAGAATCCTGGGGCAATGGTTTTTCTTCCTTTTAGAGTCTACTCTCTGTGTTAGTGATGTCATTCTATTTTGTTTCTCACTCCTATGCTCCAGAATGCATGGGATGTGATTTTCTGTGACTCCCCCATCAAGGACGTCATGGAAACAGAACCTAAGCTAGTATTTAGGTTTAGTTTCATTTTAGGATGTATCAGGTGATTTGGATTCTAGTCTGTTTTTCATTTCCTAAGTACGTTAAAAGGGTTATTGTAAAGATGAAATGAACTCCAAAGGCAATACTTTGAAGCTTTAAAGTTAATAAACATATCTAAAACAGTGTCTTCTTTTATTTTTTATTTATTTTAAGATTTATTTATTTATTTGAGAGAGAGCATGCATGTGCATGGGGAGAGGCAGAGGGAGGGGGTCCCAGACAGACTCTGTGTTGATTGCAGAGCTTACCACCAGGCTTCCTCTCACCACCCTGAGATCACAACCTGCGTGGAAACTGAGACTGGGTCCCTTAACTGACCATGCCACCCAGGAGCCCCCACACCCCCCACCATGTTTGTTTTTGGATAGGAGTCTGATTTGAATCACGGCTTCATAATTAATTTAGGGGTAATTTTGACTATTGATAATCCCTGAAACTAATTTAGATTCTTGCTGACATGGTAGTTTCTTTAGCTGTATTTTCCATTTCACTAATTCTCTCATCAGCAATGTTTAATCTGCTATTTAACTTGTTTGGAATATTTAAGTTTAGCAATTACAGTTGACTCTTGAACAACATGGGTTTGAAATACACAGGTCTAGTTATGCATGGATTTCTTACAGTTCAGTACTGTAAAGTTATTTTTTCTTATGGTTTTCTTAATAGCATTTTCTTTCCTTAGTTTGTTCTAAGAATAGAGTATATAGTACATATAACATGCAAAATATGTTAGTTGATTATGTTATCAGTAAGGCTTCCGGTCAGTAGTAAGCTATTGGTAGTAAGTTTTTGGAGAGTCAAAAGTTACACATGAATTTTGACTGCATGGAAATCCATCAGTGCCCCGAAACCTTGTGTTGTTCAATGGTCAATGACATTTTTTATTTCTGTAGGTTCTATTTGTTTCTTTTTCAGATCTGCATGGTCATTCCTGATAATTTGTTGTTTCTTATCTTTTTTTTTTTTTTTTTAGGTATTTCCTATGTGACTCTCTTTATTCTTTCTTTGATAGTTCTGGTGTGTGTAATTTTTGGACTGTCTGTGTTGACTTGCACTCGTGGTGGCTTATTCTCTCTCCTCCTGTGCTTATAGATCTTTAGGAGCTCATTGCTTTATCTCAACCTATCTTTCTTTCTTTTTTTTTTTTTAAGATTTTATTCATTTATTTGACACACAGAGAGCCAGAAAACACAAGTGGGGGGAATGGCAGAGGGAGAAGGAGAAGCAGGCTCCCCACTGAGCAGGGAGGCAGATGTGTGGGACTCGATCCCAGGACCCTGGGATCATGACCTGAGCTGAAGGCAGACACTTAACCGACTGAGCCACCCAGGCGCCCCTCAACCTATCTTTCAATAGGCCTTAGTGGGGATGTTTTTCTCCGGTGTCCTTTTCTGGGAGTGCCACCGATTGGGACCATCTGTTTTAGGAGTAAGACTCTTAGAGAGCCCAAGGTTCCATGCTTAACCCTAACTCTGTTCCTGGCCTATGGCTCAGTATGCCAGTCTTAAGGCTCCCTTCTGAGCAGCTCTTCCGAGTCAGCCTAGTTCCGCACTGCTCTCAGTCTTACCCTAGTAACTCTAACTTTGAGGTTGGAGATGGTCGCTCCCTCGTGCGATCTCAGCAATGCCTCTGTATGTGATTGTTCTGTAGTTCTGTTTGCTCTACTGCCAGATGTCAAGTCGGTTCTTGGCTTCTTTTGATTTCATATGGAGCCACATTAGCCTGAATCTCATTGGGCCACCGAGTCATTAGGTCACCTACTTGCCATGGGTAGCTGTAAGGTAGGTTGGTGATGTCACAGGAATAGGGATAATTTAGGTATTTGGTGTTTTACATACTCCATAAAGCTGCAAACTGGCAGTTGAACTGAATGGGAAATTGGTCCCTTGCCCCAGTCTTAGATTAGGAAGGCATAAGTTCTGGTACCCACTGAAATCCTGCTTTACTCTGAGCCTTGATAAAGCAGACACATCCTTGTTTTCTAGTGTAGGTCTAGTCCTGCGTCTCAGGTTACTTTTGAATTGTGTATACAAGTTTGTGGTATAGAATTTCTCCCCATAGATCTGTGTAAAGAGTAGAAATTAGTCTGTTGTAAATGTATATTAGTTTGGCTACACAGGAAATCACTGACTTTGGGGCTGTTTGGGAACCAGCCCACTTGACTTCAGTGGAAAATATGGTAAGCAGTGAGGTGGGTTTTTTTTTTTTTTTTTTTTTTTTGGAAGCAGTGAGTATTGAGATGCTGGGGATAGATACTGGGGGACAGGATGCAACTATTGGAGGCTGGGGGTGAGGGATCAAGGCAGGTGTCTGGATGAAGGCTTTGAGAACGTAGATAGAATTCAGGAGGATCATTAAACTTTGTCCTGCCCTAGGTCACACTCTCAGTACCTGAGCTGAAGTCCTATTTCCCTTTTAGAATAGAATAAAACAGTTGCCTCTTCATCATGAAATGCCTCTCAGTGATGCTGGGCACTTTGTTCTTACCTTTCACTGCTCTTAGAAGCACACAGCATGGGCAGTGGTGGCCTCCCATCCAGACGGAGAGCAGGATGTGTGGCTTCTGGAGAAGTTCCCCTCTCTAGGCTGTGGGCCTATTTTTGGAGAGGAGGCCTGTGCATTTGGTGATCCTGTTGGGAGAGCAGCTCTTCTTTATAATTAGGAATATCCTTTAAAACTTCTCATAGACTTTAGTGTAAATCTTGCATCTAATCTTATGGTTTCCATCGAACGGCTTGTTAATTATTGTTTAATTATGTCATTACAGTACTTTAAATTTGGGTTGTGATTTTTCACCTTGTCCAGTAATACCTGTCCAGTAATATCTGTCTACCATTTTGGACATCAATAATGATAATAATTAACCCTAATGATTGAACCAAGTTCTGTTCTAGGTGCGTCCACTCACTTACTCTTTTACCCCCTAGACCAACCCTATGAGGTGTGTGATATTACTAGCCTTGTTAGCTGGGTGGGAAAAGTAAAGGACAGAGGTTGAATTGCCTTAGGTCACACAGCTGCCTGTTGGTGGGATGGGGTTTGAACCCAGACAAGCCCCTGCCTGGGTTTTTTAGCCACTGTCCTGTATTATCTCCCATGCAGTTGGGAATTTTAATCTTTACTACGGTTCTCATTCAGGAGCCATTACAAATACTAGCACCTTTAATGAATACAGAATTAATGATTTCCTCCTGATCACAGGCAGTTTGTAAGGTGGGAAGAGGTAGGAAGTTGGAGAGCTGTTTGTTGTACTGGGAACTTGGGGGAAGTGACATCAGAGTAGACTTGAAGAGATCAGCGCATGCTCACCGGGATGTTGTTTCCGTTGTTTCTGGTGTATCTGGAGGCAGGTATGGCTGGCTGAATAATGAGCACCTCCCCCCGCCCCACCCCAGAGATAGTCATGTCTTTTAGTCCCTGAAACCTGTGAGTGTTCCTTTCTATTGCCAAAAAGCACTTTCGGTGAAGGCTTTTAAAATGGGGGAAATTATCCTGGATTACCAGGCCCGGCTGTACATGCACGCTAGGTGTCCTTGTAAGAGGGAGGCAGAGGGAGATTTGACTGCAGAAAAGGAGAAGGTGATGGGACTCTCAGGCAGAGACTGGTGATGTAGCCCCAAGTCAAAGAATGTTGGCAGCCATTGGAAACTGGAGGAGGGAAGGAACTGGTCTCCACTCTAGCTTCCAGAGGGAGAGTGTTACTGCGAACACAGTCACTTGAGCCCAGTGCAACTCATTTCTGACTTTGGGCCTCCGGCACTGAGAGAATACATTTTTGTTCTAAGCCATCTGGTCTGGTAATTTGTCTTGGCAGCCCTAGGAAATGACCACAGCAGGTATGCTTCTGAGGGGGACCACATTGAAAGGTGTGGTTTAACAGTTTATATATGAAGTGTTTTAGGAGAACCATCAAATTCATCTAAATCTCTTTGTTGTAGTATGGTTTTATTTTGGACTCCTTGTGATTGGGGTGGGGTGGATAGAAGATACATACAGTTCAGTCCTCTGGAATAGCAACTAGAACTTGAATTCATCTTGTTCTGCTGCATCATTTTCGTAGTTGCTAGAAAGCAGAGCAAAGGTGGAGGTAATTTCTGGGTGCTTTTTCTTTCTTTCTTTCTTTCTTTTTTTTTTTTTAATTTTATTTATTTATTTGACAGAGAGAGAGAGATCACAAGTAGGCAGAGAGGCAGGCAGAGAGGGGTGGGGGAGGGTAGAGGAAGCAGGCTCCCTGCTGAGCAGAGAGCCCAATGTGGGCTTGATCCCAGGACCCTGAGATCATGACCTGAGCCGAAGGCATCCCTGGGTGCTCTTTTTGAGTTTATTTCTTCACTGAGTCCTCAGCTAACGTGATGCTTTCAATGGTCCTAGAGTTAAATTGGCAAGAATTGGAGACAGTGTTGTTATTTGAAGGCTTTAGGCACTTGAATGGCATTCATGTCAAAATCCACCTGACCCATCTGACACGGAAGCCTTCAGAGGTAAGATCATTTATTTTATTCAGGTCAGTCTTCTAAGTGAATTGCCTGAATTGCTCAGACTTTTCTTCCCCTACCGTTTACCCTTCCGAACAAGAGAAAAGAAGTTTTTTGTTATTGTTGTTTGTTTGTTAATATATGACTTATCAAAAGAAACAAAATATATCAAGTGGCTTTTGGGAGTATGTTTAGTTGCTGAAAATAGATGATATATGGCTTTTACTTCTGGATCGCTCTGTATCTTTTGCGCATGTGTGTGTCATGGGGGGTAAAAAGGGGTGGGAGTAGGGATAATTGTCTCAGATTTAGAGTAAGGCTTAATTGCTTTTTTCAAAGACTCATGTCTTTAATTATGAAGCAAGCAAACTGACATACATTTATTACACAATGAAACCTTGCATCTCATCTAGTCTGTCTTGTAGCAATTGCTTCTGAACAGATGTTACCTGAAACACCTTTGTGCAGTTGGTAGAATGCTAAAATTTGTCATGCTTTTATTATTGTTGTCGTGAATTAACTCTACTTTATGGCATAACTTTATTGCTGTGTCCTAGAATCTTTATATATTTATTGCCTTATAAATTGGATTTAAAATTGGCTTTTTATATAGAATGTAAATTAACATGTGTATAACTTGTTTATGCTTGCAGAATAATCCAAGAAAAAACTGCTACGTATTATACTAATGTAATTGTCTTTAACTCAGCACATAGTATCCTCCAAACAGGAATGAAATGACTGCTACAGAATATGCTTACCGTCACACTCTGCTTGTTTCTCCCAGAAACTGATTTGACTTTTAGATCTATAAAATATAGATTAAGCATAACCTTTTACTTCATGGGATATTAAGGATCAAAGCACGAGCTTTCTTTGAACAGGATCTACAAAGGTAACTTTTCTCTCCAGAGCAGCAGGGTGGCATTGAAGTGCCTCATCGCTGGGAGTAATCTTCTCAAATATCAAATCAAATAATCATTATTAACTTAGGGGAGGATTTAAGAGTTTCAATAAGTTAAGTTTTGGTGTTGGAATGTTTCAGTTACTGGCTAATTAATGAGAACTCTTTGGAAATGCTTGCCATAGATGGTATTCTTTAAAAAGACCCACTGCCATCTCTTCTTACAGTTTTTTTTTTATTTGTAGAATTGGGAATAGCATTTATGAGCGGTGACGTGGGCCACTGTTATGGCTTGAATCCTATAGCTATGTTATGCATTCGTTGGGGCTAGTTTCTTCTCTCTGGGCCTCTGTTTCCTCACGTGTAAGATGCGATTGTTGGGAAGTTGAGAAGCTACTGTGTGATAGGCCTGGAATGGTACCTGGCTCATTGTAATCCCGATGTCAGTCTTTGCCATTTATAGGATTGCTGTTGCTGTCATCAGTAGCAATAGTAGTAGTAGTAGTAGTAGTAGTAGTGCACTGTTTTCTAGGTTTTAGGGCCTTGGGGATATTACACTGTATATTTGAATTACTTTCCTGTACTGGAAACTTTTCACAGGGTCAGCATTTTTCCCCACGTTGTGTGTGGCAGGAGCAGAGTCCTGCCATTCTCAGTTCTTTTCCTGGGGTGCTGGGTAACATTCAGGTTGATGCAGGTTTCTGGTTGTGATGGCTGCATAGTCAGAGCAAGGTTCTTGAACTTTCTAGGCATTATGTTTTTATACGTAAAATGGGGATCATGAAACTATGACACTTGCATGCAGATAAAACTTAGAAAAGAAACCCACGAAGGCAACAACCTCAAACTTAGGAAAAAAATCCTTGTGATGCTCCAATGTGGACTTGAATGATAATAAAAATAATGTTACTTATATATGTATAGATATAAGTTAAAAATATGACTCCTTATGTTTATGGCTCTTTTACAACTATGAAACTCCAACAGATTTTCACATAAAACCCGAAACAAAACTATAAAACCAATAAAATTCAAATGAATAACAACATTAATTTAATGTGATTGATGATGATGTTTTGCTGAAATTAAGTCATCATTGTTGAACTTAATAGTGGGAAGATATGTGTATGGTTTGCTGTTTTCCTTTTTGTCAGCTTGACTTTTGGATGGAAGTGGAAACCCAGAGGCTGAGGAAGCAGAGGACAGTGATAAAGCGAAAGACTCAGTCCTACACTATTGGTAGAGATTGGTCATCTACCATTATTGTCTTTTTCACAAGATTTTAACTTGAGGCTTCGGGTGAAATAGTGATTATGATACAATCACTGGTTATGATTAAAAAAAATGTAGCCTTATGTAGATATTTTCTACTCAACTGTATGAAATTGATGAAAAGGAGCAGAAAGAATCGGAGCTGAGACCACCAGCATCTATATTCATTTTTCTCTTGAAATTAACCTTACCATAGCTCTGAGTATTTGGTTCCTTGAATAGGGACATTTTGGAATTATGGACGACATTTTGGAATGGAATTCTTCCTAAGTAGAGGAGATCATGAAAACCTAGGTAGTGTGATTGCTGTTGTTTGTCCTTCTTCTAGTGCCCTGTTGTGGTGTACACAGGCGCACACACACACACACACACACACACACGCCTACATGCCCACACGCACGCACGCAAGTGTGGCCACCAGAAGCCCCACTTCTGATGGAAGGACCATGGTGTAGAGTGGTCATTCAGATTGTCCAGATGATGCTTATTTTCCTTCAAATGTTTAAGATAATCTTGGAAAAATACAATATTTAAAAAATCGTCTGGACCTGGAGAGCCCGAGAAGGGATCAGCAGACTCAGTTTGAGGACTCCAAGAGGTGACTTAAGAAGTTAGTTGAGTACTGGAAACTGGCAAAGGTTTTGTACCTTTAGTTCTTCATCTAGCAATGAGCTCAAAGTGACTAGTAAGTGTTGAGTTGTGAAGGATGTATACAGTGTGCTTCAAAACAGTTTACTTCTTCTTGGGGCGCCTGGGTGGCTCAGTGGGTTAAAGCCTCCGCCTTCAGCTCAAGTTATGATCTCAGGATCCAAAAAAAAAAAAGGATCCTGGGATCTGTTCAGCAGGAAGCCTGCTTCTCTTCCTCTCTCTCTGCCTGCCTCTCTGCCTACTTGTGATCTCTGTCTGTCAAATGAATAAATAAAATACAAAACAAACAAACAAACAAACCCAGTTTACTTCTTAATAGTTTATTGAGGGAAGACATTTCCCTTGCAATTAAAATATATATATATATATTCCTTTGGTCATACAAAAGAAATGTAGAACACCATGTACTCACCGTGAGTGTCAGAAACGAAATTTTATAAACGCTATTGAAATGTCTGTTTTCTCTATCAGTTTCCTTTTAATCTCTGCTCTTCACTTCTTTGAGGTGGGGGCTATTTACAGGACTTTTTATTTATTTCATGAGGGACCTTCATGGGTTAAATATGGCTGACTACCTGTTCAGCTCTCCAAGGAAATTATCATTAATTCTAGGTTATTCTAGAAGTTAAAAAAGAAAAGTACATGCTTCTTTTGGAGTTATGATGTAGAATTTCTTGAAACTCTTAGTGAGATACATGGGTTAGTCTAATTATTAGATCTATAATAGTGCATTTATTTGGCTTATTTTATTATAAAGTATCTTCCCAGGATGTGGGGAGTTTATCCTGTAATTGTTGTATTTTCCTGAGGTGGGTTGTTTATTTGGGCATCAGGAAATGTAACTTTGTAACATTCAGCTTTTAAGTAGGATTTACAAATTGGTGACATTAATTACAGACTGTACTATACTATTAAACTGTTGTGTTGATCAAATCCTTGGGTAGAATGCAATTTGTAAGGACAATTACGATTCATTTCTAATGTAAAATCTGACAATCTGAGAAATGAACATGAGAACCAGAATGCACATAGTCTGCAATCAGAAATTCAATGTGACAGTTTGATTTCCTTATAAAAGGTGATGGTCTCCAATTAAAACCATGCTCAAACCCTTATTCAGCCTCTCTTCTGGAGGTGTTATTTTGCTGTTACTGATATGTTATCTTGAACCTGTTTTCAGTTACGTTATGCACATGTCTGTGAGCTTTTGGAAGTCACTTTCTCTGCAAAGCTTGAGCTTACTACAGTAGGTCTGTGAACGCTTGGCTAATTGAAAATCTATGCAAAATTACTCCTGTAACCTTACACCACCTGGTTCATTAATCTATTCATGATTAATTTAGATTTAAACGTTATTGATATACCCTAAATGTCTATTTCTTTTTATAAAAGATTTCAGTGGTGGTGGGGAAGAACATGTAAAGGCTACCAGAAACATATCTGGGTCACTGGAGAACTGAGCCTGCCCATTCAGGCTCTTCTAGGGGCCAGCTATGTGGCTTTCAAGCTCTACTGTGGTAAAGAGGGTGTAGGATGGATTCAAATACGGCAGTGTATCCTTGGGCAAATCAATGAACTTCTGTGCCTCAGTTTTCCTATCTGTAAAATGGAATAGATAACCACAGCACGGCCATTGTAGCTTGTTGGGAGGATAAATTGAGGTAATGGATGCTTCAGTAGCTTGGGTACAGTGCTTAGCAGTTAATACGTGACAGCTATTGTGAGTTTTACTCTTTTAATTCTTTCTCAGATACAAGAGTAGGGGGGAGTCTCACCTGAAATGTTGAATTCTCTAGGGCTGATCATTTGGAAGGAGATGTGATGGGATCTCAGTTACTGGCAGCATTTTGACCATTCTTTTTAGCTTCCCACCTCCCTTTCTCCCTGTGTTCCTGTTAGACCCCTGCATTGTGTCCCTGAACCCGACCTTAACTGGAGTGGGGAACACACCAAGAGGTTTGGCTCCTGGGCGTACACCCCTCCTTTCTGTTTCATCTAGCCCTCCGGCCCCTTGACCTCTCTTTCCCTGTCGGTTTCCTGCCGACTTCTGCTCCACACAATACCCATACTCCACAAAAGTAACCCTAGCACTTTTGAACTAGGATGGCTTCGCATTCCTCACCTCCTCAAGCCTGCCATAGGGTAGACGGTAAATAACTAGTACAATCTCTGGTTTCCTTGTCCACTTGCGCTGATGGCCAAGACTGCAGCAACTTGACAGGCTCCCTGGGTCTTGAAGTGGGCTGCTGTCTGGAGGTGGAAAACCTCCCAGCTCTGTGAGCTGATTTCCTTACATTCTTTATCTGTGGGTCGGCTGATTGGCTGGGTCCTCAAAGCTGGAGATAATCATCATCATCACAATAGCTACATTTATTCAGCTCTCCCAGTGGGCTGTGCGCTATCTTAATCACTTAATCCTAATTCACTGCTTTCAAGGAAGCACTCTCATCACCCTGGTTTTGGATGGGATGGAACTGAGGTGAGGAGAGAGTTTGGGGCCTTTTCTGAGCCGCCACAGCTGGGCATGGGGGTGATGGGTACCAGCAGTCAGGTCTAACTCCAGAGCCCTGGCTTTGAACCACCTCTCTGGTTACCTTTTCTATTTCTATTAACATTTATGCTAAACCATTAGCATTACTCTCTTTACCTTTGCTATGGGCCTGATTGCTTTTTGTTGTGAGTAGTTTTTTAAATTGAAAAAGTAATGTATGTGTAAGGTCCTACTTAGCCGGAGCGAGCCATTTTGTTGTTGATGCAGCAAACTTAGATTGACCCGACCCCCCACCCCCACCCCGAGAAGCTTACTTGGGAACAAGTCTGGGAAACCAGAAAAATATGACTGACCAGCCCCTGATAACGAAGCCCAGATACAAGGACGTGTCCGGCCAGGTGGAAACGTCCAATCAGTAAAAGCGCACATATTACCTCCCTACCTGCCAAGGATGAGCGAAGCCAGGTGGAGACATCCAATCAGGAAAGCACCTCTCTAACCACTCAAGAATGTGGGCCCTACCCTTTGGGCGCCAATTCTGACCAGAGTAATAGGCTAGTTCAAATAACTACTATAGGATGAATTGTAATTCAATTGGCCACCTGTGTGTGGCCAGGCTCAACCACATGGCCTTTACTCTAGAAAAGTTAGTCTGCGAGACTGGGAGGGGTCGCCTCTTTGCAAGAGACGGCCCTGGCTGGTCAGTTTGATTCTCAATTCTTGGCGCGAAATAAAGCTTTGCTTGACCTTCGCTTTTTATCAGTCTTGTCCTTTTGTCTACGGACCCTTTCAGTATGCGCCTCTTAAAAAGGCCAGCAGTGGAAGAGTACAGTCTCGCTCGGAGACTTCCTTACGTCCCAGACCACCGAATCAGCTTGTTCCCAAGTGGTGGCCGCAGTGACGTCTATTAATTTCTTTTGTTTCCTTTAATGATATTCTGTGTGTATGTGTAAAATACCCACTTGTATATACATGGGAACATTCCACCGCTTTCCTTTAAAAGATCTTAGAGATGGTTACCCCTGACTCTTAGCACTCCCCTTGACACCTTCTTCGGATAGAAAATAAAGGCTGTTTTGCTTGAACTTGCTCAATTTCCTGCTGTCTGCACCTGTAATCTTCCCTATCTGCAGCTCTTCCTCCTTTCCCCCTCTAGTATCCACAGAAGAAATGTCTGTTTTTCTGTTCAAGGTTAAGCCCTTCACCCCTGTTCTTGATTCAGTCCCATTCCATTAGGTGTGTTTCACTCTTTATAGGTTGCAATCTCTAAGAATGCTCCGGTGCTTCCCATTATAAAAGAAAAAGCAGAAGCAAAACCAAACAACCTCCCTCTCTGACTTTCTCTTGACCCTTCTCCCTCTCTGAATACTATGCTCTGCTTCCTTCCCTTCTAGTCAGTTCTTTTTATTTATTCAGTAAATACGTGAATTTATTCAGTAAATATGTAGAGCACAGGTAGATACAATTTGGTCCTTGTCTTCAAGAGGCTCCCATTCAGTCTGGTATGAAGAGAGGTGTGAACCAACAAGTGGTAAGTGTTACCAATGAGTCCATTTTAAGTCATCTTGAAGGACTCAGGTTCTGAAATAACCTGGATTTAAATCCTGGTTCTATATTTGACAGCTGTGTGACTTTGGAAAATTACTGTGTTTCTTTGTTTCTTCATCTCCAAGTTGGGAACCTATATGGTACATTGGATATGATGATTCAGCGTGTTAGAATGAGAGTTGACACAAAGTTTTAAATAGGTCTTAGCCTGTTGCTGCTAGTATGAGGGCACTGGTGAAGGGTAGAGTGTTCTTGTTGACGAGGGATTCAGCCAACTCCCATTGGTTCCTCAACCTTCCTTTGCTTCTGTTCATTCCACTGAAATTGCTTGGGCAGATCCATTATTACCAACATGGTGGCTGATTTTCAAACTTCATCTTACTTGACTTACTTCACAGGATTAGCACCAACCTCTAGCTTCTTGAAAGCTTTGCCATGATGTGTACTTTTCTTCTGATCTTTGCTCATCTTTCTTGGCACCATTTTATTTATTTATTTGACAGAGAGAGACCACAAGTAGGCAGAGAGGCAGGCAGAGAGAGAGGAGGAAGCAGGCTCCCCGCAGAGCAGAGAGCCCGATGTGGGCTCGATCCCAGGACCCCGGGACCATGACGTGAGCTGAAGGCAGACGCTTTAACCCACTGAGCCACCCAGGTGCCCCTCTTTGCATCATTTTAAATTAGTGTTCCCAAGTACTGTCTCCAGTCATATTCTTCCAGTTTATACCTCCTTTCAGCCTGAGCTTATCTATTTCCTTAGCTTTTACTACTGCCTAGATTAGTGTTTTTCAGGAGGACTTTCTGTGATGAGATATTCTGTTCTGCTTGCCCCTTAGCATCTTCTCCGCTAAGTCAGCTTCCCTGATGGTGATGTGATGATTGACCCCTTTTGGAGAACAGGCACATCTTATTCTGGCCAAAATGGTGCACTTTCATAGCCCCTGATGCCACCATCAGCGATAGGTTTATGAGCCAAACAGCATCAGCAATGACAGAACCAGGTGTGGGATCACAGCCGTTAGAAGGGCTGTCATCAAGAAGGCAAGAGAGAACACATGATGATGAGGATGTAAGGGGAACCCTTTGTACTGTTGGTGGCACTGTAAATTGGTTCAGCCACCGTGGAAACCCGTGTGGAGGTTCCTCAAAAAATCGTAAATAAAACGACCATATCATTCAGCAGTCCCACAGGATATATATCCAAAGGAAATTAAATCAGGATCTCGAAGAGACATGGCACTCCCATGTCTATTGCAGCATTATTCACAATAACCTAGATATAGAAACAATCTAAATGTCTATCCACAGACGAATGAACAAAGAAAAGATGCACTATGTATACACACACAATAGAATATTTTTCAGTCATGAGAAAAGGAAATCCTGTCCTTTGCAACAACACGGATGGACCTGGACATTATGCTTAATGAGATAAGCCAGACAGAGAAAGATAGATATTGTATGATATCACTTATAATGTGGAATCTAAAAAAGCCAAACTTGTACAGACAGAGTAGAATGATGGATACCAAGGCCCAGGGTGGTGGGGAGGATGGGGGAACTGGAGAGATGTTAAAGGCTACAAACTTCCAACTAAAACCTAAGTTTAAGATCTCCAGTGCATAGCATAGTGATTAAACGATACTGTATCATCTACTCCAAAATTGCTAAGAGACCAGAACTCAAATGTTCTCACTACAAAAAATAAGTGATAATTATGTGATATGATAAAGGTATCAGCTAACGCGATGGTGGTAATCACTGTAATATATAAATGTATGAAATCAACACTTTGGGCACCGTTAGCTTACACAATGTTAAGTGTCATTGATATCTCAAAAAGAAAAGAAATAGGGGAGGATTATCTTCACACCCTTGTGAGATCTGCAGTCCTGAATAATTTGCCCTAGTTTATTAGGATCATTGGGTGCCTTCTCATGGCTGTGGCTATCAGCTGAGTACTTCCCCATAATCCTTGTTGACCTATTTTGTTGGTGTCCTTGAATAGTGCAATTATCAACATGGAACCATGGACTTTTAGAAGTACTTTGCAAATATACTTGGGCTAATGTTGTTAGAAAGAGCCGGATTTTGGCATCACTGGAAGATTGCCAAGGGCAATTAGGCTGAAGTTGCTTGAGCTCGCAGCTTGACTGCAGAAATTGGTGTGTTCAAAACCTAATGTTTTGAACATAGAATGCCATATGTTGGAAATTCACTGTGCCATGATATGTCACGGTGCAGATTTGGTGCAGTATTGGGCTGCTCTGTGTCTGATCCCATTCAAGGATTTATCTTTCTGGATACCTCAGGATGACAAGTGCAAAGAAAAGCATTAAGATGAGGAAACTTTGTATTTCAGTGTGGGTAGCCCTTGCAGGACTGTTACTTTATGATACTAGTTTTGGAATCACCAGAAAGAGAAAATAAGTGATCCAGGCTCTTTATTTTTTTCTCTAGAGCCTTTTGGGTTGTCAACTCCTTCAGGGCAGCTGACATGTATCGTAGGTCTTTTTGGGCCAGGCCTACTGTGGTGTTGGCTTAGCTTAGATGCTAACTGTATAACCAGCTTGGGTAATGTTTCTAGAAGAAATGTAAAATGAACTACATTTTATGCATAATACTAGGACTGGATGTAAGGGTTGGGATTGTGCTCTTTTTTCTGTTTTTCAGATGTTAACCTTGTAATATGCACTCATCATTTGGGCTCATTTGCAGTGAGGAACCATTGTAGACACTAGTAACAAAAAGTAATCAAATTATGCAAGAAAAGTTTTCAGCAATTTAGTTATTGTAGAGTTCAAACTTCATCAAGAATTAAAAATACTGAATTTTCTTTGATTGATGTTGCCCTGTAATTTTTGATTTGTGTGTGTGTGTGTGTGTGTTTTCTTGAATGTGGATATTTTTGTGACTTACATTTTAGTCTGAATCGGGAGGGCATGGTTTTCTAAGGCTTGTGGTATATACTGCAGTTTAAATTCTACGAATTAGAAATAAAACTACTTACTCCATCTCTATTAAACCCTTAAGAGAGCAACTTTAAGACATAAATGGGGAAAACCCCTAGCAAAACATATTCCTGGGGCACCTGGGTGGCTCAGTGGTTTAAGTATTTGACTTCAGCTCAGGTCATGATCCTGGGAGGTCCTGGGATCGAGCCCCTACTTGGGCTCCCTGCTCAGGGGTGAGTCTGCTTCTCCTTCTTCCTCTTCCCACACTCACACTCTTTCTTCCTCTTCCCCTTCCCGTACTCATGCTCTCTCTCTCCCAAATAAATAAAATCTTAAAAACAAACAAACATATTCCTATTCGTTTATAGAAATCACAGTCTGCCCCCTCCTCCCCCCGGCTTGTTATACTCACTCACCAGAACTTTTAAGGTATAACTTTGTGGTCAGTGTTTTAACACTTAATAATCACCCAGTTGGAATTGTGCTCGTTTTTCTTGTTAACATTTCATTTTCAAATTTCTTTGCCTCAGAAACTGCTTTATTTCCACTGTGAGTCCTCCCTAGATTTGGTAACAGCAGCTGTCCCATTGTAGCAGTGGGGACGGAGGGAAGAGGAATGAGGGTTTTGGAGTCACAGGGACCAAGGGTCCATTTCCAGCCTGATCACTTTTCACACTGGCAAATCACTTCTCTGACACTTCATTTTCTGATGTCTAAGATGGGGATAATGGTTAATTAATAGGATTGTTGGGTGTGTTGGTAATTATGAAGAGTGCTCAGGAAGTGGTGGTGATTATGATGAGGTGGGCTACAGTCTCTGGGTACTGAGGGTCTTCAGTTTTGTCTCAGTCAGAGCCTTTTTTGACTTAAAGAAACAGACCCCTATACAATATCTAGTTTGAAATTGGAAAGGGCAGTTGTAAAGACACAGGGGGGTATATTCTTGGATCAAGCATAGTAAATGTAGCTGATCTTCCCAAGGGTTTGGAACCAAGAACTGATAGCTGGCAACTTCTGTCATTCTCTCTTTTCAGGGGTCACACAGCCTCGTTTTGCTTCTCACTAGGCATTTGTTCCATTGTTGTGTCTCCACAGAGCACAGCTTCTGTGTCTGTGATCTTTACACAGCCAAGCTCAGAGCCTTGCAGTTCCAGACCTACATGCTCTCCACCCATGCGAGAACAGATTGTCATTCTCATCTCCGAATCCCAAATCCAGATTTTTGGTAGAGTGAGGATCTGATTGGCTCTGGTTGGGTGTGGGGGTTGAGCTCTGCTCACATCTGTGGTCAGGCCTGGCTCACAGAGAACAACGAAGCCTGCTGGGGCCACCCCGCTGACATAGAGAAAGGGTTCTGTGCATGAGGCAGAGAAGCCAACGAGTATCTACCATATTGACATGTGGGTCTTTGGAGATTCCTTGATGATAGTCTTGGCACTGGAAGATTGAGCTCAGAAGACTTTGTCCAAGCTAGTTTTTTTTTTTTTTTTTAATTAACATATAATGCATTATTTGTTTCATGGGTATAGGTCTGCTGTTCATTAGTCCTACACAGTTCATAACACTCACCATAACACATATCCTCTCCAATGTCCATTCAGACACCCCATCCCTCCCACACCCTCCCCTCCAGCAACACTGTTTGTTTCCCGAGATTAAGAGTCTCTTACCGTCTGTTTCCCTCTCTGGTTTCATCTTGTTTCATTTTCCCCTCTCTTCCCCTGTGATCCTCTATCTTGTTTCTGGAGTTCGTCATATCAGAGAGATCATATGATAATTGTCTTTCTCTGATTGACTTATTTCACTTAGCTTAATACCTTCTAGTTCCATTCATGTTGTCGCAAATGGCAAGATTTCATTTTCTTGATGGCTGTATAGTATTCCATTGTGTGTGTTATCTATCTATATAAAAGATCGTTATACATTTACCCCTAGTTTCCCATTAGAGTCACAAGTAGTTATGACAGGCTTTATAAGTACTTGTGACAGGCTCTACCTTCAGATATTCTGATTCAGTTGGTTTGGAATGTTAAGAAAAGAAAACAAAAACTCTTCAGCTGATTCTCAGGTATGGTCAGGTTGAAAACCACTGACCTACAGTGTTCCCTGTACTAGGTCTAGGCATTCAAAGATGAGGAAGAACCAAAGTCCCTGGCATATTAAAAACAAAACAAAAAGAAAGCCAAAGACAAACACAAACTGCAAACAATGATCAGTGACCCAAGGGAATTGTAAAGGAAGAGCTTTGGATGAAGTGTGGTGGACTTATCATTTTTTGCTGATAATGAAGGGTGACACCGCCCACCCCCACCACAGGTTTATTCATGCAGTACCTACTCAGGTCTGCTTACCTCCATCTCATTCACCCAGCTAGCTGTCCCTGTCCTGAGGCCCAGGCTCTGGGCATGGCCTTGGGAAACTGCCACTGCTTGAGTTCTCAGCCCCAAAGAAAAATGACAACATTGCGAGGCCTCATCAGCTGTCAAGAGAATGGTCCAATATAACTGACACCCAGCAAATAGAGATGCTGGCAAAATGCCCATGACAAAAATCCTGCTCTCGGAGCCTATGCCCACTCTGGGGAGGGGACCTGCACACATTTACAGCAGTAACAGATGGATTTAACTGGATTAGAGGATGATTTCAGCCCCCAGTGAGGGGAGACTGTTGGATGTGGTTTTAAGGAGAATGATGGTGATCTGAACCAAGATGATACTGATGGAGTTCTAGAATCTAGGTGAGGTTTGGTGGGGCGAGGTCCAGAGCCGATGACCAAGAAAGAATTCTTGAGACATCTTTGCTGCAAAATGGTGGTTTATTAAAGCACGGGACAGGACCCGTGGGCAGAAAGAGCTGCTGCCCCGGGTTGTGAGGGATGGCAGGTTATGTACCCCGCCGTTGGGGGAAAGTGAGGGAGAGGGAGGTTTCATAGGAGCTTCCATATGCTAAAGAGGGCCTACTAGGTGCCGGGATACTGGAGGTTTTGTGGCTTGATCAATGTTGTCTTTTCCCTTTTGGCAAGCCATTAACATCAAGATAGTTGGGAGATTCCTAAAGAATGTCACATTTGTCCCACCCTGGAGTAATGGAGTGGGGGTAAGGAGGAGATTGCCAGGTGTCAACCTTTTGCTGGGGTGAGGGGGAGATTGCGAGGTATCAGCCTTTTTGCTTTGTCCTCAGCCAGCCTTCTGCTCCCTCATCAATGCTGGTGGGGATGTTAGTGTGGGAAGGAAGGGGACTTGTGGTGATTTTTTTCAACTAAGGCTTCAGACAAGCCTGTGAGGACCCACGATTCCTACTCAACTGGTACCAGGAGAAACTGATGTTCAGGGAGTTTCAGTGCCTGGGGTCTCACAGCTGATCCCTATCGGAGCTGGATTCCAATCTAGGTGAGTTGGATTCTAGGACCCAGGGTGTTAGCCTTCTGCTGGGGAACGCAGGGCATAAATAAGAGTCACGGAAGAGGTGTGCTTATGGGTGAGTTAGAACCTTCAGGAAGCAGGCGATGTTTGAAAGGGGAGTTTGTGAAGGAACAGAGCCCAGACAAGAAATAAAAACGTTGGTGGAACAATTTAACAGGGGAATTGCTTATGAAAGTGTTGGGGGGGAAAGGGCAAAGAGGGGATGCTGTCTGAGAGGGACCGACCCTGTGGCGGGACTCAGATATCTGTGGGCACCTGGCTCTTTGTTGACCCCTTGGGGGGGGACCCCCTAGGGCTGGGGCTCAGACTCCTGTGGGGTCTCAGGAGTTACGTTGTAATTAAACTATTGTAACTAAACATTTTTTCTAACTTTCCTTTCTCCAAACATGCTGGGCTATTCCTTTGACTGCTTCCGCACCCGCCTCCCCATCCTCTAGTCCTGTATTTGAAAAGTTTTGTTAATGCAATAGACCTAGCTGAGTTGGTCCAAAGACTGCCTTGGTGGGCTTTACAGTGTTTTGAGAGTATTTCTAATACTTCTTAGTAAATAACGCCTGGCAACGGAGCCCCGTTAAGGAGCCCTGAAGGAAATGGTCGAGAACAGCCACTGTTCCTTCCATTTCCTCTGGGGCTTTCCCTCCGGGGAGTCTTGTATCTCTTGTATTCAACTGTTGTTTATTGGTTAAGTTGATTATTCATAGCATGCTTTTGTACTTTTTGTATTTGTGACTGTTCCGTAAGAGGAATAAAAGAGTCCCTGGCCTTAAAGTGCACTGGTGTCCACCTGCTACGGCTCCCTCCCTTTCTTTTGTCTTGTTTGCTGTAGCTGTGCTGGTCCCTGTTCCTTGAGCGCCCCAGACTTTCTGGGGGCTGCTTTCCCTCTGAGCTGCTTTCCTCCATGTCCACACAGCAACCCCCTTTGTCCGCTTTCAGCTCTGCTCCAGTTCCACACTCCCTGTCAGACCTCTGCCGGCCCAGTTCCCCGCATTCAAAATTGCAAACAGCAAATGCTCCCGCTTGGCTTCCTAGCCTCCCTTGCCTTGCTTGGCTTTTCGTTTTAGCATAACAAGCGTCACCTTCTAACATCCTCTGTAACTTATTTATGGTGTTCATGGTCTCTTTCTCAAGAGAAGGAAAGTTCTTTTAGGACAGGAGTCCTTGTTTTATTTACCAGTGTACTCCTTGTCAAGAATATAGTAATGTTTAATAAACATTTGCTGAGTGCCTGCCTTCAGATTCTGTTATGCTGTTAGAAGAGGAAATTTTCTGTTACAGGTTTTTCCTGAATCATGGCTGAGGATGAATGTGACTTCAGTCTTCCATCATGGTTATGTTTGCCTGATAATAGCATGTATTTAACCAGATATAGTTAGCAAGGAGGGATTGCTTTTCCTTCTGGTCGCCATTGAACAGCTCTGATGTGCGCTGCCCTCACTGTCTCTCACCGCGGTTATTGTCTTGCTGCTCTTTTGGCTTTAAGCTTCTCTGGGCAGGGACTGAGTCCTCTTCATTTTTGACATACTGTCTTGCCCCATGTTAGCAACCTAATCATGCAGTAGGAAGATTAGGAGTAGGAGATTAGGTTTTTGTTTAAAATCCTAAATCCTGTTTTATTTTGGTACCATGTCCTCCTTTGCATGAAAAAGTTACCAGGTGAGTGGTATTTACCTTAACATTCTCAACATAGCATGAGATCGTTTACATTTACAATAAAGAAAAATGATAGATTTCTTTTATCTCTGCCATTAATAAGTGTCATAAAATAGGAAAATAAAGCTAAGTCAATATGTTATTGCCACAGAAATTGAATTTGTGTCAAAAGGATTTGTGCTTGTGATATAGTGATTCGTATATTTTTCTTGGAATTAAGTCTCCAGCAGGTTGACAACATCAATAATTCACAAAACCAAGGAGCTTTTTGAAATTGGTTAATTTATATATGTGAATTACAAAACTAGTGAATAATGTGCTTAATGTATTCTGACATATTTGCAAATATGCATTTAAAAAACCCTAGTCTGTGTTTACAATATTAGATTTTTTAGATTTTTTTTTAACTTCATACATTATTATTTGAAAAGAAACTTATCTATATTTTCTGCTTGGTATGGAAAGTACTATCCATAGTAATGTAAAAAAGCTTTTCTCATTATAAAAATAAATAAGCTTATTCTAGACAACTGGGAATATAGAGGAAAATGTGGGGGAAAAAATTGCTCCAAATCCCACAATCCGGATATATAAAATTAAAAATAGTTCCTGTCTTTTTTCTCCATAGGAGTTTTATTAATGGAGTTGGAATTATATTGCATATGCAATTTTAAATGCATCTTTTTTTCATGTAACAATAGTATGCATTTTCCTATGTAATTATAGGAGGCAGGACTGTAGTTATATAATCATTCCCATATTCTGGGAAGTTTTAGGTTGATGACAATTCTAGGTATTTAAGATAAAATATAGTAACAAATACCTGTGTACACACTTCTGTTTATTTTCTAATTCTAGAAGTAGAATTACCAGGTTAAAGAATGTGAACATAGGATTTATTTCACCAAATCCTTCTCTAAAAAGGTTCAACAAAACTTAATTTCCTTATGGTGATCCTAGAATGTAAAAAAACAAAATCCTTCTTGAACCAATAAGAAATGATGCATGGTGCTGTGTTAGCTTTGGGAATATTCCGGCTGCATCGGTGTCTGAGTAAGACCTCTAGGAGACGCTCAGAAACAACTTATCTAAACTTAGTTTAGATAAGCTTCAAGGTACTCTAGGACCATTTCTGGCAGTGAATACTTTAAATACTTTCAAGCATTCTCCAGATGACTATAAAGGTCATGGATTCTGGTGACCTAGAACCAAATCGACTTGTAGAGCTTCTCAGAGATTTGAATTATCTTTTCTTGGACCCATTGCACAGGAGTTTTTGGTGTGATAGTAGACGTGAAAAGAACCGGAATGGCTGAGGAGAGCATCTTAAAATAGGTATTAAAATAAGTTCAAGCTGTTACTAGAATTAGCCATTCTGTTTTTCCTTTCATTTTTCCTCACCATTGAAGTTTATTGAAGGAAAAAGAACACTGGAGTTGAGTTAGAATTAAAAAAAAAAAAAAAAAAGACTTGTTAGGTGCCCAGCTCCTGTGTTGTGTCATCTAGGAGAGAAGTTCAAGTAACAATTTGATAATTGGTTTTTCTAGAGAGGTAGTGGTTTTCTAGCAGTTCTGTTGCTGCCTTTTGATCCTTCTGAAAATGTTGAGTTTTCTTAGAAATTAATTTTTTCCCTTGTATGAATGCTTAACTGATGTCTCTTCCTGAAAGCTAGTGTATCTCGAGGACTCTCCTTTCCCAAAGGAGGAATTATGGAGAAGAGAGGTTAGGTTCTCTGGCGGGTGAGAGTAGCGAAGACTGGGGTAATGGCCAGGTGTTTATTTTTCTGAGGTAGGCACGGTTTGGTTTTGAATAAATGAACAGATCAAAAGAAGCTGGAGAGATTTTACTCATTCTCACCTGTCCCTAACATGTCTCACTTTCTCTACCGGGGACTAAAAATATGACCGCATGAAAAGCCAGTCAAAAGCTTTTCTTTATGTTATCAAAGAGCCAGCTTTACTCTTCTCCTCAGTGCTATGAAAGCTTCAGTATTATTTTTGGACGTTTCTGAGCTGTTCAATATGGAGTCCTTGAATACTTTCACATCTAGGTATGGTCTGTCGTTGCCTGGGAAATGAACCTTAGACTCTGTAGGTGTGGTTAGTGTCTTGATTAGTCCTATACCTTTATAGTCCTGCGGTCTTCACAATTGGCATTGACATTAAACAGGTGTGTGGGCCAGAAATGTTAGGATAAAGCACGAGTTAGCATTTGGTGGAAAGGAATAATCTGGAATTGGAAACAAGTGTGAGCAGTGCATTAACATAGCCTCACCCACACCTTTTAAAAGAAGTTTGATCCATTTTTCCTTTTGGATGTAAATTTCTTGTGTCAGTAACCCATTAGGCACTTACTTTGACAGGCAAATAGTGTTATGTCCTGGTTTGATCTAATGAGCAAGCCTTGATCCTTTAGTACTAAACACATGCTTACAGGGTAGAATTATTGTACCTTTAGGGATAAACTAAGCATTTGAATAAATGACGCAATAATTCACCCTACCCCCTAGAGAGTGTTGAATTCTCTTAAAACAGTACTAATTGGTGCCTCTCACTACATGGCAGTAAGACCTATTCCAGTTGTACCAGCTCAGTGTTTCTCACTTTGAAAAACGTCTTCTACTTTCTACCTGTACCCTTCATTTAGCTTGTTTCGGGGACATTGGTTCTTAAGAGAGCCACTTGACGAGAGTTTCGAATGTGTGCTCAAGGGATATTTTGTGGCTGCTGGCAGTGGAGTGCAGAGTGGTGTTTCTCACTGGGTCCTGGGCTGGTGGCTGCATTGCCACCTGGAGCCTGTGGATGCCTAAACCCCACTTTAGACCTACTGAGTCAGAATGTTGAGTAGCCGAGACCTTGTTCTCTTCTTTCACAGAGAAAATCTTGGTGTGTTCTAGTGCACACTAGCAAGGTGTAAACCAGGTGGCCGAGAGGGTCTCATTGATGAAATTGGGTTTGAGTCAGGCGCCTTCAGAGGTTTTAATCTTACAAGTTTTCCTCGTTAGTGATTCGTCATAATGACTTAGTTAAAGGATATAAATTGATGAAATTAAATTGCAACAGCTAAAAATTATTTTAAAAATAGTACCATGTATTTGACTTTGTCAGTGATCAGAGCTTATTAGCTTGACATTTGGTAGTGGGTGCCATGTAACTAATGACATGAGTGGACAGATCCTTTGCTTCCTGCTGGTTGCAGTGTGCTATCCAATGAAAGAAAATAGAAAATTTGCTAAAAGTCTTGGCTACAGCTTGGATTCTTCTTCTTCTTTGTTGTCGTTGTCGTCGTCTTCTTTTTTTTCAGTGTATGTGGACCTTGGGTTTTTATGTTGCTTAGTATTCTGTAGTTTAACTGGTCTTGTTTATTTCCTTGTAAACTAAGTTGGCTGGGGAGGGACCCCTTGCTATTTACAGCATTTCATACAGTGCTCTGCAAGCTCTAGATCTATTTTTTGACAGCATATATGGTCTTCAGTAAAGATTTTGATGCCTTGCTTAAATGTGAATGTAGAGACCTATGTTCTGTATTTCTACCTTTTTTATTTCTTCAAAAGAACATAGGATCCAAAGAAAAAAAAAAACCCCAAAAAACCCAAAACAAAACAAAAAACCTATAAAGACTTTTTCTCCTTTAGTTCCAGAGTGATCCTCTTGACCATTCATCCTAGGAATTGTCATTACAGAAGACATTCCTCCCTATCTATATGAGGTGTTCCTTACTTTTTCAGGAGAAAGTAGAATTAGTAAACTGAGCAACGTAGGAACACAGGAAGAAAGGTGAACTTTTTGGTTTGGGAAAGGACCCCTGACATACTTTAATACGACACCTGAACCATTTACCAACGGTTCTGCATACAGAACTGTTTTTGAAATTATTGCCCATTTGATTTATCCCATTGCCATAACACATAAATAACACCTATACAATCATAGACCAGGTAATGTAACTCAAGATCACAAAATCACATTTAGGTATGAATGTTTTAGTAGGTCTAAAACCGTATGCTTTCGATTTCTGTGTATGTGTGTGGAGGAATAGAAAAGTTGCTATTAGGTTATTTTTAAAGTGGTCACATCTGCTTCCATTGAATGTTTCCATTCCCTTCTTGGTATGGGTATCAGCAAATGCTACTTGTGAGCTGCATTGATGGGTGCAGTTCCTACTTCCCCCAAGCAGAAGTCAGAGTAAAAAGCATTGCTGGTAGCTATCAAACAAACAACTGCATTTTTTTAAGTGTCTTGGCTAACCAGACATAAACAGTACCTTCTAGTAGCAGTAAAAAGTCAGTAACTTTTTATAATAAAGTTCTTGCTTTTTTAAATTAAGAATGTCACCCCTGTAGTTTTAGATCTACTACAAAAAAGGCCGAAACCCCACAGAATTACCTGAGGGTTTTATGTCTATCCTTTCCTTTCTCCTGCCCGTTGGACTTTTTAAGAGTCTGTGATCTAAACATCGACATAATGTCCACTTCATAGAAAACTTGAATTAACTTTGCAAATATCTTACAAAAGGGTACCGCTTGATAAAACTGTACATTTTAAAAACAAGCCATGTCTATTTTTCCTTTGGGTCGTGTTTGAAGTCGACTGGGATTGGACATTTCAGTTTTTAGGGAAAATTACTCATGCGTAGATCTATTTAAATTTTTGAATGCTGATGGGTTTTGTAGTAGTCTCTTTCAGATTGCATGCATATAAACAAATAGCTATGCAATTTCTCTTTTTTTGAAAGCTAAATTTTGAAATGACACTTATTCTGGTTTTCTTGTTTTGGAATAGGAACCAAAGTTTTTGTATTGGTTTTCCAAATCTTTACTCTGTTAGTCACTACCTGCGGTCTTGTTGAGTGTCCTTGAGTTTGCCATCACTTCCTGCCCTGCTGACTTCTCTGGGTCTTGGTATGGATGGTGGAGAGAATTGATAGGCAGGTGCTTTCCAGAGAAGGAATAAGGAACTTGACCTTGGCTTCTTGTTTTTTCTCTCAGACTGTTGTTAGACTTCCTGAACTTGGATCCCTTTGAGTTTTCTTACCCCCGCAATATAATTCTGTCACAATTCATCACATGTTCTTTTTTGTAGAAGACTGTTTGTAATATAGCTAGTAACTGGGCATGCCTATGTGCTTGCATAGTTTTTAAAAAACTAAAGCATTGAACAAATGGAGTCCTTTTAAAAGCTAGATTCTTTAAGTTTTTATTTGAGAGAGAGAGAGCGTGAGCACATGAGCAGGGAGTCCAATGGGGCTCCGTCCAGGACCCTGGAATCATGACCTCAGCTGAAGGCATTCGCTTAACCAACTGAGCCACCCAGGTGCCACTAAAGCTAGATTCTCAGTGAGATGGTTTCACCATCTAAAGAAGTTTTGACCAAAAAATTGATCTTACGCATCTTTCTTCTACATAAGGGTGACTGTTCTATTCTGAGTTGTGAGTTTAACTCTAACTGAAAGGGCTATGTAGCTTTAGACCTTCGGAGTTATAAAAAAATGTTGTTTCTGGGTATTTACATGTTCTGTGTTTTGCATCCTGTAACCTCCACTACCCACTTTTCCTGTTTGGTATTGTACTTTCTGCATCTTTTCTGCAGTCTTTAGATCGTGAATCTTCCTTGGGCTCTACTCTAGTTTTTAAAAATTGTTTCTTTCCATTCCCTCGATGTTGCTTTTATGACATTTTCCTCAGGCAACTCAAACAGGTATTTGGGACTCTTTTGCTGAGGAAGGTGTTTTCTTTTTACCATGGTGTACTTCTCTAAACAGGATTCCAGCGGGATCCTTTTTCTGTGGCCTGACTTTTTAAGCATTAGGTCACCTAGAATGCCATTGTCTTGGTAATTGGCTGTAGTCCTCTCCTCTTGTGAGAGGAATGCAGAACGACCCCTTTCAGGTGCCTTGCCCCCTTGGGATTGGGGTGGTATCTCTGGTGGAAGAATAGAGATGTGTTAACCAGGGGCAGTGGGCTGGAAATCTCTGTTGGCGGGAAACTGGTGCATACAGCAGGCAGTTGGAGGGAGGGACTCCCCACACAGTCTTTCTACTGCTCCTTTTCCTGTGAACTTGAGAGCCATGTAGACTGGTGTCTAATTGTAATAATGGCCTCTGGGAGGAGACTGTGACCCTAAGTACCTCGAAATCTTAATAGTTCTTCCTAGGGGTATACCCACTCTTAAGGACTTCTGTGCTTGTTATTTTCAAGGACTGAAGGTAATATTGAAGACCACTTCTAGCCCAGAATTAGAAACCAGTTAATTCAGTACTCTCCTTTCTTCCCAATTGAACAGAGCATTTAGGTTAGAACCTAGTGGTGGGGCTATTAAGTGTGGTGGGTTAGTTACTCAGCTTTGGTTATACACAAAGCTTATTCTGGGCCCTTCCAGTTACTGTATTCCTTGCCCTAGAGGAAGGAATGTCTTGGTCAAAGAGCAAGAGAATCTGGGATAGTGATTTGTTCTGTACAATTTTTAAATCTGTATCATCCCTCAGGTAGATTGATGAGCATAAAGATGTATTCTGGTGTACAAATATGAATAACAAATTTCATCCCATCCATGTTGAATTCAGTGCCACGCAGGCTGTTAGATGATGAATGCTAACACATGTTCTTTTATACTTCTAAAATCAGATCTATTTAGGAATGCACTTGACCCTTTCTCCGCCCTTTTAAATGGTCTAATGCTACTGAATAAGACAAGGAAGCATTGGAAATTGATTCTGGCTCCTTGAATACAAAATCTTGCCTGACTCTGGAATTTATAAAACTTAGATTTCTGGTTGTCTTTTTTTCCCCCTAAATACTTTTTCTTTTGAACACCACTTTGTAAGAAACTAATTTATTCACTTTGTAAAGTGGCCTTATGTTTGTCTAGCAGGGAAATCAGCAAAAGGGTTCTCAAAGAAGCTAGCAATGAAATTGAAAAGTGTCTACTGTCACCACTGGTGATAAATCAAACTGATGTTAAAGATGCAAATAGTCATTCCAGTACTCTCTTCGTTACTAGAATTGTTTAAGTTAATTAAGCCAGCAAAGTACTTCATTATCTTCTATGCTGCATGCTAATGGTAGATTTAAAGTTTCACTGTCTTGTAGTTCAGATTTTTTTTCATGTTTTAAATCTCCCTATCCATTGTGTTCAAAGTCCATTTACTTAATGGTAACAAATATTGTTAATCAGGACTATCTATTTGTTGTAGCACAGGTTTCTAGTTTATCAGGTTTGCAAGTCCAAGAAATCTTGAGAAACGTTTGAAATTACACTATTCAGGGTTCCTTTTGTCCATCTTCTTGAGAAGGTGATTAAAGCAATATATAATTCATTTTTATTAGACTGTCAGGAATTTAATTACATTCAACTTAGCATTGTAGAATTTTTAAATGTATTCTATTAGCTAAAATAAAAAAAAGCTGTTATAAATTACTGATATGATTGGTTTCTTTTATTTGCAGCATTTAAATATTAAGACACTGACGGATGATATGGTAAGGTTATGCTCAACATTTCTTCCGTTGTGAATCTTAACTAACCATGTAATGTGGATGCCGTGCTATGCTAACACCTTTGAAACTGCTTGTTTTGGAAATATGCTGTTTTTTATAATGCCAAAGTAAGAGGCAGAACAGATTAAAAAAAAATACATGACATTTTTTGCTTTTAAATAGTAAAAGGAACTAGTTGATATGTTAATTTAAAAAATTTGTTTAATTACAAATTGTTAGTCAACTTTGAATCATTCAAATCAGCTCTCATTCTTTGGGGATGAATTGCGCACTTCAGAAAGAGGTAAAAAAAAAATAGCTAAAGATATTTAGCGTTTTGAAATATGTAGTTGCTAATTAAAGTAAACCAGACTAAAATCTCATGCACGTATTTAAAAAAATATTGTTCAAAAACGAGAGAACCTTCCTATTTGTTCTGCCTATTGCTGCTTATCAGTAATGAACACTTTATAGCACTGTTATGGATTTCTTGTATATTCGAGTACATGTTTTTGAGAAATAGATTTTTGAATATAACTTGTGGCTAATGATAAGGGATAATAAGAACAGCAACAAGGTCCACCCAAATAATAATATTTTAAAAAGTCAGTATGGTGGGACAAAGCACAGTGCCTTGTTGACCTGGTTTTGAATTTGAATTCACCTTTACTATGAAACAGGGTGCCTAGAACATAGTAAGCCCTCAAAAAAGTGTTTGGCACCCTTGTTATCCAAAGGACTCTGTTGGGTACTTGGATAAAGTGGATATGTGGAGTTGAATGAGATCTAGATCTTGACATGCAAGATGGAAGACATTCAATTAGAATATTCTGTTTTATTTCTCTGAGTAAGATCTAAGCAAAGAAGGTTGATGCAAGCTTTTCTGGATAATGTTTTTCATATAACAGCATTTAGAAAGTTGTAGTGATATGGAATGCTTACAGAGAGGATATGTAATTTCTTACCTCGCAAGGTAGATGTTGTCCTCATCTTGGCCCTCAGTTACACGGAGGGTCAGCTAGGTTAAGTAAGCAGTTTGCCCAAGTATGCGCAGCTGGCCAGGGGTGCAGCTATGGCTTGAATCTTGTTCCACAAAGCTCCGAAACCATATGCTTGGGCAAACTGTAATGAACACTTTATAGCACTGTTATGGATTTCTTGTATATTCGAGTACATGTTTTTGAGAAAAACATGCTGACTTAGCCTTCATATAGCTGCTTATGACTGATAATAAAACCACCTGCAATTTTTGGTATGATAGAATATATAATATACAATGATAGAATTGTAAGAGCCTTCTTAAAATAGTTCATCTAGCATATAGTTCACCCATGTAAAGTGTACAACTGAATGGTTTTTGGTTGTATTCAGAGTTGTACAGGCATTGCCACAATCAAATTTTAGAGCATTTCCATCACCCAAAGAGAAGCTTCCTACTTATAAGCAGTCACTCATCCCCAACTCCGCCAGCCCGAGGGAATGTCCAGGCTACATAAGCTAGAGACTGCCACTTCTGGACATTTCCCATGAATGGAGTCATGATACATGAAAGCATTCAGTCACAAAAGACCGCTTTGCATAATGTTTTCAAGGGTTATCCATGTTGTAGCTTGTATTGCCACTTTGTTCCTTTCTCTTGCCGAATGCAATTCTAGGACTTGTGAGATTTGATCATATTTTATGGGCACTAAGCATTTTTTCCCTCTCTTCATTTAGCTGCTGCTCTTACCCTTGTTAGGACTGACCTTGCACATTGCCAACCCGCAGCCTCTACTCTAAGTTCTAGAAACAATCCTGTTTCTTTTCTACAGTGGCCTCAGCAGGTCATTCTGGAACCCGCCATGCTCTGATCGTACGTTAATAAATGGGCTCCTCCTCAGGGAAGACTGTAGTTTTCCTCTCTCCCTTTTGCCTCCGTCCCTGCTCTCCCCTCATCCTTGTAATCGGGCTTGGGAAGGTCAGAACTTTTGGGAAGTTACCATAGTGTCTTGTGTGGTATTTCTATCAAAGCAGTATATCACTCTATGATCTTCTCATCAGTTTAAACATCTTCAAGGAAGAAGCAGTATTTTAATTGTAGGTATGCTCTCTGGTACATGGTAAGCATTTTCATTGGTTTTTCATTGAACGAATAAAAGAATGAATCCCTGTTTTTGATTACTTGCCTGGTATTGTGGTTTCCTTGGACATGGGGATAACTTGGTCCTGGTTGGGCTTTCCAGAAATGGACCCTTGCCTTTGCACAGGAAAAAAAAGCTTTAAAAACAAAACAAAAACAAAAAGTAGCTTTGGTAAGAGCTTGCTGTCAGAATTTTGACCACCTGCCTGGATGCCTAATGGTTGCCTTGTCCCTGCTTTTATCTTCAGTGTGCCCACAAATGTTTCTTCTAGATTCCTCCTTAACCTTTTCCCCCTTGACCTGCTGACTGGTCTCCCCAGCTCCCACTACTCACTTCTGCTCTTGTACTTTAGCCTGGCTCTTGAATATGCTGGGGCTCAAGTCCAGGGAAGGATCAAGCAGGCAGCTGGATGCTTTGCTGTAGAGCATAGAGAAGAAGCCTGGCTCTGCTGAATAAGAAGCTCTGAAAAGCAAACCTTACTCATTGATTGATGCACTGTGGAAAGGGCATTGGATGAGGAATCCGGAAACTCTTGTGGAAAGAACAAACTTCACCTCTTAGCTCTTTGACCTTGGCAAATCAATTAACTTGAATGTTCACTTATTTGTAAAGCAGGACTAATTATACCTTCTCTACTTTCCTCATAGAGTTCCGAGTTTTGCTTAAGCTGAAGTGCGTTGCATGGCTGCATTCATTTCTGTCCCTTTTACACCCCTTTAGAAAATATTTTCCAATGTATAGACAGTGGGATTATGTGATACATCTGTAGTTGAACCTCAAACACTGTGTCACAGTGCACAACTTGGAGGAAAGGAGGTAAGGGTAGCTGGATATCTAAGAGCCTCCGTAAAGTGTTTCTGGGGAGTTAGAGCTTAGGGAAGCATTTGCTGTGGAAGCTGTAGTGTGTGCTGCCAGTGTTTTCTAATTAAAGTGGCCACCCCTCATACATGTTGCATGTGTATTCTTAATTTAGAACTTTTTAAGAAAGATTTTATTTGACAGAGAGGGAGAGGGCATAAACAGGGGGAGAGGCGAGCAGAGGGAGAAGGAGAATTAGATTCCTCGCTGAGCGAGGAGCCTGATGCCGTACTGGATCCCAGGACCCTGAGATCATGACCTGAGCTGAAGGCAGATGCTTAACTGAGCCACCTAGGTGCCCCAATTTAGAACTCTTTAATGTGAGAATAGCGTGTTTTGGGCAGAACATGAGAGAAGGTGCATAAGAATGGTGTCACCTATAGTCACATGTTTGAATGAGTATTTTAGAAGCATTAAGTTGAAACATTCTGGGAAGCATTAATGTTAAAAATTCATCTCCTTTTAATCTGTTGTGATGAAGGCCTACAAAAATATTTCACGTTTCAAGTTATTTCTTGAGTTACAGTCAGGATTTCATAGAACACTGTCCGTTTGCGCAAAGTCCTGCTCTGGTGTGGAGATCCCTGGGCAGAGTTTATATACTTGAAACCGTGTTGTTTCTACAAATACTTGAGCATTCACGATGTATAAAGAGCAATGCAAGGTGAAAAGGTCGTTTAGTTTACAACCATCCATTGTCTACATCTGGGTTGAAAAGAGCTCTTTCCATGGAGAGACAAAAGGATTGAGACAAGGGCAGTGAAGGGAGCCCAGTTAGGAAAGGTAAACAAAAAGAAACTGAACGTGGATGACACGATGCTGAATTCTCCATCAGTGTGTCCGCGGAGTGTTTTTGTGGTCTAGAAGTTGTTTTAACTTGGTTACTGTCCCTCACAACCATTTGTTTAAAGTGTGGGGCTCCTGCTGATTGTCTTGTCTTTTATCCCTCCCGCAGCCCGTATTACTATCATAATCTCTGGTGTGGCCTGCAGTAATGATTTACAAACTTTCTTGGCCGGGACCTGCAGTAAGAAGTACCGCCCCGCACACATACACATAAATTCTCATCTCAACTGAAACAATTTTATAAACAATTATTTAATGTTTCTGAGCATTGCGAACTCTGATCTTTTCCACTCCTTTCTATTGTATTTTTACTCCTCTCCATTCCATTAAAAAAAAAAAAAAAAGGTTTGGGTGCAGATCAGATCCACTGCATTGATTTCTTGTCCCACACATGGCTCACAACCATAGCTTGAAAATGGACATTGGCTTAGACAGCAACCAGAAGAGGTTCTCCGGTCTCTCCAAGTGTCTGCTCTTCACTTCATGACTTGTGGTTGAAAGTGGAAGTCTGGGTTCAGGTGCTAGTTCTGCCACTTGCTAGCAGTGTGAATGCGGAGGACTCATTAAGCTGTGGAGCCTTGGTATCCCTGGTGATAGAGCTTTTTAAGGGAGAAACACTGCCAACATACTTGGTGAACTATGTATTCACTGTACTAGTGGTATAGGTAGGAATATGCTTTTATTTTTTAAAGAAAGAGGAAGGATTTATTTAGAACACAATGCACCAATTTTATGGCTGTAACCTGATGAATTTTGACAAATATATGCAATCATGTATACACGATGGTTATGATAGAAAAGTTTTCCATCACCCTCAAAAGATTCCCTTTGTGCTCTTTATGGTCAGTCCTTCCTGCCCTCCCCCAAACCCACTGCCCATTTTGGTTCTTGGGAATCATGAATCAGCTTACTGCACTACACAATTCAGTTTCTAGGATTTCATATAAATGGAGTGTCTGGCTTCTTTTACTTAGTGTAACGCTTTTGAGACCCCTCTTGTGCTTTGGTGTATCAGAAATTTGTTCTTTTTATTACTGAATAGTATTCCATTGTTTGGTCATGCTACAGTTTCTATATTCAGTAGTTTGGGTCTCTAGTTTTTGGGGACTGAATAAAGCTGTGAACATTTGGATATAGTTCTTGTGGGCCAGTTTTCATTTTGGAAGGGGAATCAGGTGGTAACTGATGAAGTTCTAGAACCTAGGTGAGGTTTGGTGGGCTGAGGTCCGGAGCCGATGACCAAGAAAGAATTCTTGAGACATCTTTGGTGCAAAATGGTGGTTTATTAAAGCACGGGGACAGGACCCGTGGGCAGGAAGAGCTGCTGCCCCGGGTTGTGAGGGATGGCAGGTTATGTACCCTGCTGTTGGGGGAAGGTGAGGGGAAGGGAGGTTTCAGTGGAGTTTTCATATGCTAAAGAGGGTCTACAAGGTGCCAGGATGTTCCAGGCCTGCCGGAGGCCTTGCCCTTGCTGCTGGATCAATGTTGTCTTTAGACCAGCCATTAACATTAAGATCTTTGGGAGACTTTTTGGTGGGGTGTCACAATCCTGCTATCAATCGTCTTTGTCAGTGAGATTTAGAACATTTGTAAGCCAAGGGAGACTCCGGTCTAGCAGGATTGTGAGCTCTGCAAGTTAACTATTTGCTTATTGTTCATGGCAGTCAGGGCTGCCTGAGGGATGCTACACATATGGAGGGGAGCGGGTGAAGGGGGGGGTGCAAGGCAAGGCGCCAGCTTTTGCTTTGTCCTCAGCCAGCCTCCTGCTCCCTCATCAGTAACTATGACTAACTTTATAAGAAACAGACAAATTGTTTCCCCTAATGACTAATGATGTTGAGCATCTTTAACTGTGCTTATTTGCTATTCCTATCTTGTAATGTCTATCACAAGATACAGGGCCATTCAAATCATTCTTGAGTGGGCTTTGGCATTTCAAGGAATTTTTTCATAACTGTATTTTGAATTAGGTCTTTGTGATATTTCCTTATCCTTTTATATATAGGATCTTTATTCTTATATATAGGATCTTTCCCCCCCTTTCTAATTCTGATTAGTAACTTGTCTTCTGTCCCCCGCCCCCGCTTTCCCCCCCACCCTGCTGTTTAACAGTCTGGGTAGAGATTTGTCAATTTTATTGATCTCAGAAAAACAGTTTTAGGTTTCATTAATTTCTGGATGATAACTTTGCCTTTATCTTTCCTTTTGCCTTTATCTTTTTATGGTTTCTTAAAGTAGAAACTTACATAATTGATTTGAGGCTTTTGCTTCCTAATATAAAAAAATTATACTATAAATTTTCCTCTGAGAGCTACTTTAGCTGTATCATTTTCTGAATATTCAAAATATCTTCTGATTTCCTGTTGATTTCTTTTTTTAACCCATTGGTTATTTAGATTTGTGTTTAACTTTTAAATATTTGGCTTTTCCTGATCATTCTGTTACTGACTTAAAACTTAATTCTCTGTGGCCAGGGACCATAGTTTGTGTGACTTCAATCATTTTCATTTTTGAGTCCTCTCCTTCCAGAATGTGGTCTGTTTTTGTGAATGTTATGTGTGCATTCTACTTGTTTTAGAATTAGTCTATAAGTCCTATTGGTTGACAGTGTTGTTCATATATTCTGGATTTTTCTGTTCACTTGTTCTAATAATTGAGAGAGAAGAGGGAAGTTTCCAACTATGATTTTGGATTTTTATTTCTCTTTTCAGTTCTATAAGTTTTGCTCCATATATTTTAAAGCTCTGCAATTAAGTGCATATACACTTGGGATTGCAGTAAATCTTTCATCATTATGAAATGACTACTTTTATCCCCAGTAATATTCATTAAATTATAGTCTTTGGAAATTTACTAGATTTATTGGCTATACTTGATATAGTTATTCCCTTCCTCTTTGGACAAATATTTCTTGTTTTTAGGGACAGAAACTTTATTGATTTTTGTATCCCTATGACCTTTTTCTATTTTGTGTGGTTTTCACCTGCCTGTCTTAAACTATTATTTATCAGGTTTCTTTCTTTCAGCCACTGCTCTCCTCTGTGTATAGTACTGGACTGGGGTGGATCCCCTTAGTCCATGTCGTTGTCTATGACCTTTAAGTTGAGACCTATTACTGCACTGGCCTACCGAATACCTTTGTATGGATGTCTCATCTGTACTTGAAACTCTACATGCCCCACATGAAACCTTTGACTTTGTTTCCTCTTAAGCTTGTTTCTGTTTCTATATTCTCATAGAAGGTAGCTTCTTGATGATGATTTCTTGAATCTATTTCCTTTTCTCTATTCCTTCTATCATAAGGCTCCCTATCTCTTGTCAGGATTTTCAAGAAACTCTGTTGCTTCCTAAAGAGTCAGCTTCCTGCACACCAGGCTGACCCATCTAAATTATATATCTGACCATATTTTACCTCATTTGAAACTGCTTAGGTGCTCCTGTTATTTATAAGTCAAGCCTGAACTCTTTAATATGACCTATAAGACCTTTATGGTAGGATCCTGCCTCTCTAATTTGATAGGCATTTCTTAGTCAACATAAAGACCCTCTAATTGTTAGCTTTATGCTAAGTAGTGCTCCAAATATTAGCTTTATAAATACTTAATGCCCCCTTAGAAGCTTGTGAAAATTACTATTCCCATTTTGAAAAATGGCAAAACTGAGCAAGAGATATTTAATAACTTGTTCAATGTCATTGGGGCGGTGAGAAAAGACTATGACAGACTGATTCTAGAGAACATGGTCTTTACCAAAAGAGTTATATTGCTTTTTAAATACTATTCCTTTCTTCACTGAGAGTGCCAGTATAAAATCTCAAAGTATATTTTCTTGTTTTCTGGTTTTCCCCCTTGAAGCCATTTGTATGAGACTTCTGACCTTTAAATTGATAAGGAAAAATTGTATCCTAGTCATTGATCTTAATTCTGAGAATTACAATTATAAAAATATTCCAAGAAGTTTTCTATAATTAGAAATGAATTATTTTTAGTATTTCCAGTAAACAAAACTGAGAGACCTTTATGTGTGTGAATGAGAGATGTCAACGAGTAAAGGATATGAATCTTTTTTTTTCTTTTTTTTCTAATTGTAAAAGACATGGGAAAACTCTGTATGGGAAACCAATTCACGGATCTAGTAATGGCCTTCGAGCCATTGGTCTTCAAAGCCATTGAAGGTAACACCTGGGTGTGGGTTCTGATGAGTGTTTTGAGAGGCTTTAATTGTTCTCTGTGGGCCTTGTGACTAACTCAATATAACAGCTACCAGATGACTCCAGCATGTTCCTAAGTGTGTTAACGTGAGAGTGATCTGCTCAAAGAAAAGTTGCCCAGATGAATATGTTTAACAGGACTGTGTTTGGCCTACCTGCAGGCTATTCTTGGATCTACCTAGATGTGACCTCCCTTGTGGAATAAAAGCTAAATTAATTGGACATTGTACTTATGAAAGAAAATAATCATTTTATCTGATTATGTACCTCACTTGCAACTCACTTAACAGAACATAAATCATCAACTTTTAAAAAAAGAGCTTAACTTAAAAGAATTAATTAAATTTTCTTTATTGGCCTAATGGGACATAAAACTTTCTATACTATAATTTAAGTTCATTTTGAATTTTTATGAACTTCTATTTTCCTTGGTAAGTTTAAAAACCATGAATAATAATGCAGAGAGTATGGTATTTTCCAGTTTTTCTTTGAAATGATATATTCAAAAGAAACTTTTCTTTGTAAAGTAAATAAACCAGCATGGCCTGGGACAATTGAATGTATGTGGTAAAATACATCAAATAAATTCTATAAGCTTAAATTATTCACTAAGTCAGGTGAGCCTTTCTGAGCCCATTAATATGAGTTAATTAGAGCTTCCTGTACTTAGGTTTTCAGTAGTAACACTTAAGTACTATCTTAGAATCTTTAAATATTTATGGGATAGTTTAGAGAGCTCCTACTCAAATCAGTAGAAACTTGGGAATAAGATCAAGAGCTCTCAGAGTTGAATATACTAAGATGTAGTGGGTGTGCAGACTTGTTTATTCATCCTTTTCTCCCTTCATTCATTAAGCATTTGAGTGGTTAGTACTGTTATAGGAATACAAAGATAAATATGACTGTCTCTGCCTCTGGGAACAGTGGGAAAGGAGATGTGTATACAGTTTACAGTTGTATAGGTGTACAATAATACTGTCCCAGGCCCATCGTACTGTATTTAGTGTTCATTGGAAGTGTAAGGTCAGCTTTGATGTTGGGAGAAGACTTGGTAGAGATGGTGACTTTTCCACTATTTCTGAAGCACAAGTTGGAATCTAAGCTGGCAGAAGTTGTAGTAATTTTTTACTCTGATAATTTTACTTCCTGGATACTAACTGAATGGATTCCTAATGGAAATGTTGGGTTGGCAAATAGCAATTGTTGATGTTTTTGGGAAATTTTGTTTATCAGTATTACTCATCTATGTCTTCTAAAAAGTGTAATATTTATCTATAGAGCTAATTTATATTTCCTTTTATGTATATAGTTTTTGCATGTAGGAAATTAGAATTGTACTTAAAGATGTGAGTAGGTATAACTTAGGGATTGTTTGAATATTCTTTTTAAGTGACTGTTTTTTCCTTTGAGTGGATATTTTTCTTCTCATGTGGTATTGCATTACAGAAGTCAAGGTTGTGTTCAGTCTAGGGGACTAATACTCAAAGGATCAGTGTCAGGAAGAAGTCTAGGTTATTTTCAATATATAAAACCATAACACTTGGAGTTCTTCCTGATATTGTTGGGAAGGAATTGGCAAAGCAAGAAGCAATGGCTTGTATCCCAGACATGGAAGATAGAAAGCTATTTATTATTCACTTAACAAAAACGAATAGAACACCCACTGTATGCTTGGATGATGTGGAATTCTAGAAGTAGGTCCAGTAGTGAATAAAATAATAATTCTGTTCTTAAACCCTGGTTGAGTAAACATATGACAGAGGTAGTTTCAGAATAGTGTTGTTACTAGGTAATGGCAGGCACCAGACTTGTGGGCATTTTGCTCAGTCTTGAGTCGGGAAGACTCCTACCTAAGATGTAGTTAACTGAGAGCTGAAGATGGAGTTGGAATGAGCCAGATTAAGGGGATGGGATAGGAGTTGTGGTTGTAGATAGATAGGTTTTAGGCACAGGGAACAACATGCACTTTTAAGAGACTCTGGCTTTTTCATTACATCTGGGTCCTACAACGTAAGAGGGCTGCAGTGGTGAAGAGATTGTCTGAAGTGAAAGTGCAGTTTAGATCAAGCTGGACCTTCTTGAGCCGTGTAAAATTGGAATGTCCTTCTCTGAATAATGGGGATGCAAAAGTTGAAAGGTTTTAAGCATAGGAGTGAGGGGCAGGTTTGGATTTGCATTTCAGTAAGATCAAAATGATGTCAATATAGAGAGTAGCTCGGAGTGTTTGGGTGTAGAGGGACAGAGCGGACTTAGAGGTAAGTGAGGAGGCCGTGGCTGTTGTCCAGGTGCCCAGAAGCAGGACAGTAGCAGTAGGGACAGAGAGAAGATGATTTAAGAAGAGTCGATCTATATGGTTTCATGATTTATTTCCTTATTGGTTTTCATTATTACTACAATTCAGATGATTTTCTGTTGATCTAAGTCAAAATCAGAAGTCCTAGCCCATCCATATTAGCACCCAGATGCCTCTCTGACCATCCAGGTCCATTTATTCTTTTTCTCTGATATCCTCTCCCAACTCCTCTGTTCTTCTCAAGCCCTCCTACTTTACCCGTTGGCAGTCAAAGCCTGTCTTTGAATGTTTGTTTTTCCTTCTTGCTCTAATTGAAACCTAGATGTTCTTTGAAGACTTTTCATTCCTGTTAGCTTCTTCCTTCAAAAGCTTCTAGCTCTTTTTGAGCATTTCTGGTGCAGTTCTCCTGGTTGGTCTCAACTTGAGGTCTTGTAGTTTCTGCCACCAATGCATGAAAGGCATTAGAACTTGAGTTGTTTACTTTTCCACCTTGATTTCTGTTATTCTGTACCTACCAGGGGTCTTAAACCGTAGGCCATGGACACCAGGGGTCTGTAATAAAATGCATGGTGTCCTTGAACTGGAAGAGAAAAAAAAATTAATTTCTTATCTTCATTAATCTTTAAGTAAAACTTAGGTTTTTTTTTTTTTTAAGTTATGAATGTAGGTGAAAACAAATTCCAAACACATACAGAAGGATTTGACCTGTGAATTTATTATACCACAGAAAACAGATACGTTCAAAGCACATTAGTGATTAAAGATACTTCAAAAGGTGGTTTGTGTTCAACACTATGTTGAAATTAGATTTCCTGTTACCCATGTTCTATGATGAGTTCATGAAGACCTATTTCTATAAAATTTTAAAATATTTTAATAATACTGTTTTTGTTATTATACCTATTTTAGTCATTTAAAAGTATCCTGTGAGGAGCTCTGTATTAGTCTTCTGTTGTTATATAATTATCCTAAAGCTGAGTGGGTTAAAACAAAAATAAATATATAGCATTTCAGTTTCTTGGGTCTAAAATTTGGAAGGAGCTTAGTGGGATAGTGGTGGTTTGAGGTCTTCCATGAGATTATAAGCACAGCACTGGTTCAGGCTGCAGTCATGCTAAGTCTTGCTGGGGCTGGAGAATCCATTTATGGGGTGTTCACTTCTGACTGGGAAGTTGGTGCTGGTAGTTGTTGGGGGCCTCCGTTTTCTCCTGTGTGGGCATCTTCACTGGCAGCTCTGCAACAGTTGGCTGTAGAAGGCATATTGTAATTTATTTTATTTTAAAGATTTTATTTATTTATTTGACAGAGACACAGTGGGAGAGGGAACACAAGCAAGGAGAGTGGGAGAGGGAGAAGCAGGCTTCCACTGAGCAGGGAGCCCGATATAGGACTTGATCCCAGGACTCTGGGATCATGCCCGAGCCAAAGGCAGATGCTTAATGACTGAGCCACCCAGGTGTCCCTGCAATTCATTTTCAAGGAATTTTAATAACCTAGTGAGTATGCTTCTTATTGAATAAGATAACCTCTGAAATTTAAATGTAAATTACTGTAAGTAGGTACATTTTGGTGGGGGGGGGGTGTGATGGTAAACTTTCTTGTCAAAGCCTCTGGCTAAGGAACGTCTTAGAATTTCACTAAAACCTAAATTTAAGGGCAGGGAGGGCCATTTCTCACACTGAGGGCTATTAAAGTTAGAGTGTTATAGTGGGTGGCTTGGTGGGAATTGTTCCTGAGTGCTCGGATGTGGCCTCAGACTGGAATGGTTAGTTCTTCACACCTGCAAGGATGAATGGCCAATTTCCCCTTAACAGAGTTCTGTCTTAGTCCAGATCTTAGTTCTGGATCTATCTTAGTTCTATCTTAGTGCTGATGGCACCAGCCCTTCAGTTAAGACCATGGAACAGGCAAGCATGTCTTTGGACTGTCAACGTGTACCATCTTCCATAATTCTCCCATCAGCCTCACAGGGTTCCCTGATGTATCCTCTTTTCAAGCCTATTTTGAGGTTCCCTCACACCAGAATTAATCACTTATTCCTTTCCATTGCTAGTTTATTTGGCTTATGATTTTTTTTCTTGGGGTCATCTATATATTTTATCTTTATTTATAGTAGCTTCTCCTGTTTTTTTCTTCAGTTGGTAAGCCTCTTCATGGATGGTACTGTATCTTATATATTTTATCCAGTAATTGCTCATTCACTTACACCATGTGCTAATTGATTGCTAACTATCTGCTAGGTTCTGCTAGGTTCTATCTGCTAGTCACATACAGCAGTGACTATAATAGTTTCCTGTTGCTGTGTTAACAGTTACCCAAAATTTTAGTGACTTAAAACAGCAATCGTTTAGTTTCTTGCACTTTTTCTGGGGGCAGGAATTTGGTAGTTGCCTTAGTATGTGGTTTTGGCTTTGAGTCCCATGAGACTGTAATGAAGATGTTGGTTCGAGCTATATAACTCTTACTCTCTGAGGACCTAGTAGTCCTCTGTTGCTATATAATAAGTCATCTGAAGGCTCAGCTGGGCTTCTAAGATGGCACACTCGCATGGCTGTTGGCAAGAGGCTTCTCGGCCTCTTTAGTTTCTTTAGCTCATTTCTTTGCCATGTGGACCTCCACCAGGTCTTGAGTGCCTTCCTGGTGTGGTCTTTTATGATCTGGTCTTAGAAACCATACTCCATAATTTCCACAGTATCCTACTGTTTATACAAGTCAGAATTATTTGGGACTATCTTAGAGACTGGCTACCATAGTGACTATGACAGTTGACGGTTTGTCTAGCATGCCCCTTATATTTTAGTGGGGAAGAGACCATCAACTTTCTCAAAATAAATCAAGGAATTGCATGTTTTCACAAGTCTTGTGAAAGGACACGAAAAGGGAATAAACTGTGTGCGCGGTGATGATGCGGAGTACGGAATCCATTTGATAGAGTGGTCTCCGAAGGCATTTCAGGCCTTAACCCAAAGCAGAAAGGTGAGAAGGAGCTTCATTTCCTATTAACAACTCGCAGGGGATAGGTATTATCATGAAAGATTTAAATAGCTTCCTTAGCTTTGACACAACAAGCAGGTGGCTGGGCAGGATCCAGAATTCAGACTCAGGAGCCCATTTTTTAATCAGCAAGTTGCTTGTATAGTAATAAAGTTAATTAAAAAGCCAAGCGATTTTAGCTGTTAGGTTTTTTTTTTTTCCTTCTCCTTCCTCAACTTTCTTTTTTTTTTAAGATTTATTTATTTTAGAGAGAGAGCACAAGCGGGGGGGGGGGGCAGAGGGAAGGAGGGAGGAGGGGAAGAGGGGGAGAGAGAGAGAGAGAGAAGCAGACTCCTCCGTGAGCACAGAGCCCAGACCTGGATGTGGAAGTCCATCCCACCAACCCCCCTCCCCAGAGATCGGGACGTGAGTCGGACACTCAATTGACTGATCTACCCAGGTGTCCCCATCTTCTTAAATATAGTTAGTACAAGATTGCGTGAAAATTGGTAGATAATTTTAAGTAATTTTTTTCTAGATTTCAGGTATGCATTCACATGGAATTAACTTATAATTACAATGAACTTTTATTTGCTTCATTCTCTTGGATTGCATGAAAATAGGTACTTCCTTTAGAGGTTCTAAGGAAGTAGATTTAGGATACTTTTTCAGGCTTTTCAAATTTAAAATGGCTAATAATTACAGTATCTTCCTTTTGTTTTAAATTAAAAAAAATCAATGCTGATAGTATTTAAAACACTGTAAAAGAACTTTGTCACTATTATAGTGTTATACTATAGCTTAAAATCCAGATAGTTTTTTAAAGCCTGTTTTTGGTTTAATTAATTTTATTTAAACTGTAATTACTGATTATCAGTGTGAGATAATACTCAGTAGGGTGCTCATTTAACTTCCCGTGAAGATAAGTGATATTAATTTATAAAACTCTGTACACCCCAGACACAGCTGAAGCCATATTAATTAAGAGTGGTGTACCACCTCCAAACAGTACTAAAATAGAATTCTCTCGGTCTTCTGTGTGTTTAACCAGTTCTTCAGCAAAGGCAAGTCGTTGATATAGTTTACCTCCTTGGGTTGGGTTTCTAGCTCAACTTTAAGAGAATTCATGTAAAATGAAAAGTAGCTATGCAAGTGCACAGATTGCGAAACCTCCCAGTGAAATTGCTGAATACAAAATAACCAACTTCTAGTCAGCATAACAGGGATTCCTATTGTGTATTTATGGACAAAGTCATTTAAAACTTTTGCTTTTGGGTTCCATTGTGCCTTTAAGCAAATTGAGTAATTCTGTGAAAGAAAAATTAGGAATGTTTCTCACACCCACCCTCATTTCTGTGTGGAGTCACAGCATCCTTCCTTGAAACAAAAACAAACCCTCCCCCCCCACCCCACAACTTTAGAACGTTTAAAATGATTTGATAGGTAAAGTTCATTTTGTACCTAGCTTTGTCAGTAGTGCCCAGATGATGGGAATATACCCACAGGGTTCCATAAGAGCATCACATACCTGGGGATGCTTTTACTTTAAGCCCGAGGTACTCAACAAATTCAATTTACTGTTCCAGCATAGAAGGATTGTATGTATTTTTCTCCTACTCCTATGGCTTTTTGTGCTAATTTTTCCTACCTTGCCTTTAGCTATCCTAGTGGTAATGTGTGAAATTGTTTTCCACTTGAATAAAATCCAACCTTCCCCCAGAGTTTAGGTGCTAAGCCTATGGGGGCGGTGTGCTCATTCTATTTTATTGTTGTTGTTGTACAACTTATGATGCTGTTTATTGAAACAAATGCAGCTCTACTTCTAAAAACATAATGGAATTTTTTTTCATTTATGGGGTTGTATAAGTTAAATACTATGAAATTGTTATGTATAAAAGTGTTTTGGAGCTCATCCTTTATTATTTAGCCAGGCAGTTTCCTTATTTTAAAAATTAAATGCAGGGCGCCAGGTACCCAGGATCGAGTCTCGTATTGGCCTCCTTGCCCAGTGAGGAGCTTGCTTCTCCCTCTGCCTGCCGCTCCTCCTGCTTGTGTTCTCTCTCTAAAATCTTAAAAAAAAAAAAAAAAAAAAAAATTAGCAAATGCATTCATCCTGATGCTGTCTTTCAAGCTCTTAACACAGTGTATGAAATACAGAAGGGACTTAGTGACTGAGAGAATCTTATAAAGTTTTGGTTCGTGGTGAAATTAGAATTTTTTTGGTAACTATCACTGATGGAGCCATTGGGTTATATATTTACAAATTAACTTGTGAATTGCTTACGCTTACTATTCCCATTCATTGACGTGTTTACATTTATAATATTGATGCTGCATTAATGCTGTTTTGCTTAATTTCACTTCATTATGAGTTTAACATATTCAGCTACTTTGTGTGTGGTGTGTGGAGTCGGCATGTATTTAACACTCAAGAATTGATCTCTGTGGAGAAGTTACAGCAATGAAGTAGTGATTCAGAGGACAGGGGGAGGAACCAATCCCAATTCTTAAATTTTTGGTCTAATTTTTTAAAACCAGTATCAAGAATTGGGGTACCAAGGCACATAGAGTCACTCACTTTGGGACCTCTAATCACATGGAGACAATTGTGTATTTCTCGGTTATTTCCAAAGTAAAGGAGTATTTATGTGGACAAGTTGGGTGCCCTTTTCTCTGTTGCTGTAACTCATTGTCCATACCTCTTGCTAAATTTTTTTAATATCCATATAGAATTGCTTCTTTATATGCTTGTCGCTGCCACTGGATTGTTACTCAGCTTGAGTTGAATATAGCTTTTCGTTTTTGTTTTTTTTTTTAATTATAGACATCCGATGGAGTAACATTTCTGTTCTTTGTTTTATATATCTGGGATTCTATCTGGTGTCATTTCTTTTTTCATCCTGAAAAACTTCTTTTGACCTGTTTTGGAGTATAGGTCTGATGGAGACCGATTCTCTCAAGTTTTAGCTGTCTGAAAGTGTTACATTCTGCTTCTATTTTCGAAAGGTATTTTTACCGGTTATAGAATCCCATGATGACTGTTGTTTTCTTCCCAGGACTTTTAAAGATGCCCTTCCATTGTCTTTTGTTGTAGTTTCTGGTGAGAAATGAGTTATTTGTGTCATTTTTATCTTGTATATAATGTATCTTCATATGTCTGGCTGTGCTTTTATGGTTTGCCCTTTACTTGGGATTTTCAGCAGCTTCACTGGGGGTAGCTAGGTGTGGGCTTGTTTGTCTGGGTATTCTTCCTCCGTGGCTGTGCTTCTGGTAGTCATGAACCGATTTTTAGAAAATCAATTATTTCAGTCATTATCTCCTGAAATAGATCTCCAATATCCTTTTCTTTTTCTTGTCCTCAGTTACGCTTTTATATTACAGTGCTTCACACCGTACCACAGCCCTGGGGTTCTCTGTTCTTTCATTTTTCCTTCCCTTCTGTGTTTTGAGTTTGCATGCTTTATGTTGGTCTGGGTTTAGGTTCACTGGTTCATTTCTCAGCAGTGTTCTGGTTATCCTGAAGTTCATCTAATGAATTTTTTGTTGATACATCTTTAATTTCTAACATGTTCTTAAGATTTTATTTATTTATTTGTCAGAGAGAGAGAGAGAGAGAGCGCGAACGTGCGCGCATGCACCAGCAGGCAGAGGTGGAAAGAGAAGCGGGCTCCCTGTCGAGCAAGGAGCCCAATGTGGAACTTGATCCCAAGACGCTGGGATCATGACCTGAGCCAAAGGCATCGGCTTAACCAATTGAGCCACCGGGTGTCCCTTTAACATGCTCTTAAAAATGATTTCCATGACTTTATAAATTGCCCATCTCCTACACTGTGTCCGCTTTTCATTATGTCCTTCAGAATTTTTAAAAGATTCATTTATTTATTTGACAGAACCAGAGAGAGAGAGTGAGAGAGGGAGACAGCAGGAGCGGGAATACAAGTAGGGGGAGTGGAAGAGGGAGCAGCAGTCTTTCCCCCGAGCAAGGAGCCCCATACTGCCTTTGATCCCAGGACTCTAGGATCATGACCTGAGCCCAAGGCAGACACTTAATGACTGAGCCTCCTAGGTGCCCCCTGTAGCATTTTTATAAATATCTTTTGAGATAGTGTGACCCGTGAGTCCATCATCCAGGCCATCTCTAGATCTGCTTCTCTTTGACTCCAGGTGACGCTTTCTTGGTCCTTAGCGAATTCATCAGTAGTTGATTATATGGTGGACATACATTTTATTTGAATACTGTGGACATAATCCTTCTAAGAAAGGGAGTGCCTTTCTTTAGGCTGCTAAAATGGGGGACTGAGTCCATGGGGTGTCTCGTTGAGCTGGGCTTGGCAAAGCTGCCTTAATTTGAGTGGTCTCCCCTGGGCCTTCAAGGTTGTTCAGAACGAATGAGGCTGTGGCACTCTGCTTTTAGCTTGATGACTGAACTATTCATTTTCAAGATTGGGATAACTCTTTCTGCTTTACAGTTCAGATGCCCTTTTCAGGGTTAATATAAAGTTCTTCTTGTTTTCAGCTTCTTCAGGAGATACCTTGCTAACTTGGTGTCTGCTCCTGGCCTTCAGGTGGTAGCTGTCATTTACTCGCTGAACATCCAGAATATGTTTTGGGGGCTTCTCTCCCATCTTTTGCTTAGTTCAGAGTGTTTGGGAGGATAGTCTCTTTACCTAGGGAGAGGCCTCCTAGGACACTTCATGTCTGGGGATATCTTGCCCTCCCTCCAGCTTTTGGCAGACTAACTCCTGCAGTTGGTGAAGGCCTGAGGGAAAGCCTTGGTAGGTGGGTGTAGACTTGCTCCAGGACTGGGGCCCCATGGAATTCCAGTTTCTCATGCCAGAACCCATGCTGTCAATAGTTCATTAAAAATTTGGCTTTTTTTTTTTTTTTTTTTTTTTTTAATCCTTGTTTAATTCTTAGTCTAACTGTCAGGGATCAAAGCAGCTTGTCACTTCCTAGTAGTCCTTCCAGGTTTCCTTATGTCCTCAGCCGCCTGATGGGTTGAAAGCAACACTAACTGTAACTTGGGAGGTTTTCTGGCTTGTTTTTGTTACGAGGATGAGAACAGTGGTGGCATTTTGTGACTACTTTCTAAATCCTGCTGGAAGCTGTCATTTTCTTCGGACTTTCATGATTAGGTCCTGTTAGATGGACCATGTGTGAATGTAGTACATAGCATTTTTTTCTAGGCTTTGTATTCACAGTGAATTTGAAGATCTGTTTTGAAAGCTAAATATCTTTGCATCTTACTTAAAGAAATCCTATTTCTTTTGTGAACTAATACTGCCACTTTTTGTCCTTTTAAATTCAGTATTTTGTATCACATTTCTCTACTCGGCTATACTAACGCTATCCAATAGAATTTTCTGTTGGAAATGCTCTTTATGTGCTTTGACCAGTATGAGGGCCACCAGCCTCATGTGGCTCTTGAGGGCTTGACATGTGGCTGATGCAACAAAGAAACTGAACTTATAATTTACATTTAAACAACCATACATGGCTAGTGGCTACCATGAAGAGTGCAAGTCAATAGCTTATATGCATTATGGCAAAAACAGTGTAAGATATAGTTACACTGAACAATTCACGGAACCATTGTGGTTTCTGAACACACTTCTGTTAACTACTTTAAGACCTTCTTTGCCTTTTTTGGTACCGCTTGAAACTTTGAGTCTGGGTTTTATGTGAGGAACAGAATTTGTGAAATCAAGCAATTTCCAAAGAATAAATAATTAGCTCTATAAAGTAATATCTATATACTTGCAAATATCAGTGAACTATTTGATTTAATATAATAAATCTCATTGCAGCAAAATCCCCAGCTTTATTTCCTGAGGCTTTAGCCATCCTACTCTATAGCTGCTCGTGAAATTCAAACACAGGCCAGCCTGAATGAAGAGAAATGTGTTATTTATCAGACCAACAAGCTCTAGAGATATAAGCAGAATTCAACTCTTAGTGCATACTATGAAATGTGATCGAGGAATTCTGTGAAAAGGGCCCTGGGCAAGGGAGCTGGGAGCTAGGACACTGAATATTGGTTTGATTGCCCACCCCCAAATTAGCCCAGTTACCTTTGTAAAACTGCTTAGTTTGCTAATCTGTAAAGCAAATGTCACCTGCCGTTAGAATCTTAATTCTGTAATTTAAGATTAGAAGGAATCTTTGGAGGTTACCTGATCTCTTTTCTGTTTTTAGACAAGATGGTTATGGAACACTTTTGTGTTTTAAAAAATCTTAAAGATTCTAGTGCTGAATGCCTTCTCATGAATCATAGTGATATGAAATCATGGGATCAACCCTTTGGTGGGGGGTTATTTTGGCAACTAGATACACGTTGTTGGAGGAAATATTAATGCATGTGCTCCTTTGCCTTTGTAGCTGGACAAATTTGCCAGCATAAGAATTCCAGGGAGCAAGAAGGAGAGACCTCCACTTTCCAACCTGAAGACTGCGTTTTCAAGCAATGATTGCTCTTCTGAGGTGATGGAAAATATTCCAAAGCCACTGTCACAGAATGAAGTCTTAGAACTTTTTGAAAAGATGATGGTAAGAATTTATTTTTTCCATAAAATGATTGATGAAAAAACCTTACCTTGTTAATGGACCAATGAACATTTAAGGCTTGTGTTCCATATATGATTTCTAATGTCCTTGAAGATAGCAATTTAGGCATACAGAGCTTTAGGATTACCCCCCCACCCCCCCCAAAAAAAGAGAGGAAGATTGGCACACTAGGGTGTGTGTGTGTGTAATATATAGAATACATAAAAACCCTCTCAAGTATCATAATGGTACATTTTGAATCTTAAAGATTATCTAAGGGGTCTATTAGGGGTTGTTTGCATTTTAGAATGATCATCACAGTGCTGTGTATGTGTATGCTGATTTTGTTCATCTTTTTTTCTTGTTTGATTCCTTTCTTAGTTCTCAGAATAACCAGGTTCATAGAGTCCCAGAACATTTCTATCTGAGGAGACTAGAACTTTCTTATTTTGGGGTGTGTCTTTTCTGGTGGAGACAGTGCTGTTAGAAGCCGCCTTCGGTTGGTTCCAATAAATGGTGGTCCTGACTCTGCTCATGGGTAAACTAATTTGACCAACAACCCACTGTGTTAAGTACGTTCAAAATCTTTTATCACAAAATGAATGCTAATTGCATCTAAATAGTTTTACATATAGCTCTTACCCTCAAGTTGCTTATCTTGGAGGAATCAAAATAAACATTTTGAAGAATTAAATGAGTAAGAAATGCCAGAGGGTTCTAATTAATGGTTAAGTTCCTTGTAAGTTCAGAGTAGGAAGAAACTAATTTTTGAGATACCTCATTAGCTTCAGGGGAAGCCAAAATTGAAAGGTTATTATAGTAGCTTAGGGAAATTTCCTGGAGCAGATGGACTTAGAGGCAGGTGTGGCCTTATAGGGTTGGAATAAGCAGAGGGAAAGGACATTCCTTTAAGATGGGGAAATGACAGTGAACCAAGACAGAGCGAGGTACAAATAGCTTAGGGGGATTGTGTGAGAGGTTTGAAAAATTGGACTGGAGTGATAATTTACGGCCAATTATGAGAGGATTTTTTTATACCATTTTGAAGAGTTATATAATATTTCAACTCAGGATTTATTTTCTCTATTCCTCTATTATTTTTGACAGCCTTATTAGTTTTTAGGGAAATTGACTTATTTAGTGTGTAAAATGTGTTTGAAATTTGAGAAAGTTAATAGCTGGTCTCCTCATTATTTAACGGGAATCAACAAAATATTTACCCTTATACTGCCTTATTTTCTATTCATCAAATATTTGTGTTCAGGGTTATACATGGAGCTTTAGAAGGCCCCAGAAAGAGAGAATGCCTAGATTGTGACTCCATAGGATTAATTAGTGTTAGTGATTCCTAACTTTTCATCACTGAGCATATGTTAGTATTGTTTTGCATGAACCTTAGACTTGGGACATTCTTACCTATTATGTCAGCTCTTGATGAAGGACTAATTTTGTTTTTAATTAATCACACATTTATAACTCCTTATTAACTCTGTCATCTCCATGAGTTGGTATCATTTTAGCCTTGAGCAAAAAACCTTTTCTTTCCCCCCAATTTTAGCGTATGTGCCACCGAAGTGAGGACTTCTGTTTGTTTTTGTTTTATATTTTGCTGGCCTTTGCCTCTGTTAATGAGGCTTGTATTATGGTAGTTCTCTTCAATACCACATTGGAGGACTCCAGATAATAAAGTGCCCTTAGCTCCCTTCTCATTCCATGTACTATATGTGGAATCACTGACCTAAATTACCTAGGAGATTCTAGAATGGTACTACTTTCATTTCCTGGTGACTACTTTGTTAAGACGTTTTTCTTTTTGATCATGATTGTTAGTGGCATCTGAGTATAAGTGAGTAAGCTATTAATATAAGGTGTTTATGAGGCCACATCTTAACACCACAAGCCATTACAAGTATAGCTACAGGGAGTACTGGATATAGTTCGCGGTATTCTGTACTGACCGTGATTACTTGAGGTATTTTTCAGTTACTGTGAAGAGGGTCAGTTACCCAGAGAAGGGTAAGACTTTCAGTGTTTGTAGTTATGAATAGGGCAGAAGGATATTGACATTTCTGAAGTGTTTACACAATACATATTTAATAGCTGGGCCTGATCGCTTGTTAAATCTAAACAGGTATCCCTGTTGGCAGAAAATCATTTGCAATCAAACTCATTTTACTCAGCAGCAGTAAAATGAAATTTTTGATGGGTCAGGGATGCCCAGTTTGCTAAGTGAGTTTGTGAGAACTAAGGTCTTATTTTTATTTATTTTTTTAAAAGGTTCTTCTTCCCTTTCTGATTGCTTGACTGACAATACATTATAGGGGAAAATCCACTGATGGTTCTGGAGCTGAGGAAGTTCTCTTCCCTTCCCTAAATGTAGATGAGTGATATCTGTCAGGCTGTACAGGGTACTACATTTTTGACAAATTTAAAGCTGGTCTATGTCTGTAGAGAATGCTAGATGAAGTGTTGAGTTTAAATTTTTTTATTTTTACTTACATATCTAGTACTTCTTAAACATTTTTAACTTTTATTTGTTTAGTGAGTGGAAGAGGGAGAGAACAGGGGCGGGGTGGACGATTTGGGGAGGGAGAGAGAGTCTTGAGCAGACTCCCTGCTGAGTGCGGAGTCCCACAATGTGTGACCCTGAGATCAGGACCTCATCGGAAATCAAGAGTTACCACTTTACCAACTGCGCCATCTAGGCACCCCTGTCTGTCGTACCTCTGTCCTTTAGAAGAAGCCGCATCAAGTCTGCAACCTTAACTAAGTCTTGGCATTTGCCGCTACAGGGATTTTCTGTCATTTAAAATTTACATCTAAATGCCTAGTTTTGACATTGTGAAATTTTTAAAAACTTATTTAACTTTATCAAAAGTATTGAAGTAATTTTTACATAAAATAAAAACTGTTCTTACAGAAACTTTTTTTTTAATAGTCTTCAGTGTGCTGACTTGATAATGAGAGGTAAGGGTATAATGCTTGAATATTTGTAATCCTTTCTTGTTTATTTTGGAGATGGATTTACTTGGTCTCTGGGCAATAGTTTATAGGGCTTTTCGGTCGAGGTTGGGTTGAGCCTTATTTTTTTAAGCAATGATGAATGTTGAAACTACTTAAGGGCTCTTTTTCCCATTTGTCTTTTGGTTAAAGTGGAATTGTTATCCGAAAGCCCCTATTGGTTTCTGTGTGGATCTAGCTTTGTGAAATAGCTATGTGAACATCTTGTATATACAACTTTGATTTCTGGAAGTCAAGTTTCAGTGCTTACTATTGGACTCACTGTAGGTCTATGTTAACTGGTTTTTGAATGATTTGAGCATGATAGATACAAGCTGAAAGTGACTTGATCATTGTAGCTGTTGCCTCTTTATAGCAGCTCCCTTGGCTTATTCTTGTGCTCCTAGGTGAAATCCCAGGCGGGTCTCAGTCTTTCTCTTGGCTTTGAGATTGAACAGAAAAAAATTATAAAAATAATTTTGATCTAAAAAATAGCTGTCTTTTTCCCCCTTACAGGCTGGCTTTACTTTAGGTCTCCATTCGGGGCAGTGGTTAGGGAATGAGCTTGGCCTCTTTTGTTTCTCTACCTTACTTGGCTATCCTCTCCAGACTGCCAACTATTTCCTCTAGGACTACATGGGAGGTGAGGAGAGGAGGAATAAGAGTTTGCTTCTGGTCTAGGGTGTTTATAATCTGTCCTTGGTGCTCTGGGGTGATGTTGGTTTTTATTGCTGCTGTAACAAATTACCATGGTTTTTGATGGCTTAAATGCCAACATACTGTCTCCTAGTTCTGCAAGTCAAAGTCCAGGTTGACTTACCTGGTTTCTCAGGTTTCACAAGGCTGAAATCTGTGTCCAAATGGCTGGGACCTTACCGGATGCTTTGGGAAGAACCTCTTCCAAGTTCATGGTGGCAGAATCCAGTTCCTCACTGTTGTAGGACTGAGGTCCTGCTTGTCCTCTGGGGGCTGCCTTAGCTCCCAAAGGCCTCTTTCCTATCTTTTGTGTGGGCCCCTACCTCTCTGTTACATGAAATCCATCTCCTGTTTAAAATTTCTATGCCTTCTCCTCCTGTGGCATCTCTTGTCTCCCTCTACAGAAAGTTCTCTGCTTTGAAGGACTCCTGTATTACTGTAATACTGCAACATAGTATTGCAGAGTCCCCTTTTAACAGGTAATGTAACTCATTTATAGGACCAGAGATGAGGGCATGGACGTGGGGGACTGTTCTGCCTTTTACAGGTGTAGGAAATTATAGATGCTGATTCTTTTCTCCTGTGCTTTTTTTGTGCTCCCTGGTGCCCAGTCTCACCCACAGTTCCCTTGTCACTGTCACTGGTGATGTATCCTTTGGTCTTCTGCCCTGGTCTTCCGTGATCCTATTCCTCTGCAGGAGTCACCTTCTGGATGCAGGACCTCTCAGAGGCCCAGGACTGCTGCTTCCCTGGGATGTACATCCTGCCCACGGGAAGCTGATGTATCCTTTGGCCCTTGCTCTTATCCTTTATCTCATTCCCTTCAGAAGTTGCCCTCTAGGGAGTATAAACTACTTGATTCTTTCTTGCTATTCCAGATTTACCCTCCTAACTATAAGTGGCTTTCTAATCATTAGATCTTATATGTAATACATTCCACTCGCTCTTGTCTGCAGCTCTCTTTCCTTAGTTACCATGACATTCCTTTCCTTCTGATTGTCCTGTTCTCTGGACAGTTTTTATCAGGTTCCATTCTAGGTTTCCTGATTCTGATTTTCATTTCCTCAGGGCGTTACCTCTGGTCCTCTTACCTTTTCTTTGTCCACTTTGGTTCCTTTCACATTTCTCATGGGGGATGGGAGCCCTTTCATGTTAGAGTATCCCCAGTATTCTGATGCTCTGCTGTCTTCGGAAGAGCAGCTATAATCAAACTCTGTAAAAGATGCTAAACCTCAACAGGCCAGAAACTGATCTCATTCTTTTCTTTTGATATTTTTCCAACTTTACTGAGATACAATTGACCTATATGACATTGTGTAAGCTTACGGTATACAATGTGACTTGATTGATGCATATATATGTGTGTGTGTGTGTGTGTGTGTATAAATGCTTTATAATGGCCCAATATTTATTTTATTGAAGTACTGTTGACACACAATGTTAGTTTCAAGTGTACTACATGGTGATTGGAGCATATATATTTCTAAATGATTACCACGATAAGGATAGTTAACATGTCTGTCACCTCATTTAGTTACCATACCTTACCTTCAGTCCCACAGTCAGAACTTTTAAGATTTAGGGGAGCCTGAATGGCTCAGTCGGTTGAGTGTCCGACTCTTGATTTTGGCTCAGGTCATGATGTCAGGGTCCTGGGATCCAGCCCTGTCTCTTCTTGGGCTCTGCACTCAGCGGGGAATCAGCTTGAGGGTTTCTCGCCCTCTGCCCTTCTCCACCCCTTCAGATAAATAAATTAAAAAAAAAGAACTTTCAAGATTGACTTTGAGCAATTTTCAGGTATACAATACAGCATTAGATTGGCCAAGTTGTACATTAGATCCTCAGAATTTGTTAGTCTTAGAACTGTAAATTGTACTTCTTGACTGCCTTCATCCACTCCCTCCAGCTTCCTTCATCTACTTCATTCACCAGCTCCCAGCAACCACTAATCTGTTTCTGGGAGTTTGTTACTTCTAGATTGCACATGTAAGTAATACCATGTAGTATTTCTTTGACTTATTTCACCTAGTGTAATGCCCTTGGGGTTCATCCATACTGTTGCAAAAGGCAGCATTTCCTTTCTTACGGCTGAGTAATATTCTATTATGGATATGTATACACTAGTTTCTTTTTTTTTTTTTTTAAAGGTTTTATTTATTTATTTATTTGACAGAGAGAAATCACAAGTAGACGGAGAGGCAGGTAGAGAGAGAGAGGAAGGGAAGCAGGCTCCCTGCCGAGCAGAGAGCCCGATGCGGGACTCGATCCCAGGACCCTGAGATCATGACCTGAGCCGAAGGCAGTGGCTTAACCCACTGAGCCACCCAGGCGCCCCTACACTAGTTTCTTTATTCATTTATCTGAACGGATACTTATTTTTTTTTTTTTTTTTTGCCATTTTAGTTTCATAAATAGTACTGTAAACATGGAGGTACAGGTATCTCTTCCAGAGAGTGATTTTCATTTCCTCTGGATATGTACCCAGAAGTGGGACTGCTGATATCAGACAGAAGTTCTGGTTTTAAATTTTTTTTTTTTTAGATTTTTTTTTTTATTTATTTCTTTGTCAGAGAGAGAGCGAGAGAGAGCGAGCGAGAGCGAGCACAGGCAGACAGAGTGGAAGGCAGAGTCAGAGGGAGAAGCAGGCTCCCCACGGAGCAAGGAGCCCGATGTGGGACTCGATCCCAGGACGCTGGGATCATGACCTGAGCCGAAGGCAGCTGCTTAACCAACTGAGTCACCCAGGTGTCCCTAATTTTTTTCTTTATCTGTACTATTTTTCACAGTGCCTGTAACAATGTACATTCTCACAACAGTGCGCCTGGGTTCCCACTTCTTCATTCTCACTAACACTTGATATCCTTTTGATAACTGCCATTTTAACAGGTCTGAAGTAATACCTCTTGTGGTTTGTTTGTTTTTAAAAGATTTATTTATTTATTTATTTGATAGACAGAGATCACAGGTAGGCAGAGAGGCAGGCAGAGAGAGAGGAGGAAACAGGCTCCCTGCTGAGCAGAGAGCCCAACTCGGGGCTCAATCCCAGGACCCTGGGATCATGACCTGAGCTGAAGGCAGAGGCTTTAACCCACTGAGCCGCCCAGGCCTCCCTCTTGTGGGGTTTTTTTTTTTTTTAAGATTTTATTTATTTATTTGACAGACAGAGATCATAAGTAGATGGAGAGGCAGGCAGAGAGAGAGAGAGAGAGAGAGAAAGAAGGAAGCAGGCTCCCTGCTGAGCAGAGAGCCCGATGTGGGACTCGGTCCCAGGACCCTGGGATCATGACCTGAGCTGAAGGCAGCGGCTTAACCCACTGAGCCACCCAGGCGCCCCCTCTTAAGGTTTTTTATTTGGATTTTTTTGCTGATTAGTGATGAAGAATTTAGCCACTTTTTTTTTTTTTTTTTAGAATTTTATTTATTTGACAGAGAGAGATCACAAGTAGGCAAAGAGGCAGGCAGAGAGAGAGGAGGAAGCAGGCTCCCCGCTGAGCAGAGAGCCCGATGTGGGGCTCGATCCCAGGACCCTGGGATCATGACCCGAGCCGAAGGCAGAGGCTTTAACCCACTGAGCCACCCAGGCGCCCCTAGCCACTTCTTTATCCTCTTTGGAATAGAGGTTTATTCTGTTCTCACTTTTTTTTTTTTTTTTTTAAGATTTTATTTATTTATTTGACAGAGATCACAAGTAGGTAGAGAGGCAGGCAGAGAGAGAGAGAGAGAGAGAGAGAGGAGGAAGCAGGCTCCCTGCCGAGCAAAGAGCCTGATATGGGGCTTCATCCCAGGACCCCGGGATCATGACCTGAGTTGAAGGCAGAAGCTTTAACCCAATGAGCCACCCAGGCACTCCTGTTCTCACTTTTTAATAAGATTTTTTTTGTTTGAGTTGTAGGAGTTCCTTATATATTTTGTATATTAACCTTTTGTCAGATGTGTGGCTCGTAAATATATTCTCTTATTCTGAGGCTGCCTTTTCATTTTGTTGATGGCTTTTTTGCTGTGCAAATTTGATGAAAGCCTACTTGCTTATTTTTGTTTTTATTGCTTGTGCTTTTTTTTGTCCTATCCAAAAAGCATTGCCCAAAACAATGTCCATAAACTTTCCCCCTGTATTTTCTTCTTGGAGTTCTATAGCTTTAAGTCTTAAATTTATGTCTTTAATCCATTTTGAATTAATTTTTGAGTGGTGTAATGTAGGGGTCTAGTTGTATGTTTCTTTTTTGCCTGTGGTTAACCAGTATTCCCAGCTGTATTTATTGAAGAGACCATCTTTCCCATTAGGTATTCTTGGCTTTCTTGTCAAATATTAGTTGACCATATATGTATGGTTTCTTTCTGGGCTCTTGATTCATTTGCATTGATCTATGTATCAGTTTTTATGCCAGTATTGTATTTTGGTTACTGTAGTTTTGTAGTATAGTTTGAAGTCAGTAAGCATGATCCCTCCAGCTTTATTTTTCAAGACTGCTTTGGTTAATCATGGTATTCTGTGGTTCCATAAAAAACAGTGTAAGACTGTTTTTCTATTTATATAAAAATGTGGTTGGAATCTTGATAGGGATTGCATTTACTTTATAGATAGCTTTAAGTAGGATAGATATCTTAACAATACTAATTGTTACCTAAGAGCATAAAATGTTTTCCCATTTATTTATGTACTCATATTTTTCACCATTGCTTTACATGTACAGATCTTTTACCTGCCTAAATTTATTCTTGTTTTATTGACTTTCATCCTATTGTAAATGAGATTGTTTAATTTTTTTTTCAGATAGTTCACTGTTATTGTATAGAAATGCATCTGATTTTTGTGTGTTGATTTTATATCCTGCCACTTTACTGAATTCATCTGTTCTCAGTTTTTGGGTGGAGCCCTCAGGGTTTTCTATACATAATATCCTCTGTAAATAGGTGACAGCATTACTTCTTCCTTTTCAGTCTGGTTGCATTTTATTTCTTGCCTCTGCTCTGGCTATGACTTAGAGTACTAGGTTGCTTTAGGTGAGAGTAGGCATCCTTGTCTGTTTCATGATCTTGGAGGAAAAGCTTCAATCTCTAACCAGTTGAGTACAGGTGGACTATGGGCCTTTCATACAGCCTTTAATATGTTAAGGTCTGCTTCTATTCCCAGTTCACTGAGTTTCTATCACGAATGGATGTTGAATTTTGTCAGATGAATCCCACTTTTTTAGTGGTGTACAGTCCTTTTCATGTACTGTTTAATTTAGCTTGCTAGTATTTTGTGAGAGTTTCTGCTTCTAGAATGGATAAAGATGTGGTGTGTATATATATATATATATATATATATATATTTCATTTCTTCTGATGGCTGCATAATATTCCATTGTGTGTATGTATGTGTATATTATGCAGCCATCAGAAGAAATGAAATCTTGCCATTTGCGACAACATGGGTATTAGAAGCTTGCCATTTGCAACTAGAGGGTATTATGCTTAGCGAAATAAATCAATCAGAGAAAGACAATTATCATATGATCTCCCTGATATGAGGAGGTTGAGAGGTAACGTGGGGGGTTTGTGGGGTAGAAAGGGAATAAATGAAACAAGATGGGATTGGGAGGGAGAAAACCATAAGAGACTCTTAATCTCACAAAACAAACTGAAGGTTGCTGGGGGGAGAGGGCGAGGGAGAGGGGGGTGAGGGTATGGACACTGGGGAAGGTATGTGCTATGGTGAGTGCTGTGAAGTATGTAAACCTGGCGATTCACAGACCTGTACCCCTGGGGCTAATAATACATTATATGTTAATAAAAAAATAAAAAATTAAAAAAAAAGAGTTTCTGCATCCAAATTCACTGGTGATAATGGCTTAGAGTATTCTTGTAGTGTCCTTGTCTGGCTTGGCATTAGGGTAATGATGGCTTGGTAAAGAGTTAGGGAGTATTCCCTCTTTCCCTCTTCTTCAGTCTTTTGGAAGAGTTTGAGGAAAATGGATGTTAATTCTTTAAATGTTTGGTTACCCAGTGAAACCATCCAGTCTTGACTTTGGGCAGTTTTGGTTATTGATTAAATTTCAGTGTTCTATTGGTGTGTTCAGATTTTTTGTTTCTTCATGATTCGATCTTGGTAAGTTGTGTGTTTGTAGGAATTTATCCATTTCTTATAGGTTTTCCAATTCGTTGGTATGTATATATAGTTTAGAGTAGTCTCTTATGACCCTCTGTGTATTGGTGATAGGATTTGTAATGTGTCCTCTCTGATTTCTGATCTGAGTGTTCTCTCTTTTTTTTTTTTATTTTTTATTTTTTTTAATATGGACCATACCCAATGTTCCATGCAATACGTGCCCTCCTTAATACCTCCTTAATTTCTTAAGGAATCACCAGGTTCACCCAACGCCCCACCCACCTCCCCTCCAAAACCCTCAGTTTGTTTCTCAGTGTTCAGTCTCTCATGGTTTGTCTTCCCCTCTGATTTCCCCCAACTCACTTCTCCTCTCCATCTCCCAATGTCCTCCGTATTATTCCTTATGCTCCACAAGTAAGTGAAACCAGAGAGTAAGTGACTCTCTCTGCTTGACTTATTTCACTCAGCATAATTTCCTCTAGTCCCATCCATGTTGAAACAAAAGTTGGGTATTCATCCTTTCTGCTGGAAGCACAATACTCCATTGTATACATGGACCATTTTATCTACTTGTCTGTTGAAGGACATCTCTGCTCTTTCCATGGTTTGGGGACTGTGATCATTGCTGCCACCCAGCAATGAACACTGGGGTACAGATGGCTCTTCTTTTCACTACATCTGTATCATTGGTATAAATACCCAGTAGTGCGATTGCAGGGTCATAGGGTAGCTCTATTTTTAATTTCTTAAGGAATCTTCACACCATTTTCCAAGTGGCTGCACCAACTTGCATTCCCACCAACAGTCTAAGATGGTTCCCCTTTCTCCACATCCTCTCCGATACTTGTTGTTTCCTGTCTTGTTGGTTTTGGCCATTCTAGCTGTTATAAGGTGGTATCTCAATGTGGTTTTGGTTTGAATCTCCCTGATGGCTAATGATGATGAACATTTTTTCATGTGTCTTTTAGTCATTTGTATGTCTTCTTTGGAGAAGTGTCTGTTCATGTCTTCTGGCCATTTTTTGACATGATTATCTGTTTTGTGTGTGTTGAATTTGAGGCATTCTTTATAGATCTTGGATATCAGCCCTTTGTCTGTAGTATCATTTGTGAATATCTTCTTCCATTCATTCTATAGGTTACCTCTTTGTTTTGTTGACTTTCCTTTGCTGTGCAGAAGCTTTTGATCTTGATGAAGTATGAAAGTTCGTTTTTGCTTTTGTTTCCTTTGTCTTTGGAGACATGTCTTGAAAGAAGTTGCCATGGCCATTGTTGAAGAGGTTACTATCTATGTTCTCCTCTAGGATTCTGAAGGATGCCTCTCTCATGTTGAGGTCTTTTATCCATTTCGAGTTTATCTTTGTGTATGGTATAAGAGAATGGTTGAATTTCATTCTTCTACATATAGCTGTCCGATTTTCCCAGCACCATTTATTGAAGAGACTGTCTTTTTTCCACTGCATATTTTTTCATGCTTTGTCGAAGATTGTTTGACCATAGAGTTGCAGGTCCATATCTGGGCTCTCAACTCTGTTGCACTGGTCTATGTATTTATTTTTGTGCCAGTGTCATGCTGTCTTAGTGATCCCAGCTTTGTAGTAAAGCTTGAAATCAAGCAACGTGATGCCCCAGTTTTGTTTTTCAACATTTCCTTAATAATTTGAGGTCTTTTCTGGTTCCATACCAATTTTAGGATTGTTTGTTCCAGCACTTCGAAAAATGTCAGTGGAATTTTGATCAGGATGGCATCGAAAGTATAGATTGCTCTGAGCAGTATAGACATTTTAACAATTTTTATTCTTCCGACCCATGAGCATGGAATGCTTTTCCATCTTTTTGTGTCTTATTCTATTTTTTTCATGAGTGTTCTGTAGTTCCTTGAGTACAGATCCTTTGCCTCTTTCATTAGGTTTATTCCAAGGTATCTTATCGTTCTTGGTGCTATAGTAAAGGGAATCGATTTTCTCATTTCCCTTTCTATATTTTCATTGTTAGTGTATAAGAAAGCAACAGATTTCTATGCACTGATTTTGTATCCTGCAACATTACTGAATTGCTGTATGAGTTCTAGTAGTTTGGGGGTGGAGTCTTTTGGGTTTTCCATAGAATGTATCATGTCATCCACAAAGAGAGAGAATTTGATTTCTTCTTTGCCAATTTGAATAAATTTTATTTCTTTTTGTTGTCTGATTGCTGTTGATAGGACTTCTAGTACTATGTTGAACAGCAGTGGCAAGAGTGGGCGTCCTTGTCGTGTATGTGATCTCAAAGGGAAGGCTGTCCACTTTTCCCCACTGAGGATGATATTCGCTTTGGCTATTTCATAGATAGGTTTTATGAAGTTGAGGAATGTTCCCCATATCCCTATACTTTGAATTGTTTTAATCAGGACCGGATGCTGTATTTTGTCAAATGCTTTTCCTGCATCAATTGAGAGGACCATGTGGTTCTTCTCTTTTTCCATATTGATTCGCTCTATCACATTAATTGATTTGGGAATATTGAACCACCCTTGCATCCCATGGATAAATCCCACTTGGTCATGGTGGATAATCTTTTTAATATACTGTTGGATCCGATTAGGATCTTGTTGAGAATCTTAGCACCCATGTTCCTCAGGGATATTGGTCTGAAATTCTCGTTTTTGGTGGGGTCTTTGCCTCATTTGGGGATCAGGGTAATGCTTGCTTCATTGAAAGAGTCTGGAAGTTTTCCTTCTTTTTTTTTGTTTTTTGAAACAGCTTTAGGAGAATAGGTATTATTTCTTCTTTGAATTTTGGTAGAGTTCCCCAGGGAATCCATCAAGTCTTGGGCTCTTGGGAGGGTTTTGGTCACTGCTTCATCATTACTAGATATTGGCCTATTCAATTTGTCAATTTCTTCCTGATTCAGTTTTGGAAGTATATAGGTTTCCAGGAATGCATCCATTTCTTCTAGGTTGTTTAACTTATTGGTATATAATTGTCGATAATAATTTCTGATGATTATTTCTGTTTCCTTGGTGTTAGTTGTGATCTCTTCCGTTTCATTCATAATTTTATTAAGTTGGGTCCTCTCTCTCTTTTTGGATTGGTTTGGATTAGATTAGATTTATTGATCTTATTTTTTTTCTTTCAAAGAACCAGCTTCTAGTTTATTTGATGTGTTCTTCTGTATCTCTGTTTTCTAACTCATTGATCTCTGCTCTAATCTTGATTATTTCCCTTCTGTGTGTGGGGTTGGCTTAATTTGTTGCTGATTTTCCAGTCTTTAAGGTGTAAAGAGAGCTAGATTTTTCAATTTTTTGAATTATGGATTTTTCAATTTTTGTATTCTGGGTTTTTCAGTTTTTTTGAGTGAGGCTTAGATGGCTATGTATTTCCTCGTTAGGACCGCCTTTGCTGTATCCCATAGGTTTTGGACCGAAGTGTCTTCATTCTCATTGGTTTCCATGAATTGGTTAAGTTCTTTGATTTCCTGGTTGATCCAAACATTGTTAAGCAAGGTGGAATTTAGCTTCCAAATGTTTGAATTCCTTCCAGACTTTTTCTTGTGGTTGAGTTCCACTTCCAAAGCATTGTGGTCTGAGCATATTCAGGGAATAATCTCAATCTTTTGGTATTGGTTGAGCCCTGATTCGTGACCCATTATGTGGTCTATTCTGGAGAAAGTTCCATGTACACTTGAGAAGAAAGAGTATTCTTTTGTTTTAGGGTAGAATATTCTGTGTATATCTGTGAGGTCCATCTGGTCCAGTGCGTCATTTAGAGCTCTTGTTTCTTTATTGATTTTCTGCTTGGATGATCTATTACTGAGAGTGGCATGTTAAGATCCCCTACAGTTAATGTATTCATATTAATATGACTATTTATTTTTTAAAAGATTTTATTTATTTATTTGACAGAGATCACATGTAGGCAGAGAGGCAGGCAGAGAAGGTGGGGGGAACAGGCTTCCTGCTGAGCAGAGAGCCCGATGTGGGGCTCGATCCCAGGACCCTGAGATCATGACCTGAGCCAAAGGCAGCTGGCACCCAGGCACCTGGGTGACTCTTTATTTTGAGTAGCAGTTGGCTTAAGTAGTTGGCTGCTCCCATATTGGGGGCATAAATATTTACAATTGTTAGATCTTCTTGGTGTATGGACCTTCTAAAAATGTAGTGTCCTTCTGTATCTCTGACTACAGTCTTTAGCTTAAAAATTTAATTTATCTGATATGAGAATCACTACCCCAGCTTTCTTTTGAGGCCTATTGACATGAAAGATGCTTCTCTATCCCTTCACTTTCAGTCTGGATATATCTCTAGGTTCCAAATGTGTCTCTTATGTCTCTTGTCTGTCTAGCATATGGGCAGGTCTGTCGTTTTATCCATTCTGCAACCCTGTGCCATCTTATGGGAGCATTTAGGCCATTCACGTCAAGAGTGATTATTAAAAGGTAACTTTTTATTGACCTCGTGATGCCTTGAAGTCCTTGTTTCTATAGATTGTCTCTGTATATTTCTGTTCTGTGTCACTCTTGGGTTCTTCTTTTATAGAACCTCCCCCTCCCCTTAATATTTCTTGTAGTGCTGGCTTGGTAGTCGCATACCCTTTTAAACCTTGCTGGTCTTGGAAGCTTTTTATCTGTCGATCCATTTTGAATGTCAGCCTTGTTGGATGAAGTATTCTTGGCTGCATGTTCTTCTCATTTAGTGCCCTGAATATGTCTTGCCAGCCCTTTCTGGCTTACTAGTTTTCTGTGGACAGGTCTGATGTTATTCTGATGGGTCCTTCCTCTGTATGTAAGGAATCTCTTCCCCCTAGCTGCCCTTAAGAACTTCTGTCTGATATTATGATTTATGAATTTCATAATTAATTGTCTGGATGTCTTTCTAGACTCGTTGATCTTGCCTCTAGGACACGAACACTTGTTCCATTCCCCAGATTAGGGAAATTTTCATCCAGAGTGTGTTCAACTATATTTTCTAGTCTTCTCTCTCTCTCTACCCCCAAGGGATCCCAATAATTTTGACACTGGAACATTTCATGGCATTATTTATTTCCCTAATTCAGTTTTCATGGCTTCTAAGCTGTTGTTCCAAGCCTCCTTCTGATCCTTCTTTTCTATTAGTTTGTCTTCTAGATCACTAATTCTATCTTCTGCCTTGGGTTACTCTCGCTGATAGAGTATTTAGATTAGATTGGATCTCATTGATAGCATTTTTTTTTTTTTTAAGATTTATTTATTTGACAGAGAGAGACACAGCAAGAGAGGGAGCACAAGCAGGGGGAGTGGGAGAGGAAGAAGCAGGCTTTCTTTTTTTTTTTTTAAAGATTTTATTTATTTATTTGACAGAGAGAAATCACAAGTAGGCAGAGAGGCAGGCAGAGAGAGAGAGAGAGGGAAGCAGGCTCCCTGCTGAGCATAGTGCCCGATGCGGGACTTGATCCCAGGACCCTGAGATCATGACCTGAGCCAAAGGCAGCGGCTTAACCCACTGAGCCACCCAGGCGCCCAGAAGCAGGCTTTCTGTTGAGCAGGGAGCCTGATGCAAGGCTCGATCCCAGAGACCTTGGGATCATGACCCGAGCCAAAGGCACATGCTTACTAGCTGAGCCACTCGGGCGCCCCTCATTGATAGCATTTTTAACTTCTGCCAGATCAGCTCTCACTTCCTCCCTTAGAGATTCTATGTTGTCACTAATGGTCTTCTCGAACCTAGCCATTGCTTGGATAGTTGTTACCCTGAATTCCCTTTCCGAATACTGTTTATGTCCATATCCAATAGTTATGTGGCAGAGGGCACAATCTCTGGATTTTTCCTCTGTTGGGTGTTTCTCCTCCTGGTCATTTTGGTGAAAGGTGGTTGAGGGGATCTATAACTGAATATATCAACCATGATCCAGGCAAGGTGCACCCTTCCATCCACTAATAAGATACCCCAGTGATCACACTCTGGGTGTCACAGTAAGCTGGACTATGTACCTTGATCTGAGAACAGCAGATCTGACAATGCTGACATCCTGATCTTAGACTTCCAGCTTCCAGAACTGAAGCTTGCTTATGAAAGCAGTCCTCAGAAGGGTTGCAGCTCTGAATGTTAGCTGGCAAAAGAAGGGTTATTTCTGAATACTCAGAACACTGAGTGTTTCTCTTTGAGTTGATCATTTCTTTTCTTTTTTTTTTTTTTAAAGATTTTATTTATTTATTTGACAGAGAGAGAGAGATTGCAAGTAGGCAGAGAGGCAGAGAGAGGGGGAAGCAGGCTCCCTGCTGAGCAGAGAGCCCGACTCGGGTCTCGATCCCAGCACCCTCGGATCATGACCTGAGCTGAAGGCAGAGGCTTAACCCACTGAACCACACAGGTGCCCCTTTTTTCTCTTTTCAAATCTACCTCTTTGTTTCATGATTTTCCCCCCATTTTAAAAATATTTTCTTTTTAAAATTTTTAAAAAAGATTTTATTTATTTATTTGACAGAGAAACAGACACAGTGAGAGAGGGAACACAGCAGGGGAGTGGGAGAGGCAGGCCTCCCGCTGAGCAGGTAGCCTGATGTAGGGTTGGATTCCAGGACCTTGGGATCATGACCTGAGCTGAAGGCAGACACTTAATGACTGAGCCACTCAGGCACTCCTAAAATATTTTCTAATCCGTTCTAATCTTTATTATGTCTTTAACTTTGGGCTGAGTTTATTTCTTCCTTGAGATATGAAGCCACTTTGTTAATTTGGGATATTTCTTTAAGGATTTATTTATTTTAGAGGGAGAGAGAGTATAAACACACACACACACACACACACACACACACACACTCTGGGGAGGGACTGAGGGGAAAGAGAGAATCCTTAAGCCAGCTCCCCGATGAGCGCTGACCTGGATGCTCTGAGATCATGACCTGCCCTGAACCAAGAGTTGGCTGCTCAACGACTGAGCCACCTGGGTGTCCTAATTTGAAACATTTCTTTTTTAATGTAGGTACTTATTGCTGTAAATTTGTGTTCTACTACTGTGGCTGTATCCTACTGGTATTGGTATGTTGTGATTTTGTTTTCATTGGTCTTCAGGTAGTTTTATTTTTCTCTTTTCATTTCTTCTTTGTCCCATTGATTGTGCAAGATGGTGTTGTAAAATTTCCACATATTTGAATTTACAGCTTTCCTCTTGTTATACTGTTTTCTAGTGTCTCACCATCATGATCAGAAAAGATACTTGATAATATTTTATCTTGTTGAATTTTGAGGCTTGTTTTATGACCTAACATACGCTAAATCCTGAAAATGTTCAATGTGTGCTTGAGAAGAATTAGTATTTTGCAATTCCTGAATAGTAAACTTTGTATATATCCATTCTATATAGTATTGTTCAAATTTGCTCTTTCCTGACTAATTCTGACTGGATCAGAGTGTGGGGTTTTATATTGTTTAACTATTGTATTGCAGTTAATTTCTCTTTAGTTCTGTACTGGATATAATTATGTTCTCATATGTAGGGAGCATAAATAGAATTGTTTTAAGCTTCCTGATGAATTGATCCCTTTGTCATTACATAGTCTGGATCTTTTGTGACCATTTTTAGCTGAATTCTGTTTTTTTCTGATAAAACTGATTTTTTAAAAAACTAAAGATCTTTTTTATTTGAGGAATGTGAGAGCAAGAGAGATCATACATAAGCATGAGTGTGGGGAGGGAGAGGGAGAAGCAAACTCCCTGCTGAGCAAGGAGCTAGATGCAATCTGGGAGTTGATCCCAGTACCCTGGGATATATGACCCGAGCCATGCAGGTGCCCCCAAAATGATTTCTTTTGCTTACCATTTGTTTGGAATACATTTTTTCATTCCTTTACTCTCAGCCTATGTATGCCCTTACAGCTAAAGGGATTCTCTTGTAGGCAGCACATTATTGGATCTTCTTAAAATCCATTCAGCCATTTTGTGTCTTTTGGGAGAATTTTATCCATTTGTGTTTATTGAGAAGGACTTTCTGTTGCCATGGTAATTGTTTCCTTTAGATTTTTCATTCTTTCATTGTGGTGGTCTTTTGTGATTGACTTTTTGTGGCAGCATGTTATGAACACCTTTATAGCCTTGTGCTATATAAAAGATTTTCCTTTATAGTTACCATGAGGCTTATAGTAAATATCTTAGAGTTAAAATATCCTACTTTATGCTGACAACTTTAATAGCACATGAAAACTTTATACTACTTTAACCTTTTAGGTTGTGAGTGTTACAATTGACATTTCTTTTAGTATTGTGTAAGAATAACAAATTGTAGTTATAGTTCACAAGTTTAACTTTTTAAAACTAGCATAAATGACTTGCAAAATCAGAATTTGGCTTTTTCTTACTGATTTCTTATTTCTTTTCATATATATATATATATATATATATATATATATATATATTTTTTTTTTTTTTTTTTTTTTTTTTTTTTTTTTTTGTTTAAGGATTTCATTTATTCATTTGACAGAGATCACAAGCAGAGAGGCAGGTAGAGAGAGAGGAAGGGAAGCAGGCTCCCTGCTGAGCGGAGAGCCCGATGCGGGGCTCGATCCCAGGACCCTGGCATCATGACCTGAGCTGAAGGCAGAGGCTTAACCCACTGAGCCACCCAGGCGCCCCTCCTATATATTTTTTGTAGGGATCTGTGTCCTTTTATTTCAGCTTGAGAATGTCTTTTAGCATTTTTTTTAAACACATGAATAAATATGTATTTATTTATTTTTTAGTTTTTAAATTTTTTTATAGACATATAATGTATTATTAGCCCTTTTAGCATTTCTTACAAGACAGGTTACTGCGGATGAACTCAGTCAGCTTTTGTTTTGGGAAAGTCCTATCTCTTTTATTTCTGAAGGACACCTTTGCTGGATATACTATTCTTTGTTGACTTTTTTCTTTCAGCACTTGGAATGTTTCATTCATTTGGCTTATGAAGTGTCTAGTGGGTAATCTGCTAATAGTCATATGGGGTCCCCTTATTTGTCACTAGTCCCTTTTACTCCTCATGCTTTCAGAATTCTCTTTGTGTGTGACTTGTGGCTATTTAATTACAATGTGTCTCAGTGTAGCTTTTTGGGTTCAACTTATGTAGAAGTCCTTGGACCTTTTGAATCTAGATATCCATTTCTCTCCCCAAGTTAAGGAGGTTTTTAGCCTTTATCATTGTAGACTTTTTCTTATCCACCCCCCCACCCTGTCACCGAGGTTTATACTTGATATTTTGTTTCTCTTGTTGGTGTCCATAGACATTTAAAAAAAAAAAAATTATTTATTTATTTTGACAGAGAGAGATCACAAGTAGGCAGAGAGGCAGGCAGAGAGAGAAGGGGAAGCAGGCTCCCTGCTGAACAGAGAGCCCAATGTGAGGCCCAATCCCAGGACCCTGAGACCATGACCTGAGCTGAAGGCAGAGGCTTTAACCCACTGTTAACCCACTGAGCAACCCAGGCGCCCCACATAGACATTTTTAATTTTCATTTTTCTCCTTAGACTAGATAATTTCAAATGATTTATCTTTGAATACCTTGACTTTCTCTTTTTCCCCTTTTGATGGTTTCTTTGAACTTCATTTTGCTCATACTACCTTCTAATTACATTTAGTTGTCTGCATTGTTTTAGAACACTTCAAAGAAGATTATTTGGAATTTTTTGTCAGCTGATAGACTTCTGTTTTTTTAGGATTGTTACTGGAACTTGTTTGTTTCCGGTTTACTTGATTTTAATACTGTCTTCACCATCTAGCAGGGGCATGCTAAAGCTTTGTTCCTTGTTTCTGGGATTTTCACAGTGCTATCTTGCCTATGGAGAGTTAATGGCCTTTGTGGAGGGTATTATTGACTTTGGCAATGACCTATGTTGCCATCTTGTTGACCTCACCTTCTGTCATATTTTTTAAACAAAATTCCCCCACAAAAGTATTTATACCTTAATTCTCTCTCAGAGGCCTTCAGTGAGACCCTGAGATTGGGGAATTCTTTTTGCCCCCCCCCCCCCCCTTGGATATTGGTCACATGCATTCATTTCTGTCCTTAATAGGTCCTGATTTTGTTTCTTCTCTGATGAACCTTTCATTACCTCTTCCCTGGGCAATTGCACTGGACTTCTATCTACCCTTCCATACCTCTTCCATACCTTATTCACACTTTAAATCCTGGCCAAAACATTACTTTTCTTTGATGCTTTCCTATGTTCTGTCTGGCCTAGTACTCATTAAACCTGCTTCTCACAGCTGCTTGTGTGTAATCCCTTGTAGAATTTATCCTTTGTTATTTCAATAGGCCTTTCCTTCTAGATTAAATTAATGCAGAATCATTCAACTGGTTATCTTAATTGCCTGTTAAATGTATATTCCTAACTTTTAATATTTCTAAGATCCCACGTTATTTTTACCTGCAATTCTATGTTTGGATGGAAATTAGCCTTAATTGCTAGTTTTCTCAGTTACACATAAACATTAAAATAATGAATAGGAAGAGAGATTTCATGCATTCATCCCTTCTTGTTTCATTTTTCACTTCTCTCTGAAAGAATGAAAGCTATGCAAGAAAGGTCAGCTATCTAGATGTGATCATTAACAGGGATTAAATGAGTGCCAATGATGATATAATTCTGACAAAGTTTTTAAATTCTGGACTTCCTGTCATCACTTGTAAGTATGGAAGAAAAATGGTCCCTAAATTGCACAGAGTACATAAGTATGAATAGTGATGCCCTAATTTTTTCTTGGGAAGATGTTTGTCAGCCTTTATCTAAAAGTGAGAGAGCACATTTATAAAATGCCATCATTATCTCTTAAGCATGTGCTTTAGGTGTCTACTAGTATTAAGAGCTTAGATGATCTGTTTAATACATATATCGGCTTTTAGTGTGGGGAAACATAGATAGTAAAGGCATTCGCAATTTGATTTTTTGAAACTATTTTCATTGTATAATGTTGAATCTACTTGTTTAAAGATGCTTTTTAAAAATACGATATTTCAAATATACAAAAAATAAAACATAACCAACACCACCACAGATATCACTGAAGTGACTTATATATTCATAATTCCGTTCTTCTTCCTTAATTTCCAAAGGTGAATAAAACCCAGAATCTGATGGTTTCATTCCTGTTAAGCTTTTTCTCTTTAGTAATGACCAATGTACAGAAACTCTTTTTTTTTTAACCATTTGTTGGTAGGTCGCTGACGCCATGTTCCATAATCTCCTAATTCCATAAACCTCCTATATAACCACACCACAACCACCCAAATTAGAAAGTTAATAGTGATCAATTTCTATCAACTAATTCTCAGACCCTGTTCATGTTTTCTCTGTAGTACCAAAATGGTCTTTGTAGGAAAAGAGTATAGTTTAAATCATGTGTTTCATTCAGCTGTCAAGTTGTTGTTGTTGCTGTTTTTAAAATCTCCTTCATTTTGGAATAGTCCTCAGTTCTGTCTTGTATTTTATGAAGTTGACATTTTTGAAGATTCCACTTGGTTAATTTGTAGAATGTCCCCGAGTTTGCATTGGTACTATAAAGCTTTTTAATTATAAGTCTGTTCATTGTAAACAGGTTACCTCCTACTTTAAATAACTCATTTTTTAATGATCATGAGAATTTTGACCATCTCCCACATTTACCCCTTTGGTTTATTCCTTCATAAATTTCTTGTTCATATCTTTTGCCTGTTACTGGGGTTTTTGTCTTTTTTTTCCCCTTTTTTTCATATTGGTTTGTAGAATTTGTCACTATTTGGACTAATGATTATGTGTGTTTATCAGCTGTAAAGCATCCTTGTCCCAGTCTGGGTCTTGTCTTTTTACTTTCTTTAGGAGTAGATGGATTAAAGTACAGAACTGTAAAATTCCATGGGGTCTGATTTATCCATCTCCTTATGGTATTGACTTTTTGTATATTTAAGTAATCCTTCTCAATACTGACATCATAAATCTGTTCTGTATTTCAGGATTCTGTATGTTTATTTCTGTGGGATATGGATGCAGTTTTTTTTCTACATGGATTAACTGTTTTTTTCTGTCAGCACTGATTTATTTTATTTTATTTTTTTAAAGATTTTATTTATTTATTTGACAGAGAGAGATCACAAGTAGATGGAGAGGCAGGCAGAGAGAGAGGGAGGGAAGCAGGCCCCCTGCTGAGCAGAGAGCCCGATGCGGGACTCGATCCCAGGACCCTGAGATCATGACCTGAGCCGAAGGCAGCGGCTTAACCCACTGAGCCACCCAGGTGCCCCTGTCAGCACTGATTTAATAGTCCTTCTTATCCTTTCATTTATCATACTTCACTAGTAAACATCAAGTTCCCGCACGTATGTGGATTTGTTGTGGAGGTTAGATTTGGCCCATTAGTCTATTTGTCTAGCTCTCATTTACATTCATTGTCTTAATTACTATAGCTGTATAATAAGCCTTATTATCTAAGATCCTTCCCTCTATTCCAAATCATCTTGACTATTCTTGAGCCTTGTTTTTGTATTAATTTTAGTATCAATTAAGTTCTATTATAAAACCTGTTGGGATTCTGGCTGGAATCGTAGTGAATTTATTGATTTAGGAAAAATGGATATTTAGTGATGTTAAGTTTCCCATCTGTGATTATTATATGTGTTATCTCTAGATTTTTTGGTTCCTAACAGAGTAAATGTTTATTTTTCTCCCTAGGGACATTGCACATCTATTAGGTTTATTCTTTACTTCTAATATGTAACCATCTTTAAATTTTTTTTTTTAACTAAGAATATTGTCACTTTTTATTTATGAATTTTGGTATCTGGTAATGTTACGGAATTCTCATTTTTATTTGTAGATTCTTTTTTTGTGTGTGTCCTCTCAGAGTATCTGTGAAAGCATTATGTTTCTTACTTCCTTTCTTTTTCATTGTACTGAGTAGAATCATACAGTAAAAGTTAAAACTGTTTTCTTGAAAGTGGTGAATATTTTTCAAAACTGAGATTTCCCTCCAGACATAATAATCTCTGAATTAGGGGAACCGAGAAACTCCTCTTATTTCTTTTTACTCCAGCTTCTTAAAGTCCTCTTTTGCCTCCAAATATGTGCTCTACCTTCTTAAAAGTCCTCTTCTGCCTCCAAAATGAAGATGAAATGCAATCTATTCCATAAAACTCTTTCTAAAAACCCTAGAAAAGAGTCAATATGTTCTATTTTTCTCTCCCTAAAGTATTTAGTGAAGGTCTTTTCTCATTTTACATTTCAGTTACTTGAGTTATGGCTAGTTCCTGAGTTGATTGGCCTTCCATTAGAGTAGATTCTTGATCCTGCTAACTTTTTTTTAACTGCATATATCCTCTATTACTGTTTAAATGAGTGACTCTGATATTTGTTTTACTGTTGATTCATTAGAACTATAAGAACTTCTTTAATGAGAACTTTGATATAATAATTTTTTTAAGAGTATCGTAGTGGACTATGGATAGTCAACTTTACTCACCTTGTCTCCTTAGTGCCTTCACAGTGCTTATTGGATGTATTGTCAAGTGAGCTGATCTGTTCCCACCCCCCGCCCCTTGTTAAACGTTAAGTTTAAGCAATCAAATGATAAAAACTAGAACAAATACAGTTAAATACTGAGATGTCTTTTTATAATCAGTTCAGATGTATTTGAAGCATAAGGTCCAGAGGAAGACAAAAGAGCTCAGGTGAACTTATAAAATCTAATATGACCATGTACATATGTTTTGATACTTACCGTAGATGGTGGGAGGAGGGCTCATCTTGCTAACTTTTTACATTTTTAAAGACTATTTGAGTGAGGGAGTGCAGGCCCAGGGGGAAGTGGCAGCAGTGAGAGAAAGAGAGCGCACCTATGTGGGGGTGGCGGGGAGAGTCAGAGGGAGTCAGAGAATCTCATGCCAACTGTGTGGTGAGCAGGAATCCCACGTGGGGTTGGATTTCACGACCCTGAGATCATGACCTGAACTGACACCAAGAAGTCAGTCGGTTAACTGACTGAGTCACCCAGGCGCCTCGCCGTCTCGCTAACTTTATCCCATGTTCCCACTGTTTGGGTACCTGTGAAGGACAGTTCCTCCTTTTTCTTTCCCTATCATATTTTCCCCTTAATCCTTGGTTGTAAGGATATGCCTAGCTATTTCTTTAGTTGGCTAAATGCATACCTGTTGTGTTGAATGTGTAGGTGATATCTTACCCAGGAGTGGGAATGAAAAGAGAAACCAACAAAGACTTTTGTGTTAATTATGTTTATTGACTGCTATAGATTCCTACTAGCATTTAGTTTATTTCAAGTATTAGTGTTCTTTACAAATCTGCTTTTCTATATCATGAGTATTTTTTTATTTCTTAAAAACTTAAACAGTATATTTAGGGTTAGCCAGATAAAATGAGAGTGGTTGTGTGGGAACGGTTTGTTTTGATCTATTAGTTGTCACCTTTTCCCTTTCCTTTAGGTAGAAATTGAAAAATTTAGGGAAAGGTGGTTTAAAAGCAATCTGAATAATAATCCAAATAAGAGGAGGAGGAGAAAAAGCGTATAGAAGTATAAGGCAATTGTCAAGTTGATTCATGGGTTGTGTTTGTCAGGGGGGAATAATGTCAATGCCTAGTTGTTTCTCTTTAGATCCAGATAAATGAGAAAATAAATGATTTAGGAGCAATGGATTTTGCCTGATGGGAGTTCGTTGAACCAATAAAATGGTTAGAGGAATTTTAAGAAGAATAGGTGTTACGATAAAGTTTAGGCATGCTCTTTCACCAATTAGGAAGTGTGCAAGTCAGTTCTTTCCCAACAGTGAGGGCTTTTTCTCCGTCTTCTTTCATCTCTAGAAAAGTTGGCTTTTGTCTATTCATTCTATGACTATTTATTTATCCTTCAGGTAATTGGTGAAGATATGGCTATTTGTTTAGAAAATTTTGAAAAGCAGATCAAAAGTTTTTATCACTAGCTGTGTTCTTACCTAAAAGATCACATAACAATTGGTGATTATAGGTGCTTATGTATGCTTGAACAGTTCCAGTAAGATATTTCAAAATAAATTATGCAGTTTCCTGCCTATTAATTTTATTTCTTATCTATTTAGCTAAAACTTATATGGAAGAAGAGTGATGCTTGAGATCCCCCCCCCCCTTTGTTGGTTTAGGACAAAGTGAAATTTAGTTTCAAACTGAGCTATTTTACACTTTCTATAAGCTCTAGTTAGACTATTTGGTCAACATTTTATGTGAGTTCTTTGTCAGTCTCTGGATAAAGGCTGTTTTTTGGCTGCTGTCCTGTTAATGAGCTACCTTGTCTGGTTTCTGATTAATTTTAATGGGGATTGAGTAAAGATACTATGGATAGAACAGTGAATATTCAACCTCATTATTGGCAGAACCAAATTTTATATGTATGTATGTATATATACACACACACACATATATAAAACTTCTCTATAATCAAACTGATAAGTGAAAAAGTTGCTATAAAGGCATATATAAGAATATAGTAAAAGATCAAGAGAAAGATCAGCTATTCTGTAGCATTAGCATACTTTTGGACATGTTGAATATAAAGTAGTAATAAAGTTAATTCTGAGTTCTTTTTTCCAAGGTTTTTCTAATTTTTCTAATTCTAAAGCTTTTCCCATTTTCTGATTTTTTTCTAATTTTATGTAAACCTGACTTAATAAAACAAATTGCAGAACTAGATAGATTCAGTTAATGGACACTATTTGAATGTATATAATGATCTGGAATGAGATCATGAAATCTTTCACTTTATTTGCCACTGAGCTGTTCATGGTGGTAAACAGTACCTTAATGTAGGGATAAACATTAGCAAGACCTTTTTGGCACATGGTGTGGAAGATGCATTCCAATATGGTTGAGAACAGAAGAACATCTTTAGAGGAAATACAGGTAAAATTGTGCTTATAGGTTGGTGAGTTCATAAGTTATTAGGGGATCTTGTGGACCTCTTAAAATGCTTAACCAATTTGTTGCTGTGGTGATAAAAATGTGAGCACAAGAGAGACTGTTTCCAACAACAATTCTCTTGGTTTTAACCCATAAAACAGAAGCCTTAATACACTTTAAATGAGAGGATTACTTTTGATTCAACACTTCATGTTTGGGGGCGCCTGGGTGGCTCAGTGGGTTAAGGCCTCTGCTTTCGGCTCAGGTCATGATCCCAGGGTCCTGGGATCGAACCCCACATCGGGCTCTCTGCTCAGCAAGGAGCCTGCTTCCTCCTCTCTTTGCCTGCCTCTCTGTCTGCTTGTGATCTCTGTCTGTCAAATAAAAAAAAAAAAATCTTTAAAGACTTCATGTTTGGTTTTGATATTGTTGTGCTTCCAGTTTTACCTTCTGATATGATGCTTTTTGATGCAGGGGAATGTTTGGATCTAGGACTCTACTATCTTCTACATACATTTTCTAAACAGTATGCCTCTGTGCGTCTGTAGAGTTTTTCCTCTCTGGGTGAATTTCCTCAGACCTGACCATCTTCAGCTTGCTCCCTGTATGCTTGCTTAATTCTCCAAATAGTCAATCATTTTAAATTTAATCTGACTCTCCATGGTGTTAACTATCCCACTCAACTTGATGTATGTAAATTTAATGAGCATGCTGTCTTGTAAAATCCACATCCGTGAATGAAAATAGTGAGACTAATGTTTGTAACTTGGTTGAAAGTATGTCCATTCTGTTTGCCATTCTTTGGTTGATTGCTCCTTAGTATTCTAACTAGTTGCATGTATGTGTGGCAGCATTAAGATTGCATCTTTTTTCCTCCCTTCAGTTTTGCCAAGAAAATGTGGAAAATATTTATTTTTACCAGTATTTTGTCAGTCTAAGATGGGGTCAAGGTGTGTAAAATACAGTAGCAAGCTTGCAGCTTTCTTGTTGGTGGGAACTAATGACCCCATCCAGCACACAGACAGAAGGAATCCTTCACAGTAGCTTAACAGCTGCTGACTTGACTATATTCTTTTGACCTGGTTTCTAGGTCAGGGCTGCTTTTGACACCTAGGGTGTCCATGTGCAATTTAGAAAAAGATGTATCCTCATTCCTCTGGCTGGACACAGTGCATCATAGAAATGGACACAGTTTGAGGGAAGTCTGGAGGATCTCTACTCTGTTCACTCCTCCCCCAGATGCCACTGTTGTCCCAGGTCACCAAGGTTCTATGCAGTTCTGCTAGTGCTTCCTGAAAATGTCCTGGATTTCAGCTTGGCCATTTTTACCTGTGTCTGAAGAATCTGTCTCTGGGGCTGGACCTTATTTCTGTCATTTTTCTCAGCTAGGGAGGTGAGTGTTATCTCTAGCTCCAGCTTCATCCTTCAGAAAATTATCTTCATCTCATGGTTTGTCCTGAAAGAGGATTAGCAAATTCTGTTTGCAAACTTGTGTTACTTCTTACTTAACAAATACCTGAAAGGAAATCCACTGTGGTCTTTGCATTGTGAAAGTGGCAGCGAGTATACAAAAAAAGTTCTTTAAAAGGTTACCTGTGAAGGAGAATGAAGGAAGCCATATATAAAGGAGAGCTAGGGTTGAGGGAAGGCTCCTTTTCTTTTTAATTTTGATCCATTAAGGATTAACGTGTTTATGTATTGAGACCCAACCAACTGAGAACAATTTAGTGAGACAGGATTAAAAAAGGATAATTGATATGCAGTGCCCTTTCAGGAGGTGAGAGGAAGGAGGATCCAGAGCATAAATGAATGGAATTATCTTTGGGTGGATGCAAGAATTGATAAACTTTAGTGTGCAAATAAGTTGGTAATATAGGAAATGGGAAATTGAAAGCTTTCTTTTCACAGAGGAAATTGAAATTTGCTTACTGAAAATGATAGGTGGAAGTAATAGTTTCACAGTTCTCTGGGTTTGAAGTAAGGACCTTAGGGGATGTGAGAAGGAAAATCTAGTTGGCTTTTCCATAAATGTAGGAAGTGATGGATCATGGAATTAACCTGCTTTGGGAGAAAATAGAAGGGATCAAGGAAAAAGGTTTTATTGAGGTCAAGACCGTGGTGGTTTGGGAGTAGGACAAGTGAAAAGAGAGAAGATGGAGGTCAGAGAATAGAGTTGTGGAGATTATGATGATCCTTGAGGTGCAACAGTTTTTACATAATGAAAAGGTCTAGGTGTGGTCATGAAGACTGGGGTTGAGAAAAGGGGAAGTAAAGACCGCTGGTCAGGGGAGGCCGAAGACTGGATGGCAAAGCATGGGATGGAAGAGGAGTCAACACCAGGTGCTGGCCCACATAAGTGTTAAGTCTGATAATATTAGCCCCAAAGGAAATTCGATTTTAGATCATGATGGAGACAAATACTATGGGAATAAAAATGGAGAGTTAAGATAGACCAGATTTCAAATTTCAGCCATAGGACTATGGTCAGCTGAAGGAATTTCCTAAGCTTCCATTCTCTCTTCAATGAAAAAGAGGCTATTACATAATTATAAATGTTGAGTGCCATGCCTGGCCAAAGAACTTATTTAAGATGACAGGAATACTAAATCTTTGTCAAAAGTTGTAGAAAGAATTTTGGGAAGAATGGGGATGGTTTACAGGGCAGGTTTGGAATGAAAATGGGAAGAAATGTGAGCAACTTGAATTTGGTCTGGGAAAATTCCAAAGGGTGCCTGACCTTTAGATTTGGAATGGAATTCTGATACCTGTGTCTTACCTCTACCTTTTCGTAACCTCAGATTTGTTTTGATAGTGGTTTCTGTACTTCCTTCCCCTCTGTCAAGTCTGTATTTACTATAGCCAAATACACTGCAAGTGTACATTATTTACTATACTTAAAAAAAAAATTTTAAGAATGAGGGATGTTCCATTTCCTCATTTTGAACTTATTTTAATGGCAGAAATTCTATAAATATTTCAATTTTATCTTGCAATAAGATTTTGAAACAATCTTAGATTTATAGAAAGGTTGTGAAGAGAGCACTGACAATTCTTAGATACCCTTCACCTAACTTCCTCAAAAGTCAACGTCTTAGATAACTTGAATGCAGTTATTAAAACTGAGACATTAATGTTGATACAGTACTAAATTACATTATTGAGGTTTTGCCAGTTTTTCTACTTGCATTTTTTTCTCTTCTAGGATCCAATCCAGGATCATGTCTCAAGTTCAGATTACCATGTATCCTTGGTCTCCTCCAATCAATGACATTTTCTTATCTTCCATGACCTTTATACTTGAGAAGAATCCTTATTTTGTAGAGTGCTCCTTCATTTGGGTTTCTTTTCTGCAGCATTTTTTCTGTTTCTAAAATCTATCCTTAGTTCCAGTCAGACTCACATAGTAAAATAGCACAGTGGTTCAATTAAGGTATAGTTTTTAATTAGAAAGTAATTAACTAAAGGAAAATTAGTTTTTGATGTTGCAACTCCCAGTTTCCCCAGGCAAAACCGTGTCTCAACATGTGTATGAAGGTAGCACTATAAGTTAGTTACTTTATAATGTATGTTAAGATAAAGAACATTAGCAACAATACTCTTCAGACAGTTTTGATTTGATAACTGCTAAGATATTTTTGAGATCTAGTCACCTAAATAGCCAACTGATAACTAGAAGTGGGAAAACTTTATCTTTTATCCACTAAATATTAGCCTCATTCAAATTACTCATCTGTTCTTTTACAATTATGTGTTCTCTGTATTTCCTGTTCAGTATTTGATTTATAATATTTAATGAATTACTTACATATGTCTGAGTACATTGATACAGTGAAGTAAACCACATTTCAGGAATCTCTTAAAATCTGTTCCTGCACTTTCTTTTTGTCCCTAGGCAGTGTAGTAGATGTACCAACCTATGTTTGAATGGAAGAGTTGGTTCATACCATGGTTTGTATAGCTTGTTGAGGCCCTGTATGTGTTTCTGTATTATCTGGTTCTGTTTAAAAATAAGCTTTATTATACAGTTGTTTTCAAAAGGTGTTGTGTGTGCTGTTGTGCCCCTAAAGGACACCCTTTACCAGGCTGGTGCATGCAAACCTCACTCGATTCATATTGGTTCCCAGTGACTCACAGCTGCCCTCTCCAGAGATCTGGCCTCCGGGAACTATGATCCTGTAGCTAACTGACTGATTTGGAGGTGTACAACTGCCCTCTTACTCTAGGTAGTATTGATAGCAGTGCAATTCGGGCTGAAGCAAGACTAGCTGAGGCAACATTTTCACATGTGTCTTTCCCCAGCTCTGTCTTGCTTTTTTTTATTCACTACCATGAAGGCATCCCCTCCATTAGTCCTGTGCACCAGAATCCCTGTCTCATACTCTACCTCTAGGGAACCTGACCTAAGGTAGGAGAGATGCTATGTGATCATTTTGGTCAGGTGTAAACTGAGTAACATAAAAATTGATGACTTGCTTTCAAGGGACCTATTAGAACTACCTGGAAGCTGCACTAGACTGGGAGTCGGGGCTCTGGGTCTCGAGTTTCAAATAACCAGCTATCCCTGAAAAGTCGTCTGATTTCTGTGAGCCTGGATTTTCTATTCTGTAATTCAGGGAGTGTAGACGATGTGATATTCAAATTCTCACAATGAAAATTTTCCCCTAAGACTGGGGGTTATTACATGAAGATGCTAGGCTCCTGAACCCCACTTCCCCACTCCAGTTTCTGGAATAGCCTTCAGAAATGCTCAGCTTAGCTCCTCTGGAATTAAACACAAAAATACTGAAGTGGTTCAGAGCAAGGTTCCCCAAAATGTGTCACTTTGTGCTATTTGAGTGGAAGGCATTTGAGACCCTACAGGCTTGAGAGAGATTTTTTCCCCTCTCTGAACCACCTAGAAGAATCTAAATTGGGAGCCTTTCCCAGAGAGGAGTTATGAGAGAGAAGTTTTATCTGAGTGACCTGTGTAGGAGGACAACTATCTGATTACCAAACTTTTCTTACCGCTTGTGAATTGCCCTCCTTCCCTTGAAACCCAGGGCTCCTGTTCCATTCCTTACCTCAGGATGGCATATAAACCTCATTTTACCTTTCCGTCTTGAAATCTTTCATGTATGTGATTTTCTCCCATTAATCTGGCTCATGACAACTTAATTCTTAAATTAACTAGAAAAACCTATAAAAAGTAGAAGGAAATTTTGTTTTTCTACTATAACATAGATGTGCATTTGTTTTGGAAAAAGCTTCTACTACATTTCCCAAGGACTTTGTGGCCCCTGACCCCCCAAATCCAGTGTCCATGCCCAAAAGGGCTCTCTTCTTTCAGACTTTTTCTCTGTAGAGCTAAATTTTGCACTTTTTATGCACAAAAACATATTTTTCCTTTTCAGTGCTCCTCTATTTCCGTTTGTAAATGGCAGAATTTCTTTTTCCAGGACCATTTTTTTCTGATCAAATAGAGAGTTACCTGCCAAACGAGAAGGGTCCGTGGTACTGCGTAGTTGATTCCAGACTTCTTAGTGTCCTTTCTTGTTTCCTTTTTGCTTTTAAACTGGTACCATCATGAAGCGAGTGCTGTATTTAGACAAGAGAGTTTGGGTATGGCAGAGGAAACGGGTTGGGAAAACTCTGGGTTTCTTCCTTAATTCCAAATATACCACTTTTGCATATGAGCTGCTGTCATCTTGAATATATCTTTCCAAAAAGAAAGCATTAGACTTTGTAGTTTTTCTCATATTCTGTATTTACTAACTATTTTAATTTGCTGGTAAAGAGCTGAGTCATGTTTGCCCATTGGACAGAAAATAAACAATACAGTGAATAATTAAATACAGAGGTTCTCAGTACTCTCATGTCCTTTGCCTTTTTAGAACAACTACTCCCGTTACTTCCCTGTGACTTCCCCATTACTTTCTTCCAGTGAAAGTCGTTATAGATAGTAGAAGCTATCTATAATCATAATTTTAAAAATCCATTTAATGTCTTACTGTACTGCATAATACAACCACATACATTGCAATGTAAGCAATTGCCCATGACTAGTCAGGAAGGTTCAAAAAAGTCATTCTTGAATCTTTGCTTCACGTGAGTATAATAGCTATTGTGCATGTCAACATAGCTTTGCTGTTCCAGTGATTCAAATACAACAACCAGTGTCGTCCTGGGATACCCAAATTAAAAAAATTGAGCACAATTGATGGCAAAGCTTATTTAAAACAAAAACAAAAAGCAAGTATACTATAACTTGCAGAGTAGTTGGATTCTTGGAAAAAATCAATGTCTATTAAAACCATATGCTGCAAAGTATTTAATCAGTAACAATTTACATATTAATTTCATTTTATATTCTATTGAATTAGTCAAAGCTTAGGAAGTTTTTGTGTTTTGTTTTGTTTTTTTCTTTCTTCTTCTTCTTTTTTTTGTTTGTGCATCTGTCTGTGGGACACAGAATAGTTTCTTATCATGCAGGATTAACCCAGGTGTTGAAAAATGTCTAGCACACCTTAATAAATGCTGATAGCATCATCTCGGTCATTGACAACCAAAATATTTCAAGATATTTTTAAAATCCTAAGTGGTATTAAGGTCTATTGAGAGTCCCTGGCATAAAGTAAAAAAGAAAAAAAAAAAAAAAAGAGGGAGAACAAAACAAACCATTATTCACATAATAAGATATTTCTAACCTGAATGGGCAGGAGTGACATTATTAATTACTACCTTTTATTAGGGTCAAGTGGAACAGCTTCTAAAATCTTAAATATTTATATCAAAGTGAAATGAAGGAAATTTTGACTTTTAAGTGCTTGAAGGGATTAGTAGCCAAAAACTGAGTCAGCTCAAGGCATAAATAACAGTGTCTGATGAGTTGTAGCACTTTTATAAAACATTTATAAAAACTTAACCTGCTGGACTCCACAGGTGCTCCAAAGTTCTGATTTTTATACACCTGTTTCTGAGTGGATATAGGGTTGGTATACATTCAGGTGTGTTATATTGCATATCACACATGACAAAGGGCTAGTATCTGGAGGAAATCCATTTGAGCTGCCCTTTTAATTTAGTCATTTTTGTCTCCCTGTAGGCTTCTTTTTCTTTGCCAGAGCAGCCTCTAAATAAGACAGCTTGTAGAAATTCCCACATTTAAGTGGGCATTCTTGACTTGTATTTTTAAAAAGTTAAAATGAGACCTGTAGCACTACCTAGGTTACTTAAATCTTTATTTTGATGGGTGCTGTTGAGAAATGTTAGATTTTTGGGTGGTACCTCTTTTTATGAGTACAACTCTTAGATGATTTAGAACACAGAGTAGACTAAGTAGTTAATGGATATTTTTGATAGGGGTAGACAAGAGACCACTATAGAATGCCTTTTGCCAGGATCTATACCAGGTATTTGATCAGATGAGCTTGTAGCTACACAATCTGGAAAGTGGTTGGCTTATTTACCTTTTAATTTTTGATGCATGGAGCAGCTCTTTCAGAAATAGTGCAAGATAGCTTCAGGTACAGCTATTAAAAAAACAACAACAAACTATAGTTGTGTGTGTTGTGTGTGTGTGTGTGTGTGTGTGTATTTAAATTGTGACTCTAGATGACCTTATGAAAGGTAGAAATCTAATCTAAGTGTCTAATTATCTGTAGTGATGAGAATGTAATTTTACTAGCTTGCTGTGAATTTTAAAAAGATTTTCTGGTAAGTGTTTTACCTGTTAAAATGATCTAGAACATGTTTTTGTCTGTATTTCCTGCTCTTTCTTTTCTCCAGGCAGAACTATGTGTAAATCATTCCAAAACAATTAATGCTGCTTTAGTCACAAATTATTGATTTTTCCGTTCCTAGGGTATGTAGAATTGCTACTTTACTTAGATTCTAAAATGAGGCTTTTTAATTGTGTTTTCCAGGAAGATATGAATTTAAATGAAGATAAGAAGGCACCATTGCGGGAAAAGGACTTCAGCATCAAAAAAGAAATGGTGATGCAGTACATTAATACTGCTTCCAAGACAGTAAGTAAAACTGTCAAGTTGAAAAATACTGCTGAACCGTGTTATAGTGTGGAAAACAACACATTTGTCTAACGAAGTGCTTAAATTTTTGAGCAACTGGAATCAGAGGGCTTTTGAATGTATAAAGACCACGAGTAGGATGTTTATTTAATTTAAAAATATTTCTCGTACCTTCTAAGACTGCTTTTGCTTTTTTGCCCCTGACATTCATGAGGAACGTGGACTGGGTTGGTTTTCTCCAAGACTTCTTTCCTTGTTAAGGAAAGTGGATTAAGATGGCTATTGATCTCTGATGTCACTTTTAAATTGGGATACTATTTGTATTATAGAAAAGTAGGGCCGATTTTACTATAACTACCTAAATCACTTCACATAATAGTGACTGAGAGGCGGCATATCTTTAATGTGAGGTTCCCTATGGATAAAATTATCTCATAACAAATTATAAACGTAGACGTTGAAAAGAGCATTAAGCCTCCACGTGGCTGCCAGTTTTCCAAGGAAACATGAAATATGTGGGTGGAAGTAATGAGTAAATGTCTAAGAAACCATGACTGGCATGCAGAATCAATTACATTTATTTCATGGGACAACAAATGAGCTTGACCAGTCATATAGAAATCGAATTGATGGATGGGATGAAGTCTACAAAATGGGAACTAATGAAGAAGCAATCAGAAAGACAGTAGAAAATGATTTTGGCTGAATTTAAAACAGAATTGGTTGGAGAAGAATAACTTAATACGCTGCAGTTTTCACTGGATACTTTAACTAAAGGCCAACTTAACGAGAATTTAAGTTACTTATACGTAAGCTCTATGTATCTACTAGAACAGTCAGTGACTTGGAGGATTTTCTTTTAGAAAGCAGACTCAAGTGATGTTTAATTTTTAAGCATGCCTCCTGTTCTGCAGTTTGATGTTGAGTTGTAGAAATCAGAGTACTGTACTTTTTCTGGCTCCTTATGTAGATGGGTGTTGTTTCCTGCTATTGTGATGAAAATTGATTTTGCCCCTTAATGGTCCCTGGATATCACAAATGAACGTTAGGGACTTAAGAGAGCACTTGTGTTGTGGATTGACTTATCATCTCTTTGGTACTGGGCATCTTATTTTACCCGATTCTCAACATCCTCCTCCACAAGATGGGACATAGGCTTGTTGTTAGAATTTAATTGTTTATGGGGGTCCTGGCTCACTCAGCCTGTTAAGCATCTGCCTTCAGCTCAGGTCATGATCCTGGGTCCTGGGATCTAGTCACACGGGCTCCCTGCTCAGTGGGGAGCTTGCTTCTCCCTCTCCCCACCCATCGTCCCCCACCCCAACCCCCTTCCCAGCTCATGCTCTCTCTTTCTGTCAAGTAAATAAAATACTAAAAAAAAATAGTTTATTTCATTAGTGGAACATAGCAGGTTTTATACCTGTGGCTGCCTCTTTTGATAGCAGTGGTTGTTAGCAATTGTTTCTTATTTTTTCTTTGTGATTTGTTCTTGCTGTTGAAATCATTACACTGTAGTTATTGATGGAAATGGACTTATATTTTTGAAAAATACAAATTGACCATTAGTGAGTCTGCATCACATTTATTAAGTGTCTGTATATCAGGCAGTGTTCCAGGCATTGGAGTTGGAGTACCAAGATGGTCAATCATGGTGACTTACGGAGCAACATAAGACATGTAACAGAAACACATAAACATACGTGATAAATGAAATGCAATGTGGAAAAAACACAGGGGACGTGGAGATGGTGTTATTTTCCTTTTTTATTGAAGTGTAGTTAACATGCAGTGTTACATTAGTTTCAGATGTACAAGAGGTTTCACTAATTCTAACATTACTCAGTGTTCATCTCTGGTAAGGGTACTCTTAATCCCCTTTATCTATTGTTACCTGTCTCTCCAACCCTCCTTGTGCTGTCTCATGGAGTGATCAGGGATGACTCCCCTATTAGACAATTTTAAATCCAAAGAACATAAATTCACTTAATAAAATTATAAGAGATACTATATTAGTTAGAACTGGTTTAGAAAACATTGGTATAATAATGCATTTTAATTCTTGAATTTTAGATAATAAACACCTTTTAGAACAAACTGCTTTGAACTTCATTAGAGTGGATCTATTTCAGTTTGCATACACTGATTGTAAACTTTAATCCTCTAATCGTTTTGGACTGAGGTTGGAATTTATTTACTAGAATTAGATAATTAGATTATCAGGATTGAAATAGATTAGTTATCTAAAGTATGATTAAAGCATTCACTCATTTAATTAGTGTGTGGAGGATCATGGCTTTTCCTAGGAGGATGCTGAATAATTTGGCGGTTGGTTAACATTCTAGAAAGTTCAAGCTGACCAGTCATCTATTTTTGCTCTGGAAGTAGAAACACATTAACTCTTAGATACAGACTCTGTCATACCAGTGTATTGAGGTTAATGAGGACAAAAAATCTTCTCTGAGGAAAAACCATCAAAATTTATAGATGAGTTATTCTAGAGAGCATGGGGGTGTTTGTGTCAGATAAACTTTTGTTATAAATTTAGCCTTAGACTTTGCTTTGAGATTGTTTTGTGGAGAAGCATTAATATTTTTCAAAATAGCACTGATGCCTGCAGTTGATAATCTGAAAACTCTTTAGAAATATTAATGCTCAAACCAGCCCTAAAGTAGCTAAGCTGGATTTTTGGAATGGGGGAAAAATAACAAATCCTCAATCAAGCTAGGTTGTTTCTAAGACCTTAAGTTTGTTTGAGTAGCCCAATGGTAATGCTGATTTTTTTCAGTTAGAAAAGATTATTAACTATTATTATTATTTTTTTAAGCAAAGAGCCTGCTTGAGAGGCCGAAAAATGCCAAAGCCACATTTTTCCAGTTTCCTACAGCATGGGTATGTGAGCCAGGTTTGGCCAGTACTGTCTGCTGGGGGCTTCTGAGAAAGGTTTTAATCCCTCACAAAGAGATCCAGGGCAGAAAACCACTTTTTTCCCCGTTATTTGACATGGTTGTGAGAGGGCGTGGGATAGTTGGCACATGACTTCTTGGAGTTGCTGATCTGGTCTTATACAGCCCTGCCTCCAGATTTTTCTGTCATGTGAGGTGATGCACGTTCTTATTTAAACTACTTTAGGTGGGGATTTTGCTATGCTGTTGTGCGCATCTGGCTGGACCGTCCCTATAGCCTTCTGCCTATGCAGGGTTTCCATCTCTAATTCATTCTGAAAATTACTCCCCTCATCAAGTAGACTGTGCATACATGAGAGCGGGTAGTACAGCGCCAAGTGGCCATTCCTTGGTAGATGACTTGCCTCAGATGTTCCGTAGCAAGTTTATTGAAGAAAATTTGTTTCAGAAAGAATGAATACAGTCTTGACTTTTGTTTGATTACTAGGGGGCTGGTAAGTATTCTGCAGTAAGGGGTAAGGACCTTGAAATGAGGCTCTAACATGATAGTCCAAATGGAAGAGACTCCATAGTTTCCAAAAAAAAATGTAAGAAGAAAATTTTGAAACCAACACCAAGGAGCTCTTGAGCCACAAATTGTGTAAAAATTTCCCCTATTTTCTATAGGGAACTGTAATTTAATAAACATCTACCCTGTAAATGTATTGAGTCCTGCTTACCCTGGCTTTGAGTGTTGTTCTCGTTCTTTATTGTGGTCTAGTTATTTTCCCCCTTCAAATTCTGAAAGCACCTCTGCAGATAATGTTAAATGATGGTTTTGTTGTCAGGAATCCTGTACCTTGAGGAGACAAACCAGGCTTTGGAGATAAATCCTAATAGACGAGCTGCCCTCACCAAGTTTTTCTTTTCTTGGTGTTGGTATCTCCTCCCTGTGTCTGTGATACCCGTTTTGATGTTGGTGTTTATACTCCTGCTGGTGCTTGAGTTGTATTCAGGGTGAACTGGCTCTGGGTAGGTGATGTCTGGGTAATGTGAAAGTCACAGGAAGCCATGGGTTACTTTAAAAACCACTGGAAAAAGGTGTTAAAAAGGATACCTTACAGAGGGGAGGATTTAGAGCAATAAGATACTTCCCTTCCCCACCCTCCATCACAAAGGAATCTAAAAAATAAAAAAAAATCATTCTACTTCTTCCATCTGTTGAGAAGAAAGAATCTTCTTTGTGCTGTTTCAGGTGGCTGCTTTTTCAGGGTAATCTGTGGCAATGCAAACTGGAAGAGTCCTGAGAAGTCAACATCTACAGCCCTGGAAGGGAAAGCAAATCCCTGGAAGAAGAAAGCAGCTCAGAGGGTGTGAGAGGGAGGGAGAGAGGGAGGGAGGGGGTGGAATATAACACCTTTGCCTCCAGGAACTAAGTAGTGGGCTTGAGTATTTGCTTATCAGTGCTTTTGGAGTTGACTTTTTCTCCACCCCCCCATATATTTATTTATTTTATTTATTTGACAAAGAGACAGAGTGAGCATAAGCAAGGGAGCTGCAGGCAGAGGGAGAGGGAAAAGCAGGCTCCCCAAAGAGCAGGAAGCCCCATGTGGGGCTCGATCCCAGGACCCTGAGATCATGACCTGAGCCGAAGGCAGCGGCTTAACCCACTGAGCCATGCAGGCGCCTGAAATAAACCCAAATATTAGAACATAACTTTAAAAGGCACATAGAAAGGGTAACAAGTTTTTTAAACAATGTGATAAAATGTGCCTACATGGAGTTCATAAATGTAGGATTGTAGGTTCTTGTATGTATGTGTACCTGTGTGTATATATAGTATATTTTGAAAGGTGTTACCAGGTACCTCTTGTCCTAGCCCAGTAGGCCATGATGTTCAAGTATGAATGACGTGGTTTTGTCCAGTGTCGTCCTTCTAGGCGTGTCCTGATCAGGAAAGAATTGTTTTGGGAAAATACTAGTGATGGTCAAATTTGTGTATTTTTTCCTAGGTAGAAAACCTGGAGTTCATCTCGTTTAGCCCTGATTTGTTAATATTGTATTATATTGGTGGGGGCATTTTCATACCTTTCAGAGTCTTTTTTTTTTTTTTTTTCTGGAGGGGGTTTATTTTCATGTTAATTTTGGAAAACATTGTCAGATGCAGATACATCAAGTGTTGTTTTCTCTCACTTTTAATCGTTGTTATTACTTAAAAGGGTTATATTTCAAGCACTGGGAACTTAGATGAACCAGACAGTTCTACACATTTTTGCTACTTAAAGTGAACGTGGATTATTTTTTGGCTTCCATTTCAGGTTAGGGATTTGATCCAAGTGCACTTGTAACAAAAGCTGAGTAAAAATTTGTGGCTGGTACTTGGTATTAGACACTTACCTATTTATCGGCAGGGCAGTGCCCTTGCTTCCGTTATTTTGTCTGTTTGTCTTCAGGTCTTTCTTGCTGACTAGGAGGAAATATCAGAGCCCCAGGGCAATGAACCAATTTCTTGTTAGGAGTATTTCTTAATAATCTAACTGGCACTTTAATTTCCATTTCTGCCTACATAGGACAGGTTTTATTTATGTACAATTAAAATGATCTTCTAACAGTTCAAATCCATCCAGCTTCATTATGAGTTGTTTCTGGGCAGCACCAGGGGCGAATAATGTGCTCCTGCTATTACTGCCCTGTGTTCTTGCTTAGGCAAGAGATGATAATGAAGATCCCAGTCATCTTTTCCTCATCTTTTTTTTTTTTTTTCCTACAAGAAATTATATTAGGTTCAAATTAGAATTGTGTATTTTTGGTCTTTTAAAAATCTTAAGGGTGCCTGGGTGGTTTGGTTGATTCAGCATCTGTCTTCGGCTCAGGTCATGCTATCAGGGTCCTGAGATCTAGCCCCTCATCTGGCTTCCTGCTCAGCAGGGAGGGAACCTGCTTTTCCCTCTGCTTCCCCCACCCCCCACCGTCATTCTCTCTCAAATAAGATCTTACCAAAACAAACCCACCTTAAAGATACCTTTTCTTAAAGCAATTTTTAAAAAGACTCACCTGATATAGAAATAATGTTATTTACTGGTAAAACCTAGAATTTTAGAACCTGATGTGGTCCCCGATGCTTATACCAGTTGTGGCATTGGAGATCATCTGAGGTGGTTTTTATCTTTTTCACTGAATTGTTTCTTGGTCAGAGATAATTTGCTCTGTTCTTGCTTTTTAGATTTTGCAAATGTAATTACACTTATGACCGATTACAGCAAAAGTAGTAAAAACTTGGAGAGTGTCAGAAAAAAAGAGGCACGTGATTTGAGGGAGATAAAAGTGATGAGCAATAGCCCTATGGAATGAACCTTTTGAAAGAAGAAATCGTTCTGAAGGAATATGTGAAAATGAAAAAAATGTTATATATCTGTGGTTGCCTTTCATGAATGAAGGGGATAGGTAATTCATGAAATGAGCCGGAAATGAGAGTGGACAGGAAGGTTGGTTCTCAACCTTGATATCCATTAGAAACTTCTGGAGAACTTAAAAAAAAAAAACGAAAACAAAACACCCCCAAACTGTGTCTGAGTCCTAGCATTTAGCAAGTTAATTCCTGCAGGTAGGATCCAGGCACCTGCACTTTGTGAAGATCTCTTGGTGATTCTAGTGTAAAAGCAAGGATGAAAAACTCTCCTGGGCTGTACAAGATGAGCCTCATCGCTAGAGGTCTATGTAGTGTAACATTAGTTCAACAAAAGACTAGGAGTTGATAGAATTTAAAGGCAAAGCATAGAGCATATTTACAAATAAAGCCACTTAGGGTTTAAGGCTAGTTTGCCTGGGCATCAGATCAGAATGGCATACTGTAGCTATGAAGAAATCCTAACATTTGTCCACTTTAACCTTCCCCTCTTCTGATTCTGTCTACTATGACAGATGGAAGGACCTGGTCTGTTTTGGGAGATGTCCAGTGGAGTATTAATAAGGAGGAAAAGAGTATGCCTGGTGTAAAAGCTTCAGTGGACTGATTGATATTCCTAGTTGGTGGCTGTAATCTTAAAACCCTCCTTAATTTACTTTGGGCTTAAGAGACAGCCTTTCAGTTCTTAATTATTCCTAAATAGAATACATTCTGTACATACTTAAATCCTTCATATGTTAATCATCTTGATGTACAGAAAGCATTAATTCTTAATTTCATGTTTCCCTGATTTAATACCATTTCCTAAATGGTGCAGTATCATGGTTCCCCTCCACTTTGAAGAAAATAGGGTTGGTATATCTTCTTACGTTCAATGTAATACAGAACTATTTGAAATCCTTTCAATATCAGAAAGCCTTCCAAGGATAGACCAGGTAAACTGGGAACTCTATCCTTGGGATCACCAAAATCTGAAAAAATAGTCCAAGAGTAAATTTAGATGTTATCATTGTTAAGCTAATTTTTTGGGGGGGAGGGTGGTCCCCCCCCCCCTTTGGGAAGGCTGTTATCACTCTCCATGACTTAAGTCATTTTCTGGCATGATTTTTGTAAAGAATGGCATTATACTCATTTAGTAGACATTTTTATAGTTTATTTATTGTAGGTCTAGAATATATCTTAGTGTACCTTTACATTTTGAGCATGAGTAAAGGCCTAGCAAGTGACATCCCCATGTTCTGCAGTTAGAACTAGAAATCAGACCTTTAAAAAACAAAAAACAAAAAACTTTTTTATTGTAAATTAAAACAGTTCTAGAAAAAAAAAATATGTAGCTTAGTGAATTATCATAAGGGAAACACCACCCAGGTTAATTAATGGAACCTTGCCATCTACCCTTCAGCTATCCTGTCCATTTCAAATCCCCCCGTCCCTGCTTTTTTTGAACTATTCCTAATCACTACCTTGACTTTTATAGGAGTCACTTCCTTGAGTTTCTTTATAGTTTTATTACCCAAAAGTACATCACCAGACACCATAATTTATTCATGATTTTTTAAAAATTTGGAATGTCTTTAAGGTTCCCCCCCCCCCCCCAATCTTCAGGAGTCCCATCTATTTATTTTTATCTAGGACAGTCTGGCTTTTGCTGATTGCATAATCCTGTTTCTTATATTTCATTTCCTGCAAAATGGCAGCTAGATCAAGAAGCTTGATCAGACTCAGATTTGATCCCTTTGGCAAGACCATAGGAACTATTATGTTTTATTGTCAGGAGTTTCTTTATGTCTGGTTTATAATTAAAATTCTATAATTTCATTTCCATTTATTAGTTGGAATACTTGTTTAGTCTTAGGCTTATTTTTTTTTTAATTTTTTATTTTGAGATTATTTATTTATTTATTTGATAGAGAGAGATCACAAGTAGGCAGAGAGGCAGGCAGAGAGAGAGGGGGAAGCAGGCTCCCCCCTGAGCAGAGAGCCTGATGTGGGGCTCGATCCCAGGACCCTGAGATCATGACCTGAGCCCAAGGCAGAGGCTTAACCCAGGTGCCCCAGTCTTAGGCTTATTTTAATTCCAGTGTAGTTAATATGTAGTGTTGCATTAATTTCAGGTGTAAAATACAGTGATCAGCACTTCTGTACGACACTTGCTGCCCATCACAGGTGCACTCCTTAATCCTCATCACCTATTTCACCCATCCCCCCACCAGTCTCTCCTCTGGTAACCATCAGTTTTGTCCTCTGTAGTTAAGGGTCTGTTCCTTGGTTTGTCTTTTTCTTTGTGCACTTGTTTTTTTTTTTAAATTCTACATATGAGTGAAATTATATGGTATTTGTCTTTTTCTGACTTGTTTCACTTAGTATTATACTCTCTAGCTCTATCCATGTTGTTGTAAATGGCAAGATGTAATTCTTTTCTATGGTTGATTAATATTGCATCATATATATAATATATATATAACACATATATATTATATATATATTTACCAGCTCTTTATCCATTCATCTATTGATGAACACTTGGTCTGCTTTCGTAATTTGGTTGTCATAAATAATGCTGCTGTATTTTTGGGATAATTACTCAGTAGTGCAATTACTGGATGGTAGGGTGGTTCATTCCATTTTTAACTTTTTGAGGAACCTTCATACTGTTTTCCATAGTGGCTGCACCAGTTTTCATTCCCACCAGCAGTGCATGTGGGTTCCCGTTTCTCTACATCCTTGCCTCTTGTTTCTTGTGTTTCTTGTGTTGCTGATTTTAGTCATTCTGATGACAGCTGTGAGGTGATATCCCATTATAGTTTTGATCCGTTTTTCCCTGATGATGAGTGATATTGAGCATCTTCTCATGTGTCTGTTGACCATCTGTATATCTTCTTTGGAGAAATGTCTATTCATGTCTCCTGCCCATTTTTTATTGGGATTATTTGTTTTAGGGGTGTTGTTATAAGTTCTCTTTTGGATACTAAACCTTTATCAGATAAGGTTTGCCTTTTAGTTTTGATGATGTTTCCTTTGTTGTGCAGAAGCTTTGTATTTTGATGTAGTTCCACTAGTTTATTTTTGTTTTTTGTTTGCCTTGTTCCAGAAGACGGATCTAGAAAAAAACTTTGTGTCTAATGGCAGAGAAATTACTGTCTGTGCTCTGTTCTTGGATTTTTATAGTTCCAGGTTTCACATTTAGGTCCTCAATCCATTTTATTTTATTTTATTTTTAAAGATTTTATTTATTTATTTGACAGAGAGAGGCACAGCGAGAGAAAAAACCCAAGCAGGGGGAGTGGGAGAGGGAGAAGCAGGCTTCCTGCTGAGCAGGGAGCCTGATGTGGGGCTCAATCCCAGGACCCTCGGATCATGACCTGAGTGGAAGGCAGATGCTTAACGACTGAGCAACACAGGCACCCCCCCCTTAATCCATTTTGAATTTATCTTTGGATATGGTATAAGCCAGTTTTCCCAACACCATTTGCTGAAGAGACTGTCTTCTTCTCATTGCATATTCTTACTTGGAATATGCGTATAAAGAGACATTTCCTCTCAACTACTGACTACTTCATTATATAGGAAGTTTAGGATAAATACTTGATTCTTTTCCATTGCCAATTTTCACTATAGTGGATTGGTTTCCTAACAACCTCTGAAGGTAACCAGTTATTTTTAATATTAAGATATGATAATTATGATAATTTATGCATTATAATTACTATTCTTAGTGAAGCTCAAATTGCCCCATCTTTGACTAGTTGGCTCCTGGTCATTTTGTTATGACCCTAGGAATTTCGGATTGTATATTCCTGCCTAGTGAGTATGTTGATTCTCCCACACTGTGTCTGGGATCCATCTTTTCCTTCAGTGGGAAATGGTATTTCAAGAACAGTCTGGGCATAAGGATGCTTATTGCTGGTGGATTAATCACTGTTTCTGGGCCTCTTCAGCAGAGAAATAGCAAAGGAAAAACATGGTGTGGATATGTTCAAAGAAGTGTTCTTTGACATATGCGGTCTCCACCTGCTGCTTTTGTTAGACTCTGTCTACATTGAACATAGAGCTGTTACATTTTCTAGTTCTTTCTAGTCCTGCGGTAGCTTTCCCGTCTATGAGTAACTGAATTTAGCGCCGCCGCTCTTATTTCTGAGTAACTATATTTTATGTCTCCCCACCAGTCCTTAAGTTCTTATTTCCCTAGACGTTTGTCTGAAGTTTGCTCTGCAGTGGATTCCTCTGTAGGGCTCCTGGGAAGAGCATTTCCTGGTTATTGCATACGGATAACCATATACGCCTTCTATCATTTAGTCAGTTTTATTGGATATAAAATCTTCGGCTCATGTGGTTTTGTTTTTGTTTTTGGATCTTAAATATATTCTTTCCTCTGGCATAAAAACATGACAGAAGTTGTGCTGGTAACTAATTATTATCCCTTATGGATTACTGGTTCTTTTTATCTAGTTGTTTGAGTTGGGATTATCTGATAAACAGTATACTTTTATGTATTTCTTAAATCTTTAAAATTTTTTTTTCTTAATTTTCATGGAAGTGTTCTGTTGACCTGCATTGGGCTCTTCTTCTTCAGAGATCTTATTATCTGTATGTAAGATTTTTGTGTATCCCCAATATGCGCTCTGTCCCAAATCTTTCTTCTGTATTTTTGTTGTTGTTCTTCTTCTTTCTAGTTTAGTTTTTACTTCTGAAGTGATTTTCTTAGTTATTCCCCAACCCCCCACTCCAAATTCTCTCCCTCATTTCTGAGGATTTTGAAATTTGTTTTTTTTTTCCACTATGTCTTGTATGTTGTCTCAACGTCTCTTTGCACAGTTTGAAATTGTAAGTTACTTTGCCATGTTTTATGGCTTTGTTTTTGTGGCAACTGTTCATCTTCTGCAGGAATGTTCTGCTTAACTTCAATTTCGCCGTCAGCACTTTCTCTCATCGTGCTGTACTCTCCTGCAAGGGACCCCAGGCAGCTCAGTGCCCGGAGTTCGCGGGACAGATCCGCCCCAGTCTCCTTCGTTGTTTTTTGCCACTTGAGCTCATCCACAATTGGTAAAGGCCAAACTCCACCTAGTTTGAGCTGCTGTCCTCAAATTAGCCTACTGAGACTTCTAATGAGGACCTCTGGGCTATTTTGGCCTTCTGGTGCTTTCATGTTCATCTGGCATCTTCTTGCCTCCTCTGTTTCTTCCCACACAGACGTTGATATTGTGTAGATTTTGTGGTCATTAGTGGTTTGTCTCCTACTGCTTGTATTTTGAGGATCACAGAGATAAGTTGTTGCTTGCATTGTTAGGTCTGTGGTTTTGCCCTTTAGTTGTTTTTTTCTGTAGGAATCCAGTGAGTTTCAAAAACTGTACTGCTGCTGCCATCTGCCCAAAGCCTCTAGTTTTCTTATTGTGAGTTTCATATTCTTAACGTGATGCCAATGTATGTCTTTGGTTAAAAAAAAATTCTGGATTTTCAGGATTTCTTCTTCTTGCCTGCCCCCACCCTCCTTGACTCAGGATAGACTATCATGATCGATTAAGGAATGACATTTCTCGATGTGACCTGAACTGATAGCTCTGGCTTTTGCTGTTTTTTCTACCCGTAAACTTTCATCAAACCTCGTAATGATCTGTGACCTACAAATAGATTTAAATAAAACACCAGTTTTAGTTTTAATTTCTATATTATGTTTATGCAGTGCTATCATCTTCTCAGATGATTTCGATAAGTTGTGCAGAATGCTTCCTTTTTCATATCGCAGTGATAGTTGGAAAACTCAGACTGCCCTTCTGTACTTTACCCCACCCCTGGAAAAATAGGTCTCATCTGCTTGTGTGTGTCTATAAATTAGTGAGTGTGTTAAATCTATCACAGCATGAAATCACTTCAAGCACTGTGAAAGACCATCTTAAAGAATTTAAATTGATTGCAGATGTTGGTGCAATTAAGCAGGCCTGATGAGCTCAGAATCCTGTTTCTCAGATTTGAATATGAATGCATTTTTAAAAATTACAGCAATGTACTCCATGTAAATGGAGTTCATAGGCACTGGAGAGTTTATTTCACCTTGGATTTTAAAATGGTTCGGTGATGTGAAAAGTACTGTGTGACCCCTTTTGCAGATACCTGTTTTACTTCGAAAATGCATTACTAATGAAAATGTATCACTCCTCTTAACTATATAGTTCCACGCCATCCTTAACCAACCAGAAGTGACTTTGAATGATTATTTCCTTTGTTATTTCATTTGTCTACCAATTTGTTGATCTACTTTCTGTGTCTGTAATTCATTTAAAAATTATTCTATAGACAGAGAAGTAGAATAACTCCTCCCCATTTTTAAGGGAAAAAAAAGAAAAAAAAAACGTATAACAAGCCAAGGGACTTGGCTTAGAGCATGAAAGCCTGGGACCTTTCTTCCCCTTGAGGTCAGACTTTGTGACTGCTAGAACTCTACCTTCCTGTAGTTGCTTTGGCTTTAAACTGCTGAAACGTAAAAGAAATCTTCTATCTTAAAATATAGCTTACTGGGTTGCAAATTAGAAAGTGAATTCTGAAACAAGACTAACAAGATTAAGTAGAGTGTACGGTATGTTCATTTTCAATTTCTTTCAAATTGATCCGTGCACATTAAGTAATTAAACTCATCAATTTTGGTAACACATTGTAAAATATTATGGACATTAGGACTTTATTATATATATAGTAGTAAAATAGATTACAAAAATGGTAACTGTATTTAGATACTGCTTTTAAATACTAAGAAAATTGCTGAAATATTATTTGAAGTATAGTAATATTAATGACTGGAACTAGGAACAAAGACTACATTCTATCTTTTCTGGAAGGTATGAATTATTAAATTTATGTTCTACAATGTTTTATAAAAGCTTGTTTTACTCATCATGGCAGACTATGTCTTTTTGAGTTCAGAATCCCGCTTTGTTAATTTTAGCTGTGATCTGAGAATTCATTATCCCTAAGACATGACTTACTAAATAATAAAATTTTAGGGGCATTTGTGTTGGAACATATAGGATGGGAAGTAGGGCAGTGATTACATACGTTCAAATCATCAAAGTTTGAAGTATCAAATGGCACTGGGCAGCTGTGTGCTACTGCTGAAGCATTTTTACACTGGCTTCATAATGGAATAAAGTTGAATAAATTACTAAAAGCAGGCATCATAAAAATTATTTTTGTTCCTACTTAAAAAATGAACATATATATTCTCATGTCAATCTTTGGATATAGCACCACGTCCTTTCTCTGAGTAGGAGTGGGTTCTACTTTGTTTTTTCCTGCATAAGGGATGCCCATGAAGCATTGTCTGTGACCCACTGTGTGTTTTAATTTGACCAAGAATGTATATTTACTATTTTTTAGCTTAAATTAACTTAGCTAACATATAGTACATCATTAATAAAGCAGTCTAAATTCAAAAATAGATTTGTCTGATTTTTTATAGTATGATCTTGTCAGTTATCTTGTCCCTACTTAATTTGAAAACAAGTTTTTTTTTTTTTTTTTTAAAGCACTCATCCTAATCTTATCTTTTCCAGGCATTAAAGTAATTTATCACAGAAACAATTTATCTTTCATTCTCCTATGTGATTATATTAACTCGAACAGATATCACAGCTCATTAGCAATTTGGGGCACAAAAAATCAACTCTGGGTAGTCACAAAATTCAATTCATAGAAGTAAGTTTGTGTAGTTACTATGTGGGGCTACAGCCTGTGTTGGGCACTGTCACTGTAAGTTATAGAATACTAGAAAGCTTGATACTGGACATCTATATCCAGTACCTTAAGAAGTCACACTTGAGTGGATTTTCTTCTTCCCTTTCTCTCTCTAGTGGAGTCAACAGGAACATATTGGCTCGTGCATCTGAGAAGGTATTGGCTTCACATGGGTCTAGATCTAGGTTCTCAAATGATCTAAGGACTTAGTCTTTCTACTTCTGTTAGCTCTGTTTGACTGTGTCTTGGCTTCATTCATGCAGGGTTTTCCCCCATGATATATCTAGATGGATAGCAGAAGTTTCTGGGTTAATTCCTATATTTTAGATTAACAATCTCTATAAAAATTCTTGATCAATTACCCCATTAACTTAAAAAAAAGTTGATTATATATGCCAATAAATATTGGTTTACTATAAGCATGTCTACTGTACTAGTACTTCATATTTGTTCTATTCATTTTATGTATAAACTAATATATTAATATTTTATTTCAAGTGTGTGACATGAATTGAAAATATTAAGATGGAAATGATTTCATTTGAGAATATTGCCTCCTTCACAAATGTTTGGTTTTTCTTTTGTTATGAACACCTTTTAGCTATGCCAGATTGATGATATAAGCTGATAAATATGCCCTTAATCTTCTCAAATATTTTTACACAATCTACAAAATTATTTAGTGACTTGCTGTTTTTAAGAACTATAAGATTTTCTGGGCTTGGTACCCTTTTTAAGATAAAAGAAAAGTTAAATTTTTTATCTGTTTTCTTCTAAATATTATACTCCTACCCACCCTAGATTTAAATGTCTTAATTTTTAATTACCCATCCTATTTTTTCTAACTGAATCAATCCTGTCCATTCAGGAATGTTCTAGGAGCATGCACCCGCCTGCAGTACCCATTGCAGTTCTCTGAAGTTTACGTTGACTTCCTTCTTACCCACATCAACCTTTTCTTATTGTTGTCTCTACCGGTTTCTTTGTGGTACCACAAACCAGGTCTCATCCTCCGTTTAGCCACATTGGAAGACGTGCTTGAATTTGCTCTCATGCTGTTCGCTTTGCCACCTTTTATGTGTGCTGGGTTAGTGCGTCAGGACTAAGCTATGATGTGCCCTAACTCTGCCTTTATATGTTATACTTGGAGAAGAATGTCATTAAGGTTCTGTGTCACCTGGACAAGACCGATCCCTTGAGGACAATCTTATCTCTGTGAATTTGTGATTGCCCACGTGTGATTGAACTTGAAGGCTCACAAACTTGATCGATCAACATTGTAAGGCTTAGCATACATTTTGTGAACAGGTATACATTCTAAGCTAATAGAGACTGTGTAAGAATGCAAATGCCATTTTAATGACTTAGAAATAGCATTAGGGAGGAAATTGTTTTCTCATCTCTTTGTAGGCTAGTCTATATAAGAAGCCAAATGATAATTATTTACTTGATTTGTTGGATGATGTGCTGTGAAGATAATGGGCTGTGTACCCCTGGCACTGTGTGCTTTTTCTACCTTAACTGTCCTCCCACTTCATATAGTCATCCACTGAATTAATCCGATAGACTAGAAGCTCCATGAAGACAGGGAATAAGCGATGCAGCGTAAAGTAGGTATCTGTGTTAGTGTGCCTGGTACTCCCTTTCCTGGAAAGTCTCAGTGGAACTCTGCTGAATTCTGGACATGTCATCAGGTAGCCAAGCAGACTGCTTCCTCCTACGTTAGAGTACCCTGAAATGGCTAAGGTCATATTTTTTAACGGTTAAAAAATGCATTTTATCTTGAGGTCCTACTTGATCTTGGTGCACATGTATAATCTCTTGAGACATTTTAATAGGCTTGTATTTGATAAATTTGGTTTTTCTGAATTTCATTATCTGAATTTAATTGTAACTTAAGTTTTGTGGGTGTCTCAGAGTTGGCAAAATGCATCTCCCCTGAGGTTCATTTCTATTATAATGTGACCAGAACTGATGTTTTCATTTTATTTTTCTCAATACATATTTAAGTTTAATAGCTCATGATTTTTATATTTCCCCCTGTAATTTTGAGAGTTTTCTTAGGACCTAGAGTGTTTCAATGACTAAAGTGATTAAAATTCTATGATCAACTTGTTTAGTAATCAAGTAACATTGCAAGTGTCATTCATTTATTCATATGTTCAAATTTAAAATTATTAAAATCAAAGATACAACTTAAGTTAAAATAGCACTTAATGTGATGGTCTACGACCAATGTGGAAGAATTTCTGTTTATGGCTTTGTTCTCTGGTAAAAAAAGACGATTTCTAAGTACTCTTTACATTAAAAGTTCAGCAGAAGGAATACTTTTCTTGTATGTTATGATCAGAATTCAAATGCCATCTTAAAGCATAATAAATAAAAAATGAATAAATGAATTGAATGCTTTAAGTAATTACTTTTGTATAATGCTTATTTAAAATTAATAACAAAATCTAAGTTAAGAATATGACTAATGGGAATGCACTAAAGAAAGGTAATTTAAAGCAGTAATTTTAAGTGTTTCTTACTTCAAAAAGGATGCATTGCTATGGAAAACTTAGAAGGTACAAGACATAAAGAAGGAAAAAAAAAATCCTACCAATCCAAGGAACCAGCTTCCAAGGAAGTATTAAGGTGGTTTTGATTTCAAAACAGCCTAGGGGGTGCCTGGGTGGCTCAGTGGGTTAAAGCCTCTGCCTTTGGCTCAGGTCATGATCCCAGGGTCCTGGGATCGAGCCCTACATCAGGCTCTCTGCCTGCCTCCCTGCCTACTTGTGATCTCTGTTTGTCAAATAAATTAAAAAAAAAAAAGCCTAAAAAAGTATTAAGAGAGTAAAACTAAAGTTTCTATAGCAGAAATGTTAACTGTGGCTTTTTCTGTTGTGTCAGTTTTGTGGAAGTCTAGAAACTAAAGATAGCAGGTGTCAGACTTCTGTGGTCATGGGAAGAGAAAGCCATATGGGTGGCCCTTTGAGAGAACTTCTCAGAAGTTGACTGCATCCCTTTCAATATGGGGACATGATGATTGGAAAATTACTCTATTTGCAAATGGTGGACTCTAAAGACAAGAGGCTGTGTTAGCTGCTCTGGTGGCAAAGCAAGTATAAAAAAGTAGACCTGCTTTTGGAACAAGTTAGACTTGTACCAAAACATCAATTGGATATGGACCTCTCAAAAAGTAGTCGGGTTTGAGAGATCTTAAGGGCTTCATCTAAGGGGACGACCTGTGATGACCCCAACACAATCTATGAAGAGTAGAGTTAGAAAACCCAGCAAATGACTCTCTGAGTTACCCACATACGCAAATGCTGCTTCTTGGGATGATTATCAGCCCCAACTGGAGGACAATGGTGCCTGAGTATAACTGCGATACCCAAGGACAACAGTTTCCTGTATCTTACCTCTTCCCTCCCCACTGTTCTCAGCTCTGAAGGATTGGAGAAACCTGATGAGTTGGGATAATGGATTTGAAGAATTAGTTGGGAAAATAATGAAGACCCACAGCTCCGTTCAATACTATTTTCTGGTCTGAGTGATGGTCACACTGAGGAAGGGGAGGAACTTTAAGATTGAATTTTGTGATACTCTACTTGTTTTTTGAGATAAAAGAACTCCCTCGAACTCCCTCTTCCTTACTATGTTGGATAAGTGATGTGAAATGTAGAGTTTTCTGAAGCAAAATAATCGTGAGGTGAATATTGTCAAGTACGTTAAATTCCAGAGATTGTGAGGAAAAAGAATGGGTATGTTGGTTAATATAACAACTAAAAATTTCCATATGGGTGGTGATGGGGAGAGAAAAGGGAGTAAATATAAAAGTTTAGAAGAAATAAAAAAAATGGAGTAAAATATTTGCTCTGTATCACTGCTGGGTAAAGAATATCTACATATCATTAGGAAAAAGACGAATAACCCAATAGGAAAATTTTCACTTAATATGAATAGGCAATTTACCTAAGAAGAAACATAAATGCTGAATGGCTATTTGAAAAGATATTCAATCTCAATACGTAAATTAAAATCAGTATGGAAAGCATTTTTCATCTGTCAAAATAGAAAAGCTAAACAGTATTGCTGACAGTAGTGTTTGGTGAAGGAGTAAAAATATATAGCAATGCAACCTTATTGTAGTATAATTTGGTAGTATTTAAATAAAAAACTGCTATACCCTAATGATCTAACAAACCCCACTATTTTGAATCTATTTGTATAACAATAAATTGAAAGTATAAAGCTGTACAAAGTGAGTCCTTGCAGCACTGTGTAAAATGTCAAGAAACTTACCCCAAATTCCCATCACCGGAAAAGTGATGAATTTATAGCATATTCCTTTAGCAGTGGATAATACAGCCATTCAAATGAGCGCATTAGATATGACTTGGAAAGTTAGCTGATTAGGAAAAAAAAAATAGAAGCAGGTAGATGGTGCAAGTTTGTGTTTAAAGAAATTTTATATGTGTATATGTGAGTGAGTAGGTGGTCTGTGTGTTCTCTACCCATTGAAAAGGAAATGCCTGATGGCTTCTCCTCAAACTTGCAAAAGCACTCACAGTGTCCTCTTAGGCTGTGGTTGGAGAAACTGAGGCAAGGACATCAATTTCCTTGTATACTTCAAAAGGTCTAGTGGGATTGTGGATGACTTGTAGTTTTTGATGTTTTTGTGTATTTCTTAGGATAAACAGATTTGGGTTTTTTTGGACTGAATATGGAGAGGATGATATGGGGGAAAGAGGGAGGGCAACCATCAACCAGATTACATCCTACTTCTGGATGTAGTGAGACATGACCAATGAACTTCTGTGCTTGCCCCTCGACTTTTTTTTTTTTTTTTTTTTTTGGCTATAGCAATCCATTCTATGCATAGGAAATTTGGGGAAGGTAATGTGTACAAGACAAGGTCTTTAGCACTTTTTGCTTTAACAGTGAAAAGAATACAATGGGATATGTGGGCTGTATGTGTATAGTCAGGTGCTGGATTCTCGCCCGCTGCACCGGGTGGAGAATGCATTCTACTCTGTCTTGGGGAGTTGGTGGGGGAGACCCTGGACTTGCATCAGTCCTCAGCTGGCATCTAAGCAACACCACAGACTACCGCTGCTGTGGCTTCCTTCTGCCAAGTCTTCTGCCTTGGTCCCAGAAATTGTCTTTTTAGAGGAATATTTCTTAGCAGAAACAAAATCTGATGTTGTTCCTGACAGAACACCATTTTTGTCTTGTTTACTAAGTCATTTTGCCACGGTGCAGATGGCCTGATAACATGGACCACATTTCAATTACAAAAATAAAAACAAATCGGCAGAGCTAATAGTGTGCTGTTTGCAAAGCTTTTAAATGTAACTTGGAATAGCGCACAGCTTCATTTTATACTCTTGGAGTAAATTGGCACTCATTTTATAATCACTTTTATTTGCAGACCTTAAGTTTTGGAAACATCTGGATAAATCGCTAAATAAATTAAATGTTCAGTTTGTGATCATTGCCAAATAGCGTTTATTAAGCCTTTACCTGTGTGTGACAATGCCGACCGCTGTAAATACCACACTAATTGAGATAGAACCTGGAGGCTCGATTCATGAGAGAGGTACATTATTACATTGAAGTATATGAAAATTCTTATTTATATTTGAAGTATTTCATGTGATTTTCCTGTGCCTTTAGGAGTTATTACTTAAGCTGATTTTTTTTTTCCAACCTTAAAAATTAGGGGAGTAGATCTGATAACTTCCAAGTTACTTTCCATTTCTGACAGTTCTTTGGTTCCTGCCTTTACCAGGAAATGTCCCTCCAGTACAAACCCTGCTTTCAAAGCCATTTGGTTGAAAACTTGATGTCTTTATCTTCGTGTTTTCACTCAGTAATGTTTTCATTAAGTAACGTATAATCCTTACAGAAAAAATGTACAAACCAAAAAGAAGAAAATGAAAACCATAATTTCTTTGCCAGAGAGAAGGGTTGTTAGCATTTTGGGTTACTTTTCTTCGAATCCTGCGAAAGGAAGTTGAGAATATCAACCTCAAGATGCTTGTGAAGAGTAAATGAAATTCTGTGTGTTCCTGGGTGTGTGGTGTGTGGCATATATGTTAAGCATTCAGCAGTACATACTGATGATAGATGTGTTTTCTAGTAATTTTTAAAGTTTCGGTCTTATTTCTGATATTTCTTATTCTAATACTATCCTGATAATGTTCCATCTGCTTTTATTCTGAGGCTTATGAGAGACCCTTAATAACTGTGACTTGTAGGAGGTAGTGTTAGTCACTCTTCGAGAAAAATGCATTTGTCATCTAGTGTTTTCTGGTCTTCTCCATTTCAAGGGAACTTTTAGTGTTGGTATATATAAAAGGGATGTGTGACAAAACCCTTGCTGTAGAGAACACCAGGGTGTATAGATTTTTCTCTGAAATTCATGAAATTGGTCATGGCATGCAGAAGATTAGTTCTCACATTATTGGTGTAAAGACATGGTTGAAAACTTACCAGTAAAGTTAGGTTAGTAAGGAGAGAAGAGTAGTAGAGACACGGTGAAAGCCTCTGTGAAGTGGGGAGAAGAGGAGAAACAAAGAGGATTTCGTGAAGCTGCTCTAGCTGGATCTGCAGTTTTAGGTAGGATATAGGGCAGTCAAGAAGAATTAGACAGGATAGTGTTAGGGAGAGAAGTGCTCAGGTGGGAAAATAGAACCGAGTCGTGCTTTAGGGAGATTGCTGGCTGGGCTCTGAGGTGAGGCCCAGAGATGAGGTATTCCTTGATGATCATTGGTAAGAGAAACTCTAGGAGAGACTTGATGGGGCAGGTAACCAGATCTGGGAGGGCTTAGGAGCAGTGGATGTAGTGAAGAAGTGGGATAGTGAGATTACACCATGCTTGTCGGTTTTGTTGGTGGTGATAAAGAAGAAAAATAGTAGCCTGACAGGAAGCAGAACTGAGGGAGGTGAGCGTAGATATGGTTGAAGGGTTTGCGGATAAGAGGTACTTGGACTAGACTGATGGTTTAGTGTTCTGTCTTAAAAATAAGGAAGCACACAGTTTTTGCTGTGTGGGCGATTGAGTAAAGCAAGAAGAATACTGATTTTCTTGGTAGAGGAAAATGGACTCAATACTGCCTAGTGTTGCTGTTTTCACAGAGGGAGGGGCAAAGTCATGTGTCAAGAGTAGGGCAGAGACAGATAGTTTCAAAAAGAGCCAATGGCTTTTGAATAGGTATTAAAGGGATGGAAAAGGAGTAAAAATATCTGAAAGCTATCTTGAGGGCCATTTGAGGCTAGGAAATAGAAACAAATACTATTGAAGAATACTGACTTCTAAATTTTGTTTCGTGAAAGAACCCTTTTTATAAAAATGTAGTCTTCCATGACACGCCCATCAAATCGCAGATAGAAGCATTAGTTTATCTTAGAGGCCATAGTTAATCCTCATATGGTCAAGCTTGAGGCTCAGCTCCTGAAACCTAGAGCTCCAAGGGACCCTGTCCTGGGAGGAGACAAGTAGAATGCACAGAAAAGATGATCTAGATAAATTAGAACCTTGATAATCCCCTTCCTTTTGATTATGAATAAGCCAGAACAATCCCTATTGGGCAAGTAATGCCAATTCAATGATCCTGAGGTCAAGGCTAGGCTGAGGAGCAGATGCCGGAAGATCAAGTCAGAAGCTGGAACACAAGCCTAGCAAACCACCACGGGAAGAAAACGTGTGGATCTGAAGGGTTTGCGTTAAGGAAATGGTTTCCCAAGTCTGGGGAGCAAAAGCTCTGGAGCATAGGAGGTTAATATTGCCTGGTTGATTTTCAGCTTGTTTTCATACATCAATTGGGCCATTGCAGACAGTTAACAAGAGTGTGGAGTGATGAGTGTGTGTGTGTGTGTGTGTGTGTGTGTGTGTATGTATGTGTATGTACTCAGGGTACGCGAGGTCTGGTGGCTAAAGGGAAATGCTTCTTCTGGAATCGTGGGTGGCTTTTTTGGGAGGAGGGCACTGGAAAGCTTTCTCAAGATCCCACTTCACAGGTGCTGCTCGCAGCACCTGTGATTCAGTGACTCTCTCGTTGGCTTTGAGGTTGGCTTCTAAAGCTCAGGGAATGAGTTGCAAGTAGCTTCATTGACTATTGGGTAAATAGGTAAATCGAGTGTGAGCATTATTGTAACTTCCTAGAGCTTTCGAGAGGGGTTCATGGATTGATTTTTGCCTCAGATTCACAGTCTTTCATGAATCCTTCTTTTGCTGACCTGTTCGGTGAGCCTGCATGTCTGATTGTTTCTTTCCTCCAAGCGTGAGATGATCTCAGCACAGACTATTTGGGTCAGCAAAAGGTTGATAAAAATTTTCTCTTATGTAGTTGTTACCCAATGGTTATTATGTAGTCCATTTTCTTTTCTCTTTAAGTTTTAAGAAGGTAGAAGGGCATCTGGGTGGGCAGTTAGTGAAGCATCCACCTCTTGGTTTCAGCTCAGGTCGTGATCTCAGGGTTGTGAGCCCCCTGAGTGGGCGCTCCTTGCTTAGCAGGGAGTCTACTTGAGATTCTTCTCCTCTCCTTCTGCACCATCCCCTGCCTCCTCCTCATGCTTTCTCTCTTTATCTAAAATGAAGTAAATCTGAAAAAACAAAAAAACAAAAAAAAACAAAACAAAAAAACAAAAACGAAAGAAACATAGAATTATGTAGGAATAAAGCTATTAGGAATCTGGGTTTTAAAATGAGAACAAACGTAAAATTATAAGTACTTTCTAAAATTAAGTATTAGCCATCATATCCATAGTTTGTGAAACCAGGTATCTGGAAGTAAAGCTTCTCTCACTTCTGGTATAAAAATATAGAACATTTTAAAGGATAAAAATTGTGTGAAATTGTGTGTTAAGAAAACGACACATTTGTCAAACGGAAACTTTAAGTGTATTATTACCATAGTTCTTAAGAGTAATTTAAATAATACTGTCAATTATACGTAAGTCTCAAAAGCATTAGCTATTGTGCATTAAGAAATAATTAGATTTCATTTTTCTTAAACCATGTAGTGATATTTTCTTTGTATAAACATGTGGAGACTTAGGAACACTGACATGGGTGGCGAGAATGGGGAATAATTTATATAGTGCTGATTTTTTTTTTTTTTTTCTGGTACATGCATAAAACCTACAGGGTATCAAATGTAGCAATTCATTTGGGAGAGTACATCACAGTGTTAATCAGACCTGTGCTGGCTCAGTTATGGAAGCCCAGTTTGAACTACCTTGAGCAAAAGAGGCAATTTGTTGACTTCTACCTGGAAGAGAAGGGATAAGTAGACCGAGGGTCCAAAGCCAGGAGTTTTTCCCTTCTTCCCTCAGCCTCTGGATGTTGGTGTCTTCACCCTGACTACAGCCCGGCTTTCTCCAAGAAACGGGAACCTTGCAGCTATAAGAGAAAACAAAGGCCTAATTAATTGTTAAAGCTAAAACCACTTGTTTAACAAACCTCATAGGCAAGAGACAAATAATCCTGTAAAAAATAGATTTCTAATGGTTTTGACAAGAGATTAATACCTGTATCCTAGAGTGAGCTTTTATGAATTGCTAGAAAAAAAAAAATCAATAGAAAAATGGGCTAAGGGTCTGAAAAGACTATTCAAGAAGAAGAAATCTAAATAAATACAAATATCTGTAGTTGTGGATATTCAAACTAACACTTTATACCCATTTTATACCCATTGCATATTTAAAATTTTTTTATTTACTTGAGAGAGAGAGAGAGAGAGATAGAGTGTGTGTGTGTGTGTGTGTGTGTGTGTGTGTGTGCTGTGTGTGGGCTCTATCCCAAGACTTTGGGATCATGACTTGAGCCAAAGGCAGACATTTAACAGACTGAACCACCCAGGTGCACCCTCCCCCCCACCCCACCACTGCCATTGCATATTTTACTATTCTAGTGGCAATGTGGGGGAAAAGTACCTTCATACATGGCTGGTGGAACTGTACTATGATATAGCATTTTGAAAAGCTATCTGAAATGTCTATGAAAAAGAAGAAATGTACATGCTTTTTGACCCAGGGTTTCCATTTCTGGGATTCTATGAAATAGAAATAAAAGCACCAATAGATGAGGACATTGCACAAAGGTGTGTTTTCTTCAGTAGTAGTTACTATGTTAAAAACTTGGAAATACAGGTAAAAAATAAATTACCTGTATCATTGAATATTCTGCCAATATTAAAAAGAATGAATTAGAATAATACTAGATAATTTGAGAAACTTCCATGTGTTATAAACCAGAAAAGATGCAGAGAATTATATAAGATGATGCCATCAAAAACTCTCTAGCTGTATAATTGTTTATGTGTGTGAATATATAGGATTATGTGTGCCTGGGTTAAAATATGGAAAGGTACATACCAGACTTTTTGCATGAATTGCCTTACAATGAGAAGGGGGATATAGTAGCTAGGTCAAAGAAAAAAAATCACTTTTATGGGTTTATGAAACATTATATTTTTTATATAAATATAAATTGTGTATATCACATTTATTTAAATTATATATTAAATATATATATACACATACACACAAATGAATAAAGAAGTTAAACGAGTTTCCAGAATGAAGAAAACCATATTAAAAGGGCAATACAATTTTGGTTACACTAAAAAAAAAAACTATTAAGAGATTATAGAATGCCACATTTTAATTCTGCTCAAACTGAAGTAATTGAGAAACATTGAAGAACCCTAACCTGTGGGCATAAATTGAAGATGGCAGATAGATTTACTGTAAAGGAAATAAACTTGAGGTAATTCCTTATTCAATCTGATATTTCCTTTTCCTAACAAGAGATCTGCTATTCATATATCTGGCATGTAATGATTGTTGGTTGAAGAGAGCTGTGTATAAGGCTTATTAAACAGTGTATGTGTATATAAAATCAGGCTGTATATATATATTGCATTTAACAAATACTGGTTGAGTAAATGTATTGAAGGCTGTAAACTGAAAGAGAAATGGACCTTCAGGAAGAAAAAATTTTAAAATGCAGTCTAGAATACCAGTTACATATATATATAATCATATAACTCTTCAGGAAGGAGCTTAAATTCATTGACATTTGATACATTTTGGTTAACTTGGTACTTCATGTGGTGATGGGGGTAAGTTGGGATTGGTGGTTGAGCAACTGAAAATGAGTATAAGCCATTGCCAACTAAAGATGAGATTTGTCTTAGCTTTTTAAGTGATTTCAGTACAGACGGCTTTGTGCCATTCCAATTTACACAAAAACCATGACACACCCAAACACAGGGGTTGTGTCATTGCCCTCATTTCTCTATCCCAACCTGGAAGGTGGTACAGGCACAACCTGGAAGGTGGTACAGGCACATGACGTTATCGGAGGATTGATTTCTGACTACAGCATGTGCTGTACACAGATCAGTCTAGCACGATGTACTGTGCATTAGGTGTTCTAGAGCTGGTTTGCCTCACAGTGATTGAAACTGGCCGCCAGGGAGTATTTACATAGATGGAGATTGGCAAACGCTACCAAAAAGTTCTTTTTCCTGAGAGGCGGCTATGAAACACTTTCCAGCAATATCATTTAATTTAATTATGAATCAAGACCTGTGTCATGGTGACTAAAAATTGGAAAACAAATTCTACATTTCAGAGTTTAGTTGTGATTTTTATCAAGAATTAGTAAGTAGGACATACCAAATAGGGTATTTGCTTTTTAAAAGTATTCAATTTTATTTTCATATTTAATAATTAGGGAATATGTAAATTTCTGCAGGCGATCATCAGAATTATCATTCTGAAATACATCATTTAAACGATGATTAAGCAGTGCCTCCAGGATCATGTAATTCCTCTTTGGTTTTTGGAAAGATACTTAATTCCACAGCCCTCCCTACCCCCCAGCCTTATACCTGAATTTGGGCAGGGTTTTGTTTTTTTTTTAATTAGATCTTATTTATTTATTTGACAGAGAGAGACACAGTGATAGAGGGAACACACGCAGGGGGAGTGGAACAGGGAGATGCAGGCCTCCTGCTGAGAGCAAAGAGCCGGATTCAGGGCTGGATCCTAGGACCCTGGGATCATGACCTGAGCCGAAGGCAGACCGACGCTTAACAAAGGAGCCACCCAGGCGCCCTTGTGCAGTTCTTGATAGAGAATCTCTTTTTGTTGCTTAAAGCTGTGGTGAATGGGCATTTCTCTCCTCCTGAGTTAGCAGTGATCTGGGTAGTTAATGATAGCCTATTTATAAACCACTCTGAGAATTTAAGATCAAATCCAGAGATGAAAAACATGTCGACGGCTTGACAGAGGGCGTGCCTCTTAAGTCATGATCTTTACATTGAGTCCTTCCAGGATGAGATGAGTAGAAATAGTAGATGAATGGAATTCTTTAATCTCATTCATATCCCCCCCAACCCATAAACAAGTATTTTGTGTCAGGCCCTGTTCAAGGTTGTAGGGATAACTGTGATAAACAGAGCCGACAGTAAGTACCCCTGCTCTAGTGTAGCCTACATTTTAGTGGAGGAAACAGATGTATAATAAAAATATAAGACCAGGTCTGGGAACACAAAGAATTTTTTTTTTTTTTTTTACTGTTAAGGCCTTTGTTCAAGTTCTTCCATAGTACTATAGAGCTTGACATTTGACCCTTTGATCTTTTCTGCTAGGACAGGTGTCCTTATTTATCCATGTGATTTGGGAGGGGGCGGTGCTTGTAGATATAGGAATGTGAAGTGTTTGAAGAGAAGTACACTGAATAACTAGTCTGGGCAGTGATGATACAGAAACTGCCCTGGAAGGGAAGGTATTACCCCCAAATTGGTAAAAATCCCACGAGAGCATTTCCAAAGCTTAATAGGGATTTTTGCTTGTTTTGTTCATGATTTGTAATGTGTGAATCACTGCTGGTATTGGAGAGCAGCTCAGCAGATACTGTTGAAGGAATGGGTGTAACTACATTGCTTTAACCAACTGCCCTAATGTGGTTTGATCAAGATGGGATTTAAAAAAATTTGTTAAACTGGTTTTTGAGCTCCTGTTTTCTGCAGTGCATACAAAGATGAGCCCAACATTTATCTTATTTCCAATGAGGTTTTAAATCTGCTAGGCGTCATTATATATATATATATATAGTCTGCTAAAAGAAGCTAGAAGTAACTAACACAATAAGAGAAATAAACCTTAAAGTGGGAATTGGGAGGTTAAGATCATCTCCTGCTGAGGTGAGAGAAGAAGTTTCCATGCGGAGTGGCATCCAGCAGGATTGGACAGGTAGGGATGGAACTGTTCGGAGGTAGGGATGTGGAAGGCTGCTGGAATCACATCAGCAAAGATGTATTTTATGTGTGGGAAACCATGATGTGCATCTGTGCATTGGAAGTTGTTTATTTTGTCCAGAGCGAGGTTCCTTTCAAAGAGAACAGTAGGATATGAGGCTGAAAAAGCAGGTTTGGAAATATTTTTTTTCCTCCCCTACTGGAGCACTGAATATTTTTGAGGAGAGTGGGATGGTTAGAGATAGGCTCCTTTGTGTCTGTTAACAGGAGAAACCGTTCTCTCTCTTTTGTCTTTTAAGCGCCTTGGAGATAGAACATGTTAGGTCTCCTTGTGTGAGACGAACACACTTTTGTGCCCAACTCTAGTAACATTTTCCAGCTGATTCTTTCTTCTTTTTTTCGATTTGTTATTTCTGTTTTTTTTTTTTTTTAAAGGTTATAATAAAACTGAGAAGATGAAATCTTTCTTACAGGTTCACTTGAACTGGCCTTGTGTCTCTAACCTCATAGGCTCATGACTCTGTCTTCCTCACTGTTGCCCTAGCATCTTTCTGACACACAGCTTTTTGGTATTTGATTTCCAATTAGGCAGTGGCTTCCTGTTAGCTGTGAGCTAAAGTTGGCTTCCTTTGGGGTGAGGTAGGCACCGTCCACAGTCTGGTACCCGCGTGTTTTGTGCCTTCATCGTCTTCACTCCCTGCACCATCTGTAATGTAGCCATCTAGTTCTAAAGTGCCCCATCTCTTTCACCTTATTTTGCCCGTGTTCTATGTGGAATCCTTTCCACTCCCCATCTCTAACACCCAGTTCTTGAATTACTTTTACTGGAGCACCACCTTCTCTGATTTCCTGGGTGACACTTGGGACTTGCCCCACTGGCTGCCCACGAAGAATGGATTCCCATCCAGGTTCCCCAACCTTGTAACTGTTCAGATGCTCTTTCTGAAGACGATGACTGCCTCAGGGACAGAATTTTCTCTTACTGGTTTCTGAGTCCCGCTATTGACCACAGTGGTTGGTCCACAATAGATCCTTCTCAGCATGTTTATTGACGGACTTGTTAGATGGGTAGGTAGGTTTTACCAGACACCTTAGAAACTATGAACTTGTAAAATTGTTACCATGAGGCTGTAAAAGTTTTTAGCATTTTTGAATGCTCTTGGCAGGAGCATAGTAGTTGAATAAATTTAGAGCCATTAACTTTTTTGTCCTCTCATTCTGGGAGATAGAAATATGAGACAGTTTTAGCTTTTGTGTTTATGTACTTTGTTATAAGGTAGAACACAGATGAACAATTAACTCCTTTTTGTTGGACTTCAGTTGCTTCTCCTCATTTTGATCAATTTGTTAATTCATGTTGCTTCCTCACTAAACAACTCTCCAGACTGTGGATCCCTCCTTTGCTCTATAAAGTTGGACAGCTTTAAAAATAGTTAAGTAAAGAGGAATATACGATTTTCTGTGACAAAAAGCACATAATACACGTAAATTGCAAGTGTATTTCAATTTCACAGCTTCCTCCACTCTGTAAGAACTGGGAACATTTGACATTGAGGGAAACGGAAGCCAAAGTGTCACAGCTGATCATAGTGGGACATGATTCCGACCCCAAGATCTTGTGTTTTCCTTTCTACTATTATTTTTGTCCCATATTTAGCTGTTATATATATATATATATATATATATTAAAGATTATTTGAGAGAGAGAGAGAGAGAAAAAGAAAGAGCAAGGGCGCCCACTAGTTTTTGGGTGGGGGGGAACAGAGGCGGAGGGAGAAGCAGGCTCCCCGCGGAGCAGGGAGCTTGATGTCTGGCTTGATCCCAGGACCCTGGGATCATGACCTGAGCCGAAGGCCAATGCTTAACTGACTGAGCCACGCAGGCATCCCTATATAATATATTTTAAATATTTTACTTATTTGACAGAAAGACAGAGTATAAGCAGTGGGGAGAGGCAGAGGGAGAAGCAGACTTCTTGCTGAGCAAGGAGCCTGATGCGGGATACAATTCCAGGACCCTGGGATTGTTAGGTCCGTTATTAAACAAAACGAGACTGAGAAAAAGTGAAAGTTATTTAAAGCTTTATTCTGTGCCAAGCATTAGAAGTCAGTCAGGGCCGCCTCTGAAGAGAGCGACCCCTCCCAGCCTCACAGACTAACTTTTTTTTTTTTTTTTTTTTTTAAAGTTTTTTTATTTATTTATTTGACAGAGATCACAAGTAGGCAGAGAGGCAGGCAGAGAGAGAGAGAGGAGGAAGCAGGCTCTCCGCTGAGCAGACAGCCCAATGCGGGGCTCGATCCCAGGACCCCGGGATCATGACCTGAGCCGAAGGCAGAGGCTTTAACCCACTGAGCCACCCAGGTGCCCCACACAGACTAACTTTTATAGAGCAAAAGCCTGGCCACATATAGGTGGCCAATGAGACTGTAACATTGTATAGTCATGTTAGGCCACATGCACGCGGCCAGTTGAATTACAATTTACCCTTTAGTAGCTGTTTGAATTAACCTATTCCTCTGGTCAGAATTGGCGCTGCTCAAGTTTGGCACCTAAAAGGCGGGGTTTATATTCTTTGGGGGTCAGGGAGATAGTAGGTACGCTTTACTGATTGGATGTTTTCACCTGGCCTGAATGGTCCTTGTATTCTGGGCTCTGTTATCAGGAACTGGCCTACCATATTTTATTGGTTTCCCAGACTTGCTTCTAAGTAAGTTTCTCAAGGGGGCGGGGGTGGGGTCAGTTTAGGTTTTACTGCACAAACAACAAAATGGCTTTTTAACCAAGATGGAGTCACTCTGGCTAAATAAGTCCTTACAGAATCATGAACTGAGCCAAAGGCAGATGTTTAACTGACTGAGCCACCCAGGGATCCCTCATGTTAACTACATTAAGAACAATCTGAAGAATGTTACATTTTATGCTGTTGTATATTGATTTTTTTTTTTTAGGTTAGATTTGTAGGTTGGTATGTGTATATGAAGAAGTTGGTTTTCTTTTATAAACCAAGAAAAAGGGGGAAAAAAGGCTTATACTGTAAATATAACAATGACATTTGAAAGTGCTCAGAATTGTGGAGGCAAATAATTGCAATTACCTGGAGGGACTGAAAAACAAATTGCCTGATTTTAAAGACTGGAACAGCTGGTGTTTTCTTACCTTCCTCCCCCCTTCTTTTTTGGTAAATGCCCAATGAAGTTTTGTTGTTTTTCTTCTTATATAAACATAATCAACACAATAAAGAAGATAATGAACCAATGACTATGAGCATCAGCACATTTTTTTTACTCTGTTCAGATGTGCCAAATAGATCTTTATCCTTCAGTGAACCATCAAATAGAGGCTGGCAAATTAGAACATCCATGTTTATTTAATCAGCTCTCCCCACCCAACTTTTTTCCTTTCCTTTTTTTTTAGTTTTAAAGTGCAATTTGTTGTTTAGGTCGAACTAAACATTTTCTAGTTTTAAAAGGTATGTTGAAGATGCTAAATATAAACCAGTGGCCTCATTTGACAACCTGTATCTTATTTCATTTAATTTTATTTTCAGCAAGAAAATATCACATTCACTGTAAGACCTTTTAAATGGCATGCTTTGAAACGCAAAGATTTGAAAGGACTTCAGCTCGAATGTAACTGTGTAAGCTTAGAAATGGAATGACGCATAAAAATTAGTCAATTTGAATAGGGTTTTTAAGTACTTTTAAATGAGATTTATATAATACAGTTGACAAATCTTTAGTATACTGCTGGATAAAACAACAGAATAAACACATGCTTGTAACCAGTACCCAGCTGGGGCAGTGGGACACTGTTGGCCTGCGTGCAGCTCCTCGCCCTTCTGCTTCCTTCTCTTCAAGATAACTGCCGACTTCTAAGACGACCAGTTTTCTGTTTTATAAATGTCTTATAAATTTTTTTTTTTTGGTGGAAAAATCTACATAATACAAAATTCACCATTTTTAAGGGTACAATCCATTACATTTAGTTTCTTAACCATTTTTAAGTGTACAATCCATTACATTTAGTTTCTTCACAGTGGTGTACGGTCTAGTTCCAGTACCTTTCTGTCAGCCCCAATGGAAAACCCCTGCCCTTGAAGCAGTTACTCCATATCCTACCCTCTTGCCTATAGAAACCAATGGGAACCCCTTCAAACTGGTTCCTCTTACCTTTGGCACATCCTTACCATTCTTTGAGCACTGCTTACCATCTTGTGAAAAATCTTCCAAGGTCCTCCTGTAATGTCCTAGCCCCAGCCCTGGAATGAGTTCTTTGTCCAAGGAATAGTTTATTTTAGTGGAGAATGCTGTTTAGAAATCAGGTCTTCTAATGGGCATTACACACACACACCATGCATGCATACACACACACACACACACACACACACATATATAGATGTTCATATGTTTATATGCATAAGACACGTGTGTGTGTATTTGGAAATTGCATATATCTATGTATATTAAATATAAATTAATATATATCAAACCTATAGTCTGTGTGTACACACATCCATTTTATATCTTTTTTTTTTTTTTAGCTAGCTGTATCAAAATACCTCTCCCTTTCCCTCAAACCACAAGTTTATACTGTTTCTTTTGATTTTTATATTCTAGCTAATTTCTCTGCAATAAATATCTATTTGAAATACAATTAGGTTCACTTATTTGGATTCATCTTACTTTAGGATTTTCTTCCTATTCTCTTTGATAGTATTTTATCCTTTCTGAGTATATGGAAAAGCAAAAGTCAGAACATCCACAGAGGTAGACTCAAAGCATTATCACTTACCTTCTCTCTTAGGTATTCTACTCGGTCTTACCTGTTATATTCCCATCTGCTCCCTGAAGGTATACAATCTCATGAATGTTCCCCATTATTTCATCCTGCTTTTTATAAAATAAACAGATGTTTATTTTCTAATGCCTTTTCATAAACACAGTTACTAAATTCTTTGCTAATTTTTCCACTTCCAACTTTATCACAAAAATCATTTCGTAAGCTTCAGCAATACCCTTTTTCTTTTTTATAACTGCATGTTATGGTTCATGCCATGTGTTCTGGTGTGTGGCTTCTGTTCTCTGGCTATGGGTGGAAGCAGTTGACTGTTAACTGTTAACAGTACATCCTTTTGAGGTTTAAGAGCTAAAAGAAGGGGCGCCTGGGTGGCTCAGTCATTAAGTGGGGTTAAGCAGGGTCCTGGGATCGAGCCCCACATCTGGCTCCCTGCTCAGCTGGAAGCCTGCTTCTCCCTCTCCCACTCCCTCTGCTTCTGTTCCCTCTCTAGTTGTGTCTCTCTCTGTCAAATAAATAAATAAAAATCTAAAACAAAAATAAAAATAATTAAAAAAAAGCTGAAAGAACAGGGGCGCTTGGGCTCAGTTGTTTAAGTGTCAGGTTCTTGATTTTGGCTCAGGTCATGGTCTCAGGGTCATGGAGATTGAGGCCTGTGCTGGGCGGGGAGCTTTCTTAAGATTCTGTCTCTTCTTCTCTCGTCAACATCTCTCTCTCTCCTTCTCTCTTCAACATCCCTACCTTGTCCTGCCTGTGTACTCTCTGTCTTAATAAAAAAAAAAAAAAAAAACGAAAACCTAAAATAAAACTAAAAGAACGCCTCAGTTCTGGTTATGGTAACCAGGCGGAAGTGCTATAATAGCAGGATATCGCATTCAGCAGTTGAAGAAAACTTCTTAGATACACCAAATAGTCTAAAAATTCAAGTGTCCTATTGAAGGCAATGGCTAATGTGAGTATGCTTTCCTGTGAATAGCAGGAATGTTGATGCTAGTTAGGTATTGATGGATAATAGGACTGTAACGTGCTGAATTTCTTTTATTACTTCAAGCTCATTTCTGAGTTGCTAAAATTAGTGTTGGATCAATCTGGTTTCTTTTTTTAATCATTTTTTTTATAAGATGTACTTGATAATTCTAAACATTTAACATGTGCTGTTTTTAATGTATACTAAAAGCAGCCTCCAAAATTATAGGCAGAGCTCTTGGTACATAATGGTGCTCATTAAGTGTTTATGGAAGAAATAATAACTCCTAAAAGGAACTCTTTGCTAAACTTTTTTTGGTTGGTGAACGCCCCTTTCTGCACTACTTTTCATTGCTTGTAGTTGTCTACTATGAGTTTGCATAATATCCTCTCTGAATAACAGATTTTATTGGTACTGGAGCTCTGTTGGGGTTGTAAATGTTCTGAAAACAAGTAATTCATAGAGCAATGACAGCTTAGTGTTTCTGTTGATCAGTGACATTAGAGATGCTAGAAATCATTTGAAAAATGCAAGAAAATTGTTGCAATGCATTTTAATAGTAATATACATGATAGTAATTTAGATTATAATTACCCCCTTGGCAACAACTGTGCTTACCCTTATTTTGCACAGTGCTGACTCTGCAGTTTTCTTAAAATACTGTCATTATCGGTGCAAACTGTTTCTTTAAATAGTCTCCACATTTCGTATTATCTTATTTATCTCTGCTAGTCTCATCACCTAAATTAGGTACCAAGAATACAGGAGTTACAATGCTAAAGAGAAACTGAGACAGTTAACTTCTAGTTACTGACGTACAGAGAGAGAGAGGCACACACTCCCCTCCCTCACAGTTAAGACTGTGTGTGTGTGTGTGTGTGTGTGTGCATGTGGTACGCATATGCACGCACACACACTTATATCACTACGAGAACTTAGGCTTTTTGACTCCTTTACCATCACATTGTTGGGAATTTTTTGTTCTTTGCAGAATCTTTTGTTCTTTACCTGCTAAAAATTACAAAGTGAATGTCATGGAGAGGGATCTGGAGTCTAATAACTGCATATAAAAATCAGTTAAGGTTTTAATGCTTTCTTACAGTCCTTCCAGTTTTAAGTTTTTAACCACTAGAGGTTATATATTTTGGGTCAGGTTAAATGGAACATGCGGATTTTTCCTTATGGGTTTAGGTGTTAGCGACTGTTACCTGCCATTGAGTAGGTAGTATAGGATATTTGGGTACAGGTTACATTCTGGGAGGAATAGGGTATGACTTTATGAGTATAGTAATAGTTTATAATGATTGTAGTTGTGTGCAAGAATATAATTTCTAACTTCTGTGATGTCTCGGGTAACGTAGGCAAACTTGCTTAAAACAACTGTGATGTATTAGACATTCTACTAGGACTAAAAGTTGATTGTCCTCACCCACATATACCTTAGGTGGTGTCCTCTTCCTACAGAGTGTGCAGACTTTCTAGGGACAGCTTTTTGACGATCTTTGAAATTAGGTCATCATTAAAGTGTGGAGTCTCCATGCTTGTGAGGGAATCATTCAATATTGAAAAAGTTCTTTAATACTTTCTACTGATAACTGGAAAGGAGATACATTTTTAATTTATTATAGAAAAGGTATTTCAAATTCTGCAAACAAGTTAATGAAATAGGATAATGGAGAAACTTAGTGAACAGGTCTGATACCTGAACGGAGATGAAATGCAGGCATGGGCATAGGTACAAAAATGACTACCATTACCTTGAATAGTACGTATCAAAAGGAGGAATATTTGGTTTTAGAAATACAGAAATTGTGAAGGAAGTATGTGATGAAAGTACGTATTTTTTTTAATACCGTATTACTTTTTGTACCTTAGAATACATTTAATAAGAATCTGACAAGGGAAATGTTATGTATTTTCTATCTTGCATTTGGTATTTCAGAACAAAATTTACTAGGGGATTAAAAGATTTAAAAATTATGTTGGATAAATAGCCTTCTAATTTTTGTGATGTCAGGCAGACATCCTTATCTCACTAATGTGTTTTGATACCACAGGGGATAAAGCTTTCTAAGTATTTTCATCTTCATGGCTAATGGAATCAGAGATAGGCAGAGTGTCCTTCCTCTCTCTCCCTACTTCTTGTTTCCTTTGAAGTTCTGTAAAATGAAAGAAACACAAGAAGAGCTGCACTTAAAAGGAATGTTTCTGATTATCCATATATCCTATTTCTCCCCACAATTTCATTTCTTATGTACCTGTATGTTGATAGTACTCTAATAAAAGGGAGAAATCCTGCCAAAAACTGATCACCCAATTATCTGGTCTACTTCCTATGTCTTTAATTTGAGATCGTCCTTTTTAAGTGTTCTTTCTTCCAGAAATTTTTTCTGGTGTCTTATCTTCCTCTCCTTTTTTGTTTTAATCCTTAGTCTATGCATACCTTCGATTTTATTACAACCTTTCATTCATTCATTCACTAAATGCCAGGCATATTCTGAGGGACTGATGGCATAGTCATGACTTAGGCGGCAGAAGATGCTGTCCTAGTGGATGCATTTCAGTGGAGAAGGCCTCACACAAAGAGGTGCTGGCATGTACTGACAGACTCCTTAGTCGTAGCTCCCTTCTTATTCATATGGCTCCCAAGCCTTTGCTTTTCCTCCTGCTACTACTGCTGCCCTGCTATCATCATTCACTTAGAGGGTCCATCCAACATTTCCATCCTCTCATTCCTCAAATTTCTCAGTTCCAGCAGTCTTTGTTTTTCTACCCAATCTCAACCACTCAGTGCCTTGGGTTAAGATACCACCTATAAATAGGGTCTACAAACTTCCTTGAGCATTCTCGATTTTTCTGCTTACTTACTATTCCCACTGTAAGAATTCCATAACCTTTTTAGAATGGCTGATCCACTGACTCTACCATTTATTTGTATCCATTGCCGTCTAACAGCCATGCCCTTCTTTTTTTATTGACCTGTTTTATTGACTCTGTTGTTACCTTGAGTAATAATTTGTTTGTTTGCCTCTCGGTCCATATAAACCCTGTCCTTGGTTAAACTCAACTACCTGCTTCCTCTGCCTTTGCATCTCTGCATAGCCTGCATCTGGGAAGAAGGATGCAGCAACACTGTCTAGTGTTTTCTGAATGACCGCAGTCGACAGGTGAGCCTGTAACCCTACCACATGGCTCTTGTCAGTGCACTTCGTGACTTTCTGAAAAAGATTTCAGACCTTTTCTTCTATCTCCAACTCTGCGTCCTCACTTTTAGCTGATTATTTTGCTATTTCTATCCCCATGAAGGTGGATGCAATCAGAAGAGAACCTTCACACCTCATTTCCTGATCACCAGGTCTAACAGTCCGCCTGAATCTTTCCCCTTCATCTCTGCTTTGGCTCTTCTTACAGTGCTAGACCTTACTGGTGACGGTGTAAAATCAACCCTTCCTCTTGTATCCTAGGTCACATCCCGTGTTGTCTGCTTTACTTTTTTGTTTATTTGTTTCTTGTCCTGCATACGTACCTACTTTTGCTTTTGCTTTGCTTTGCTTTTCTCTTTCTTTCTTTTTTTCATTCATTCATTCATTCTAAAGGTTTTAATTATTTATTTCACAGAGATCACAAGCAGGCAGAGAGGCAGGCAGAAAGAACAGGATGTGGAGTAGGAAAGCAGACTCTCTGCTGAGCAGAGAGCCCGATGTGGGGCTTGATCCCAGGACCCTGAGATCATGACCTGAGCCGAAGGCAGAGGCTTAACCCGCTGTGCCACCCAGGCACCCCCATATGTACCTGCCTTATGCATTATCAGTTGCTTTCCCCCTGCTTGGTTATTCCCATCAGCATGCAAACATAGTGTGGTTCCAACCTCCCCGCCCCACAAAAATCCCACTGTAGGTTCCCTTCCAGCTGCTGCCCCCATTCTTTGCTCTCCTTTATGGGAAATCTACTCGGAGGAGTTGTTCATTCTTCTTGCTTTCCCCTTGACCTTCTGACCAGGTTTATCCCCAATCTACGACTCATGCCACTGTTGACAGGGTCTCAATGAGCAAGTGGATGGCAGTACTGCTCACTCAGTTGTTAAGACCAAAAAATTTTGGCATCATCTTTGAATTTAACTTCTTTCACACCTCACCTCCAGACTCTCAGCTAGTCTTGTCTGATCTAACTTCATCTTGCGCCGATCTCATGCCTTCTGTCACTGGCTCCTTATACCAGGCTGCTGTCAACTCTTGACTAGACGGTATGCTAGCCCTCTTACTGGTCATCTTGTTTCACATTTTACTACTCACAGTCTGTTGCCGCACAGTAGCTGGAACAATCTTTCAGAAGTGTTTGATTTTAATAGACCTTAAAATTTATCTGCTGGGTATCTTCCAGTAGCTTTCCATCCACTCAGAATAAAATCCAAAGCCCTCAACATGGTGTGTAAGACTCATTAGGGACCGGCAAATTTTTGTATGAAATGGCTTGACAGTAAACGTTTCAGGCTTTGTAAGTCACCCAGGGTTTCAGTTACTTGTACTGGTGTCCCTGTTTTGACTTCCTGTTCTTCCTTTTTATAAGCTTTTAAAAATGTAAGAAATACTCTTAACTCTAGAGTCCTATAAAAACATTTGGCACTCAGGCTGCAGTTTGTCCGTCCTCTACCTCTGGGACCAGACACCAGCCCTGCATCAGGTTCTCTGCTTAGCAGGGAGCCTGCTACCCCCACCCCCATTTCTCTGCCTACTTTTGATCTCTCTCTCTTTCTGTCAAATGAATGAATGAATGAATGAATGAATAAATAAATAAATAAAAACAAAGAAAACAAAACCACCTAGTTGTGCAATTGATGAGTCCACTATTCTGTATATATTTAAAGGGAACAGCCAAACTTTTGCTCAAAGTGGCGATACCATTTTACATTTCCTTCGGTAGTGTAGGTGAGTTTTAAGCGCTTTATATCCTCCCCATTCTTGGGGGTGTGCAGTGATATTCCGTTTGTGGGTTTTTTTTTTTGTTTTGTTTTGTTTTTTGTTTTTCTTTTTTAAATTTACCTTCTGGTTTTAAACTGAATTTCCCTGGTGACAAATATCTTGAACATTATTTAATGTCATTACTGGCCATTCATATATCTTCTTTGGGGGAAGTCTTTTGATCATTTTTTAATTGGGCTGTTTTATTTGTACTGAGTTGTAGGACTTCATTAAATGTTCTGAATACAAATTTTTATGCAATACATTTATTGTTGGGAGCGACAGTCTGCCATGGGCCCTGAGTATCCCTGTATATTTATTCTGGTTACCCCAAGAAGACAAGGCACAACTGCTCCTTACCCAAACCATTTCTCAGTGTGGGGTTTGCAGTGAGCTGTTGAGAGGTAGTTAGGTCTTCTTGTAGACAGTGAGCAGACTTGTTATTAGTCAGTGAAACACTGGGGAGTCCCCCAAGCTTAGTATCCTATAATGCAATGCACTCCATGTGCAGGCATCCGTCAGGGAGGCCTGTGATGCCCCTGTGGGACGTGGGGGATCGGAGAACCAGTAGACGCATAATAAAGTCCTTTGTCTCTAACCGAGGACTCCCGTGTTTTCTGCCATCTCTAACAAACCATAATGGGCTAACGTAGCTTGTTATGTAGAGTTAAGTCTCATTCTGCACACTTCTTAGTTTGTACTGCAGATATTTTCTCCTAGTCTGTGGTTTACTTTTCATGGTCTTAACGAAACTATCTTAAGAGTTGTTTGCAAAGCGGAAGGTTGAAATTTTGATGAAGTCTAATTTATCATTTTTATAGTTAATGCCATTTGTCCTAAGAAATCTTTGCCTTCCTGAAGGTACTGAAGATTGTCATCTATGTTTTCTTGTAGACATTAAATTTTACCTTGTAAATTTAGATCCAAGGTCTAGGTTCACTTCCTCTCATTTGGATGTCCAGTTCTTCCAGTACTATTTGTTGATGAGACTCTTGCCCCGTTGAATTTCATTAACACTGTTGTTGAAAGTCATTGACCACGTAGGAGCAAGTGTATTTCTGGAGTCTGTTCTATTGATACCATTCTAGCTTGATTACAGTAGCTTTATAGTAAGTCTTGAAATCAGGGGAAATCCCTCCAACTTTATTCTTCTAAATTATTCTATTTTAGGTTTCCTGCATTTCTGTATATATTTTGTTTATTTATTTCCATATAAATTTTAGAAGCTGCTTTTTAGTTTCTGCAAAACTTACTGATATTTCAATGGTGAATGCATCGAATATATAGATTGTTCTTCAGAAAATGCATTTCTCAACAATGTCTTTAAAATAGCAAGTCTTCTGTTGACATGTCATGAACCTGGCATACCATCATTTATTTAGGTTACCTTTAATACTTCCTCACAATGTTTTGTACTTCTTAGAATATAAGTATTTCTCTTCTTTTTTTAGAAATTTTCCTGAGTATTTTGTGAGGGCTCTTTTGATGCTACTAAAAATGAGAAGTAGTAAAATTTTATTTCCCCAATGTGAGTAGTATTTAGAAATAAAATTAGTTTGAGCTTTTATTCTGTGATCTTGCTAAATTCATGTAGACGATTTCATTTGCAAATAGGCAGTTTTACTACTTCTTTTCTAAACTGTCTATTGTCATTGCCTTACCACACTAGCTAGTATCTCCAGTATAATACTGAATCGAATGGTAAGAGCCAAGATGTTTCTTGTGTTCTTGCTTTTAGGGGAACCAAAGTGTTGTTTTAACCAACATGGGAATTATAGTAGCTGGAAGATTTTATGAATGGGGGTATATGATGTTCTATTTTGTATCATGAAACAAACTAAAGAATTATTAAGTTCAGTTATCCAACAATCTCTGAATCTCCTAGAACTTCCATTTCATGGAATTGACCTCTATTGGCTCGACTGAGTTTACCTTTAACTATAGTCAGATGGTGGAAGAGTACAAATTCTAATGTTTAAAGATGACTAAGTCATTACCTTTCATAATAGAAGTCAAAGGTAATACTGAAAACTTACAAGTTTAAAGAGAACAGAGTGAACATCTGATTTAGACATTAAGTAGCTATCAGAAGAAAGTTAAGGGAATGAAATTGATTGTCTCTGAAAGATAGGGTTAAGTGGTGGGGCAGGAGACTGCTTTTTTTTATCTTATTTCATTTTTTCAAATTCATTTACTGCTTTTTATTCTTACGTTTGAAAAGTATTGATGAGATGGTCTTACCCATTTATTATTGAAGGGAACCGAGTTGATCACATCAGTTTTGGTTTGTTTTGAAGCCCTCTCCCCTCCATCATCATTATTTCAATGATAAATTCAGAGTACTGAATCAAATACTATAACTATCAAGTACTCCAAAAAGATCATCTGGTTTAACTTCTGTTGGCATACATTTGGATTAAAAATATTGGCCTGATAGTATGCACATGAAGCTTGAAAAATTAAGATACCAAGAAATTATGCTAAGCAACCTACATGCCCAATGATACTGGTCTAAATTAGGTAAGTAATTAAGTATGTTAATAGTCTCTAGGCAGGAAAAAAAATTTCATTGAAGATGCTAGGATGTGTTTATGAAACATGACTAAAAATAAAAGTAGTCTACAGAACAGTGTGTGTGCTATAATATTTTTGAAAGTAAAGTACAGGTATTTATGAATGTATATGAGATATTATGTACATATTCTTATATGAGGAAAAAAAACACCTCAATACCAAATATTCATTTTGGGGCTTTTTTGTTTTCCAGATTTTCTGTGTTGGTCATGTAATACATAATTTAAAGCAGGAAAAGATGCTGATAAACACTATGTCAGGACAAGTTAAATATATTCTCTCTAATGATACATAATGTAATCACTGATTTTATTTTTAAAAAGTACTTATTTTCACCATTTCAGTTCCGCTTTCCACTTTATTTTCTTTATTCTGAGCTTTGCTTATAATTGTCTTTAGTAAATTACCACATTGCTATTGATGAAAACCATCAGTCTTTCCTATGCCAATTTGTTTTGCATTATTGGGAAAGTTTCCTTGGACAATATTATGGCAAATTAATAATAAGAAAGAAAAATAAAAAAAAAATCCATCTAATTTCCTGCCATCCCTACTAACCTGCTTTTGAACATGTATTAATTCCTTCCCTTTGGATGTATAATCTGTAATTTACATAGGTACAATTCCGGACTTGACTGTTTGTTCATCATGCTCATCATTTTCCATCTGGACTGTCTTTGTGTCTTCTTAACGGGTCCTCTAATGCTACTGATCTGAGAATAAAAGTCAAAGTTCCTTTGGTGGTCTGTGAGGTTGCAGTCCCTTCCATCATAGCTTTTCAGTTACCAGTATGCTTACTTCTCTCTCCCTTCATATCTTTAATCTAATATTCAAGTTTGAGGCCTTCAGATTTTTCTGTGAGTCTTTCTGTGAGCACACCATTTGAAATTGCCAACCACCTCCTGGGCTCCTTAATCCTCTTCTCTGCTTTTGTTTTTCTGGAGCACTTTCTACTAGCCATAAAACAACTATTTTAACTGCTTATTTTTTTTATTGTCTGCCTGGGTTTCTTCTCCATTGAGAAGAAAGCTCCATGCATCTAGGGATTTTTATCCCCTGTTTACTATTTTCTGTGTAATGCTTAGAACAATGTCTGGCACTTAGTAAGTATTGAATATTGCCTGATGAGTGAACTCCAACTCTTACAATCTGCCAGAGTTAGCCTTCCAATACTGCCCTGGATAATCTAATTGGAGAGCGGTGCTCTGTCTCTCCATGATCTGGCCGCTAGCTTCATTCTGTTGTAAGTGCTTCTGTTTTTTTTTTTTGTGGTCCTACATATGTGCCATGTGTTAGTCTGGAAGGAGTTCCTAATTCTTAGTCTTCTTAACTGATTTCCTTCTCTGTGTTACTCAAGCTTCCCTCCACCAAATTAGGGCTTTGCCTCATGGCTCTGAGTGCCTTGGTACCCCATTATGGGAATTAGACTGTACTGAAAAGTATTATTCACTTGCTTGCATATCTCTTTCCAGACTTAGGTTTTGATAATCTCTGTGTTTACTGTGCTTAGAACTGGGCACCTGATGGTAGTTGAGTCAATTAATGACTTACCACCATTTTTGGTGGTGCTCAGAATACTAATTTTAATAGGGTGGTTCCTGTATTGATGTTTGCTTTTTATTTTGCATGGGCCTAAAATGGATGACTATATTTTCAGATATTTTTGTGGTAAGTACTATCACTCTTTTCCATGACATTCGGGATTTGAAAAAGTCCTTTAAATTTGCAGATCTTTTGGTGTTTTTATCTTCTGTGAGTATCTTGGATTACGCTCTATATTTGTGGGCAGAAGGAATCATTCCCTCAAAATAAGACAGCTCAGGGTAGCCGTGTGCGGCTGCTAATATGAAAGGTTGGATTAATGTAATTGATACTACTTTAATGAAGATCGATTTATTTATTTATTTGTTTTAATTTACAGGGAAGTCTTAAGAGTCGGCGACAGATCTCACCTCAGGAATTCATCCATGAACTGAAAATGGGGTATGCAGATGAGAGACTTGTCACGTGCCTGGAGTCCCTCCGCGTGTCTTTGACTAGTAATCCTGTGAGGTAATTTATCTGTCTGAACGTCATCAGGGCATGCTAGTAAATGAAACAGATGTCATTAATCTGTTATTTTTATTTAATACTTTCTTCATAGCACCTGTAAATAAGAGGTATATATATCAACGATGTCTCAAGGTAAAAAATGAATAGGTAATGTTTATATGGATGATGAAATACAGTGTCAGTAGGACTTTTTGTATTTATTACCAAGTGATAAATAGCCTATGAACTTTAAACAAAAACTTTTATTTATTTATTTTTAATTTTTTTAAAAAAAGTGGGGTGCCTTCTTGGCTCAGTGGGTTAAGCATTGACTCGTGATTTCTGCTCAGGTCAAGATCTCATGGGTTGTCAGCTCGAACCTCACATTGGGCTCCGCGCTTAGCGGTTAGTCTGCTTGAGATATTCTCTCCCCTTCTCCCTTTGTTGCTCCCCCCACTCATGTGCATGCTCTTTCTCTTCCCGAAAATAAGTCCTAATTTTTTTTTTAATTTGTAGTGTTTTTTAAATGAGAACAATCATGATTAGAAACTGAGTTTCACTCTGAATTTGGGTATTATATATTCACTGGCTGAAATTTTGTTTGACATAGAAATACCATTAATTAACTTTTCCTTTATTGGAAATAATATCTTTATAGGAGTACATAGGTTAATATTGCCAGATTTAGCAAGTAAAAATAGAAGATGCCCAGTAAACTCTGAATTTCAAACATACTAACACTAAAAATTTTTGTTGTTTATCTGAAATCCAAGTTTAATTAGGTGTCCTGGATCTGGCAACACTAAGACAGGTGTCTCTGTAAATCAGGTTTTAGACTTTTAAGCTCAGAATACTTTTGAAAAACTTCAAGCAGAAATTGTTTAAAAAAAAAGTCTGAGCAGTCACAAAATTAGGATTTAGAGCTGTAAGGGTCTAAGGTAGATAAGTTTTGGCTGCTTCTGTGTAATAAATGAATGGTTGTTTCTGTATGAGAATGTATCTGTTTTATATATATAACAGATATATATATATTCATTCTTAGGGCTAGAATGACTGTGGAAGGTAATATATAATAGAATCTCTTTGATATCCTCTCTGATTAGTACTTTACTGGACACTTCTGAAGTTTGGCTACAGTATGAAAAAAATCCTTGGCAGTATGACTATTTAAAACAAAAAGACCCTACCTGCTGAGACATGAAAGTGTGTGAGGTTTAACTGAGGTGTATGAAGAGAGAACAAAGTATAGTTCAGTATATTTCAATTGTATTTTTGCTTTTCCATATTTTCTCACTTCCAGACTCTTCTTTAGATGGAAACATGATGGGGAAGAGGCCAGGAACTTCGTATATCTTATTTATTTCTCTTTACCAGGCACTGTGCACAGCACATATAAGTCCTTAGGGAAGACCTGTCAATTGAAACATGAAGTTTAATTTTAGTCTCCTTTTGTTTCACCTTGGCTGTTGTTAGAGACTAGGTTGAATTGAGATTTTTTGTTTTAAGATTTTATTTATTTGTCAGAGAGAGAGAGAGCACAAGCAAGCAGAGTGGCAGGCAGAGGTGGAGAGAGAATCAGGCTCTGCAAGGAGGAGCAAGGAGCAAGGAGCCCGTTGCGGGACTCGATCCCAGGACCCTGGAATCATGACCTGGGCTGAAGGCAGCAGCTTAACTGACTGAGCCACCCAGGCATACCTGAATTGAGATTTTGACAGGTATAATCATACATGAAGAGCTCTGGTTTCATATGTACCTGTTTTAATATATTAATTTAAAAAATAATTATTGAGTAACTGATACTTACCAAGCATTGTCTAAGATGAAGGGGTTGGGTAAATAGCAAAGCAGATCTAGACCCAGTTCTTAAGGAGTTTAAATGTAGGAAGAGGGTGTTTTGGGGTTGATTGGGAGATGCACTATTGTTTTAGTTTATCTGGCAGCCATTGAGCAATGGATTTATGCATGGCTTTTCAATTTAATTAGAAGTAGACCCTTCGGGGGGTGCCTGGGTGGCTCAGTGGGTTAAGCCTCTGCCTTCGGCTCAGGTCATGATCTCAGGGTCCTGGGATCAAGCCCCACATCTGGCTCTCTGTTCAGTGGGGAGCCTGCTTCCCACTCTCTCTCTGCCTGCCTCTCTGCCTACTTGTGATCTCTTTCTCCCTGTCAAATAAATCAATAAAATCTTAAAAAAAAAAAAGAGTATACTCTTCCTTTTACCTTCATAATTTGATTAGATGAAAATGGTAGCAAAAGAAAAACTGAGAGGTTTTAATGTATGAATTTATGTGTATTCCAGTGGATACAATTATATATGATTTCACCTTAAACTACTGGAAAATAATGCTATGTCTCTTTCACTTGAATCTTACTTTAAAAAAAATTATAGTATTATTTTTCTAAGAAAGACCAATTCTAGAATGTATTATCAGCAATCCACAGACTGTGCATGTTTTCTATAAAAGTCTTTAATTGGAAATGATAGAAATCTTACCATTAGAGATGTTTTCCTGAAATTGTGGCACATGAGAAGAGGCTCAAGAGTATCTCTGTGTGTGGTTCTCCAGGTTGAGGAATGACTCATTTCGATGTGTAAAAGTTGAAGTTATGCCTATGTTCAAAGTTTTGGACATGGCTCTTAGTTTTATGTCTGCTATCGTTAAGTCAGTTTTTCGTATTTTCTTATTTTTTAAATATATACTGTGTGACTCAGTTTCAAGAGAAAAAGACTTTTTGTCACTTTTTGAGATCATTGTTAGAACTGTAGTATTGAGTAAATCAGCGTTAAAATTCTTCAGTGTCTGTGACTAGAATTAAGAGGGAAATATGTGAACTGATGAATGATGATTCTGCAACACTGGTTTGGGATTGGGTTTTATTTTTTATTTTTTTTTTAAAGATTTTATTTATTTATCAGAGAGAGAGAGAGGGGGAGAGAGGGAGCACAGGCAGACAGAATGGCAGGCAGAGGCAGAGGGAGAAGTAGGCTCCCTGCTGAGCAAGGAGCCCGATGTGGGACTCGATCCCAGGACGCTGGGATCATGACCTGAGCCGAAGGCAGCTGCTTAACCAACTGAGCCACCCAGGTGTCCCTGGGATTGGGTTTTATTAAATAAAAAATCAAGTAACAAGAAGGAAATCTCTGTCTACCCTACCCCCACCCAGATATGCAATACTTTTAGAGCCATTTATCTGCTTCTGCAACACCGCTTACCAATTATGCGCCACATCAGCCTTTGACCATCCAGACAGTGAATTGTATGAAAACCAGCACGTTAAATACTGTGTTATTTGTCACCATTAATGAAGTGTTGATTTGAAGATCACAAAATTCTTCTGTTTTGAAGTTTTATTGATTATTCAATATACTTGGTGACAGTTTTAAACTAAAAGACATAGTTGCTTTACTTTTGGAATACAAGAAAAGACCAACTTCAAATTGTCAATTATAACTTTGAGTGGATCTTGACATAGGCAATAATTATGTTCGAGCTATCGAACACTTTGAGGTGGAAACATAAAAGAGTAGACACTAACATTATTATGATTGATTTCTAGCATTGTAGTCCATAGTCATCTATGTATATAGCAAATTAGTTATAGAATACATCTTCATTTTCTCAATTTGATGTAGCTGTCAAGGGCATGATTTCTGTCTCTGAAAAATCCAGTCTATCAGGTCCTATGTTTTGTGATCTTAGGCATTATTTTCCATTTTTGTTTTGTTTTGTTTTGTTTTTTAAGTATATGTGCTGCTGAAGTGAGCACTTATATTCCTTTACTTATGGTTAACCTGTGCGTTTTGAAGTTTACAAGACCTATTTTCTTGCTAACGTCTTTTAAATTTCTAAGGAGGTTTTGGAACTAGTTCTGATGAAGTGAATAACTAAGCTCAAAAAAATCACTTTGGAAAAATGTGCAGTTGGGGCGCCTGGGTGGCTCAGTGGTTTAAGCCACTGCCTTCAGCTTGGGTCATGATCTCAGTGTCCTGGGATCGAACCCCACATTGGGCTTTCTGCTCAGCAGGGAGCCTGCTTCCTCCTCTCTCTCTGCCTGCCTCTCTGCCTGCTTGTGATCTCTCTCTGTCAAATAAATAAATAAAATCTTAAAAAAAAAAATGTGCAGTAAAATGTTTACTGCCAAGCAAGTGAGCAGACTTTGTGTGTCATTATTCCACTTGACCAGTGTCATGTTTGGAATCTAATTTTTCTCCATTTCTGGGCTTAAACACAAAACTGGTGGAATAAGTTAATTTTGGAATTGACATACTTTGTGCCATGGTCCACACATGTGAGGAGACAAACAGGTAAGTTTGTGGCAAACAATGAGATGAATGTACTCATTGGTATCAATGTGATCTGGAGAAAAAAGTCAAGACCAATATTTTGAAATTACCAATACTTATTAAAAATCTTATTTTTTAAAATGGTAAACATATAAAAAAGGTTTCATCATTGGAGTAAAACAAGTACCCACTTGCCTACCAATGAGGGCAAGCTAGAAATACTGCTTGTAAGTCTGAATTTCCCATGCATCCCTGCTAAACTTTATGTCCCCTTCTTCCACTGTGCTGTGGTTAGCACTGTTTTTAATTTCGGGCTTATCTTTTCTTTCTTTTCATTATCATTTCACCATATATGTCTAATTCATCTATGTATGATTTGGTGTTTTATCTTTTTGAACTTCGTGTCAATTGCAACATCTTCCATACATTCTTCTGGGGCTTTTTCCCAGTTTCTTAGATTTATATATGTTGATGTGTGCAACCGCTCTCATCATCACAATTCGTACTGTTCTTTACATTTATTATTATTTTTTTAAATGTTTTAGGCATAGCTATTGTAAATAGCATGCAAATGCTTTTTTAAACAATTCTGATAGTCTTTATCAGGCAAATGCTTTTTAAAATAATTCTGATGGTCTTTGTCTTTTTAACCACTATAAAAATATATTGGAACCTATATCTGATATTTCATTCTGAATTTTCACTTAGTTTACACTTCTTTTACCATGTTTGTCTCCCTTTCCACACCTCCTGTTCTGCTCTTTGTTCCTTTTCTGTATCCTTTCTCTTCATCCATAAATTCTTTTGGATAGATTTTTAATTTCTCATGTCATTTTTTCCTTACTTTCTAATTTGGAAGACCTATTGCCTTTCTGATCATAGAAAAGAAAGTTAACTTGTACATACTCAAAAAGAAATTTAATATGCATGTACACAAAAGGGACAAAAATCAGCAGTATCCCTTATTTTGGACCTAAGAATAACACAATCACCCTCAGTTAATTTGCGTGCTTGTTTTATGTGATATTTTAATTGTATATTTTCCTTTTAATATCACAGATTAGCCATTGTTATTGAGTTAAACAACAGATATGTGTATATGTATACATGTTTATACATGCATATAATCATTCCTTTTTAGGTCTTGTGCTTTTGTCTCTGATGATTTTACTCTTGCTTCAAGTATATGAGTAGGTTCCCTTGGGGAAAGTCTTTTGATGGTAAATTTTTTGTCAGAAAGTGAATATTTGCCGCTACTTTAAAAAAAATTATGTTTTTAAATTTAAATTCAGTTAACATATAGTATGTTATTAGTTTGAGAGGTAGAATTCATTGATTCATCAGCTGTTTATAACACCCAGTGCTCATTACACCATGTCCCCTCCTTAATATCCATCACCCAGTTACCCCATCCCCTCCAGCAACCCTTAGTTTGTTTCCTATAATTAAGAGTCTCTTATGGTTTTTCTCCCTCTCTGGTTTTAATCTTGTTTTTGTTTTTTTTTTTTTCTTCCCTCCTCCACTATGACCCTCTGTTTTGTTTCTTAAATTCCACATTTCTATGAGATCTTAAGATCTTATGATAATTGTCTTTCTCTGGTTTATTTCGCTTCCTATAATACCCTCTAGTTCCATCCATGTCATTGCAAATGACAAAATTTCATTTTTGATGGTTGAGTTCTATTTCACTACACACACACACACACACACACACACACACCCCACATCTCCTTTATCCGCTCATCTGCTAATTGACATCGGGCTTTTTTCAAAGTTTGGCTATTATGGACGTTGCTGCTATAAACACTGGGGTGCAGGTACCCCTTCAGATCACTACATTTGTTAGATTTCTACTTTAATACAAGGAGAAAAGGCATTAAATTTATGTGCCCCAAATCCAAATTTCTCAGAAGGGTATAAAAAGAAAAGTAAAAGCCTTCCTCCTTTCTGTCATTTGATTTTTGGATCTGCTGGTCAGAGGTGAAATCCTGTTAAGTTTCTTGTGTGTTTTTGCTCCAGATTTTTTAAGTGCATATGTTAATATATTAATATTCTCATTTTACTTTACCTTACTCTTGCATACTTTATTTTATTATTTTTTTTAAGATGAACCCTTGAAGTTGCAGTTTTATTGCTTTGCAGGATATCAGTCTTGTAGTTAAATTGGCATTCTTCTATCTATTAAGTCACCTTAAATTCTTAGATTTTTCTAGTTCTTTCTGAATCAGGGTCATCATCTTGCTGTTCCTTCATTAATGTGGTAAATGAATATTTGACATTGCTTACTTTATCTGGGTGAAGTGATGTTTATCTTTTTGAAAATCATGGATTGACGTTAGAGGTTTGTGGAATGTGATAATATTCCTCAAAATTACCCTAGAAATTCATGGAGGGAGTGAATGGGTTTCCTCCATCCTCTGCCCATCCCTGGGTTGGGGGAAGGGACAATGCATATGAAAGGTAGGGTGTTCCTTGAGTGAAGAAGACCTAGTGTCCCTCCTTGATTGTCACTGCCAGTCCTCCAGGCCTTCATCTTTCTCCCCTGCTCTTCATCTGTGGATCTAAATGTTGATGTGTAGGCTGAGGTGGGAGAGAGGGGGTTGTAGGTTCTAAAGAGCACTCAAACCAAAGCATGGACAAGTCAAACCTTTTTCTTATCAAGATGGACCTCTTCTCAAAGCTTAATTTTACTGCATTTATGATCCTAGAGGAGTCTCTGTGGCTTTTGTCAGCCTTACCAAAGATGTTTTCCTAGAAAGGAGATGGAGTGGAAATAGGATGAGACTATGCACATGCATGTGTGTATCTGGGTACAGTGTATATGCTGTCAGAGTCCTAACAGGAAGACAGACACCAGAGAGCACGCTGTAAGGTTTTGTTTTGTTTTGTTTTGTTTTGTTTTTTTCCTTTTAAAGTTAACACCAGAAATTGGTTAAATAACTGATGGAGAGACAGAGGAACCAAATAGGAAACAGTGAGGCCCACGATTAGCGGCAGCAGGAATCTGCTCCCCTCCTGTGCTAGAGGGTGAGAAAGAGAACTCTGTTCTGGAAGGTAATGGGCTGGTGTCAAGTGGCAGAAACTGCATTCATGAGGAAGATGCAGCTGTTGCCAGAGAAACCTCCTGGGCAGAGAGAGAGGGAGAGAGCATTACCCTTGTTTCTCCCTTCTTCCCACTGCTCAAACCTAGCAGGGATCAGATGATCACAAACCATGGGAGCTGAAGACTGCGGAGTCAGCCCCTTTGAAGCTAGAACAGAGCTGCAGAAGGGGATGAGGGGAAGCGAGGACAGGGGTCAAGCATCTGTACGTTACTTAGCGCGACACAGTAAATGTTGAATTCTTATTTCTTCCAGTTTTTAGTTTTGTTGGATATTTAGGTTCTTTGTCTTAATACTAGGAGCTATAAATAAGTGTTCTCATAATATGCTACAGGACTTGAGTCTGGTCATTAACTTTCTAAGAATACAAAGGACTATCTTGCTCTGAATTTCTTGAATTAGCTGAATTTCCTGAAACTGTCTTGATTTGAAGGCGACTCGTGCTCAGCTCCTACATTGCCTTCAGTACTTTTTCAGTATCTCACTTTTGTTTCGCCTCACAAAGATCTTCTTTTTCTATTTATGACTCATCCCTTGATTCCATTAAAAAAAAAAAAAAAGAAAACCTTCTACTTTTTTTCTTTTTTAAAACCTTCTACTGTTTATTTCATTTTCTCTAACAGCTGTCCTGTTGCACACATACACACGCATATGACTGGTTTTGTGCAGGTGCTGATAGACCTGGTTGTTGCTCTTGAGTTCCAAATATGTTAAAGCAGATAGAGAAGTAAGGTTAGGAATAACCTCTGTACCGATAAAAGACTAAGTTGCAGAGCACAACTGGGACTTCTGAAGGTGAAGTGTAGTTAATCTCATCAAATCAAACTTGTCCACGTTGTCATGAGTGGAAAGAGCAGACGACTGGACTGTAGCTCACAGTCAGGATCCCTTCCCCACTTTCACCAGTTGTAGAAATCAGTCCTTCTGGGTAGTGGTGGTGGGGGGGAAAATCTTCCCATAATGAGCTGGAGGAAGTGACTGGAAGTAATCCTGATGTTTTCTTCTGGGGAACATAGTAGAAGGCCTCTGCCTTTGTAGAAATGAGAGGAAGAGAATAGTAAATGTTCTCAGTAATGATAACACTCCAGCTGATTTTTATTCCCCTGATATGTTTTAGAGTTTTAAAGTAAGACATGAGCTATACATTTTTTTATTTTCAAAGCCTTAGAAAAAAGTTTGAGAATTAACAATGCACAGATGTATGGTGGTATTAATAGTGATAATTTCTGGAGTGGACAAGAGTAAGGTTTTCCTTCATGATCTACGTTCTTAGATTTCTTCCTTCCTTCCTTTTTTGTCTTCTTTCCTCTCACTAGTGATATCAGAGAGGTAAGTCATTCATATGGTTCTGTTTTCCTTCCTGTGTTGTTTTAGTAAGGTAACTGCTCGTTGGTTGTGGCATTTAAACTGATTAAGTGTGTGTGTGTGTGGGCGGGGGGTGGGGGAGTGGGGGGTGGAGATCCAAAACATTTCAAGTGCTCAAGAGGCACGTGTGGCTAGTGGCTAACAAATTGAACAGCACCTATATAAACCATCTATATCACTGTAAAAATATTCTATTAGACATTGCCGCTTAAACACCTTGGTTCCTGTGTGTAACTGCTTTCTTCTTTCACCTAAGTACTGCATGATGATTCTATCCCCAGAGTTAAGTTCGGAATTATGGGAATATATAAAATAATTGAAGTCTGGAAGATTAAAGGATTTTTAAAACCTCTAAGGATGAGTGAGCATTTATATCAAGGGTCCTGAAAGAAGAAATGAGTGATCTCAGAGAGACTCCCTTCAGTGGAGAGTGCTGTCTTGAAAGGATAAGGCAAAGGGAATGGGCTTCATACCAGCTATTAAGGGATAGAAATGGAGAGGTGAGGTGTGTCTGACAGACAGTCCAAAAGCTATGGTCCATGACAGACTTCAGTGTGGCTGGCTGTAGCCTGGATGAGGGAATCAGCAATATGGCACTCCATAGAAATCATGGAAACGTCGTCTTTGGTAGGTTAGAAATATTAGTTGGAAGCATATTTATTTTACAGGAATTTTCTGAGGAAGATACACTTTTATCTCTTCAAAGTAGTTTTTCTAGGTTGTTTCCAATAAAAATTCATAAAGTTTAGGTAAGTTGTTAATATTCTTTATTCTTGAGACCGTACCATATATCTTAGGATGTGCTTTGTATTATTTATGTCTAAATTAACATTCAGGATCCGTAACTTTTATGACCCTTAATATTGCTTATTAGAGAAATATTTTTTGGAAGTGCCCTCTAATTTTAGGTCATTTTGCAGTCCTTTCCAAAGTGTTTTAGAAGAATGACATATTAATGAAAAATGCCCTGAAAGAAAATATTAATGTTTATAAATGAGTACTAACCTGATATTTTAAAGGGCATGCCAATACATTCCAGTGCTTTCACACTTCTACCAGAACTGGTGTAATTTCTTTGAGAGACCTTCCAGAAGACTGAATGTTCCACCTAAGTAGGAGTCTTTCTTTTTTGCTTATTGTCATTCAGACTATAGCTTGGTTTTGGCTTGTAGATATATTAAAATGTGTTATCATTATTCGGTTTCAAAGTTAACTCTATCTGTGTCTGAAAAGCTTTGACTTTGCATGCAAGGTTAACAGTAAAAGTTCAGTACACTGAAAATATAGTAATTGCTTTTAACTGAGAAATACACGTTTTCTGTACATGGTGACTAAGAGCTGTGTAGCTCAATTTATACTTGACCTGAAAGGTCCTAGAATTGTAAAATCCTCCCAATCTACTTTATAATATAAATATCTCCTAGTCTATTTAAAATAAAATATAAATTGCCATTTGAATAGCTAAGGTTAATTTTTAAAAAGAATTCTATTCAAATGTAAAGTCAGTCACAATTAACATAGGGTCTCAAACCTCTTTTAAAATACAGTAGTTTGATATTCCGCATAAAAGAAGGAGTATGTGACTGAAAACTAATTATTCAAAAAGACTAGATTACTGTTTAAAAGACAACAAAAGAATAGAGTGTGAAACTTATATAGTTACTTCTGACCATAGAGGTGAAATTCAAGAAACTTTACTTTTCAGTGATAATTGTCTGTGTCCTCAGAGAATGTAAGCCTTCTATGTTCAACCTGTAAAAGTTATCAGTGTGATGTCACTTAATGAATACTTTGGTTCCTTGCAAAGATAGATACATTCAGTGGAAAAATTACTGAGCTAAAGACCCTAACACACCCTAGTTATTTAGAATCCTACATTCAAAGAATCTATATAGTTTTTTTATTTATACTCATTTTTCTGCCTTGTTTTGATGTTTTAAAAATATTGCTTGGTGTTGGGTACCCAGGTGGTTCATTTGGTTAAGCATCTGACCCTTGATCTCAGCCCTGGTCTTGATCTCAGGGTCCTGAGTTCAAGCCCTGTGTTGGGCCACATGCTGGGCCTTCTTTTAAAAAAAAAAAAAAAAAAAAAGTATTGCTTTGTGAGCTAAGTAAAAAATTAAAAATTCAGTTTTTGTCTTGGTAGTCCCTGTTGTCTCTATACAAAAAAAGTACTTAATGGCAGTTGACCTTTGAGCAACATAGGTTTGAATTGTGTGTGTCCATTTATACACAGCTATTTTCTCTTAGAATTTCCCAACATTTTCTATAGCTTTCTTTATTGTAAGAATACAGTATATAACACATGTATAATATATGTTAATTGACTGGTTATGTTATAGGTAAGACTTCTGGTCAACAGTAGGTTATTAGTAGCTAAAATTTGGGGGAGTCAAAAGTTTATACATAGATTTTCCATTGTGCTGGGGGAATTAGCACCCCTAACACAGCCACGTTGTTCAAGGATCAGCTTTACATATAAGACCTTAATACAGAGGTAGGTGAAATAATTTTGGCATTAGAAGGAAGTTTTAATTTTTGTGATTCAGAAAATCTTGTGAAATAAAATTCAACTTTATCATCCATATTGGTCATGGATTGCTAGGTCTTTTGTTATGGGGTAATCAATATATATGAGAAAGAAATAGGTGTAGTTTTCATATGTTAAACATCTTTCATATGTTGAAATTCATAAAAGTTAAAACATGACGGTTAGACCTACTGAGGTCACTTTGAGTGCCTATGTGGAGCTAGAGAAAGTAAGATCATTTGAGCAGAAGTCCAATAGAACTTTGTCCAGGAAATGTTCTTTGTGCTTTCAGTACTCAAATCATGTGACCAGTCAGCACTTGAATGGTGCTTAATATGACTTAGGAATGGAATTTATACTTAAATCCACATGTCACTGGGGGCTTCCCTTTTGGACGATAGTTTTATAGATGAGAAACTCATGTGATATTCTTGGTGCGCTTGTTTTGAGCCTTTGCATTCTTGAGTCTCTCTAAGTATGGGGGCTCTCTATACCATGCTGTGGATTTCTGAGGTGGCACACATAGTACTATGTTGTTGTGGAACTGTAATATGGAACTTTATATTAGGGTGTTGGTTAAATGGAGTTGAATAGAAAAGAGAACAGAGAAATTAAAGCATGAAATAAAATGCATGAGGTGATATACTGCTCATTTTTCAGAACAGGGCATCAAGTATTTTGAGTGCCTTACACACTTCTCTGTTGGAAAACTAGTAGAGGTACAAGAGCTTCGCCCTGTCTTCAAATTACTGAGATTCCATTTGGAGAGAAATGTCTAACACATCATAGAGCAAGTGATATCACCAGCTCTCACCTAATTAAATCTTTGTGTTTTGGATAAAATGCAGCAAAGTAGCAGAAGATGTATTTGTTAATCTATTTATGCCGCAGGAATTCTCAGGTGCTGTGCTAAGTATCACAGTAATGAGGCATATGGGGGAGAGATCTAGAAAACATGTAATAAGTAGAAGATACATCTTTAGTTAAAATAAGGGACTGAGAGTAATGGATAGAGGACTTTTAGATGCAAACTGGTCAGAGAATGTCTTTGAGGTGGTAAAACTTAAGAGCTTAAGAAGACAAGGAATTACTAAGAGGAGCTCAGGCTTTGGTTGCAGGGCCTGGACTACCCCCTGAGCAGCAGAGACCCTGAAGTGGGGAAGCAGTAAGGCAGGAGGGTGGAGAGAGGGAAGTGGAGTCACAGAGGCCATGGAACCATCAGAGAGTTGGGCAGTGTCCAGGTCATGAGAAGTCTTAAGGTGATTTGGGAGAGAGATAAGATTTTCAGTTTAAATAAGTGTGAGGCTGTTCATGAGTTTTACACAGGAAATGACCTATTTCTAAATGTACTTATTAAAAGGAACTGCTATGGGGAGAATGGATTAAAGGGAGGAAAGAGTGGACAGGGAGATCAGAAAGGAGAGAGCGCCGAATCCTTCTAGACCACCAGGGAGGGAGATCAGAAAGGAGACTATGGCATCATCACAGGAGGGATGAGCATGGCTTGGATGAGGATTGCAGTAGTGGTGGGGCAAGTAGTTGGGTGAGTTTTGCAAACAAATTGAAGGTAGGAACTGTAGGGCATATTGACAGATTGGATGCGTGGTGTGAATGAGAAGGAGGAATCAAGAATGACACTTGGATTGTGTCACCTGAGCATAAGTGGATAGTAATGCCATTAACTCGGATAGGGGAAGATGGTTTTGTTACTAGTTTCCTGTATTTTGGAAAAAATCAAAATACCTGTTTTACCATGTAAAGTTTGATGTGTTTCAGTTTCATAGTTTGAGATATCAAGCAGCTAGATAATGGGGCCTAGAGCTCAGTGGAGAATGTACAAATACTTACCTATTGTTTATATGTAGACTGCACATAAAGCCCTGAGAATTGTTGAGAATTCAGGTAGAGCAGGGAGGTGTGTGTGTGTGTGTGTGTGTGTGTGTGTATGTAAAGATATAGAAGAAGGCCCAGAACAAGTCCTGGGGATCTCCAGCAGTTTATCCATCATCTAGAAAGGCAAGAGGAACCAGGAAAACAGAGGAAGGAGTGGTCATTTGGAGAAGGAGAACCCAAAAAGACTGATTTCCTGAGCGTAAGAGAAGGAGAGTGTTTCAGTAGGGAAAGTGATAAACCACCCAGAATGTTCCTGAGACCTGGTGCAAGATATTACTGTCAGAATTGGCAAGAGGAGGATGGTGGTGACCTTTGAGAAAAGTAATTTTGTGGAGTCTGGGTGGCAGAAGCCAGATTAAGTGAGATGGAATAAATGGACGGTGAAGAACTTCTGACAATTCTTGTGATGAAATTGAGACATTTTCCTATAAAAGAAAGACAAATGTGCATTAACTAGAGGGATATCTGGGCCAGGTGGGTAAAACCCAGTAAGCGAATGGAGAAACTTAAATTAATGGGAGTTCAAAGAAGAAGGACACTTGAATTGGCTCTTGAAAGATGAAATAGTTTCATTTGCAGCTGAGTGAACGTAGCAATGAACTTGATAGAATCAGGAGCAGATGATAGACTTAATAATGAAGTTTATGGGACAAGTGTTGGGCAGCAAGTACTTAGGGGGAAAAACAGATGATGGAAGACCTGCAATGTAATGATTTCTTCTTCCCCATACATTTGTGGTCAAATTAGTCAATTTAAAATGAATAATTCATTAATGCTTTCCTGAAGTAATGATTTTTTGATTTGATACTAAGAAACCTCCTTACTCATATTTCATACATTCCCAATGATTGTTTTTTCTACAATGTTTCTTTTAGTAGTGGACTGAAGTTTTGATCAGAGCACATGCTAGGATATGTTATTTTACCTCCGTAATTCTCTTACTTTTTTCATCTGAAGATCAAGAGCTAATGTTTCTTATATTGGTCATTTGTTTTTCATCACTGCAGTTCTTCTATTTTTTTTTATTTTATTTTGAACACTTTAGACATTTTATACCTTCCAATATATTAGAGTTAAAAAGTAACCAGGAGAATAAACTTGTTTGTTATTCTACTGTTTCATCTAATATCAGAAGTGAGAATAAGTGACTGGTTTAAAGTACATAATTCCTTTAAAAGTCAATTCCCAGAAAATACACATATGAATGATTGTATTTTGAAGTTTGGTAGATTTTTAAATCAGAATGTTATTTAGTTGCTGAATTTCCGAAATCCCTGTTTGGCTGTATAATTTAGTGTAATTTTTGTGGATGGGCCGTTGGTTGAGATGTGGGTATATGTTTGTTTTGCCCTACAGGGCATGTTAATTGCTTTGTATCCCCCTCCCCACCCCGTTCATTTTAAATATTTAGTCACCTTGCTTAGAGTAGGTGAAAATGAAAGGTAGAATAAGCTATAATTATATTCAGCATTGGTGATATATTACTCTGACAGAGGAATGTAAATTGGATTTGGATATTACATAGTATTAAAGCTGACCTTCTAAGGTTAAGGTATAAAATTTGTTACTTTGTCACATATGACCAGTGATATTTTTTTCCCATTTCAGGATGTTTCTTATATTGATTTTTAACAAAATAACTTTGTGTTTCCCTAAGCGTTTATGTAAGATTATTCTTTGGGGTAATTAAAAATTATTTTTTTCCTCTTTTTTAAAAATTATTTTTCTTATGAAAAGAGTTCATTATAGGAAAGTAGATAATACATAAAAGCAAAAAAAAAAAAAAGTACAATACCACCTACTTAGGCACTGTAACTTCTTGGGTGGAAGTGTGTATGTGTCTACTGAGGATGTCCTTTTGTTTAATGCTATTGGTTTTTGGAAAAATGAGCTAAAGCAGGGAATGATAAATGATTCACATATATCCTAAACATCCTTTGAATTCAAAAGATTAAGAATCCATTTTTTTTCCTTCTAGACTTTGGTGTGGAGGTCAAGGTAGTGTCTACTCTATTTCTTGGTAGAAATAGATGTGGAGGCCAGACTTTACCTATTCTACTTCTTAAGGTGGACACAGGTTGATTATAGGTTGATTATATAAACACATCCACAATGCATTATTTTCTTCTTATTGGTACTTAAAGGTGGAAGAGAAATGTAGAGAGTCTTACAAAGTATAGAGTACAGACTTCTTAAAAAGTCATTTTGCTGATGTCTCTTAGTATTACACACTTGTCTCTTAGTATTACACACTTGTGTCCACATCTACTTCTATGGCACTTTTTAAAATGTCACTGAAAAAATATACATATATCTCAAAGCCTTAGGCTTAGTTTTCTTAGAAATAGCTATTTTTACAGTGATTTGTCTGTTTATGTAATTTTAATTAGACTATCTAATTAGGGTAATTAATACCACTGGCAAAAATAGATTTGGAAACAAACCTCACCTCCCATTGGTTCCAGTGGAGGTTACTTGAGCATAAAGAAGCAGTCTTACTTCTCCCTGCCAGGGAGGTACGATGGACAGGTATGATGGCCAGGTGGGGAGCTGACTCCCAGTCATGTCCAGCAATAATAAGAAATCTCTTCCAGGCATCTGGGTGGCTCAGTTAATTTTCTTTCTGCCTTCCACTCAGGTCATGATCCCAGGGTCCTGGGATCAAGCTCTGTATTAGGCTCCTTGCTCAGTTGGGCATCTGCTTCTCCCTTTCCCTCTGCTTCTCCCTCAGCTTGGGCTTTCTTTCTCTCTAATAAATAAATAAAGTCTTTTTTTTTTTTAAGATTTTTATTTATTTATTTGACAGACAGAGATGACAAGTAGGCAGAGAGGCAGACAGAAAGAGGAGGAAGCAGGCTCCCTGCTGAGCACAGAGCCCAATGCTCGATCCCAGGACCCTGGGATCATGACCTGAGCCGAAAGCAGAGGCTTTAACCCACTGAGCCACCCAGGCGCCCCATAAATAAAGTCTTAAAAAAAAAAAAGGAAGAAAGAAACCTCTTTTTAAAATGTCAGTGGAGGCCAGTTAGAGATAGTGGACCTCTGCTTTCACTTGGCAGCATTGAGGTGATACCTATCCTTCATCCACTGGAGAAGTATCATAGGATGCAAGCTAAAAAATAAGAGATTGAAGTAAAAAATGGGGTATCATAACATAATAATCTAAGTGTCCAGGTTTCAGTATAAACACTTGGCTTACTAAAAAGGAAGATCACAAGCTGAATGCCAACTCCATATCTATCCATTAATAATGGATGCCATTATTATTAGATGCCAATATGGAGTTGACAGAAATATTTGAATATTCTTTTAAAAGATTGTATTTATTTACTTTAGAGATAGTGAGTAGGAGGAGGAGCAGAAGAAGAGGGGCAAGCAGACTGTCGGCTGAGCAGGGAGTCCAGTGCAGGGCTTTATCTCACAACCCTGATATCATGATCTGAACTGAAATCAAGAGTTGGATACTTAATTGACTGAGCCGCTCAGGTACCCTGATTTATTTGCATATTCTGATAAGGATGCTTAAAGGAGCCATCATAAAGGTGTTTTAATGAACAATTATGAATATGCTGGGAGATAAAGAATAGTCTCAACAAATATGTAGAAGAAACTTTATTCTTTTTTAAAGTTCAAATAACAGTTTTAGAATTGAGAAATACAGTAACTGAAATGAAAAACTTACCGGAAGAATACAACAACAAAATGTAGGGATGAGAGGAAAGAATTGGTGAACTGCAGTATAGAATAATAGAAATTACCCAGTTTGAACAGAGAGAATATTAAAAAAACAGAGCCTCAGTGACTTGTGGTGCTATAATCAAAGATTTAACAGTTTCTTATCTAAATCCTAGGTTTCGAGAGAAAAGGCAGGATAAAAAATTATACGAGGAAATAGTGGCTAAATATTTTCTATATTTGGCAAAAGATAAAAACCTACAGATTCAGGAAACTGAATGAATCATTAATAGGATGAACCCAAAGAAATCCTATTGAGACACATCTTGAGAGTAACAAGGGATGCTGCTTTAGTTACAGGGAGAACCTGGAATGATACTGGATTTCTCATCAGAAACTATGGAGGCCAAAAGCATGTGGTAAAGCAGTTTTTAAATAAAGAAAGCAAGGAACAGTCAGCTCAGAATCCTAAATGCTGTAAAAATATTCTTCAGGAATGAAGGGGAAATCTAGACATACTCAGATGAAGGAAAACAAAGGGAGTTTGTGGCCAGAAAATTTACCCTAAAAGAATGGCTAAAGAACATTTTCTAAATGAAGGAAACAATAAAAGAGGGCATTCTTGAAATATTGGGAAGAAAAAGTGTGCAGTGTTAGTAAAAATAAGCACAAGTACATTTTTCTTGAATTTTATAAGTTAAGTGTGCTAGAAGCAAAAATTATATCTCATATGGTTCTAAATCTATGTAGAAGAAATATGTAAAACAACGATACTCTAAATGGGGAGGGTAAAGATGCATAAAGGGAGGTGTGTTAGCTCGGGCAGCCATAACAAAAATGCTACAGACTGGGTGGCTTAAACAGAAACTTATTTTCCACAGTTCTGGAGGCCGAAAGCCTTGAGGCCATGGTAAAGTGCCAGCAGGGTTGGTTTCTTATTTGGCCTCTCTCTTTGGCTTGTAGATGGCTGCTGTCTCGTAGTATCTCCACATGGCCTTTGCTCTCTGGGTGTGCAGTCCTGGTGTCTCTTCAAGGACAGTAGTCCTACTGGATGAGGGCCCTGTCCTTACAATCTCATTTAACCCTAATTATCTCTGTAAAGGCCTTATCTCCAAATACAGTCACATTGTGGGTTTGGGTTTTAACATGTGAATTTTGAAGGACACTGTTTCATTCGTAACAGGAGAGAAAGTTTGTACAATTCACTCAAGCTTGTAAAATGATGGCAGTAAAAGTATTCCTAAAGAATACTTTTACAGCATGATGTCAGTAAACTTTGATATATTGTGATGTACGCAGATTGACCTCTAGAAAAGCTGTATGAGCTATAAATAAAAAAACGTAATAAATAAAAAATTTAAAAAATGGCATTCTAAAACATGTTTTAGTAAACCACAAGAAGACGGAAAAGAAAATGAACAAACAGAATGAAGAGTATCCAAAAAAAAAATACTGGAGTGAAACTTTAACATGTCAATAATTATATGAAGTGTAAATGGTTATGCCAATTAAAGGAGATTGGCAGAGTAGGTGAAGAAACATCACCTGATTATATGCTTTCTATCAGAAATTCACTTCAAATATAGTGATATAGACAGATGGAAGTGAATAGATAGTAAAACATATTATGCAAACATTAAAAGATGCTCATGGCTATTTTAATATTCTATAGTGTTGACCTCAGAGTAAAGAAAACGATGTATTTTTCTGAGTCAGTCCATCAAAAGACCCATCCTAAGTGTATACTTCAAACCTCAGATGTGCATAGTATATGAAGCAAAAATACTAGAATTGAAAGGAATAGATATATTCACAAATAGATTTGGAGACTTCACAATTTGGTTCACAATCAGTAGAACACCTTGTTGGAAAATCACCAATAAGAACTTAACATTACTATCAAGTAAAAGAACATAATGCGTATTTATAGACTATTCCATCTAACAGCAGAGTACGTATTCTTAAAACATATACCAACATAGACCATATCTTGGGCCACAAAGCAAACCTCATCAAATTTAAAAAAATGTGTTCTTCCCCCAAAAGGGTCAAACTAGAAATCAATAACAGAAAGATAGCAGGAAGGTATCCAAACATTTGAAAAGTAGGTAACACATTTGTATATAATCCTTGAGTCAAAGAAAAAATCTCAAATAAAAAAAATACACTGAAGTTAATGACAATACAACCTTTCAGAATTTACGACATGTCTAAAGTAGTACTGGGAAGGAAATCTGTGGCATTGAATACCTACGTTAGGTAGAGAAAAAGAAAAAGGGCTCAAGTCAATAAATTTTAACCCAAAATAAAAACATCCAAAATAAATAAGAAATAATAAAGAGTAGAAATCAATTAAATTGCAAACAGAGTAACAATAGAGGAAATCAATGAAACAAGGAGGTAGTTCTTTGAGAAGATTAATAAAACTGTTAAATCTTTATCGGTGAAAAAAATAGACAAATTACTAGGGTCAGCAATAAAACCGAGTATCACTGCAGACCCTGTGTCACCAGAGTAGTAAGGCAGACAACAAACTTTATACACAAATTGGAAAACTTGAAAGACTAGTTCTTCAAAAAGCAAAGTACAATACCTCATGGGGAAAAGAAAATTTGAATTGTTCTCTATTAAGGAAATTAAATAATGACTTTAAGACTCCCTAAAAGATCTTCAAGTACAGATGACTTCCCCGGAGAATTCTACCAAAGATTTGAGGAAAGATTAATATCAATTCTACACAGTCTCATCCGGAAAATACAAGAGCAGGGAACAACTCCATATATTTTATGAAGCTGGTGCTATTAGTAAAACCAAATAAAGACAGTAATAAAACAAAACCCCAAACCCCAGATTTACAAACTCATGTCTATCATGAATGTGGGCATGAAAATCTTCATCATGATGCACTTAATCAACAAGGCTAAAGAAGAAAAATCATATATCAATAGATGCAGACATAGCTTTGACAAAACTGAACACTTACTCCTGATAAAAACTGGGGAAAAATAGAAATGTTATAGATTGAGTTGTGTCCTGCAGAAAAAACGTTTTTAAGTCCTGATGCCTTAGAATATGACCTTATTTGAAAATCGGGTCATTACAGTTGTAATAAGATGAGTTGATAAAGGAACAGAGTAGGCTCTTAATCTAATTTGTGTCCTTTTAAGAAGAGAGACAAAGTGTCATGTGGTGAGAGGTATGGAAATCCTGGATTAGCCATTATTCCCAGAAACTAAGAAGAGGCAAGGAAAGTTCTACCCATAATCAGAGAGGAGGCCTGGCCCTATTGACTTTGGACTTCTGGTCAGAACTATGAGAATAAACCTCTCTTTTAAGTTTTCTACTTTGTGGTACTTTGTTATAACTACTCTAGGAAACTAACACAGAGGAATACTTTCTCCACTTGATAACATGAATCTACAAAAATTTTAAAGCTAACATTAAATGTGAGAGGTTCAAAATTCTCCCCCTCAGGCTGGGAACAAGGCAAGGATGGTTTGCTCTTGCCACTCTTGTTCAACACAGGGCTGGAATTTCTAACCAAAGCAATGAAGCACAAATGAAACGAACAAAAAATAGTACTTTATTTACTTTATATATAAGTAATTTACTATTTATTTACTTTACATATAAGTAAAAAAGAAGGGATATTAATTGTCCCTATTTGTAGATGGCATGGTTGTTTACATAGAAAAGTTAAAAGTATCTCCAAAATCTAGAGCTAATCAGTAAGTTCCGTAATAGTGCAGATTTAAGATAAAAATCAATGTATTTTGCAAGATGCAAAAGTTTCAGATTTCTTGTACAACAGTGTGGTAAATATATTTCTTTTACTAGCAACGAACTTTTGTAAAACCCCATTTACTAGTGTTTTCCTCTAATACCACTCCCGTCCTGGGGGAGAAAAAAAAAAAAAAACTATAGAGAGAACAAAACTGGTATATATCTAACAAATCATGTAGAGAACTTGAGGTGTAAACCACAAAATCAAAATGAAGAGAATTGAATTTCTGAATAAATGGGGAGAGATCTTGTGTTCTTGATGTTTTCTTGATTGTTTGGGTTATAGGCAAAATTCAGTTTCTTGTGGTTGTGAAACTGACATCCCTGGCTGTCATGTGAGGGTTGTCTCAGCTCTAAAGGGCCTCTCCTCCAATTTCTTGTCTCCTATTCCCCTTCCTCAGTCTCTAAACCTATAAAGGCAGAGTCCTTCTGATGCTTTTACATCTCTCTTCTTTCTGCCATTTTATCTTTGATCCCTCTGGGAAATGCTTTCAACTTCATTGAACTAGGTGATTAGATTGGATTCACCTGGATAATTTAGGATAATCTCTCTATTTTAAAAATACTCTGTAGTCACCTCAGTTTCCTTTTTTATTTCCTCTTTTGTTATATCAGATAACCACAGCTTCTGGTGTTAGGCCATGGGCATCTTTCTGGGGGTAGGGATACAATTACTCTGCCTACCACATAGGCCTAATGGTTTCCCATTGCCCATGACGTTGTATAGAGTTTTTTTCAGAAGTTCTTTCCTACCTTTTGGGTCTTATTAGATACAGCCACCTCTGGTAGTCAGCACAGGCACATCTTTCATATTTAATATGTTTGTATGTATTCTCCCTCTGCCTCAGAAGCTGCTCTTTCTCTGACTTCAAGACTCAGGTCAGACCTCAGCGCATTTGTTCCTGGGAGAATTAGATCCTTCTTCTGTTTCCTTAGCGTCATGATTATAACACTTATTACATTATGGAGATAATTTAGCTCAACATTTGTATCAACCACTAGTCTGTGATCCTTTCAAGGACGGAGAACATGTTTTATTCAGTTTTGTATTTGTCATACCTACTGCAGTCTTGGGCACACAATGAGCCCTTCCAGAAGGCTGAGTGGCTTTGTTAACGAACATTTGTTTCAGTGGTAATGAACATCCCCCTTTGAGCGGCAGTCAATCAAGTCCTAAAGTATGATAAGGACAAGGACTCTAGATTCATCATCCTTGGTTCAGTACGGATAAGTACCTGTTCCGAAATCAGAACTAATGTTTTCGGCATGAAGGTTGAGACAGGCTCAATGAAAACGCAGGGAAGGCGTCACCGCTTTGTACCTTTTTTTACATCTATAAAGTAAGGCTATGAGCCCGGGCACTAGCAGACCTGGATGCTATTTCTAAGTGACCTTAACCTCTCTCTGTGTGTTCTTTACCTGAAATAGAGAAATGGAAGGAGATTCAATTTTAAAACTTACTAAGTGCTTAGTCTGTTCCAGGTGCGGGGGAATTTAAAGACCAATTAGAAATGGCCTTTACCCTCCTGGTGTATGTAACTGGTCAGGTTGCCCTTAGGATGTGGTGGGTTTATTTCAGCTCTATCTCTAATGCCTTTGTCTTTCTCTTCCTCGGAGAGCATTTGGGAGGAGAGAGGGGTAATTCACTGTAGCCTGTGGGAAACCTGCAGGGGTAGTGTTTCTTTGGCCAGGGAGTAAATCTGAGACCTGATGATTGCTTCTCCTGCTCAATGAGGTGACTGTATTTGCTTCATAAAGCCAACAATACATAGGAAACCACTTTGCATACCTTTGATTTCATCCTGAGGAAGGAATAAGTGAATTTCAAAGGCTAAGCTGCTTTGAACATTTATTTAAAGATGGCTGGAACATTTAATCCTAGAGACCTGCTCTCCTTCTCCTTTTTTCTCCCCTTCTGTTACCTCTTCACCTCTTCTTTGCTCCTTGGTTGAGCCCCCTGCTAGGAAAGTGCTAAATGGCAATATACTTAGAAGGTTTTTTTTTTTGAAGCAATTAAAAGAGAAGAGTTTGATATTTCCTGTTATAGAATTTTAAGAGGTAGATTTTGTGTTAAATTAGTACTTAGCACATTTCTTTTTGCTGTTTTAAAGCAATTTTTTCCCAATACAAATGACATACTAATCTCTATGTCATTTCTATTCATGAAGAAGCAACATTTGCACAGTGCTCGTTCATCCATGAATGCAGTTTGTAGCTAAACCACATAATGCCCGATGGTACTGTGCTGACAGGCACAGGAGAAACAGAACAGATTTTGTTTTCTGAAGATTGATCATTTATACATCAGTTGATAATTTTTTCTCCAGGTTGCTTCTTACATTGATGATGAGAAATTTTTTACTTTTGTAAGAAGCTATGGATTTCAATGAACCTCTGTCAGTACTGCAGACCTACCTACTCAATATCCCTTTTAATCTTGAGCAGCTTTTCCAGAAAAGATAAGAAGTAATATTGGTCCCTCATTTTAAAAGTAATATTGCTGAAAATAGTAAGGGTGGGGGTTGAGGTTTTGAGAAACAGTTTGTGAGTGACAACTTGTTCGTACAACTCTATCCTGGCCTGGCAAATTTTTAAGAAAACAGGGAGCCTTATTATGCATTTCTAATTTGGTTTTTTTTTTTTTTAATTTTTTATTTTTTATAAACATATATTTTTATCCCCAGGGGTACAGGTCTGTGAATCACCAGGTTTACACACTTCACAGCACTCACCAAAGCACATACCCTCCCCAATGTTAATTTGTGTTTTAATATTACTTTTCAATAAGTACTTTTACCAGCTTTTTACATTTAAATATAGTGTTTCTTTGTTATCAATCATCTTTGTTCCCTCCCTTGTGCCCTGTCTTCAATTGCTTGTTTTTGGTGTTCTATGAAATGTATAGTCTGACTTTCATTAGGTTGTTACCCTTCTCTCTGATTTTATTGAGATTCCTGCCATGAGTTAAAGATGGTAGTACAAAATAATTTGGTATAAGGCCTCTTTACATTCAATTTATTAAATTTATTTTATAGAGAATTAGTTTATATGTAATATGTTTGAGTGGATGTAAGTTTTATTTTAATGACTCCGTCTGTAGTGCGGAAGAGTTATTTGGTGGGTCCAGAAATAACTGATTTGAGAACTTCTGTGGGTCCCATATTCTGGTTATAATTGTTATATTCAGTGTGATTAAAAAAAAAAAAAGGATATGTTCTATTAACTACTCAGACCACAAGAATTAACTTGATTTATTTGGTTTGATAGGCTTCCTAAATTTTATAATGGGCTCCATCATAAGCATGTTAAATGAAACAAAGTCTTGTTATATTAACATAATTAAAAATTTTTTTGGTATAAGGCAGTTTTAGGAATAGTGACTCTATTTTCCACAATGATTGAAGGAGATGGTAGTATGAACAGTCCTAAATCATATTAGCTTTAGAATATCTTTATGGATATACTTGGTATATAGAGATTGTTAAGAATTCACTTCAAACAAAATACTGATGTCCTGCTGTGGGTTTAGTAACACAAGAGGGCCTGATGAACAGAATCTGTCCTTGTGTCTCAGTGTCAGCCCAAGTAACACTATCACGTTACTTCCTTTTTTTTTTTTTTTTTTTTAAAAGATCTTATTTGTCCATTTAGAGAGAGCAGAGGAAGGGGGAGAGGGAGAGGAAAAAAGTATTTCAAACAGGCTCCACGTAGAGCCTGACACAGGGCTTGATCTCATGACCCTGAAATCGTGATCTGAGCTGAAATCAAAAGCTAGATACTTAGCCAACTGAGCCACCCAGGTGACCCTCTCAATTACTCTTTATGTGTTTGATTTCAAGCTTTTCTGCTTCATTTGAAATAAAAAATACAGAGTAGGATGTCAACAAGGTAAACAGTTAAGCAGTTGCTGTAGGTGTTTCCATGAAACATGAAAGTGGGATTTGAAATGCCTTCAGGTAACCTGTGTGTTGTTGACAGCGGAGAGTAAACTCATCACTTTTGAAGTAGCACCCCGGTTTCAAAACACTGACTTCTACTTAAGTTGTTATTCTCACCTTCACTGTAATAGTGATCTTTAGGCTTTTCCTCTATAGGAATCAGTATGTTTATTGCTTAAGTAAATTCCTGATTTAGTTAGGTGGTGGGGAGAATCAGATTCGGAACACTGATAGTTAAGTAAGATAGTTAAGTAAGTACACTTATACATTTATAAGTGTATAAATGAAGATGAATTATTTTAAATAATTTTTTTACATTTAAAAATGTGTTTCATTTTTATTGTTGTCATGTGAATGTTCTATAATGTCAAGAAAATGATATATGTGGGTTATGCGACTTAAACATGTTCTTCATGTTTAAGAACTGCTTTTAATTATTGGATGAAATTTTGCCCTTATAGTTCCATTTTTCAAGGGTTACACACAAAATCATACATGGAAACCTATATACAAAGAAATAAAAGGTTATATATCCTATCTTTTCCTTCCTCCCTCTTTTTTGGAGATAGAATATATTTTTTATTGTTCAGGACTTTTTAAATCACTGCTGGAAACGTATTTTAATATCCATTAAGGTAGTTTTTCTATAATCAAGGTGAACTGTTGACTTTTGGTGGTGATGTCTTCCTTTTATTACAGTATTGTGATTATACCAGTTGGTTTATGAAAAGAGGTGGCTTGGTCAAGATGAATATATTCATTTAAAAATAACCATGAAGTTCTTTAAAAAACAAAACAAAACAATTGAACTTTGAAACTTGGGAAATTAACATTTGTAGAATGCATGTCAGTGGTTTGAGAAATTTTCCTAAGACCTCCCTTTTGATATCTTGAAATTTTTTTAGCAATCTTTATGTAGATCTGAGTCTTACCTCTTTCTCTTTTTTAATTAAAAATTTTTTTTTAGGATTTTATTTTTATTTGTCAGAGTGTATAAGCAGGGTGAGTGGTAGGCAGAGGGAGAAGCAGATTCCCCACTGAGCAAGGAGCCCCATGTGGGCCTAGATCCCAGGACCCCAGGATCATGACCTGAACTGAAGGCAGATGCTTCACTGACTGAGCCACCCAGGCATCCCTGAAGCCACCCCTCTTTAAGTCTTGCCTGATTTCTGCTCTCTGGGTCGGGGGAGATGCTCTCATTAGTAGCATTTGCTGATTTCTGTGGTATAAGACTTCCAACATGGCAGATTTTAGTTACTACATGATGTCGCTGGACACAGAGAATGGAAGTGACGGGCGCAGTCAGCTCTCACAAGCTGTTTGATTCCATCCCTACTCCTCCTTTCACATGATGATGAATCATGATTGATTTTGCACCGGGTGTTATTCTTGGACTGTGTTATAACATACCATGGGTAAAATATTTGTGACTATATAGCGTTATTGTGATATTCCAAACTAGAATACTGACCATGTGTAACTGCCTCTTATTTCTCTTTATCAGTTGGGTGCAAAGCTTTGGACATGAGGGGCTTGGATTATTACTGGACATTTTGGAAAGACTGATTACTGGCAAAATGTAAGTATATTGTTCATTTTTATTTTCAGTTAAGCTACATTTCTGTGTCCAATTATAATTCCAATACTGATATTTTTTATGCCAATGCAGACAAGAAAAAATTGTAAAGAAGAATCAGCATAAAGTTATACAGTGTCTAAAGGCTTTGATGAATACACAGGTATGTACATAGGTAGTTATATTGTATTCTTCACCAGTTCTTAGAGAATTTCTGTGAAATAGAGTTGTGTGTTATGAAATTTGTACTAAAGAGATGTACTGCTTTGATAAGCTTATGCGTAGATAGAGGACAGAATATTACATTGCATTGACTTCTAGTTTTGTATTAAATCAACCATCTCTCAACAGGAGAAACTTGAGAATTGAGTAGCATCTCTTGATGCTTAAATCCTCATGTGCACATTAATTCTCCCTTTCTACTCTCTTTTTGTTCTCCTCTCTGGCCATCCTTTCCTTTTCAAAGTATAGTATGAGTAAGTTTTGAAATCATACATGATAATCAGACATGGTCTGCAATAATACTTATTACCAAAGAATCAAGTTGGAAAGACAGTTTTTATAGTTGAGGAGCTTAAATCTGCAAGGAAATTAATATGAACCGATAGGAAACAGGTCCCAGAAATGGATCATTGATGTTTAATGTAAGTAATATTGAGACTAAAGGTAATAGGGCAGGTCTGCCGAGTTTGTAAATGTGTATCTGACAGTGTTTCCTTGTTTAATAGAATTTGTACTTTTAATTGTGGAAATTAGCTCTATCCCATGCCACGTCTTTAGCTTCAACATCTAAACATATCTACCTCATGATGGGTGCAGTAATGATAGGTATTTTAGTTGCCTTTAGACAGCAGGAGAGGAATTTTACCTACGGTGTTAGGATGATTTGAGTTTTAGAGCAAAACTGTCTGTATATTTCTGATTATTTTTTATTATTTTTGCATTAAAAAAATAAGCCTTTAGAAGACTACACCCTTAAGTACTGGTACTTAAATTATTAACATTCATATTTCTTTTTACTAAATATAGCAAAAGCTTATATTTTCTGATTATTTCTGTCTTATTTATTTTTCAGCATTTTCTTGAGCTGAGTTTTGTTTTTAACCAATGAAATATTTTTTTACCACCCTGCCTTCTCTAATCAGAGAAGATTTTCAAGCAGACTATCTGATGTAGAAATCTGCTCTATGTTGTTATATGTTCAAATATATTCTAGATTTGAACACGTTGTTCTGTAAGAATTAGATTCCAGGTATTGTGAATGATCTTGTGCATCATTCTTTGAATTTGAGAAAACCATAATTAAAGAGAGGTGAGGAGGTTTCTATAGACCATAGTAGTCCTGCTCGATTTGAGACTGAATTGGAGAGCGGGTAAACTTCCTGTATTTATGTTCTAAGTGATATAGTGTGTTCTCTTATAAGAGACTGCTTTTGCTTATAGTTTGTATCTGTGGAGCTAGAATATATTGTCTTTGTGTTGATTGCTATCACCTGTACTTACATGAATAAAAAGTTACTGATACTTGGAATTAGTATTCTAATGTCTGAATTCTAAAATTAATAATATATGAAATAATTTTTCAATAAAGACTCTCTTGGGACTTATTGATGATTTTTCATTTATCTCACTGTGCAGGATTTATAGGAGTTCTTTGAAGAATGGAAAAAATACAGGTTTTAAGAGAACAGTGGTACCTTATTAGGTACTAGTATTTCATTATTAATGTAATGAACAAATCTGGTAACAGGTTAAAGTGGATTTCATGTAATAAACTAGGCTAAATAATATTTTCTAAGTGGAAAAAGACTGAATATCGGGGGGAAACAAAGGGATGAGAAGTTAAATACTTTTGCATTAAAAGATAATTAGAACAGGACTTCATTCTGGTCAGTTAACTGTTTGAGTGTTGCTTTAAGGTGTGCACCTGCAGCGAAGGTGTTTTGCTCCTGAAGCCAGCCCCCTTACCAGTCTGGACCCTTCTCTTTGCTCCTGGGATTAACTCACCATAGGGAATTATTCAGCATCAGTATTCATGTCTCATTGATCATGCTCCACAGGGATCTAAGGTCTTCCCCTTCTCCCACTGAACACTCTTGCAGTGGCTTGAAATTCCATCTATTAGGTAATAATAGGTCTCAAGTAGAATGCAAAGGGAACCTGGCTGTAGTCTTCGGTTTAGAACACGTGAGTTTTCATATAAACCTGGGTGGGTCCTTGTCATTCAGTAGAGAGATAACCTTAGACCTTCCAAAATTTGTCACTGCCTCTAACCTTGTAATAGGCTTCATTTAATGCACTTTAGATGCTAGCACTGGTAAGTTGATGATTTGTCTCAGAGTCGACAGTTTTTGTTTGGTTTTGCTTTGATTTTTTTTTTTTTTTTAAATAACTGAACAAGAGTAATTTAATTCAAGTAGGCAGCAATTCTGTCTGTAGTTCTAGGTGCTCAGTAGTGCTAATCTGGCTTCATTCCAGCCTTAAAATGAGCACTACGTGCGTTTATATTAGCAAAGTCAGAATACTGCTGATGACGGACCTTCCAGGGGTTAGGGGGTGCTAATCAAAACTATGAAATCTGAGAATGCTCATATTCTGCTCTCCCCACATTAATGGTTTAGGGCTGGAGGGCTTCACAGAGAAGGTAGGGAGTATCATCTGGAGGAAATCGGTGTGCCTTGCCTTGAGTGGTTGGAAGAGCCACAGGATTCTGATTCCAGAGGTGCAGGCATTGGTTAAGGATGTCCGGGTGGGTGGGAAATAAAGGGGAAAATGCTTTACTCGGTCGGGTCGTCCTCAGTTTTCTTAGGACAGAGCCAGCCCTTTGGTTCTTGGTAATCATTGACTGATTGACTCTTTGAATTGGATCTAAGTGGTACTTTCTATGCTTCTGACAATTCCCTGGAATGATTATTAAAGAATGTTGTGGTTCTTGGCCCCATGCCTGCTTTCTTTTTTTTTATTTTTTGTTTCCAGTTATGAGACAGCCCAGGACATCACAAAACTGATCACTTCCTAACTGGTTTCACTGTCTGTTTGTAAACTTTTCCTTATCACCAATAAGAGGGGGAAGTTTCTCCAGAAAGCATATCTTGGGGCCCTTGGCCCCCGTGCTGGCACTGCTTCCTTCATACATACCTGTGTTCCTTAGAAAGCAGTCTAAAGCAAATGGGGTATTTTAGCACAGTTAACTAATGGCTTCTTTATATAAATGGCATGTGTGAGATAGGAATATTATAAATAAGCTTTCATTCTCACAGCATTTGGGTCTAAGCTTGTTATAGATTTAACTTTGATACTTATACCTTGTGTTAATTTTGAGTTAAGCCATAGTTCATATGTCTGTTATTGGGATTAAGGTTCTTTTTTGTGCTCAGTAGTAATTCTAATCAACCAATTTCTCACTCTTTAGAAAGATCCTCGGGGAGGCATGGAAGATAAATCGTATCGTTTTATTGCTTCTATTTATCCTCTGTTATTTGATACTTATCTTCCATAGATTGTAAGTGGGCCCTAAGAGATGTATACATCCTTAAATCAAAACACGAAGTCATTAACATGACTCCTTATCTTCTAATTGGATGTGACATCCTAGCAGTAGCAAACAAACTTTATCCTTGTCTGGCATCATCCCATTTATATAATGTGTTTACAACTGCATTGTCTTTCTGATGATAAAATATCATTCTGATTAGAATACTTCTGCTCCTCATGGCAGTTTCTACATGGTATCTGCCCAAATCATCTTTCAACTTGGGCCCATCTTAGGAACTCAGTGTTACTCTTTAGGTCTGCCCTGTTGTTACGTGGTTACCACATGTGGCTGTTGAGCACTTCTAGTGTGACTTGTCTGAATGGAGATGTGGTCTAAATAGAAAAAAGACACTGGATTTTGAATATGTAGCAAAGAAAAGAAATAAAATAATTAATGAATGTTTTATATTGACTCTGTTGAAATGATTATATTTTAGATATATTGGATTAATTTCATTAAAATTTTACTTTTGGCTTGGAAACCTGACATTGCCCCTGTGGTTCTCATTCTGTTGCTGTGGGATAGAGTTGATGTGTGTGGTTACTTGTGATAGTGTATCCCTTATCCACCTTCCTTCCCAGGAAAGCTCCTCATGCCCTCAGGGTCTGGTTCAGAAACAGACTGTTCATTTTGTGTGCTTGTGTTGGGAAATCTCAATTTTCCTCACTGCTTCTCCCTTTCTCCAGGGGGTTACTTATCTTACTTACTTAATAGTTATCAGTCCTACCATTATCAAATCACCTTTGAGAAGTTACTTAATATTTGCTTGACTCTCCTACTTCTTGATATGAATACTTTTATGAATTTTTATTCTTTTTAAATTTTTTATGATATTTATTTTCTGGCTTTTACTAAATGTGAAAATATATTATCCTATCAACTTTTTAAATAATGATGTTTCCTTTAGGGTGTTGTTAATTTTTTCAATAAACTGCTAACATTTAGCCTCTTATTTCCAAAATGTTTATAGTATGGCTTGGAAAGAATTATGAGTGAAGAGAGGAGTCTTTCTCTGTTAGCCAAAGCCATCGATCCCGAGCACCCAAGTATGATGACAGATGTGGTGAAACTCCTGTCTGCGGTATGCATTGTAGGAGAGGAAAGCATGTAAGTCTTCTCAACTCATTTCTCTAATACTATGTAACAGTATAATTTGATTTACCTAGTGTTTTCGTTATTCTAGACTGGAATTTATTGTTAATAAATGAATACAACTTAAGCAACTGATTTAGATTCATAATTGGCTGAACAGAAATGTTTGAGTAATAATTTCTCAGTATAGTAGTTCTAAGCTAACATGTTTCTACGAAAAACTGATTTTGTCATATTTATTTTAAAATGTTCCGATTTCAAACCCTAAACAAAAATTCTCAGTGAAGACGTAAAAAAAATATATATATGAATGGATCCTTTTTCTTACGTAATTTTGTTTTTCAGATAGAGTTAATTCAAATTCATGTATATTCCCTTATAAAAGCAAACATCATACTATTTGAAAATGTATTTATAACACAGATTTGAAAAGTGTTCTATGAAAGAATAGTACTTTACTGGTTGAGGGTGCATAGTCTGACCATAAAGTACATCCTGAAGTTTTAAACTTTAAACACATTATCCACATATGTTAAGGTTGTAACTAAAAGACTATTACATACATATTAACAGATAATTATAAAGATAAACCTTTTTTTTTTAAAGGTTGGGGTACTCATTATAAGATGCATTTAAAAATTATTATAAATGCCTTTTAAAAAGACTAAAGATAAAGGCACTTGTGATGATCACTAGGTGTTACATGTAAGCAATGAATCAATAAATTCTACTCCTGAAACCGCTATCATGCTATATGTTAGCTATCTGGAATTTAAATAAAAACTTGCAACAAAAACCAAACAGAAAGGATTAAGACAGTAGAAAATGGAACAACTAACAGAACAGAGAGAAATAGCCCTTTCATGAAGGCTGGGCAAAGCCCATAAGCCGAACCTTCTGCCAACATTTGAAACTTGTCCTTATGGTGAACCTGCTTGGGGGCTGAGGAGTGTTGGGCTGTCCCTGTCCAGTGTGGCCTCACCGGAGAGTCTGCAGGCCCCACTCTGGCCTCGCCCTCCAGCCGTCTGCACACACAGCTCCAGCGCGCCTCCATGGACGAGGAGGTCCCCAGCGGCAGCCCCAGCACATGAAGCCAGGCACAGCTTCAGCACATTCCCTTTCCCATTTTCAGAGTACCCTGTTAATTGTATCACAGGACCCTAAGAGTTTACTTATGGCTGGCACACTGGTTGCTCCTTGTGCTCCTTCCTCTCATTCCATCCTCCTCCTCCTCCTCCTCCTTTCCCTTCTTCTTTCTCGGTTCTTCTCCTTTCCTTCTTCTTCCTTCCTTACCTCTTTCTCCTTTCCTTCGTTCCTTCTTGTCCCTCTGCTTTCCCTCCTCTCTCTTTACCGTCTCTTTTTCCTTCTCTTTTTTTCACTACCTCCTTCCTCTACTCTGTATTTATCATTTCTTGACTTCCTAGGTTATCAAGATGATGAAGATAATGTTAACGGCCTACATGTCTGTGTCTACAAACGGAGTTTCTCCAGTGTGCTAGGTTGTGTTAACACACTGGTCTTTAAAGGAGTAACGGGTGTATTTCTTGTGTTGACTATAAATCCTTACTACGATGTATTTTTGGCTACCAGACTTCTTTATACTCAAAAGGAAGGATAGTATAGTGATTAAGAATGCCGAGACCATGCTTACCACACCGACTGTCTGATTTCAGATCCTTGCTCCACTTAGGAGATGGGAGACCTCAGACAAATTGCTTAACTCCCCCCCCTCCCCGTTTCCTAATCTGTAATAAGGGATAATAAAATCTACTTCATAGAACTATATACATTAAAAAGAGTTAATATTTGTAAACTGGTTTAAATAGTGCCTGATGCGTAGAAAGCACTTTATAAGTGTTTGATAAATAACCCTCATCATAAGGTTATTAGGAATAAATGAATAAAAACATGTAGCTAGTACTTGATACATGCTATGTACTTAGCTTTTAAAATGTTGCTTCTTGCTTAGGAGTAGTGATTCTGGAGTTCAGTAGATTAAGCAGTTGTAGTTAGGCATTTGGATTACTTGCTATTTGCAATTTAATTAATTTCAAAATTTCTGATAGCCTTGAAGAGGTTTTAGAAGCTTTAACATCAGCTGGAGAAGAAAGAAAAATTGACAGATTTTCACCTATTGTGGAAGGACTCCGACATGATTCAGTTCAACTGCAAGTAGGTTTCATGTCTAATCCTATGTACTGTTTTGTAACTGTTAGCTCACTGGCTTATATTCAAATATGAAAACCTGCATGTTGTCCAATATTTTATATTTCAAATAATGTATAGAATTCTAATAATGTATCTTATAGATGTAACTTGGCGTGTACCTATTATTATTTCCTTAGGTTATGTTCCTCGAAGCTGGCTTACTAGAGATCTCTATAAAACATACAATCATAGTCCATAAATTGTTTATTCTCAGTTAGTCTCATTAGTTGACTATTACAAATTTTAAGTTTGGGCAATTAAGTGAATTATGGCTTTTCATTGATCTATTAGTTTTTATGTTGGAAAATTAAGACTTTCCATAAATAATAATGAGACCAAGTTACACTGAGATTTTCAAAGATATTTAAATGTTTAAGTTCTCACAGTCACATTTAGACTTAACCATTATATTGTCCAAGCTGTATAACTAATATTCTTTTAATTTCTCCTTTAAAAAAAAAAAAAAAAAGAAGTTTTTTTTTAAATAACTGTAATTACTGTTGCAAGTATTGCTAATACCCTGAGTATCTTTAAGAAAATACTAGATACCTGACTCCCACTTCCCAATATTTTTAGAATTTAATTGGCGTGACCTGGCTTTTGGGATTTTTAAAGATTCTCAGATGATTCTAATGTGCAGCAATATTCAAAAACAAAGATGTACTAATAGCTATAAAGTAAATTTATTTCACACTTAATTAGTAAAAAAGTTAGTTGTGTTTTGTTTTGTTTTTTAAAGATTATTTATTTCATTTATTTGAAAGAGAGAGCACAGGTGAGAAGATGGAGAAGTTGGCTTCCCGCTGAGCCAGGAGCCTAGTGCCTGGGTTTGATCCCTTGGGATCATGACCTGAGCCAAAGACAGATGCCCAACTGATTGAGCCACCCAGTTGCCCCTAAAAAATTACAGTTTTAAATTTTATTTTAAAGCTCTGGGTAGCTTGACCTTCATATTGTTTCTCAGTGTGGTAGGAATAGAAAAACCAAATCTCCATGTTGAATTTTAAAATAAAATGGTATTTGATTTACCGGCTGAAAATCTTAAGGATAGTCAAATGAAAAAATTTACTGTGGCATTTCTAATGATGGCATTTGTGATGGTGATCTTCCCAATGACAGTCTTTGTGAATGGCTAGCCCAGACCCCTGCTTTCTCTGGGCGGCAGGGAGGCAGACCTGGAGATTTGAGTGTGTGGTCCCTGTTGCAGAAGTGTCAACACTGGAGCTTCTGGAAAAAAGTCCCGCCTGACTCGTCGGGGCTTGTCAGAGAGCATCGGAATGGGAGTCTGGGATTTGTTGTCCACTCTGATGTGGACCCCGCTCCTTCAGTTTTTTTGATCTGTGCTCTAGAGTCTTTTTGCTTATGCACCATGGGTCTCATTTCCCTTCTCTCATGTGGCTCCAGAGCTCCCATTTGCCACAAGCCCAAGGAAAAGCAAACTAAGAAGAAACTTTGTAGAGAAAAGAGGAACACTTACCTTGTCTGAATTTTCCTTTGGTAGCCAGGTTCCCTTTTACTCATAGAGTATTTGTACAAATAGCACCAGGTTATCAGATTCATTAATTTGTGTAGCATATTAGAGTTCATGTCCAATTCTTAAAATTTCACTTAGGCAATGTAATAATGACTTGTGAACATTATCGCCTAAATACTTCTTATGCTAATGTATACTTTTTTTTTTTCTTTTTAAAGATTTAATTTTTTTAATCTGAGAGTGAGAGGAAGTTAGGATGGGTTGAGGATGCATGGTGGGGGGGTGGCGGGTATGGAGCAGGGAGCTGGATGCGGGTCTCCATCCCAGAACCCTGGGATCATGACCTGAGCCAAAAGCAGACCCTTAACCAACCTAGCCACCCAGGTGCCCTTACTAGTGTGTACTTTTTGATCTAATAACACACATGTCCCTAGAGTGGGAGGGATGGTGTCTTGTGATGCAAGGACTAGAGTTGTGAGTCGCGCAGTTTGAATTTAAGCCGGATCCCTTGGCATCCTGGCTCTGTGACTCGGTCGGGATCATGCCCCAGACCACTTCTATGCTTCGGTTCTCTCACTTGTGAGAGAAGGACAATATTGATCACTACCTCATTGTGGATGTGGGGATTACATTGACTAACGTATTTAAAATGCTTAGTTTTTTTTTTGCCATAAATGTTGAGTAAATGCTAGCCTTACAAAGTAATTTTGTTAAATTAAAAACGAAGTCAGTGGAAAATGGAGATTGAAGGGGATCTTCCTTTTTTAGAAATATTAGCTGTGTGTTGATAGTAAAATTGTTACATAACTATAACTCAGCAGTTACACTCATGAACTAACCCAGATGAATGAAATGCAGGTTCATACACATCCCCATACCCATATTGTTATAGCAGCTTTATTTGTCATAGGCTCAAATTGGGAACAATCCAGATGTTCTTCAACAGGTGAATGGTTAAACTGTGGACACCAATACTGCAGAATATGTAGTATCGAAAAAGAATGAACTATTGATACACCCAACAACTTACATGAATCTCCAGGGAATTACCTTTCTTGAAAAATGCCAGTCCTGGATGGTTCCGTTTATATAGTAGCCTTGAAAGAACCAAGTTTTAGAGATGGAGAGCAGTTTAATGGTCGCCAGAGGTTTGGGATAGGGTCTGGGAAAGTATTGGGTGTGGCCATAAGTAAATGGCAGCAGAGAGTTGTGTGTGGTGACAGTTGTGCATCTTGATTGTGGTGATGGTGGCAAATTTGTACATACAGCGAACTTGCACAGAACCTTACTTAGACACACAAATGAGTGTAAGGCTGCTGAAATCTGAATAAGCTCTTGTGGGTTGTACTAATTTCAATTTCCTGGTTTTAATGTTACATTATAATTATGCAAGAAGTTACCATGGGGCAGAATATTGTGAAGAGTACCTAGGACCTACCTGTAAGTTTTTTCTTTTTGCAACTTTCTGTGTATGTACAGTTATTTCAGAATAAAAAGTTTAAAAAGACTTGGTAAAAGTGGGGTCCCAATTTGTTTGCAGCAGTATTATGGTCACTTAATATTTTAAAGCTCTGAAGAGGGGCACCTGGGTGGCTGTTGGTTGGTGTCTGCCTTTGGCTTCGGTTGTGATCCCAGGGTCCTGGGATCAAGTCCTGTGTTGGGCTTCCTGCTTGATGGGGAGGCTGCTTCTCCCTCTCCATCTGCCTCTTCCCTCTCCTTGTGCTCACTTGCTTTCAAAAATAAATAGATCAATCTTAAAGCTTTGAGGAAAAGGGTAAAGAATGTCTTGTTAAGAACAAAGCCATGTTTCATCTAGATAAATAACATGATTGACTCATTAATTGAAAGATGGCAATTACAACCTTAAAATTTTTGGTAACATGCATATGAAATTTGTTTTGACTATTGAGGTAGTCATGTTTAGCAATGGCTAAATGTTGAGGTAAACTTGTCTAACCTTGTAGGATTATCATTGATTATCATATGAACCTGAAGGCAAACTACATGTATCAAAAACGTTCCTGGGTATGTTTAGTCATTTCTGTTGGTCAATTACTCTCAATTTATTGAAGATGCTACCATTTGGAAAATAAATATCTATAAAATTCTCTGAAAGAGAATGGCCAGTTAAAAATTGAGAATGGATTATTAGCTTATAGAAGATACTAAGACTTGAAATTAAAATATATTTAAAGATTTGATGTAATTTTGAAATGATTCCTTTTTATAACCATTTTACTGAGATAAAATACACGTATCATAAAAGTTATCCACAAAAAGTGGACCGTCCTATATATTTGTATAATTAGAGTTGTACAATCTTATCTAGAACAATCAAGAACATTCTCTTACCCCTAAAAGAATCTCCTCACCCCCTCTCCCAATCCCTTTATTGTCACCTTGTAATACCCTCCTTCCCTTTAGCTCTAGGCAACTGCCAATCCACTATCTCTATAAATCTTCATATTCTGGATTTTTGAATAAATCATACAATATGGGGTCTTTTCTGACTGGTGCTCTCACTTACTATTTTCAGTGTTCGTTCTTGTTGAAATATGTATTACAACTTCATTTTTCCCCCTCCAAATATTAAGCTATTGCATGGATATTTCACATTGTTTATCAGTTGTCAGTTGGTGGAAATGTGAGTTGTTTCTTTTTGCCTTTTATGGATAATGCTACCTGTGAATATTGGTGGAGATGATTATATTTATTTATTTATTTATTTATTTATTTAAATGATTGCATGTTTGCCGTATTTAGTAAGGACTGGGGGCATGGCTAACAACAACATCTTCCTTAGATAGTTGTTGAAGTCAACCATTTGACTCAGTTCTTGAAAAATTTTACCAAGACATGGGTGGCTGCTTTTATTTGCTCTTTTGAAACTAATTGCCTTAGTTGTAAGTAATTATTTTTTTTTTAATGTTTAGTTATTTTCTGAAACACTAAAATGTCTTCATATGGGTTGTAAAGTTTAATTTTCATTGAAAATTCATTTAAAAGTTTATTTTACCATTATTTTTTTTTTCATTTTTTTGATATGTTCAGATTAAATTTCCATGTTCTTGAATAAATGATGGGAAGAATTTTAAAACTTTTTTTATTTTCCTACTCAACCTTTTTTTTCTGGGTCTTTACTCTTGAAGGAAAGTTTCCATTACTAAGCCTAAACTAGCAGGTGGAAAGCTTAAGTTAGGAGTTAAAGGTACTATTTTCCAGATAGCTAGTTAACTTAGGGAGTTCAGGGGTGGTGGGGAAGTAAGTAGATTGTCTTTCCTGGGATTGCTGGTTGTTCTCTCTTTCCTTTAAAAAAAATTAAGCAACTCTTCTTTTTGAGTGCTTCCGAATTTTCTGTAAGTAGAGTATATTTTAGAGCTAACTAGTTATCAATTTTCCTATTAAGCTCTAAGTGCCCATTTTACCATTACCTTTTAATTTATATTTATTGAAATGTACTAGTCTGGCTGATATTAGCAAGTGACCAAATTAAAAATAAAACTTGTTTATTGTTGAATAGAAGAGAACCCTATTGTTTGCTTTTAAATTGGAGGAAATGGAAGATAGTAAAATTGAAAAAATTCTCATTGTTCTTTTATGTATAACAAGGTACTATATAACAAAGTACTTTTTCAAGGAGGATTGTTAGATTTTCTTTTGAGTCTGATAATAATAATAATGAAGATAATGTGACTGCCCATGTTACTAGTAGAATTGAACATCTTTCATTCCTCCTACTCATATGGTATAGTAAGACAGTTAAAAAAAAAAAAAAAGTGAGTGTCACAAATAACCTAAAATTATTTTCAGGACTTAGGGAGTCTTCCTTCTCAGGAAAGAAAGTCTAATATAAATATCAGACTTAAATATATACTACTCTTCTCAAGTATATGAGAGAAGGGCTTTCAGAGTCAAACAGCATAATCCAGTATGGGTAATTGAAGCAGGAAATGTACTTACTGGGTACCTTAACAGAATTTTTGGCAGACCTAGGGAACTCCATGTGGATGATACTAGCCAGAAGTAATGTAGAAGTGCCAGACCACATCCGGGAATGTTCTAAGGGAAACTCCATGCCCAGCATTCTACGCTGGTTAACATGTGGCACACTAGGACACATTGCTGTGTTTCTGCCACAGCAGCAATCCTTGCCTCATGCGGCTCAGACAGTCACTCCTCATTTTGGCTCAGTCTTCCTTACTAAAAGAGGGTCCGAAGAAGTACAGGTAAGCCAGTCTCTAGTTTCAACCACATGTTGAATTTATCTGTTATTTTCATTTCTTTCCTTTTATTTTTCTTTTCTATGTGTGTCTTTTCTCTTCTCTTTTTAAAGCCATCCTTTGCTAGAGTATCAAACATGAGGTAGATTCTAAAGAGTTTTCCTAAACCCTTGATGTTGGTCATGGAACTGTTTTGAGTTGTGGTAGATTTTTGTCAGGAAAGGAATCAGAGTGGGAATCCTAGAGTTCTTTGGGTAGATGTTTGCTTTTCTGTGCATTTGTTCGCAGGCCTGTGGTGATGGCATGCTATGTTTTCCTATGGTGTCTTCCTCTCAGTCCTTTTGGACCCATGGGGGGAAGTATCGAGAACATGATTTTTACGTCACTTGTTAGTCTGTCGTAGTTTTACGGGTGCTGTGAGAAGACATGAATCCCTAGGTCAGCAACAAAGGACTTCATCACCCATAGCAACAGTAGTGTTTTCTATCAGCCTCAGTTTCCATTTGCAGCAGGTTGTGCTTCAGGAGAGAAACCCTGAGGATAGGAAATTCAAGTCTTACATCACGGGCAGTACTTATTCTGATGGTACAGAATATTTAATTATTTAATTAAGGCTGTTGGTCAGCCAGTCTCCAAGCAGCAGGTTGAGGCTAACCTGCAGTATGGACCCCAGCCAGGCCTTCCAGGTCCCAGATGGAATCAGCCGAACAAATCCCACAGACCATCAGGGTCTAACTTAGAACAACAGAATCTTAATTTTTTCTATTGATCTTTCCAGTTTGGCTGAGGTAGTCAGGTACAGAATGATGTATTAGTGATTGCACAGACTTCCCCTGGTTCAGCAAGAAGGAAATCCAGGACAATTCTTTTATCCATAACAACCCTAGTGAGTGAGCTGAAGCCGGGTGTTTTCCAGGGCCAGGGCAGTATCAATGGTAGTTTCAACCAAAATCAGGGACAGATATCTTACCTCCTTTTCTAATTGGGCAACTCCCATCATGGAGATAAATGCCTGCAGGGTACACATATATAGTTAATTTTTTCTGCAGGACCAATGGTAGCCTTAGTTTGGAGAGCCTTCATGGCTGTCTGAGGACTGAGCACTTGTGTTTGCTTAGATGCTTGTACATCTCTTAGAATCAGCTCTGAGGTGAAGGGCAACATTTTTAGAGAGACAAGCAAGTTAACACCTGGCTGCTTCAAAGCATATATAGTCTTGAAGGTCTACATGGTACTTCTGGAAGGAAAGTATTATTTGTAGTTATTGGGGTCCTCCAATGACCTTTATCAAACAGGCAGCTATTGGGTAATAGTGCTTTCACTGTGGCCTCCTACTGGCTGATAAACTGTAGGATGCTCAGTTCAGGATAAAATTGAGTCCAATCCTTGCTTTGGAGCATGTGAAGACTTGGTGGAGAGGCCAAGTTGTACTACAGGGGAGAAACTCTTGAGTTTAGAAAACCTTAATCTTTTTTAGTGGGTTGTAATTGTACCTGCCTTTTGCTCCAAAGAGATATTATCTTTATTATTCTGGACATGAAGCATGCCTACCTATTTGCTATTCAAATATCCTCGAAAAGAACAGTCAGAGGATGGCCCACCAGTGCCTCTACTTGCAATGCACCCAGAAATGTAAGAGACTCAGGGTGATTTGTCCAGTGGTGGAGAACAGACCACGAAACCTTCTCCTGTCAGCTTCTTGACTTTGCCTTCAGTCTGATCCTCTTGGTGTTTTTTTTTTTTTTCCTATAGATTCATTGCACCTTGATATAGGCTGAATAGAATGAAATCTTCATTTATTTTCGTTCATGTGATACTACGGAGTATTTTCCCTACCTTAATTACTGACTAAAGGGACAAGGGTGGTAGGTGATATCCTAGGACTCAGGGGACAGGGATGATTGGTATGTCTTTCTAGGATTCTCACAGTAGATACTGCTCTATCCTGGAAGGTATTTTTTAAAGAGACAAAAGGCAGAAATATAATTTAAGTCTTTGGTATCTCTAGAACTGTTATTAGAGGAAAGTCAAATTTCAAACACTTTCAGACACCTGGCATACACGTAGTCTTAACAAATATCTCATGGTTACATATTAAAGTGCATAAGGTATTCACATTTAGAGAACAGGAAGAAAAAGTGAAAGTGTCCTGTTGAATATGAAGTTGCATTTATAATACTTATGAATCATACAACTTGAAAACGATATTCTTGCTGAAACTTGCTTTGTAGAACAAGGCTATGTTAATCTGGGTCTTCTGAAAAGCAAGAGATTTAGTATGCATGGCACTGGGGGAAGGCCTTCTAGAGGGCCTGGAGAGGGCTGGGGGAGGTGGGGAGATGTTCAGCTCCCTGCAGACCTGATGGCAGGTGGAGGAGAGAAGGAAGGAGGGTTGAGGGAAGTGTCTTGGGCTGATGTGCACTTCCAGAAGAACTTGGCAGGCTTGTTTTGTCCTCAAGCCAAAGCCCCTTTGGCTTCCCATTTTATTATTCTTGCTGTGTGTTCAGACATTGGCTGGGAAAGGCCCGTGGGGACTGTGGCCTCAGCTCACCTGTTGTGATGGATTTCACAGGGTAGCAGCTGGGGCTGGGCTGTTGGTCATTTATACTCTCTGTAGCCAGAGATTGAGAATTGCATTCCTGTGGCTGCCGCAAAGTCAGTTTTTTTTTTTTTTTAAAGTCAGTTTTTCTTAAAAACAAAACCGAAACAAAACAAAACTTCTTCAATTTCTGTATTTCATTGAGTTCGATAACAAATAGATATTTGTAAAATTGATTGGGTCACATTTTCTTATGTCTCGGTAAGTAGGAACAATTACCTTTAATGGAATATAGTCACTGTACTCTGAAATTTGTTACTGGGTAATGATTGAGAAATACGACATTGAAACAAATTATAGGTTACAGTGACTTTTTAGATATAGTCAAGTTTATGCTTCTCTTTCTTTTTGTTTCCTGTACCCCTTCAATGCTCAAAATATCCCCAGGTTTAATTTTGCTTGAGACCAAACAGAGGTCTTACTATAATGAATAGTCATATCTTAATTTATTATTTCTTTTTGTTTCAAATATCTCCACTTCCCCCTGCCCTGCCAAATTACTAACCAAAGTTATTTTCAGTTTCAAGTAACTTACCCTCACATGTAATGAAGAACCAAATAAAGAACAAAGATGTTAGCAAGATTTTATATTTAGGACCAGTGTTGGGGCATCCTAGAAGGATGCAGAGATCAGTTTGTTTTAATCCCTCTCTGTTTTGACTACTTTTACTGAGGTTTACATCAGTAGGATTAATATATCAATATAAATCCAAATGCTAAATGCATTGAAATGGACTGGTAAATAATATGCCATTAAACTAAGACGTTAGAGAAACACAGTGGAATAATAGTCTAATGTGAACTCACGCTGTCCTAGGGAGCACACATCTAAGCATAAATTCGTGGTGGAAATTTTTGTCTAGAACATACAGCCAATTTTCTGAGCTGACATAATAAATTTCTTCACTTACGCTACAGTAGATCACCAGAAAGATAAACTTACCTCATGCTTCAAAGGTAACTGCATAGAGTTTCATAATTAAGAGGTCAATTAGTTAATTGTTCAGCGACTGCTGTGCATTGAGTTATACAAGAGCTATACAGGAAGTATGTCCTGCCTGGGCCACCTGTACAGATCAGTCGCTTAAGCGTCTGCCTTTGGCTTAGGTCATGATCCAGGGCCTTGGGATCTAACCCCACACATCCCAGTCGCTGCTCAGCGGGGAGCCTCCTTCTCTCTCTCCCTCTGCCCCCCCCCACTGTGTTTTTTCTCTCTCTCTCAAATAAATAAATAAATAAATAAATAAATAAATAAAATTTTTAAGAAAAGTATACGCCTGCCCTTAAGAAGCTTATACTTGGGAATCTAAGGCAAGCTTATGTTTCGTAAGTAAAATGCAGTAGGAGGAGTTCTAGCAAAATGCATGGGAGGACACAGAAGAAATGAATGCTGTCACAGTGGGGAGTGTTTGAATAAATATTTAAAAATCTGTTTGTTTTCCCAATATTCCCATTCATATAAATTATAGCTTTTTGAATTCTGCGCTTTATTTTCTGTGTTTGTATGGAAATTATGCAGTTACCTCACGCTCTGATTTGTTCTCTTACTGTGTCGATCATTTGCAGAATACTCAATTGGAAATCTAAATAAAATTTAAAAAGAACTTTACATCTGCTGATCTACTTTACTGTTTCTGTGTTTGTCTGCTTAATGTAGGCTGGTTAGTTTTTATTCTGAATTAACGCGTGTGCTTTTTAAATTCTTTGGAGTTTCTTTGCACTAGCGGCAAACTGTTTCTCTGTAAGCCTCATTTACTCATTTTAACTTGATAAATATGGAATTTGATTGTACAAAGAGAGACAGATGATTTCTGCTGTGGGGTAGGGAAGATGAATAGCAGACTATGTTGTATCTTCCAGGCCCAGATAATAATAATTATTCGCAGATTCTGATAGAATTTTTATGTATGTACTTGACTGGTACTTGTTTACAGTGTGAATTTAGGTTATAAAGCTGATACATTTTCAGCGTCGTATAGTCATCCTTTTATTTGTAAAAACATCTACTTGTGTTCAGGATGAACATGTTGACCAAAGTGTGAGCTTTCTAAAGAATAGTCTTGTCAGATACCTTCTCAGCACAGTCGCTGAGAAAGCATTTGCTCTGGTGGCCTTCGAACAAATTGGATGAGCTCTATGTTTGAGCCTCCAGGCATCACACATGTTACGGTACCTTGCATTTTGTGCTTCACTTTCATCTGAAAGGGTCAAAGGTTTTTGCGTCAAAGTTTAAAAATGCATAAAGTATTTATTTTTTCTCATCTTTGCATTGAGCATGGTGTCAGGGGTAAGTAAAATTATGTACTGGAGGAAATTTAGGTGATGGGTATTCACAGATGAAGAAACCTGACTGTTTTCAAGGGCAGAAAGCTACTTTGCTGATGAAGTGTCGGAGATAGTGGCATGTTCCTTTCTTTGTCTTGCTCATTAACCTCTTTCTAGGTCTAATGATTTTTCTTTGATCATTTGCCTTGTTCCTGAGATTGCCTTTGACCAGATCTATTCCTCATATTGACTATCTTTGAGATTTCTGTTTACGGTTTATTTACTTTGCCCCCTGTTGTGTGTCTGTGCCTTCTAGTTTACTGCATTGCTGACATTTGTTCCACTATTTGTAATTACACTCTGGCTGCTCATTTTCCTTGGCTTGGTCTGTGGGCTTGGCAGGTCCTAGTCCTTGCAGTACACCTTCTGTTTGCTGCTGCTCTTGAGGGAACCTTCAACTCTCCTAAGCCCTAGATGGACACTGGTGCGCGTGAGCACATGTGTGCACCACGCTCGCACGCAAGCACGCACACACCCTTCCAGCTACAAATTATGCTAAAGACGTTTTTTCTCACGTGAGGTTCCTTCTTGGTAACTGAGACAAGAATAACAAAATGAGCTTGCAGTATCTGCTTTCCAAATCATTAGAACTGAGTCCATGATTTAACACCTAAAGAGAAGTGTCATATATGCTGAGACTAAAGGTTAACAAGCAGCATTCCAAAAGCATAAAGATGAGTTTGGAGGAAGGAGACTATTTTAGTGCCGATCATCTTGGTTGCACATGGTACATATGAGAAGGCAGGTGTTTTCCTACTTGGGACAACAACTCTGTCTCTTTATAAGAAACTGTTCTTGTCAAGTCACCAATTGGCCTAATGCAGTGGTAATTTATTAGTCATCTTAGCTGACCTATTAGAGCCTCTGACTCAGTTAATCATTCTCTCTGTTGAGACTGTTTCCTCCCATAAGTCCTGGGCACCCAAGTTTCCTTTTTCTTCTACCTCACTGATGCCTTTTAACTTTATTTCCCCAGCCTTTAAAACAAAGCCTGCAACTGAAGTGTCCCATCAGCTCCTGTACCTCTTTTCTCTCTGCTACTACTGGGTGGTTCCACCTAAGACCGTGAGTTCCACATAAGACCGTGCAGTTGTTGTGGTCATGTTTTTCTTGAACTTGGGTCCCCTATAGCCAGTTTCCTTCTCCACTTTTTTCAGGGCTGCTCACTAAAGATATTTCTAACTTAACATCTCTAAAACACAGCTCCCCTGATCTGTCTTCCCAAGCTTCTTTTTCCCATCTCAATGAATGCTTTATTTTCCACTCTGATCAACGATAATCCCATCCTTCCGATTGCCCAGGCCAAAAACCTTGGAGTCAGTCTTAACTCTTCATCTCTGAGAGTGATTTCTGTCTTTTTCCATGGCTGTATCCCTAGCACTTAGAAGTGCTTAGTGGGCACCAATAAAATAGGCTTGGAGGGAATGAAATGGTTGAGCAGGTACCCAGGGAACTCTGTATTTTGATGTTCAAACATAGACACTTTAAATTAGGATGTTTCCAGGAGGGCAGAAGCTCTTAGTTTTCTCACCCTCATCTATTCCACAGGGAAGTACATTTTGTGATGCTGTTGAAACAATATTTTAAATGCAAATTAATAAAGATTATAAAGGCTACATTTTTGAAACCTCAAGCAGCATGGGAATTGTTTGTGATGAATATCACAGTGCCATTATTTTCTTGAGCTTCTGTTAATATCTCCAGCAGACACAGTCTAGGTACCCACTAACTAGTTTTTTTTTTTTTTTAATGAATGAATGAGTCCTAATGTACATCTATTTTTTATTTTTTTAGAAGAAATTGTGCTTGGGTCAGAGGGAGAGGGAAGAGAGAATCTTAAGCAGGCTCCATGCTCAGCAAGGAGCTGGATATGGGGTTCTATCTCATGATCATGAGATCGTGACCTGAGCCAAAATCAAAGACTCAGACGTTTAACCAACTGAACCACACAAGACCCCTCCTAATATACATTTCAATCTCAGAATTTTAAAAGCAGAATTTATCCTATTCTCTAAAACCTCTTTCTCTCCTTACATTTTATAGCTCTGTTAGTGGTATTACCTCCTATTTAGTTGAAGAACAGAGGTGAGGAGGCTCTTCTGAATGCTTCTGAGTCAACTCCATGTCCACCCAGCCATCAAATTCTATCAGTTTCTCTCACATTTTTAATGTTCAAGCTCTTGTCATTGTTCACTCAAGTTGCTTCTACAACAGCTTCTTAACTTACACTGCTCCCTCCACTATTCCCTCTCCTTTACCTTGTGGTTTCCCCTGTTTCCAGCTGCGCCTGAATTTTCTGACTTGGCACATGCAGCTGTGCCTCACCTGGCCTGTCTTCTTGTCCTGCCTCACTTCTTGTGACTCCTTGCACTGCTCTCTCCCTTCTCATCCTCACAAACTGCTCAGGAAATCAGAATTCCTTGTAGTTCAATGGAAGGTCCCATGTCCTCTAACAGGTTCATTCTTTAGCTGTTTTGAACATCTCACCTCAGTCCTTCTTTATCCCTAAGGGCCTATGCTTTTACCCAGCTGTCCGTGTCTTCAGTTTCTCCACATTCCTGCTGTATATGGACCATCTCTCTTCTACGTGGTATATTTCTACCATTGTATCTATCTTCATGAGGGTAGGCAGGTATATCTCATTTACCTGCATAGTTCCTGCTGTGTGTAGTAACTGATTTCAATGACATAGATGCTATATTGGCACCTGCTTCTGCTAGTATGCTGTTTATATGAAATTCTAAGATCAAATGAGTCTGTGTATCTCAGTATACATGCTAAAAACCTAGAAGGAACTCTTTGATCTTTATCTTGATAATAGAATTACTTTTCTGTAAGGAAACACTACATTTTGCTGTATGCTTGCATATGTTCATAGACATATATTGACATGGCATTGATTAAAGAGTGGTTATAAGTCATAATAATGGCAGATTACCATTAGAATTGGAAGGGATTTTAGAAAATTAACTTCATTATTTCAGCTTAAATCAATTTTCTGTTTTTCCTTTTATAGGAAATTGCCATTTAGGGTGTTTCCTAGAAATACTTTGGTTTATCCTTTTCCCTTCTTTCTCTTCAATTTCAGGCTGCTATTGTTCTGCATGTATTTCCTTTACATTTAAGTCCTATTTCCTGCTAATTTTTTATGCTGCTTATTTTTGCTGCTTTGAGTTGTCTATAATTCACGTCTTTTCCAGAAACCTAGTGAATAATACTAATTTAATTGCTCTGAATGTAGAGAAACATAATTTAAATATCCTTTGAGATCTTTTAAAACTATATACTACTACTGAAAAACTATTTTTGTGGTTACCAGGTAATGATTGGCATGGAGGTAGAAAGAAAGCGTCTTAAACTTTGTGATGTGAGCCAGTTATAGCTGAATGAATGTGTAGTGGAAAGGTCATCTTCATTTTAAGTTTATTCTTTTTTTATTTTAAATGTCTCCCTTTCCCTTATTTATCTTCTGGCACATTTCCTTCCTCCAGTTTAAATAGTCTTAAGTTTTGACAGTAGAGGCGTGCTGGTCAGATTTTAGTATTTAGACATCAAATACAATAATTACGATATATTTCAACCAGCAGGACCTAAGACCCCTGTCGGTATCTTAATCCAAAAAAAGCATTTTAAATTCATATAAACCTTGCCTTAAGGGATGGAGAAAGGACAATTTAGGGAACAGCATGAGGTTAAACATATTGATCAGTAAGCCAGTCATTCTTGTTAGACTCGGGTAGAATGCAGACTTAGAAAATAACATCATCATCATTAACAAAGAATACTTTGCTTTTCTTAGAGATGATCACTTCTGCCTCCGATCTCTTTTCCTTTGATTATATGGATTTCAGACAATGAAAGATAAATTTCAGCCAGGCGCTTAAAAAAAAAAAAAAAGATCCACTTTGAAATTTGGAGTGTTAAATAACTGGAAAATACAGTGATTTTTGCACTTTCATCATTGAAGGTGTATACCAAAGAATTTAATTAGTTATGTAATTTCTTTATACCTTCGGAATAAACATGACATATATTATTTTTGAATTTTTGCCAAAGTGTTTGAACCATTGCCTGGTTAATTCTAATTAATTGTGCCATGATTGTGAGATAGGGTTTTGTTGTAACAACCCCATTAACCAGATTCAGGACAATTACTGACCTTCAGGTGTTGGAAATTTTGGGTTTTTCTTGATGAATGGCAAGTTACCATTGTATTTTAGGTAAGTATTTTATATCCAGTAGAGATCTATAATTTTTCAACTAGGGTGTTCAGCTTTGTGTTGTATGTGCATGGAATGATATTTTTGGACAAGAACTTAACTTTCGGGTAGACTGAATTTTTTATGGAATGGTACCAGTGCCTAATGTTTCTCTCTCTTAATCCACAAGAACTCCCAAACAAATGGAAAATTAAACAAACAAACAAACAAACAAAAACTTCACTGAAACGATATTTCTTACTTAATTTGTAATTGACTAAAATAATTTACATATAGATTATTGTTTTAATAGGTTCTCCCCCAAAGGAAGATACTTCATTCTTGGAACAAAACCTTGATATTTCAGTTCTATGACTCTTTTCTTTAATGTTGGAATCTGAGCCTTCGTCTCACTGTGCAATCTATTGTAGGTAGCATGTATGCAGCTCATCAATGCCCTTGTTACTTCTCCTGATGATTTGGACTTCAGGCTTCACATCAGAAATGAATTTATGCGTTGTGGATTGAAAGACATCTTGCCAGTAAGTGCCCTGCAGTCTCCTTATTAATATTTAAATTAGAGGAGTACTTGAATAGGGGGAAATTTAGATAAATTACCTTCAAGAATAATTTATCTGTGGGGGAAAAAAGGCTCGAGTATAAAAATTTGTGAAATATAGATAAGATGTGAGTATTATTTAACACTTTAAGTGTTTGAATGCTATAAATCCAGCCAAATGGTTGGCTTGTTGTTTGTGTTTTTCATTAACTTTTTTTGCATTATTAAAAAGAAAACCGTTGATTGCCATTTCTATTTAATATCTCTAGAATTTAAAACGTATGAGGAATGATGGCCTGGATATCCAACTTAAAGTGTTTGATGAGCATAAGGAAGAAGATTTGCTTGAGTTCTCTCATCGCCTCGATGATATTAGAGCTGAACTTGAATATCCTTTTGTTCTGAAATTAGTGAAATATGAAAAATTCTTGCTAACCCCCAAATAACCAGTCTTCACTCCCCGAAATATTAAACTTCTGAAGCCGTTTCGATATAAACAGTATAAAGTCAAACCTTTATGAATCAGACTGATTTTTATATAAACTTTTCTAATTAGTTTAATTTGTGTATTTCTGAGTACATGCATATGTAAATCAATGTTACAACCTACAGATGGATTTTGTTAGGCCTTGTGTGTGTGTGTGTGTGTGTACACACACTACCTGTTTTTTCTTTTCATGTTTGGCAGCTCCTCTCCTTTAGTGCTTTCCAGCATTAGGAGAAGGGTGTCGTTAGCTTGCTTGTTGGCTCCTGCCCTACACCTTGGGGGAACACTCACATGGCCTCTGTTAACTCTGTGTGCTTTTCCAGAAATCCACCAGGTTCCTGTCCTCTGCTGGGGCTACTTCATGGTGGATAATGCCTGGCACCAGCACTATTGGTAAAAAAAATTTAATATGGTATTTACAACCAGTTGCCTCTTACTCTTGTCTCCAGCAACGTCTTGGCTTGAGAGAGGCAAATGGTTGGAGTTTGATGGTGGAGGAGAAGCCAGGGAGTGTCAGGTCAAGTTGTCATTTGCAAACTTGTTTTCCTCTACTTTGAAACCTAGAGACCTGTGTTTTATTTGATGTTAAGTATACATGATGCCCACTTTAGACTAAGGCACATAATAGTCTTTAGAAGCTTTACAGAGTAGATTCTGTGCTATGTTATTAGAGTTGTTTGGTGTAAAGGATGAATAAATTCGTGTATTCCTTAATCAGTTTACTGAAGCATATGATATTTACAACATGGTGTGGAACTCAGTTAAGGAAACTAGAGCGGAAGGATATTTCATTTCTATTCTTCAGCATCTTTTGCTGATTCGAAATGATTATTTTATAAGGTAAGAGGAATTATTTTGTAAGGTAAGAAGAAGCTATGTTCTAATGTTTTCTTTCACTAACGAAATTCTATTGATTGTGAAAATCTCCTGATGTTTGGTTTGGGCAAGCAAATAATTTTCAGATACTTATTTATGCCGTAATACTGACTTATGGGTGTATATTTAGACAGGTCACGGTAAAATGATATTACTGTTATGTTTTAAGCTCCAGCAGATTCTTGGTAATAAGTTTTCATCTGAATAAAAATACGCACTAGCAACAAATTACTAATTTATCATGTGATGGATACTATTTTCTATTTAGTGTTTAGGTGGTAGGAGTGATGTTGATAAGTTTCTTTATATAAGTTACATGAAGGGTACTAAACATTGCTTTTATTAGTGTTTAAGTAACTAGCAAGTGTCTTGATAATACAGTTGCATCTAATGTTGCTAATATCTCAGAGAAGCTAGACAAATGACATTTCAAGTTTGATTATATCCTAGCCATCTTGAGCTTAACAGATTGTTTATCTCATCTGTATGTTGTCTATCTGTAGCTGTGTGAAGATATTAGCACCTAAGTTGATTGGTTGTTGCGAAGATGGAATATAGTAGCCTGGGTAAATCTCCTAGCCAAATATCTGCCACATGTTGTATCCTGAATAAATGCTCTCTATATCCTCTTGTAACCTTGTTACTAGTAGTTTTATGAGGGAAGCCAAGATCCTTGAATTTAATTTTTTTTTTTTTTTTTTTTTTTGTCGCCTTTAATTTAGCTTTCCTGAAATTTCATTCTCAAGTCCTTTGGGCAATAAGTATTTTCTTACTCTAATTTCATGTAGAAGAATTTGCTAGACATGTCTCATTGACGCCGTGTCCTCTGGGTGATGTCAGAGGGTATAATTCTGGCTTTTTATATAACTGACAAGTGAATAGAGTAAGAGTCAAAAAAAGAAAAAAAGGTAAAACTTTAGGTTCTTTGGGATAAGTATAGATCATTAATCTTATCTTCTTTTGTAAATACTAATGTAAAATATTAATATATGGATCAAAATATTAATGAAAATACTAATAATTTGATTAAAAATATCGATACATGGATTAAACAATATTTTTAAATATCAGAGGTACCTTGCTGGTAATTATACTACTATTTTTTCCCTAATATTCTTAAAAATAAAATTGAAACTTCCATTTACTCTAAAGTACCCCATCCTTTTCTTGATTCCCGTATGATTGGTTCGGTCAACCTCCAATTGTTCACTGCTGTTTGAGTTTTCAAGAATTAAAGAATATTATTTACTTTCAAAGTTTTCCATGTCTTAGTGCTGCTAGGGGGGTTATATCTTATTTTTGATCCTTTCATTTTAACCTAATCCTTTAATCTGTGCTTCAAGAGCATAGGCGGTTGTGTCTACCTTTAAAGCAGATTGAAAAGTGCAACTCTCCTAGGACCTGCTCAGGCAATTCTATCACTTCAGTAGAATTAAGAGTCTCAGAAAAGTATTAAACCATAGTATCCCCAGAGCAACATTAGTGAGGTATAGAATGTTAGTTATTTTGGTCATTTTTCAAGTATCATATTTTTAATTTGATACTTAACCATGCTTCATTCTTCCTTGACTCTTTAAGCCCCAAGACCTTGGTCTTTGTTCCAGATACGGTCCCTGTGAAGGCATCGCTCTTCCTATGCCTGCTCTACTCAACACAGTTCCATCCATTTTTTTTGCCCATATTCTCAAATTCTCATAGGTATTTGTTATTGTTATTTATTCTAATAGAGAATATATTTTTATTATAAGGTTGAGTCAGTTTAGGGTCACTTAAGTTTTCATATATTCATTTAAAAATTATTTAACTTTTTATTTACAGTGAAATTTTCATTTAGTGGTGTGCAGGTCTATGGATCTTGCTCTTTCGGTTTTAGCTTCATTTTTTTGGTTTTCCCACTCTTAGAAGGACCTGGCTTATACCTTTTAGAAATCCTTGATTATTGGAACATTTTTTTTGTTTACTGAACATTCTAAAAACATATTGATATTTTTTAAAAGTTTTTATAAGTGACATTATTTTAGAATGCAAGTTATTCCCATTTAAAAGAATTAGTGGATTGGGAAATTAGAAATTTTGCTCACCTTCTCATTTGGAACATTTGTTCCTCTTGGAACAAGAGGACATTTTACTGAAATGGAACTCGATTGGAGACTGTACATGAAAGGTAGCTCCTGACCCCAAGAAAAATGAAATGCCGAAAGATAATTGGAGGGTGGAGTAGAAGATCAAATCCGCTTTTGTAACAAATACTCAATGGCTTACATGTGCAAAACATTCTGCTAGTGGTATGTGCATGGGAGATAATTTGGTATTTGGTAAAAATACTAAAGAGAAAGTGAAGATGATTTTAAAATTCCTACAACAAAAATGATGTATCAGTGAAGTAATGGCAGTTTATGTTCATCCCTTAATTAGGTTATTCACATATTCCTCTGACATAGTCACTAACTCACCTATATTGCTCATGGAGATTATTTTCTAGATTTATTTGTCTGGAATCCAGAAGTACATTATTTTATTTTGTTTTGTTAGTGTTGCCTTTAAAGAGGTTTTGCATGAAATTTCAGCTGCTTTGTAAATGAGTTTATCATCGGGAGCTGTGGAGTGAGAAAACATACTGAAATTATGATTTAAAAAAAAAGAAAGGCCACAAAATTGCCTATGTTAATTTAAAACCCATTCATATTAAAACAACACTAGGATAGGAATGCCTGGGTGGCTGAGTCAATTGAGCATCTGACTTTAGCTCGGGACATGATCTCAGTCAGGGTCCTGGGATTGAGCCCCCTCTGAGTCAGGCTCCCTGTCCAGCAGGGAGTCTGCTTCTCCTTCTAACTCTGCCCCTTCTCCTCTTTCTCTAGACCTCTCTCTCTCTCTCCTTCTCTCAAATCAATAAATAAAATCTTAAAAAAGCCAACACTCGGATAGCATTGAATAAGAGGAAAAAGGAATAAAATGTTTTCATCTCATCTCAGTTTTCAAATGTGATGTATAAGTGTGTGCAGTTTTTGCAGTTTAACTGAAAATGTGGTTGGTTATTATGGCAACACATTAGGGAATGGGAGATTACTTTTTTAAGAAAAGTTTAGCATATTGAGGAAAGGATTAGTAATATTATCTTGCTTTGATATGTACCCATGAAGAGTGTCTTAAAACATTTTTAGTTTATGACAGTCCATGACCATTTGTCATCTTTGCTAATGCTGTGAATTTTATTCGGCATTATGGGTCATTTATTAGATGTGAAATAAGTAGGTGAAGGACAAGTAGGTCACGGTGTCTAGGGAAGAGATGCTCAAATGACTAGAGACACCATCCCATACATGATGAGAAAGATTTGGCGAGGAAATGTGTGCCAGAAGTCATTGAGGGAAGAAATAAGTCTTGGTGCTGGCTGGGGATGAAGGACTGACCTCACTGAGATTGCACCTACCCTTTCTGTCACTTTAGTTTGGTTTTGTCACTGTAATCTGCTGGATATTTCTTTTAAATTTGTTGGCTTAAGTTTTAAGGGACGTTCTTTTGCTTACTACAAACAGGTGGACTGAAAACATGATCCCAATTGGGGATTGTAGTTAAACTTTAATTTTTGGACCAAAAAATGGTATACTAGATTTTTTCAGTTGTCTTTTGAGTAAGAAGTATTCATTTGGTACTTATGATTTACAGTATCAGTTTTTAATTGGACTCCGCAAACATTCTAAAAATAGTGTACTGTATAGTTTTAAGAACCTTTTAGAGAATTTTTTTTGGAGAAAAAGGTATGTGTTTGCCTCATGTTAATAAAATGAATAGTGATAGCTATGGTATAGTGGCAGGTTGATCTCTTTTGAGGACTGCTTTTAAGCACATATCACGTCATCTTACTATTCCTTTTTATTGTTAACTAATTAAGTCAAGGTTCTGATTTTTGTAAGCAAATTATCATTAACGCATTCTATCTGCTAAAAGAACAAAAATGTATTCTCTTAAGATCATTAGAAGGAAAGCAATGCCTGTTGAATTTCCTCTCTCATGTTAAATCTGACATGTCAATTGTTGAAACTGCAGAGGTATATTACTGAACTTAAAATGAGCTTACCAAACTGCTTTGATGGAGAGTTACAACAATGACCTGGATGTCCATTCATTATTCTTCTTGGTTTTAGGCAACAATACTTCAAATTAATTGATGAGTGTATATCTCAGATTGTATTGCATAGAGATGGGATGGATCCAGACTTCACATATCGAAAAAGACTAGATTTAGATTTAAGTCACTTTGTCGGTGAGTATTTCTCCTTTATTTAAACGGAAATCTTTTATTATCCCTTAACCTGCAGGTCAGCTCTGCAGCATTGGTTCTCATCATGTGACCTGTAGAGCCCCGAGAGCCCTCAATACCCTCCCTCTCAGGGGATCTTAAGGATCCAAAATTGCCTTTGCCATTGTGTTGATACTTGTGCTGGTGATGAAACAAAAGTGGATCAAACTGCTGGCCCATGGTTAGCAATCAAGGCCTTGACACCAAATTGTGTTAGTAGCTATCATATTCCTCATGCTGAGTAAAACAAAACAATGAAAACTGCCATATTTTACTTGAGTGTCTTTGATAACTCATAACTGAAAAACATTTTGTTAAAAATCTAACCCTTGAGTACACATTACTTTAATATCCCCTAAGACAAAACGTCTTGTCTTTACACATTTAGCACTTCCACGTCCCCAAGTTCAATGAGCACATAGCTGTGGATTTGCTTGAATTGCAAGCTGAATTGGTTGATTTTTACTTTGAAGGAATGATTGTCATGAAAAGCTAGGGCTACTCAGGCGTGATTGTTTTGGCACATACTTTTTAAAAAAAGAAAAGCAGGTCTGTGATGTCAGGGAAAACAACTGCTAGAATTTGTTACCAATGATCAAATTCTAGCTTTCAAGTAAAAATTTGAGTTTTGGAAAACCTGAATCTGCTACTGTTAGCTTGACAGCTTCCCTGTACTCAAATTTGTTTCTGATTAAATCAGTGGTGATTATTTTGATATCATACGATGAGATGTGTCAGTGTTTGGAGACTCTGCAAACCATTCTTTTCTGAATTCCAGTGCCTGATAACCAATTCTGCATGGGTAAAGAATTCATGGATTTTAAAGTTAGAGAACAAAATAATCATTGATATGTGATTCCACATAGCAACTAATGTGGAAAGAGTATGTGTATGTCAAATTTTGGCATGGCATGAAAAAAGAATATCCCTTATTTGAGTGAGCTGGTTTTTTTCTTCATAGGATATTTGAGTCTGGGAAGAGGTATGGAATGTATAAAATGAGAAAGAAAAGAGTTAATATTAGTGGTACTGATAAAGAAAGTACTTATTTCTCTCCACAGGAGAGAAGCAATAAGTTCCTGATAGTGGGAGGGACAGAGAAATAAGGAAAAACATGAATACGAAGCAAACTAAAATGTGGAGCAATTTTGAATAGTATCTGAAAATCAAGTTTGTTCTACCTAACGATTAGGAATGCTTTTACTTGAGTAGATGAGAGGTTTTAGACATTGAACCCTTGAGAAGGAAATAGACACCATGACTACTACTTGGCTCTATGAGTGAAACATATTTACTTAGTTACAACAAATACATTGTATGTGTTGATTTTAAATATTTACAAAAACCTTAGAGACAATGCAGAGGACTTACAGAAGAGACTGTCACTGTGTTCATGTGAATAGGTGAGTGTGAGGATCTGGGGTCGCACATTAGGGTAGAAAGATGAAGGAAAGTATGGGGCACAGATAACTTCAGATATTAGAGTGGAAATCACGAGATGCTGTTTTCATAACAGAGATCAGAGGTTTAAGTATTTATTTACTGTTCTAGAGCCAGCCATTTTTGAAAGCAAAATTATTAAAATAAATGGGATTAGACAAGGAACACCAATTTCATCTTCTATTATAGGAAGCTATCTGTAATATATTAAATAGGTAAATCAAGAAATTATGGTATAAACATTTTATGTAGAGTATGGAAGCTAACTGCCAGAGTAATCCAATAAAAGAAGAACTGTGGGAGGTCGCAGTTTGGAAATGGAATTGAGTTTTTAGTGTAGTGATTTGTTGTTACTTTTCATCATAAGCCTTCTGTAATGTGTTTTTTTAAAACTGTGTTTATGTATTTTATTTAAAAAAGAAAGGCACTATTAAAGTCCTAACAATTTCAAGAAGTACCAGAATAAAAAAAAATTGTCATTGCAATTTTAGATACTTGCATAGACCAAGCCAAACTAGAAGAGTTTGAAGAGAAAGCATTGGAACTTCACAAGAAAGTAAGTAATTTTGAGTAAATTTGGAAGACTCTGTGAGGAGACTCCTCAGGCGTGCTTCTGCCTCAGGGACTTTGCTTGGTGTCTCCACTCTCTCCTGGCAGCGCAAATGCCATCCGAGAGGAGGATTTCCTAGACTATTTAAAAATTCTAACCTTCCACTCCCAACCCTGACTCTTTCTCTGTTATGTCTTCTTCTGTTGTATTCTTTATCTAACATGCCACGTGGTGTCCGTGGATGTATTGTCTCTTTCTTCCTCCAGAGTAAACTTTTTAGGAAGGATTTTTGTTTGTAAGTTTGTTTGAAGGGTTTTGTTTATTCACTGTCCCTGTACCTCGAACAGTTCCTGGCCCTCAGAATTAACAACAACAACAACAACAACAACAAAAATACGTGAATGAATAAATGAAAAAAAAATTATATTCCTCAAGAAATCCTGTAACTTAGGCCCTTAGGGTTGAAATTATATCTAAAAGTTTTAAAGCTTAGTTTTTGTTTTGGGTAAAGTTGCTTCCTTAGATCTAGCTGAACATATAAAACTGTCATTTTTGTACGTCAGATGTATCTGCTATAGCAGTTCGTTTGTTTCTGCCCAGTATTGGTGACAAGCCATTCCCTACTTTTCTTTAAGGTGCTGTTCTGTGGTTTCATCTCTGCTCAGCATGGACCTGTTAGACTTCTCTGTTTTGAAAAATTTACGTTGGTGTTCTTCACATTTTAAGTAGTCACTCTGATTTAAATTCTTGTGGCTGGTTTCTCACATGGGAGGAATAAATGATAATTACTACCAGCACCTGACTGGACATACACTAAATGAACATTTACTCTGTGTTTTGTACCATGCCTGAGGGGCTACTTTTTGGATCTATCAGGACCTAGATAAATCTTGAGAGAATTGTACATTTTTATAACTTTTTTTTTTAAGATTTTATTTATTCATTTGACAGACAGACCTCACAAATAGGCAGAGAGGCAGGCAGAGAGAGAGAGAGAAGAGGAAGCAGTTTCCCCACTGAGCAGAGATCCCGATGTGGGACTTGATCCCAGGACCCTGGGATCATGACCCGAGCCGGAGGCAGAGGCTTTAACCCATTGAGCCACCCAGGCGCCCCATAACCTTTTAAGATAATATAACTTGCCTATCATCTGATAGGCAGCCTTTCATTAGTTACTGGGAATTTATGAAAAACTGTAAATGTCCTGTGTGAGAAGTCCTGAGATTCACCACTTAGTGAGAGATGACTAACTTCCTGGCCTTTGGCTACAGACTAGGATAACAGCTGCGAATATGCTACTGTCATTGTACTGCAGTGATGTAGGATACAAATTAGTGGGTCATTTAAGTGTCATATGTGCTACTGTTGATAGGTTATGGTGTTGTAAGGTGTGCCCTCACCCTGATCTCATATTCCAACCTCACTACTTCTCTACTGTTTTAATTTTTCATGAGAAAGTAGTAGTAATCTTTCAAGTACTTGATTTGGTTACGTCCCAGATAGCGTAAATTTGCTTTTATAATCATTTTTAGGTGTATGGTATATATGAGTATCGTTAAATGTGATACCCTTCTCAACATATTGTTTTAAAATTGTCAAGTTTAAGTGTAAGTGGAAGAAAGACCTTGCTCAAGGTTACTTGTCTCCTTTAAGTCAGAAGTTATATGTCTTAGGTATATTCAGAAAATATTGTTGGCTCCATAAAAGATTTCTATTGCCATACCATTTTGTATATATCAGCAAGAACTTCTTTCTGATAGCTTTATAAGGACACATGTAAATACTTTGCTTTAGGCAGGAAGCTATCATAGTTGCTAGACACATTCTTTATTTTGGTGCATAAATTTGAAAAATGAAGACCAGAAATGTCAGAAAGTACATAGAGAATATTGAATTATCAACCTTCTTGTACAGATGCACTAATACATTTACCCTAGGGAATGAAATTAAGCAGAGCTTCAGCCTTAACTGTGTTTCTTGACATTTTTGCGTGTAATTTTGTAAGCGTAATATTGCTTTAGTAACTCTTTTTGGAGAAGAAGGCTATCATATTTGTTTTTATAAAGTATGTCTTTAATGGAGATTCATTTTATCCCCAAGGCTACTGTGATTTGACTATAGATATTATAAAAATGCTAAAGCAAAGTTTATATTTTGTCTGATCCTGTTAATAGCGTAGGATGTAGAAATTTCTCTCTTTGTTAAATAATAGAGATACTTTAAGTAAGACCAAGTTAATAAATTCCTTTAGAGTATACTAATTATGAGTCTGGCGGTTTGGGTAGCTTTATCTTTTTCCATTAAGTAGTCCTTTTTCCTCCCAAAAGTTATTCTAAGCCATATAAGGTAGGATTGTGTACATATTGATATTGTGAAGAAGGCTTCATTTTAACTCTCATAAGACTTTAATTTTTTATTTCTTGCTAAGCAGCAGTAAACATTGAGCAGTCATAAAAGGGAGAATAGAGAACATGACCTCTCAAAGATTTTTCATGCTGGGAGATTGAGGAACTTTAATATATGATATTGACATATTTATTCACAACATATAAAGGGAGATTTGACAGGAATTGGCTCCATCTGTTCATTCAAGAAATATTTATTGAGTTTAGTTTAAAATGTAAGGCTTTGGAAAGGTGATGAATAAAATACGTTCTCACTATTAATAAGCTTCCAGGTTGGTGAGTGATACTGAGGTATGTGATAGTGCATTTCAGTATTTTTATATTACAGTGTAATAAGTGTGGTGGTAGTTAAACCCTCTGCTGTGTGTGTGCCTATAGAAAGGGTTCCTCATCTAGTCTTGGGTGACCAAGGGAGGCTTAGCCAAGGAAGTGATAACTAATATGAGGTGACAAACTGAGATAGCCAAGAGGGAGATATAGGGAAATTTTATTGTGAATTTCCTATAGGCCTCTCAAGATTAATATTTCTGAAACCAAATTCATTTTTCTTTTCCCTAAAATGCCCTTTCAGGAGCACCTGGGTGGCTTAGTCATTTACACGTCTGACTGTGTGATTTCCATTCAGGTCACATGGGTCGTGAGATCTAATCCTGCGTTGTTGGGTTCTACTCTTAGCAGGGAGTCTGCTTGAGAGTTTCTCCTTCTGCCCCTCCCCGTGCTCTCTTGCTCTCTAAAATAATCTTTTTAAAAAAATGTCTTTCCCCCAGGTATTTTATATTCCTATTTCCCCCCTAAAATTCTAATATTTAGTTTCCAGCTTACAAAGCAATGAAACACTATCGTCATCTTAGATATACTTCCCTTATTCATTTCCTACATTGTTATACACTATTTAGATTCTGGGGTTTTTTTTATTTCGTTTTGTTTTATTTTGTTTAGTTTTTTTTTTTTTTTTTCTTAACAGATTTTATTTATTTACCAGACACAGTGAGAGAGGAAATATAAGCAGGGGGAGTGGGAGAGGGAGAAAAGCAGGCTTCCACTGAGCAGGGAACCCGATGGGGGGCTCAATCCCAGGACCCTGGGATCATGACTGGAGCTGAAGGCAAACACTTAACGACTGAGCCACCAAACGCCCCAAGATTCTTGTTTGTTTTTTCTGTTTTTTTTTTTGTTTGTTTGTTTTGTTCTGTTTTATTTTAAAAGACCAAAACGAAACCTTACATTTTTCCCCCCCTTCCTTTGTCTTCTCCCTTTGTTCAGGCAGGCCTTCAGTTCTTGCTTGAATAACTGCAGGACCTCCAAACTCATTTTCATGTGTCTGGTGTTTCTCTTTCAGACCACCTTCTACCCTGCTGCAGGTTGGGTTATTTGAAGGGCAGATTTGATCATGTTAATTTCTTATTTATTTATTTATTTATTTATTATTCGCCATAGTTTTCAGGCAAAAGGGAAAACTTTGGCTTATTGTAAAATTCCTTTGAACAGTTTCATTCCTGGCTACATCAGTGACTTCATCCCTTGCAATTTCGCTTCCTCCCTCCTTTTATGGCCCTGACATGTGGTTGCTTATCTTTTATGCACTGTGCTAGACCCTCGATTTGAAGTGCTAAGTGCTCTTCTCAGCTGCCTACTTAAGTTCTTTAAATGTGTGGTCAAACACCATTCCTCCAGGAATCACTCCCATGCCAGCAGTCTTATTTCTCTATTGCTGGTAATTTTCATAGGTTTTGGGTTATTAGTTTGCTTTTATTTTGCCACCAGACACACTACACATTCTAAAAACAATCACAGTATTCTATTCAACTGTATATCTCTAGCACGTACCACTTTGAGGAACACACCAGACACATGCTATTACTTACTATATAATAGGAAATAGGTAGTTTGGGGCCAAGTCCCAGGAGGTTCCTAGATATAAGGTTGAGTATAGTCTTTAAATAAAGTCACTAAAAGTTTAAGAACAAAAGGAGTCATGTTTTTTGAGTTATCTTTTAGAAAGATTAGCATTCAAAGAAGTTTGTAGTGGGGGAGTTAATACTGGTTTTAAAAATACTGGTCTTGTTTTTTTTGCCTTGAAAGATGTTCATTGACTATTTGAAAATACATTTCTGGACTGATTAGCGGTGTGGAATTCAGATGAGAAGCTGGGCTGGTGGTAGGGATTAGGGCACCATCGGTGTTTGTAGGGAGATTGGAGCATGTGGGTGTGGAAGATACCATTCTATCAGACATGGAAGTGAGACCAGCAGAGGGGTGAAGGAAGAGTCCTATAACACAGAAATGTTATAGGGTAGGACTGGGGAGTAGGAACTATTGAAGAATTGGTAGGAGCAGTCAAGGACTTAGTAGGAGAACCAGAACAGTGTGTTGTGATGGAGCATACTGGCACGAAGAGAATGAATATGGGGGCAAATTTGCTTACACTATATTGGTGGGGGGGGGCACCTATGGGGAGGTGAGTGTATGAAAAATCTTCGGAACTTTTGCCTAATTTTGTTGTAAACCTAAAGGAGTTCTGAAAAATAAAATCTATCTTATAAAACAAACTATGAAACTTTACCTAAATGTAAGTTGTAGGAAGGTGGTGTGTTTTCATCTAAACTCAGGGTTGGAAGGCAAAATCTGGCTTTTATTTTCACCTCTTTACTTACCGGCTATATGATGAGGGACTAGTTAACCACTTCTTTGAGTCCAGGACAAAATAAGATTCATAAATTTTTAAGTGCCTTTTGTAAACTGTTGATTTTTATATTTTTGTGTGTGTGTGAATTGAGGTTTGACTGTATTTTAAAGTCTAAAGTCTATATTTGGGAAGTAGTTGTATTTTTTTTTATTTATTTTTTCTCTTTTTAAAAGAGTCAAATAAATGTTCCTGGTTGTGAGACACTACCCTAATGAAATTCCCTTGTGCCAGGCGAGGTTTCAGTCATGACAATGGTAGGGTGAAGCTATTTGAATGCAAGATGGGAATTTGTGATGAGGGGCTATATAAATTAGAAAACTCACTGGGTTCACCAAATTTTACTGTTTGCCTTCCTTCCACAAGGTATTGTACCAGAATCTTTGAAAGATTAATTTACCATTAATCTCTCAAAGATTAATCTCCCAAAGATTAATGGGAAATAACACAGATTTTATTCTCTTAAATTATCATTGAGGGGTTAGAACTACATCAGGGCCCTTAGCTCTCACGATGGTGTAAGAAAAAGTGACACGTTTACAAAATGGAGTCCTTTAATTATAAATAATACTAAGACGGAATTCTTTTAATTCCTATTGATAAGCTTCCCATAAAAATTTTAAGTAGAAGTTTTTGCAGGTAGGGGTCACGGAACTCAGTGCAGTGCTTTGCTCTCTATTATTGTACCCAAAGTTACAATGATATTTAGGGACTTTTAAGAAAAATGTCAGTGTTGAAGATACCTCTGAGCCACTTTGCCGAGAGGAGAAGGTCACAGACTCCATCTTTGGCTTTGTCTGCTCTCTTGCAAATTGAATGATTTTTGGTGGGACCTGGAGGGACCTAGAAAAAGACTTTGGGTGACTTAGCAAAATCTGCCATTCTTTTCATAAAAAGTCTGTGTTCTGCTGACATCATTACAGTCATATTTTTCTATGAAGAATAGTGCTTTTCAGTGACGTCTTTCTGTCTCCTGGTTTTTTTGTCTTTTTTTTTTTTTTTCCCTCCCTCCTCTGCAGTTTGAAAAAGAGTTTACTGATCACCAAGAAACTCAGGCCCAATTGCAGAAAAAAGAAGCAGAGATTAATGAACTTCAAGCAGAGTTACAAGCTTTTAAGTCACAGGTAAAATACCATCTTTCTTGATTGAATTTGGGTATTGAAAGCTTACCAGGGAAGCAAAGGTCATGTCATATCTTCATAGCTCAAAGTGTTTTAACTTTAATTTCACTAGTATGTTTTCATGGTATTGTTTCTATGTATTTCTATTCTGTAAATTTTTTAAAAAATGACTTTGCCCCCCCCCTTTTTTTCTACTTGCATTTTTAAGAAATTTACTAATTAATCTGCTTGCTTATGTTTCATTTGGGTTTTGTTCTTAATGTCACGTGTTTTATATGTAACCATAAAGGGTAAGAAAGTATTTTACTCTTCGATTTGTCATCCATCACTGTTCTTTATCCCACTACAGGAAATTATTGCTCAAGCTATTTATTTTTCAAAACCTTCAGGCTATGGGTACCTTGCAGTGAAAGATAACCTCTAGCTGAATGAGAACATTTTCTGATAATTTTTCAATTTCCAAAAGTAAACAGATTTAAAACATGACAAAAAAGAGAGCAAATCTGGATTATGAAGCAGATAGCTCACATATACCCTCCACACATAAAACATTTAGATAGCAGGAAATATATCATCTGCATGTTGTAAATAGATGACAGTAAGGAGTAGAATATTCATAGCTAAATTTCTTCATGCAGATTTACATAGAGGATCATGAGCAGTATGTATAAGTTTTGGCTCATTTTCTTTCATCCTAATTTATGGTTGTGTCAAAATAGTCTCAGATGTACCATTTCCTATATCGGGTTACTATTTCCCATATTATTGGCTATTTTGTTTTCTTTTAAATACTTAGTGGATAGTTTTGTTACGGAGATTGTAAGAAGTTACCCGAAGACATAGTTCAATGTTAAGTGTCCACTTATAAGGGAAAAAACCTCTTTTCTGTAAGAATATGACTCTCAATGATTTTTCTTTAGTGTGCAAGAAGGAAGTACAACTTATTGAAACTTTTCATCTTTCCCATGTGGCTCCTTGTCTCTCACACTAAGAGAAACATTTGATTATGTTTTATATTTCAGATTGAGTTATAGGCAGGGCCTGAGATATTTATGTGCAGCTTCTCTTGGTCTGGGCTAATAGAAATTTTAAAAAACGTTTTAATTTCTTCTAGTTGAAGGATTACTTGTAAATCCAATCTAAAGAATTCCTGTCGTTTGAAAAAAGAAAATAACCTCCAAGTTTGGATACATTATTGCTGCTTGTGTTTTATATAAATAAGGGAATGAATTTATTTTATAACTGAGATTAAGCCCAGGAATCTCCTATGTTATTTAAAAATGTGGATAAGGATGACTAGTTTTGTACATCAGAAGCAAGCCTGGAATTATACACTTAGTATTGGCCACCATATTAATTTTTGAAGAGCAATAGGAATTTTTTTTTGATTGGTGTGTGTTTCTCATGAAATCCATTCATTTGTCTTAAGATTCTTCTCTCTGTATAAGACATATTCTGTTATTTATGATTTTTTTCCTTTATTCTCTTAACAACCAACTAGTGTCAGGTCCTGGGGATATGACCGTGAGCAGTTAATCACAGGATAATCTGACCTCCTGAAAAATATATTTAAGTCAACCATACTCATCAAATGAGCTAATATAGAGCAGAACTCCAACCATATCTTTAAGACATTTCTAGTTAATTATAAAATGCACATTGAGTGTGAATATAACATACATACTTAACATTCAGAGGGCAGTACTATCCATTCTAACAGCAAAGCAGCATAATGCTGGATTCATTCTACTGTGTAGTTAATGTTTTTGTTAAGATACATGCTTTGATTTTTGGTTTCAGTTTCTTTTATAACACTTTTTCTTTGTGCTGATCTCAGATGTCAGTTTCAGGCTTTTATACATGATCTGTTTTTCCATAATTGTGCCATGAAATTTTGAAAATGATTTATTAGCATTTATTAAATGCTACCATTTGCAAGGTGTTTTGTGTGTGTGTGTGTGTGTGTGTGTGTGTGTATTTTAGAACTGAAGTAATTATAGGAAAATAATCCTATCACAAAAAATTATCAATTCTCACCTTTATAATAATTAAAAGGCATTTATTCTTACCATGGTATGGAGACAAAAGGACAAAAGTGACCAGTGACGATATTTAGCTTTTTTTCACTCCTGATTTTGCATTGCTTCTCTGTGACATTGGACACTATAGGTCAGCACCCCCCTCCTTCCCGTGTGACTCAAGAACCTGTACTTGTCTGCTTTTTCTCTCACCTTTCATTTATTCATTCATTCTACACAAATTTCTTCACTGGCTGTCATTTGCCAGTTGCCACTTTCAGTGCTGGAGAAAGAGTAGTAAATTCTGTAGACTTCATCACTTCCCTCATGGAAGTTATAATCTTTCAAAGAGGTAAATGCTTATGATTCAGTGCAATCCAAGAGAAGCACAAAGTGCTCTCAGTGTAAGAGGAGTGTTAAGAGGAGAGCAGGCTTTCCTGAGGAAAGAATGTGTTAGCTAAGACTGAAAGGATCAGTGGAAAGTGAGCCATGTGCCAAGACTCCAGTTCTAGGCAGAAGGAATAGCATGTGCCAGGGCCTAGAAATCGCTGTGAGGTTGGCATCTACATGGAACTGTATGTGAAAGCCAGTTCACGAGGACCATGATGTGCCCCCTGTAGGTCCTACTTAGGAATTTCAGATTTTTTTTTTTCTCTCAAGGTAAAGACATGATGATCTAACAATAGTATTATAGACTGTCTTGGTCTTTTTGTTGTTTAAGTTCTCATTTAAATGCTGGTATTCTATAGAATTCCGTACATAGAATTTCTTTATGTTATATGCTCTATTCATACTGAGTGAACTTAGCTACTCTCGTGACTTGAACTATCACCTAGATACTGCTGATTTTCAAATCTTCTAGACTTGTATACCCATATCCTTCTTGGACATCTCTTCCTAGATGGCCATAACCATCAAAATAGGAAATAATATTTCTGGCAGTTACAGTTTTATGAAAACAAAAGTGAAACTCTTTAATTGGGGGAAAAACCCCAATTTGGTTGGAATTTTGTTTTGTTTTGTTTTTTTGTTTCTTTGTTTTTGTTTTGGTTTGTTTTTGGTTAACCCATGTGAAATTGCTGATAGTGAATCATCTTTGATTTAAATAATAGTTTTTGAGGAAAGTGTACCTTTACATGCGTTGTAGATGTTTTTAGTCATGTTTCTTGTTTCTTCTTCTCCTCTAGTTTGGTGCCTTGCCGGCTGGTACAAATAACATTTTGCCGCTGTCCAAAGAAAATGGAGCTGGCCCCCCAGCACTGGCTCCTCCCCCGCCACTGCCCTCCTGTGGAGGCGGGCTGCCTCCACCCCCTCCACCTCCTCCTCCTCCTCCACTTCCAGGAATGCCAATGCCCTTTGGTGGTCCTGTGCCCCCACCACCTCCCCTGGGATTTCTCAACGGGCGAAACTCTCCTCCTCCACCAACCCTACCATTTGGATTAAAACCAAAGAAAGAATTTAAACCTGAAACCAACATGAGAAGATTGAATTGGTTAAAGGTAAAACAGAACTAAATGGAAGAAAAATACACTATCACCTCCATTAAAATTTAATTTTATATTTGCTTGTATTTAATTTCTAGTGGAAATTCTAATCACAGTGACATTAAATAGACAAGCATTATTTGAATTAAACAAAAGTGTTGAGGCAAAGCCCTTTTCTCTCGACTAAGGCTTTCTAGTTTAGAAATTTGGTAAGAGTTAATAATTGTTAATGGGATTTGATTCATCATCAAATTGGTAATTCAGCATTACCATTGAGCCTATTATAAGGTGTTTCTCAAAATTACAAAGAACCTTAATGTTCTTTGGAACTTTTTTTCTGTTGGTAGCCATTGGAAAAACCAATACTAGTTGTCGAAGTTAATATTCATTTAGTCAGGACACAGAAATTCTGAATCCTGCAGAAAGATGGTTTCTTGGTCACACAGCCTTGAAAGGAGAGGTGTAATGTATCCTGTACTTGAATTGTTGCTGTGCACACAAGCATATCAAAGACTCTGAGAGGTATAATTAATAAGCAACAAATTTTATTTCACTGTGCTTCAAACCCTCAACTATGTGACAGTGGAACTTTTTTTTCTCCCTTAATAAAACGTTAGCTTCTTGAGGAGCTTGGATTTTATTGAACACACTTTGGGGAAAAATATTACAGGGATTACTTCATAAACATCTGCTGGCAGCTATGGGACCCTGGGTCTGAACATACTGATTGAGCTGGGACAGATGAAACACCCAACTATTTAGGAATCCGTCTCTCTGATTGCAGATCAGACCTCATGAAATGACTGAAAACTGTTTCTGGATAAAAGTAAATGAAAATAAGTATGAAAATGTGGATTTGCTTTGTAAACTTGAGAATACATTTTGTTGCCAACAAAAAGGTAAGTTGAACATCATGCCTACTTGTTAATTTTAGTACGTTAATGTTGCCAATTTTTATACATTAACTTCTAGAAAACATTATTTTAAGAGTCTTAGAGATATTTTTGCTTCACTAATCGTTAAATAAATTATCTAATGAAAAGAAATGTTTAAAATACAGATTTTGTTATCCGGATTACTGCATGAGAAATCTTCAAAACGCAAATGTTTAATACCGAACTTTGTCAAATTTTCAGTATAATATCTTTTTTGAAGATGTTATGAATTGGACTTTTGAAAAGGAGGATGTTTTCATGGAGAATTTCGGCATGAGAATCCCTTTTAGTCAGTGGGGCATAGAAATACAAACAAAATGTGAACCTTTGTTCGAGTCAGAATTTTACCACCCTTTAATATTAGAGTGATGGTCACAATATTTATTATGAATCACATGGGACAGAAATAACAAATTTATAGAATACCTTGAAAGTTAACTTAAAAAACAAGGATATGAGTAAGTTATATGGTCTTTTCATTAAAAATAATAGCATTCATTTCCAGTTATTTTTTTGTGATAGCTTTTACTCATTTGGTGTGATTTTTGTTTTGTTTTGTTTAGAAATAACTCAAACATTACTCCTATCTGTACATTGGGTTTCCACTACATGTTTCAGAGCTGATATGCACATAAGCTATAAAGTTAATTTTTAAATTATGTAATGCTTACATTTTAGGTCTATATTACAAGGTACTTAGATCAGTGATTACCTTTTAATTTTCAAAAAGGAATCTTTTTCACCATAAACTATGCCACTTATGACCCTGGGCTCATTGAGCACAGAGAGCTGGAGAAGAGAGACTGTATTCCAGCTGGAGATGGGAAGGCTTGCTGTAGAAAGGGAAGCTTTAACTTCTTAAGATACCTACTATGGGGGCACCTGGGTGGCCCAGTCAATTAAACATCTGCCTTTGGCACAGGTCATGATCTTGGGGTCCTGGGATTGAGCCCCATGTTGTTGGGGGGGGGGGTCCCTGCTCAGTGGGGAGCCTGCTTCTCCCTCTCACTCTGCCACTCCTCCACCCCATTTGTGCCCTGTCTCTCTCTCTCAAACAAAAATCTTACAAAAAAAAAAGATACCTACTAAGTGATAGGCACTATGCTATGTATCTGATTTAACTTGACAATCACGGCAATGAAAGGATATTGACATACTAAAAAAATTGCATTTCTTTGAAATGCTTGTAAAATAGAACTATAAATTAGAGTCTCTTTCTAAAAAGTAGTTGTAAGTTAAAAACTCTAAAAGGTAATTGTGAATGAAGGTGGTTTCCCAGAATTTGGGATAAACCTAAAGCCTTCAGCAGATATTTTTGGGCACTGTCCTTGTTCAAAATAGTAAAACTGATGCATTTTGATTTTTGAAAACAGTAGGGATTTTCTCAGCAAGCTTATCCTAGGAAAACTTGTGAAGTAAGCAGATCTTAATTTTACCTTTTGATTATGGAGAATGAACATTTTCTTTGAATAAGATTAGTGCACTCTTTAGGCAATCAAGGAAAATATATGGCAGTTAAAATGTGTATTTACATGTAAAACACTTCAGAATTTCAGATTCCATATTCTGGAATTGATTAGTTTTCCCTTCGCTTTCCTCGTAGGTACAAATGGTGGTACCTTAAAGCTATTTAAGTAATACTGCCATCCAGCTACTGTCTCTGTCTCTTTTTTTTTTCTCTTTACTCTGATTACTTTCTTAATTAATGAGGCTCAAAAGGGAAGCTTGTTAGCATGTCTTTAATTTAGCTGTAGTGCTAGCCCTAAATGAAATAATTGGACCTTTAAAAAATTCTTAAGTCATCTAACTTTAGCCTTGAGATTCAAGGTTGGAAAAAAAAAAAAAAAAAAAAAACAATGTATTTACTGAATCTAATGTTAGTCATGAAGCGTAAGGCGAGGGAAGGATGATCTTTTTCTGAGTGTCCTGTACTTCCATCCCTCTCTTTTTTGGACATGCTGTCCCCTTGGCCCAGAGTCTCTCATTTGACTTAAAGGCTGTCAGGGACCCATGACTTCTATTGTCTCAGCTCAGGTGCTACCTTCTTTCTTCTGTGACGGTGGAAGATGCTTCCATGGATCAGATTTCCAAGGTTGTCCTCCTGGGCAATGCCAACGTTTCACAGTCACAACAGGAAACAGGCTGAGAAGGTGACAACTTTTTGGTCTGGATTTTAAGGAATAATTCCTGGAGAACATTATTCATGGAGAATTAAGAGCACTTTTTAGCATTCCTTGTACTTAAGATTATAGTGGAAAACAAAACTGCTGCTTTCAGAGAAGTAGGATTTCCTATAGCCATTATGTGGAAAAGATCAGAAAGGAAGGCCAGAGTAGTATCTGGAAAGCTTAGACAAGACTGAGGGCTGGTGGAGTGGACATGTCTCTACTTGTCTCTTTATTCACAGCCTGGCCCCTGAGGCTTTAGGTCCAAGTCTTAACTTTTTGCCCATCTCTTTTGTGACTCCTGAGGTTACTTTGAATCGATTTTGTGATTTTCGCAGAATTCAGAATTAAACCTCGTCACTTATTATTCAGTCCAAGGTGGCCCTATAGTTGCTCTGCTCCCTCGCTGTGGGAGTTGGGGAAGATAGAGGCATTGTCTACTGGTTGATTTTTCATCACTGGTTTGGATCACAGCACAGCTCAACAGGGAAGGTCACAGGATTCTCATCACTGGAGACTACTGGGTTTTAGAGAACTAACATTATCTGGTTTTCACTGCAGTAATTCTTTTGCCAAAGAACTGGGGCATTTTGTGACAACATGGATGGGCCTTGAGGGCATTATGCTAAATGAAAATAAGTCAGACAGAGAAAGACAAATACTGTCTGATTTCTCTTCTATGTAGAACCTCAGAACAACAAACAATAAAAGCAAACTAAGCTATGGATACAGAGAACAGATTGGTGGTTGCCCGAGGCCTAGGTAATGGAAGTGGGCAAAAGAGGGTATAAATTTGTTAAACAAAAAACCCAGAGCTATTTCTCTGATTACAAAGGTAGAAGTTCCATCCCAGGAATTTAAAATGCTAAATGCCAATCAGTTTTGCTCCCTAAACATTTGAAGCAGGTAGAAGGGAAAAAGAACTGAATTCAATCATTTACTCTCTATCTGTTCTAATAACATACTCTATTTTTTTTATTACTTATTATTGTTATTATTATTATCATTATTATTTTATTATGGAAGACACTGCTTTGGGTTTTACAGTCTTTTAGGTTAAGATGACTGGGTTTTACTGGTTTTAAACCCCTGAAACTTGGAAAAGGAAGAAGGCCTTATGGTAGCCTTATAGCACCCATAAAGCACCTGTGGTGTACCACTCCCTGAGCTGGGCCATCTTCATGTTACCTTATCTATCAGTACCACATCTCTGCTGAGATCTTTCTCCTGCACAACAATGCTGAGTCCCCAGAATACCACTGAGACCCACGCTCTGGTAGATATAGCAAGGTATTCTAGCTGTGAACTTGGACATTTCCTCCTGACTCATGTTCTTCTTTATTATATCTCCATCTTGCCCACTCTCCCCCGTTAGATTTTAATAATGTCTTTTAAACTAACCTCCTGTGATGTTTATAACATTGTTTTAATAGGAAAGTGCCTATGCCCTATCTTGAGGAGTTTAAGGAAATTCTCTCAGCCTTTTCTTGCGAAATCAAGAAGTTTCCCTGATTCAGTTGTATCACTTTCTCTTTTATACCTTATTTTGCTATCAGGTATCACTTTGGTTTTCTTGCCTTTCTCAGTCCTAAATTTTCGAGCTCTATCTTAGCTTTCCATTTTTTTTTTTTTTTAAAGATTTTATTTATTTATTTGACAGAGAGAGATTACAAGTAGGCAGAGAGAGAGAGAGAGAGGGAAGCAGGCTCCCTGCCGAGCAGAGAGCCCGATGCGGGACTCGATCCCAGGACCCTGAGATCATGACCTGAGCCGAAGGCAGCGGCTTAACCCACTGAGCCACCCAGGCGCCCTTAGCTTTCCATTTTTTAAAGTCTTCTGAAAATAACACGTAGACACTTTTCCTGGCTATATTTCTCTTTTTTTCATTCTTCTTCATTCATTGCTCCTGCCTTTTCTTTCTTATATTTGGCTACTGATGTTCAAGTCAACACATATTTTTTGGGTGTACATTGTATGTTAGGCCTTGTGATTGGCACTGGGGCACTGCAGAGAGAAAGGCAGACATGTGCCCATCCACATATTGCATTCATAATCTTTCACAATCTCTGTGAAACTGTCAAGTTCTCCGTCATGTTGAAGTGTAAGAATGAGGAACGGAAGACAAATGTTGATTTTGATTCAGAAAGGACTGCCACGATTTACTCTCTTGGCCTCCTGTTAAAATTTAACAAGATTATAAAATAAAATTGTGTATATATCTCTTTGAAATGTAATCACAATATTCATATATTGAACATTTGGTATCATCAAAATAATGCTAATGACCTGCGTATTTTTTACCAGATTGGAAGCATCTGTTGGCTAATTTTTACAGGCTGTAGGAAAATGGATTAACGTATACTAACAGGTTATTGGTGTTGGATTTATCAACTAAAATTAATATTAATTACTTTCATTATTCACAAACTGTTAACTTAATAGGGATTAAAGGGCTTTCTAAAAGTACGTGAATAGTCTAATTCACTTAGACTGATTTATTATAAAAATGTGATTCCACAATTGTTAGCTTTCTGAAGTAATCACATTGTATAACAGGTGCATCCTATTTGCCAGATAGGGCCAATAAACTGGTTTATAAATAATTTCTCAACTGAATAGTTATGGCATATGGAAACAGTTAATGGATTATGCACTTAAAAACAAATCAAGCTTAGATTCCTGACATCATAGTTCAGTGGACAAAGTGTTGGGGTAGGGAGTGATAAACCATGGATTATCCCAGGGACTTGGCTGTGTTCAGGATGTCGCTTTGTATTTGAAACACAATTTATTCCTCTGTATGAACAAAAGTGTATTAAAAATAAATCCTAAACTATCTCACAAGCCTACATTAAGATGAATAATATAATTTATAACTGTGTAGTTTGGGAATGCATGTTAAAAAAGTGATGCTGAGATGAATGCAACGTATCTTAAACTTTTCTGAAAAGGCATTTGACAAACACTAATTTGGAAAGATTGAGGAGGAAGTGTGTGAAGAATTAAATATTTCCCTAGAGATTTATCCTTTGGTTCTTGTCTGCATCTGAATCTGAAAAGAACTAAAGACTTTAAAAAAAAAAATGATAGTATAGGTCAGGAATGTCTTGCTTCACCATTAGGAAGTATCTCATTGTTACCAATTATTTGTATTTTGTGTTAGGTTGCTAAAGAAACAGAATTGTATTCTGAAAGCTTTAAAGAAATAGAACTTAAAGAAAAAGGCCAAAGAGAGTGGGTTTGTTTAGCTGGAGCCACAGGCGACTTTGGGTCCCAGGATGGTTCAGTTACATGCTTAGTTATACAGCGTATCTTTGGTATAGTATGACGGGAATTTTAAGGGCCTATGTAACTAGGCGTATTACTTGTACAACATACAAACGTTGCAAACGGAAAGGGAGAAGGCTTGGACGTGCGCAAGGTGGGGGGAGGTGCTCACAAACAAAGCTCCCCCCACACCCTGCCTTTTTTCCTCTTCTCTCTTTTCCTTTTAGCATTGGAGAAAGGAATGTGGTGGGGAGCACTGGATTCACTGGAATCACTTCATTAGTAGTAGACTGGGGTAAACCATGTTCCTTCTAGATTACAAAATCATCTTGGTGTTTTAAGTCTTGTTTGCACCTATAGCTGTCCTCGATTGACAACATTGTAAGGTTGTTGCATTTTACCATCCTCACACATTTTCCCCCCCTCAGGACCTCTCTCCCATTTCCTACATCTTCTGTCTTCTCCCGGTTGACTCAGGGCATTTCCTGTTGCCCTCTGGTTGCTCAGTGGACACTTCCCTATTTCAGGCGGTTCTGCTTTGCCTTGTCTGCATTATGTTCTAGCACTCAGGACTCCCAGTCGTAATTAGTGTACAGTATTATTCTCCTGAAAATATAAGAGAGACTCATCCTTCTGGATGCACGATTTTAATCTTAAAATAATATAAATAAATCTGGCTGTTCACTGTCCCTTTCCCCTCCCTCTTCTGCATTCTTCCCTGTCTCCCTGCCTACTTCCACACACACTTGCCAGGCCTGGATGGAATAAGATCCCGTGGCGGGAGTATTGCAACCGACATGGCCGCTGGAGCCCAAGGAGAGAGTGCTCATGGTAGGAGGGTCCTAAGGAGCTATGTGGGGGAGGCTTCTTGCTAGATTGCGTGCTGTTGGATTTGGATGCTAAATAAACAATGTAGTAAATTCTTCTGTAACGGGGGAATAAAGAAAACCCTTTATGAAAATAACTTTTTTTAACCTTGAATTTCCTAAGCTAGATTTTGAGGTAATTATATATTTGTGTTTAGGTGAGCTGGGTGTGTTTTGTCTCTCAGAGTTAAATCATTTAGTCACAGCTTATAATTTGTAACATGTTCTGTGCATTTAACACAAGCATTCATGGGTTTGCTAGAATTTAAGGAGAAACACCGGGTAGGAAATCTTTGGTTATTACAACTCTCGCTTATCTAGGTGTTTGGGTCTTAAAAGAGTGATTCTTTCTGAGTCAGACATACTCTAATCCAGGGGTTCTTAACTTGGGGTCTTTGGACATGGCTAAGGAAAAATAATCATTACTTTCACTAACCTCTCGTTGAAATTTAGCTTTTCCTTCAGTTATAAATACAGGCAACAAACACATCCACACCTATGCCATTTCTACCTGCAAAGTTTATATATCCTTTTATTTTTATCCCATTAGAATTATTTCAGATATATTAAAACAGAGTTAAAACCCCTCACTACTTCAAAATTAGGGTAGTTGTGAGACCTGCAGCTAGATCTTGTTGTTCAGTACATTAATAAAGAAGCCTCTTTGGTCAGTTGGGTCCACCGAGAGCAGATGCCGAGAGAGGCTGGAGTTCAGGAGATTTTTGGGGGGTGTGCCGTGGGTAATGCATATGAAGGGTAGAAGGTGGGGAAAATAGGATTGGATCGAAGAACTTCAAGCCATGATGTACTGGAACAAATTCTCAGCCACTGTGGTTGGGAGGGAGCTCTGGTGCAGAATGCCTGTTAGGGGTGGGGGCGCTGGGGGCCTGGGCTTGTGCTCCTGCCATGCTCAGCCATTGGCTCAGGCTGCCCAGGAATTGTGTGGCCTGGATTCAGAAGCTGAGGAGTATCCTGAGGATGGTAACAGCTTGGATCTTGTCAGCTAAGTGTGCTCCTTTCTAAAGGGAGGTCTCCTATGTATTTTATTTTCTGCATTTAAGAATTATTTTGAGAAGCCATGCACCTCTCTGACTGCCAGTGGTGGCCCATGGCAACAGAGGTTATGAAGCCTGCTCTAGCCTTTCTGTCTTGTACAGTGCTGGACGTGAGGTGGGGTCAGGGCCTTGGCCTGAACTTGACTGCTGCTTATTTACATATATGCAATTTTAGTTAGTTTGTTTTTAAGATTTTATTTATTTGAGAGAGAGAGAGTGTAAGCACAGGCAGGTGGAGGGAAGAAGACTCTCAAGCAGACTCTGCGCTCAATCTCAGGGCCCTGATATCGCTACCGAGCCCAAACCATGGGTCGGAGGCTTAATCAGCTGACCCAATGCCACCCCCAGTTTTTTGTTTTGTTTTGTTTTGTTTTAATTCAAGGGACCAGTACCTTATTTGTAAGGAGAATGAGTTACTTCATCCAACTAGGAATATCATTTTACAGTGACTTTAACAACAAGTTGTCCATTTTGGGGTTCACTTTAATAGACTTTTGTAAAGCATTTGTTAATTCAAGCATTATGTTGAATCTGGCAGAAATACAAAACTCCTTAATTAGACAGTGACACAACAAGTATTGGTAACATTTTTTTTTTTTTAAGCATTTGTGTTGACCTCCTATTATTTTATTTGTTCCCCAAAACAATCCTGCAGAAGAATCAAGGCAAAAATCGCCTAGATTTTATGTGTAAGAAAAAGTTGCACTCTTGAAGCAAAGTTGAGCTAAAAGGAGCTGCCACTCTGAATGGAATACAGATCTGAGTCTAAAGCCACTGCTCCTCTGCTGTGCCGTGCGGCTTCTCTGATTAAAAGAAATCCTATTATGTTTTATTTAAAGTGCTCTTCTTTGATTTAAAATAATTTCCCTCTCATCTCCCGCCACCTTACCGCTGCCCCACAGCAGTTCACCCTCATCCCACAATTTATATTAAAGGCTTTAAAAACTTGCCATTTTTTATTAAGACCATCTTTCATCATTTGGTCCCTCTATTCACTTCTGTAAGTATTTGAGCTGTAAATACTAACACCATGCTGTGGCATGTACAGGAGGAGAAGAGACACTGTGGAGTTGCCCCCACACCCGTGTGTGACCCCGCCTTTGGCGGCTGTTGTTCTTGATCACATGGGGAAGATGATACCCATCTCACAAGGTGATGTGAGGATTACAGCATGAAGATTTTAAAGCATCTTTTGCAATGCCCAGCTCATTATAGTTGCTCAGGAATTATTAGTCAAACATAAATTTTGAGAATGCAGGCTCATTTCCACTTGTAAAATTTTGTGTACCTCCTCTGAATCTTCCACGGGACCTGGCCAGCTTTAGCCTCACTTCCGAATGAATTTGCCAGTCAAACCATAGGACTGCTGAGTGAACTGACCTATGTCAGTGGTCATTTCAGAAGATTGCCGTAACACTGATTTGTACCATCAGTTTTAGAAAATACTCATAGATTCTGTACATCCTGTTTCTTTCATTTTTGTGTATGTCTTCACTGTCAAAAGCTTTATTAAGCTCAGGAGAAAGAGGGATCTGTTGAATCAGGAATAAAGACCTGTTCTTCTTCTTTTTTTTTTTTTTTGTTAATTTTTTCTGAGTTTTTCCATGATATTTTTTTTCTTTTGGTTTACAAGTCATGAATGGAGCTGAGCCAATAAATTTTGTGATTTTATGAAATTTAAAAACTGAGAATTTTTAACTTTTTACTTGGTGTGATTCAGATTTTGGATGTTGAGCTAATGATTTGAGCGTGTACTTGAAAAGCTCAGTCCGTACTTTATAAAATCTGACTGGTTCTTGTTAATTATTCATGATTATTTTTGACAGTTATTTACGGCTTCAAAGATTAGCAAGTGGTATATTTGGCTTAATGTAATTAAGGAAGTGGGATGCGTTAAGACACAGGCAAACCGTAGTTGATAGACAAATACAAGAGCCAAGTAAAGCTTATGGCCTAAATCCTCCCCAGGGTTTGCAGGAAAGGTGATAACTGTTAATTTTCTTATTTTCACAGAGTGCTAGCAGAAGGTTCAGAGGAGTGATAGTTTTTCAGGAATAGGTTTTTTCCCCCTCGTCCTCCTTTATGATGTAAGTTAAAGAAATTATTTAGGCAAACCATATACAATTTCTGTATATGAAATTTCTATTGTTTTGACCTATTAAGAACTTGATTGGTTCTGGCTAATTCTTGTTTCCTAAAGTGGTGACTAATTAAGAAAATACAAAGAGCTGTCTTTATAACTTAATTGATAATGATAATGAATATTTCTACTTTTCTTATATCATGTCAAATAATCGATAAGGGGGTGGGTGAGAAGTATTTATTTTGGAAGACCTACAGCCGCCAAATCTAAGATTGGAAGACAGCCTTGGAATTGTACGTGCTGTATTGGTATATATAAATCAGTGTTTTCTGGTGAATCTCTGAGGAACTTTGCCTGCAGGAAATGGTATCCAGCTGGAAGTGATTTACACAAGTCTGATGGTTGATTGTCTCAGATTTGGTAAATCTGTCAGGACTCAGGATAAGCTTCTCTACTTTTTTTTAGCTTTCTGTCCATTTCCTGCATAGGGTAGGAGGAATCGTTATACTCACCAGTGGGGCTTTGTATTAATTTTCTATTGCTGTTCTAACAAATTACTGTGAATTTGGCAACTTAATGCAAATTTAGAGTTTTACAGTTCTGTTGGAAGTGCATCATGGTCTCACTGGGCTAAAATCAAGGTGTCAACAGGGCTACATTCTGGGGGGTTCTAGGGGAAAATCTGTCCATTCCTTGCCTTGTCCAGCTTCTGGAGCTGCCCACGTATGTGGCTTCCTTAATTACATCCTTCTCAGACTCTGACCTTTGCCAGGAAAGTTTCTTTTGAAGAACCAAGTAATTAAATTGAGTGCACCTGACTAATCCATGCCATGTCCCAATCTTTGGGTCTCTAACCTTAACCACATCTGCAAAGTTCTTTTTCCATGTAAGGTAACATATTTATGGTTCTAGCGATTAGAACATGGTCATCTTCCACAGAGGAGGGTGGGTACTAGGATGAGTGGTGGTCATAAAACTGCAACATTTCACAAAGTACTCGGCCCTGTTAATTCCACTCACTAAAATTCTATCTTCCTCCTTTAACTCTGTGTTTCATTTACAGGAATGCTATCTTAGGGTCCCGGGGTATTTTAACTTTATAAGTTATTTGTTCTGTTCTAAATGTTACTGAGATTCCGATCTTTACTGATCGTATTAACATGTTTTGGTTACCAAAAAAAAAAAAAGTGCCTTTCTGGAGTTTGAGGAAAAATCCTTATACATGTCTTTCTAAGTGTCAGCAAAGATTTTTTTCCCCCTTCTTCATTCAAATATACTATGTTTAATGAGCAACAGGTATCACAGTCTACTATGTATTTCCTGTTTATAATGCATACTATAAATTTTATTTTTTTGAGAAATTATTAAATTGTGTGTGTACATAAGTTTTTTTTCTTCAACCGAGGAACATCCTTCCAAAACCTAGAGTAAAGAACCATTGACATTTAAAAACAAATTGATGGAGTGCCTCAGTGGCTCTTTTGGTTAGGTGCCTACCGTTGGTTCAGGTCAGGATCCTGGGGTCCTGGGATCTAGCCCTGCATCAGGTTCCCTGCTCAGTGGGGAGTCTGCTTCTCCCTCTGACCACCCCCTGCCCCATTTGTGCTCTCTTTCTCAAATGAATAAATTAAAAAATCTTTTTAAAAATTGGTTTTTTTACTCTTATTTGTTACTATGTTTTTTAAGAAAGACTGGTTCTAATTTAGAAAAAGAAATGTGTGCTATTTATACATTACTAACTTTTGGGAACTAACTTATGATTACGTTATTAACTTTCTACACTGCCTGTTGAAAAGCAATTTCCTCACTTTGAAGTTTAGTTAAGTATGTTAAAATACAGATCATTACTCTTGCTCTATGATGTTTCACAATAATTTTTTCAGAATAATATTTGTTTTGTGATAGAGACCCTGGAAAGAGGGACATTTTCTTGGTCCGGATCTTACTCAGACCTCATAAGCATCTAGAAGTGGATATGAACAATATAATTTCATTCCTACCTGGAAAATATATGTTGTTATAATTGCATATTCCACTAGGCATGTTTCAAATACAGTATATAAAAAGTTTATTTTAATTGGAAAAAATTCATCACTTAGGAAATCCCATTTATCAGAAAGATCTAATGCAACCACATTTCACACAAAATAAGCAATTTATTTTAATTTAATTGTTGGCTCTTAGTCATTTGCCTGTCTACTCTTCCATCATGATGCTGCCTTAGCCTCCTTCTTCCCGGAGCAGAGCTCTTCTTCCTCCTTTCATCTTCTCCTCTTTTTCAATTAGGGAACCAATTATTTTTCAGGGTTTCACAGGTCACAGTGAGACAGTTTGGCACTCCGCTCCTGGAGCATAAGATTTAACCCAGAGGAGTCAAAATAGCCAGGGGAATAACTGTGTTTGTTTTTAAATGAGGGATAATAGTGTTGGGAAATTTAATGTGTGTCAGCTTTAAAATTATGCATTTTCTGAATAAAACTTCTCTCGTTTTACGGTGCTTCATTTCAAATCTTGCCTATCTATAGAAAAGTGAATATGAGCTCTTTCCACTGACCAATCATTTGTATTTCCATTACCTGCTTTAGTAGATTGGGTGGTGTTTTCAGCTGATAACGAGGAAAACAGCAGTCTGTACCAGGTTTTGTGTGGTAACAATACTTTGGTCATAGCATTTCCTAGATGTGTGTGTATGTGTGTTTATGTGTAAAACTTATATGTTTATGAGAGAATATTTTCCATAAACCAGATAATCCAAGATTGATCTCCACTGGATTATGGCTTCATTTTTTACCGTCTGTATCTCTCTGCAAGACTGTGAGGTACAGACAAGGCAACTGACGGGATCATCCCATGCCCATTTTTGTATCTCTGAGGTGTGCTTTATCAAAAAGCTATTTTCGTGAATGTGTTCTTGATGAATAAGCGTAACTTACAAACTCAATAAATCAAAATTTCTCATTATTCTTGATTATATTAGGGTTGTAAGAAGTCCAGAACAGCTGTTGGAAGCAAAAAGCAATGAGAGAAAGGAGCTGACTCAAACAATAAAAGGGAAAAGGGAAAAGGGATGCCTGTTCGGCCCTAGTAACTGTACCTACTCCTTACATTGTGATATTCAGGCCTTCTTCCCATGTTCATGTGTAGAAGCTCAGAGAAGTTAAAAATCTGGCTCTCTAGGTCACGTCACTATCAAGGAGCTGCAAGTACAGAATTCACTTCTTTCCGACTTCATACCTTCTTTTCCCTCTCTGCTGGTTAGACCAAAAGGAAAGGGGAGAGAGAGTGTCAGTGTAAGTCCACAAGCACTGGTCTGGAAATGACCTTGGTATCTGCTCCCCAGACTACCTGTGTGGCACAGTGACCTCTTTTCTTTTATTCCTTTTAACCTTCGGAAGCTCTAATAGCCATTTCATCCGTTACATACAAGTTCCAACCTCTTTTTCCCCTTAAATACCTTTGTTGTTTTCGCCTATTCTTCCTCTTCCTAAGACAGTAATGCCAGCTGTCTGCAGATTTTCCACGCCTACAAATAGCACATTTATTATATCCCATGTGTGCATGTGTTCTAAAGGATTAAAAAGAAAAAAAAAAAACCCTTCTCTCTTATTGGTAGCTTTTTGGGGTCTGGTCCAACTTGTATTTCTAGCTGTATTCTCCTTGTTATTTTTCTGCTTTATACTCTAGACTTCAGTTAACTTTGGTCTATTTTTTCACCAAGTTTGGCTATGTATTTCATTGCCTCTCCCTGTGTCTTCATCCTTTACCCTGAATGTTTTAATTTGCAGTCTCTACCCATTTTTCATCTCCTAGGAAAATCTCCACAGAAACTGCTTGCTGCTGAGGTCTTATTGGCAGAATGTCTTCCACTGGGTTAGGCTTGGAGTATTTGCTTGGGTTCTGCCCCTGGCTGCTGCCTTGTGTGCAGTTTTTTGCTTTCACGTGGTTGAACCCTTTCTCCTTTCCTGGGAGAGTGCCAAAGCCTCTGGAAAGCCTTCCCTCTCCTGCTGCTCTGCTCTCTCTCTCCATCTCCTTCTACCTTCTTTGTTTCTCTTCAGCCACACTGGAGAGCCCCCAAGATATCCCCAGAGGTTCCCTTCCTTGGACATGGGAGAGGGAAAATTAAGTCTCTTATCAACTCTGAGTCTTGACTCCTGCACTTGCTTTCCAACTCAGTACTGCCACGGTTTTCCATGCGCTCTGCCTCTAGGTCCCTGGGCCAGTTCTTTCTACCTGGGTTTGTTGCTTTCTTTGTAAAAATCGTTTATCAATTTCTGGTGTATTCTCATTTACTAAGCATATGTTTATCTTGTTTATTCTCTGCCTTCATTGGAATTTAAATATCTTTCGGGGGGAGATCTTTATTTTCCTTTACTGCTGTGTTGCTATCACCTAGCAGAATGCCCAACATGTTAGTGGACCGTGAATTAATGTTGGGTGAATGAATGATGGTTTCTCATTCCTTTAAAAGAGAAATATGACAATTTCTTCCTCTTCCAACAAGCTATCTATTTTTTTATTTAAGCAAGTAATAATTTTGGATAGAGAAATATTTAAGTGATCAAGACTCCAATTAACTCTGCCCCTGAATACTTTAGCTCTGAGTGAATAACAAGCTCTTCTGTAAATTAGGTAAAACAAACAAACAAAAATTTGTAACAATGAAAGTGGCTGAGAGTGGGATAGGTTCAGGATCTAGATGCTGAAATATCTTGCTTGGTTTAGCTTCTATATAAGAAGGAGTGAAGAGTTGAGGTAAATTTTGTCTTATTGTTGGATGGACCTTGATTCCATTGTGCAAACCAAGAATAACTGTTAACAAATAGATTGTAACATATTTTATAGTCACCACTCCCCCTAAAATTGCACCTTTGTTAGGTATTGATTTTTTTTTTTTTTTTTGGTATGAGATAGATGAATTTCATAGCACATAAAAACCATTTTTAAGCGAATAATTCGTGGCATTTAGGATATTCACAATGGAGTGCAACCACCACTTCTGTCTACATTTAAAATATTTCCATCAGTCCAAAGTGAAACCCTGTACCCACTGAGCAGTTTCTCACCCTTCGTCCCCGTCCTTTCTCTCCAGCCCTGGCAACCACCCATCTGTTTTCTGTCTATGTGAATTTATACTGGGTTTTTCATAGAAATGGGAGACCTGCAATATGTGACCTTTTTGCATCTAGCTTCTTTTACTTAGCATGATAGTTTTTAGGATCATACACATTGTAGCAGATATCAGTATTACATTCCTTTTTTGTATATACTATTGTGTTTATATGCCATCCTGTGTATTAATGAAGTTTTTATTCGTTCTTTGCACATTGAAGCTGTTCCCTACCCCTCCCCCCGCCTTTATTTGCTGTTGTGCCTAGAGCTGGTATGAATGTGTGTGAACATGTATTTGTTTAAATACCTGTTTTCCATTCTTTGGGTAACAGACTTAGGAGTGGAATTGCTGTATCTCTTGGTAATTGTGTATTTAGCTTTTTGAGAAACTGCCAAACTGTTTTTCAGAGTGGCTGAATCTCTTTACACTCTTTACACTCCCTCCCTTAAGCAATGCATAAAGGTTCTAATTTCTCCACATCCTTGCAAAAACTTGTTTTTTTTCCCTTTTGTTTCTTTTTTTTTTTCTGATAGGTGTTGACTTTAAGCTTTTAAAAAATTCAAAATTTACTTAAACTATTCTTATGTAAAAATTTGAGCATAACAAACTGAAGTATATTAACTCTTCTTATAGAGGCTAATACAAGGTTTAATCAAGTAGAGAAACCTTAGGATACAAATAATATTGCCAGTTTGAACAGTGGTAGAATTCAAGGGTTTTTTGACAGTGTAGCTTGCAAGTTACATGAAAGACACATGTATTATGGGTTATTCTATATTATAACTATAAAATATCACCTGTCCATGAAATATTACTTATGCTGTTTAAGATTTTATAAAGATAACTGTTTAAGCTGCTATAATTTATTCAATATAAAATAATCATTACAGAAAGTTGAGAAATGGATGAAAGAAAGAAGTAGCACCCTAAACTCTACTACCTGAAATCAGTGTATGGTTTGCTTGTATTCCCTTTTATCTTTTCAAAATATGTGTATGTGATATATTTTCATGTTATTTGCACATATGCATTCTATACTATTAAACTGTTTTTATCGTATTTTGACTGACCATATAGTATTACATCTAGTCATTATATCACAGCTGTTATACATATTTAAGAATCTATTGATTGAAACTAGATTAATTAGAAAAGATCTCACGAGAGGAGGTAGCTTCACCTTGCTGACCCCATGCAAACTCTCTTTCTTTGCTCTAGTGTCATTTCCTTTCAGAAATGCCTTCTAGCACTTTCCAGATTGGGAGAGATCCCTTTGTAATTCAGTTCCACATAGCTCCTTTTCACTCATAGTATTGGTTTGTGATTCTTACAAAATTTTTATTTGTATGTTTACTTGTTGTTCTCTTCCTAATAAACTGTAATCTTTCCATGGGTAGAACTAGGTCTGCCTTCTTTCCACTGTATTCCCTTCACTGAGGCCAGTATCTGATGCTTACTATTGCTTCATAAGTTTGCTGGATGGGTTAGTGAATGAACACACAGGGAGAAGGAGAAAAAGAATAAAGACGTAGACATGTGTGCTGGATGTATTTGGGGAAATATATAGGCTTGAGAGCTAAAGAGTATAATGTGTCCTTCAGTTTCCATGGGATTGGCGGAAATGGACCATGAACCAGGGCACAGTTGTGTCCATATTATGGAGGTCTTTGTATGGAAAATTCAGGCATTTAAATTTAATGCCCTCACATAAATATTAATAATTTAAAATATTAAATATATTAAATTCTGTCACGAACATTGAAATGTATCGAATAGAGATAAAGTGTGATTCAATCCCTACTTTACCATAACAAGTCAGTATTGGACAACTCTGTGTTGTAGTAGGTAAAATCCACAGGCTGGGGTACCATTAAGAGACCATTCTAATTACCCGGGGAACTGGTGATAAAGTCCAGAATCTAGGTTCCTTCCATGGGAGTACAATAAATATGAGAGAGAGTTGTGGAAGTAGAATCAACCAGGTTTAGGGGATCATTAGCTAGTGGACTTTGGAAAGAATTGCAGACCATAGGCTGATTTAGGGTTAATAGCATGAATTAAGCTGATGTCTATAGATTTTAGGCTGAAGATAAGCAGCTTTTAATTTTACCCAGTTGACTTGAGATACTGTTATGGATTCTCATTATAGGTTGGCAAAGCTTTTCTGTTTAGTCCACACAGTAAATATTTTAGTCCCTGTGGGCCATATGATCTTGGTTATAGCTACTCTGTTGTGCCACTACAGTGTAAAAGCAGCCACTTACTCTATGTAAACTAATGGTCGTAGCTGTTTCTAGTAATATTTTATTTATAAAAACAGGTGGCAGCTCAGACTTGGCTCATAGGGCTGTAGCTTATTGAGCACTGGGTTATATTATTGAGGTTTTATTCAGATTATAGTATTAAGTTATAGTATATCTCAATGTGAATTGTGTTATTTCTTTGGCCAGTGATCACTAACTGGAAGTAGGTCTGGAGAGATGGGCTCTTGTATTTTCTTAGATTTGACTAATTACCTCATAGATATCTGTGACTAAATGTCATAGAAGTAAGATAGAGAAAAGGGTATAGTAGCAACTACCTGAAGAAGATTGGTTGGAAAGTCTAATTTGGATAGTGAGAGAAATGAAGGTAGAGGGGTGTCAAAGGGAAACTAGTTAAAGTACAAAGACTAGAGAGTATATGAATTTTAGGAACAGGCTTCTTGGACATGACAATAGTGGGAAAATGTAGAATTTTAAGTGCTGTATCTTAGAATAAAGACCTTTCAGGAATTGGTCTAATTCTAGAGAGTCAAATAGTTGTAGAGGCAAAATGCTGGAATAAAATAGTGGAAATAGAAGTAAGATTCTAATATCAAAAATTAACAATGAAAACCTCATTTTTGGAATTAGAATACCTGGTTGGAATCTTCTCTCTGATTTTTTTTTAAATTTAGATGAATTTGCATTCTTTTTTAGATTAATTTTCTCATCTGAAAAGAGGTTAATAGCTATTCACAAGATTATTAAGAGACAATGTCTCCTGAGTGCCTCCCATGATACCTGATTCACATTACTTCATAAATGGAAACTCTTATTACTGGTTCACAAGCTGGTTCCCTCTTCACGGAGGGCAAGGAGAGAAGGAGGCAGACCATTCCAGATTGGTAGGTGGCAAGTTTGAAAAGCAAGGGAGCTTAACTTATAAGACATGCTTTGTGTGGCTGCAAGATGAGAAGATGTCTGTTCTTACCCATCAAATCTTGAAAGTTTATATAGAGGCTTTAACTGGGTTCAGTTATGTATATACCTGGATAGTTTCAATAAAACCCTGCTCTTTCAAGACTATGTTTTTGGAACAGCTCCCACTGTGGAACAGTGGAGCATGCATTCCAAGGACACAGGTGAGGGATCTCCAGTTGTCTGGGTGAAGCTTGCGGATCAACTGGAGATCATGATTACCTTTTCCAACTATTATACTAATTTCATTTGTATTGCCTTATGGCAAAGAAGAGTAGGTGTTATGAATTAAGCATTTGGACTGGATTTTCTCTAAGTTCCCTTCCATAGCTAAGTTTCATTTTTTATTGATATTTAAGGTTTCTTCAGTGATAAATTAATATGAATTCATCTTTAAGACCTAGTATTCAATGCTATTTTTTTGAATAGTAATGATCTTAGGAGATTTAATATAAAACAACTGTTGGGAAGGTGTAAAATGTTCCCTCCCCTTGTGGTGGTGGTCTTTAAATTAGATCATAAGTTTAGATCATATCTGACTCTATGACATCAAAATGGCTGTTTTCATTCATAAAATGGTACAGTTACTGGGGTCATTGGTTTATATCAAAATAGTGAAGCATTAAGAGAATCAGGCAGTGAGCCATGCAGGGATAAAGTTAGAGGGGATTGCTGTTTTTGCTAATGACATTTTCTTAACTTTTTTTTTTTTTTTTGAAAACTATTGAACATGAGCATATGACTCTTTATACTAATTGTAATGCATTACTGTATCCCATAATCTATGAGAATGTTCACCTCTGCACTCTGCCTGTCCAGCTGTTGTCTTGAACAATTATCAGCGAGTTATTATTCCGGTATGAGCTGTGTCATGCTCGAAAGTGGGATAAAAAAAATGTTAATGAGCATGCATGAATGTTGGTTGATGAAGGTTAAGTGCTTGCAGATATGCTCTCTGCATTCTTCCCCGTGAATGTTCAGACGGAGGCAATGGATTCTGATGAGGGATTACAAACAAATGGTGCTGATTGACAGTTCTTGATTTAACATTAAAATGGTATCTAAAGGCAAATTCTCTATTTCCGCTGAAAAATAGACACAGTGTTGTTGACCTCTGGTGCAGCTCTTCATCATCGGTTTTATTTCACTTTTTTTTTTTTTTCTGTTGTAACAGATTTTCAAGTTTTCTCATTTTGTATTACACATTATTTTAAAGTTTTGCCTGGTGAGGGTGGTGCAGTTTAAAAAGAAACATTAACATGTCCATTATGTACTTGGGTTTTTAGAATAATAACTTTTCAATTTTAAGTATGAACAAATTAAAATCCATACAGTAGCTTTTCAGGCTGATAAGCATGGTCCAGTACTCATCAGCAATACGGTTCTTTCTCTTTGTGTCTGTTTGCATGTAGTTTTAAATGACGACCCAAGTGCTTTTTCAGCATTTGTTATTTGTATGCTAATTAAAATTAGCTGCATATATATTCTTTTTTTTTTAAGATTTTTTTTCTTTTTTTTTTATTAATTTTTTATTTTTTATAAACATATATTTTTATCCCAGGGGTACAGGTCTGTGAATCACCAGGTTTACACACTTCACAGCACTCACCCAAGCACATACCCTCCCCAATGTCCATAATCCCACCCCCTTCTCCCAAACCCCCTCCCCCCAGCAACCCTCAGTTATTTATTTGACAGACAGATCACAAGTAGGCAGAGAGGCAGGCAGAGAGAGGAGGAAGCAGGCTCCCCACTGAGCAGAGAGCCCGACGCGGGGCTTGATCCCAGGACCCTGGGATCATGACATGAGCCGAAGGCAGAGGCTTTAACCCACTGAGCCACCCAAGCGCCCCAGCTGCATATATATTCTTTAGAAATTTTTGGAGTTGATTCTGTGAACATTGCATTTCCCGTGCTATATATTGAACTTGAACTTCAAATGGTTTTTTTTTTTTTTTTTTAAAGAAATGACTATGCAAGGAACAATATTAAGTAGTCTTGATGAGGCTTTTTTTCTCATCATTTTATCCATTATTAATAATCGAGAAGTTGGTGTTCCAACTGGAGGTTGTCCTTTATAAAGTGTAAAATGTTACACAAATGTTTGTTTTTAATCAATTTTAGCTGAAAGGACAACACAGAGGGATCACAGTGGTTTGCATCTTGTAATGAAAGTGGGAATGTTGGTTAGGTAAAGAGAATTGTAAAGTTAGTATGATCTATAGTAATCATTTTATCATTTAATAGATGAAAAGTGTGATAGTGCAACACAGGATTTAAAAAAAAAAAAACCAAACCTTTGCCGGTAAAGCCATCATTGGTTCATGTCTGAATGATGTATCACTCAAATATTTTCTATATGCGTCCTGTGGAGACAGCACCCTCTAATTTGGTGCCTATTTAGGAGATTTTTAACAATATGCTAGAATATTCTGTGTTTTTGTATTTTTCACATTTTTAATATGTGAAGCTTGGTTTGTAAAATTTATAGGTTTTTCCTGATAAAAGGAATCATAATTATTATGGAAAATGCTGCTGCCTTAACTCTGAATTCTGAAGCAAACAGGACAGGAATACCCACCTGTACCTCTTGGCACTGGTTCCCACATCTATCCTGTAGATCAATACTCCTCTGCAGAAGAGGGCCTCCTTATCTCCTAGCCCAACAGCTTTGTGCTTACGGACTTTTTCTCCTTGGAGCTCCGTAATCCCTATTGTATTAAGTGCTTAAGACTTAGTGCTCGTGTGGCTTTTTTTTTCTGTCAGCAAGTGAAATTGGATATACAAATCATACTCCCTCAAGGCTAGCTACTTCTTAATACTATGCCTCGGATTGCAGTTATCTGCCATCAATCAGCAGGCAGAGGCTCTGGTTTGGTTATTGAATCAGTCATGGCAAATCACGCAGCCCGGCCAACCAGCCAGCCAGCCAAATGACACATTTCAGATGCCCCTCCCCTGAAAGGTACTGTCTTAGCTTCTGGAAGGGAGTGCTGAACAAGACAAATAGAATTCTTGACTTCTAGTAGTAGATTTTCAAATGGCGAGGGTAGAAAATAAATCGGTAGAAAAGCAGCAGCAACAACAACAACAACACAGTTTTTTTTTTTTTTTTTTTTTCAATGTCCTGTGCAAGTAATGAGGAAGTTATGGTAATAGGTGCTACATGGAAGAGGCTGGTCACCGAAGGCCTCTGAGGTCCTGACGTTTAATTGGAGACCTGAAGGGGATTGAGAATTTGCCAGGCAAGAGAGGAATTGAGGGACAAGCTCTACAGATGTGGGAAACAGCATGTTCAATGTCCCTTAGGTTGGAAAGAACCTGTAATCTAGAATCCTTCAGACACTCAGTGTGACTGGAGCATTATTATGTAAGGAGGAGAAAGGCAGGAGATGGGGTTTGAGGTCTGGATGGTAATGGAAAAGCTTCAGGCCAACATTTGAGTTGTTTGGGAGGGTGAATGTGGTTTATGAAAGCAGGAAGGAAAAGAGAAGTTTAATCCTACAGAAGGCATCGTTGTGTCAGAGGATTTGGCACACCATTGCTGTGTCTGCTGGCCCAGGGCACAGAACTTAGAAGGTGTTGCTGACCTGCTGGATGTGGTGGTAGGTGATGTTACAAGGCTACAAAGTGGCCTGCTATGAACCTAAAATGAGTGATGCTAAGGACATGTTCTTAACAGATGTTTTGCCTCTCTCCTTTCTAAAAGATGGTGTAAAGGAACTATAGCCCCCTTTTTTCTTTTTTAAAATTTTATTTAAATACCATTAATTAGCATATAATATTAGTTTCAGGTTTAGAGGTCAGTGATTCATCAGTCTTCTAGAACATGCAGTGCTCATTATATCACCTGCCCTCCTCAATGCTCATTGTCCCACTACCCCATTCCGCCGACCCCCTCCCTTCCAGCAACCCTCAGTTTGTTTTCTATGATTAAGAGCCTCTTAGGGTTTCTCGCCCTCTCTGATTTTGTCTTGTTTTATTTTGTCCTCTCTTCCTCTATGATCCTCTCTTTTGTTCCTTAAATTCCATGTACAAGTGAGATCATATGATAACTTTCTCTGATTGACTTAGTTTGCTTAGCATAATACCTTTTAGTACCATCCACATCACTGCAAATGGCAAGATTTTTTTTTTATTTTTTATTTTTTTGGATGGCTGAAGCCCCTTTTTTCTAACACATAAGAAAGTTATTTGAAACAACTTGGTGTTAAACATCGCGGTTTTGACTTAACTATGCTTTAACAAACAAAGGTGTATTTCAATAAACTTTCAAAATCCTATTGCATGTAAGGCATGGATGACGGTAGAAATCAGATGTCTCAGCTCCCCTCTCCAAATCCTGTTGTTAGAATTCCACTTCCCTCTGAGGACTGGTTTGCCTTGTATCTCAGAGATGCTTGATGAATTCATGTGTGATGGTCATTCTTGAAATAAACCCTTTTGTTCTTCAACTGCCTTGTGCAGAATGATACTGGAAAAGACTGAAGCTCTTCTCTTTTGGATTTATGTTTATACTAAGATTTTTATCTACATTAAAAAAAAACTTAGAACTGTAGTTTACTTCTTTGTATATATGTATATAAACTCACATATTTACACCTAAAAAGTGACTCTTCAGAGTGAGCGGAGAGGGTTGCATTCTAATCCTTTCTCCTGTTCAGCTGTCAAGGCCCACACCTCAAACCACTTATTCCATGAAGATTTTCCTGACTAGCCAGATTTATTTTTTGCTTCTTTGAACCTCCATGCGTCGTCTCCCTTCATTGGTCTCATTTCTTTGAGTCACTCAAAAATTGACTAATTTTTCAGTAAACTCTTTCAGTGGGCTTCTGATGGATGATCTCTCAAAAGACCCCTTTAAAATGTTTCACTTTATATAAATGATTCTACTATTATATAATTTTTATCTTTGTCCCTATTACTGCTCCAGTTTTAATTGAAATCCTTTAAGGACCAGAATTATGTTTTCTTCTTCTCTATCCTTCCTTGGATGTCTCAGTGCCTTATGAATGAGTGAGTGATTGAAACTGCTTAAAATAGTCTTTGCAGTGACAAAGGAGCCTATCCTGTCCTTGGAGGAGCTCTGTATTGACAAGGATTGCAATTCTAGTTGCTTTCATTGCTCTGACAGGACTTTCATTGCTCTGGGTGTCCTTTTTCCAAAAACGGAGTTTGGTACAGTGAGAATAGCCTAGAATTGAGAATCTGGTTTTTAATCTTGAATCTGCCACTAGGTAGTTCTTTGGCCTTGGAGAGGGGCAGTTTTCTGGGCCTCCGTTCCATATCTATGAAATGGGAGTTCTAAATATTTGGGATTTTTTACAACTACTTATCTTCATTAAAATGAAGAACTAAGCTACCAAAATAAACTTTGGGAAAATCACTTTAAAATCCATGTATCTAGGCTTAGTAGAGGAAGAACTGTAGTAATGATGGTAAGCTTGATCATATATCTTTTCTCAAAAGGGAATGAGATTATCACTTAGGCATATTACACTGGAGATTCAACAAAGGCTTATATAGATATGGAAAAATACATTGCAAGAATGTTTACTGTAATAATATTGATGGCAAAAATTTGGAAACACCTTCAATAATCATTAGGGAGAACAGTTAATTATGGTAAAATAGGGTACATGGGTGACATATTATGGAGCTTTTTTTTTTTTTTTTAAAGATTTTATTTATTTATTTGACAGAGAGAGATCACAAGTAGGCAGAGCAGCAGGCAGGGGGGGTGGGGGTGGGGGATGGGCTCCCTGCTGAGCAGACAGCCAGATGCAGGGCTCAGTCCCAGGACACTGAGACTGTGACCTGAGCTGAAGGCAGAGGCTTAACCCACTGAGCCACCCAGGTGCCCCCTATGAAGCTTTTTTAAAGAATGTGGTAGATCCATACATATGAACATGGAAAAATATTCAGTGTTCATTGCTATATCAAATAAAACAACATATATGGTATAAGCTTATTTGATTAAAAAGGAAAAAAAAAACCCTTAAGTCGTATATTTGGCTATGTGTATATGCATCTGTTTGTGTTTTCTTTTTTTTTTTTTTTTTTTTTTAAGATTTTATTTATTTATCAGAGAGAGAGCGAGCGAGAGCGAGCACAGGCAGACAGAGTGGAAGGCAGAGTCAGAGGGAGAAGCAGGCTCCCTGCGGAGCAAGGAGCCCGATGTGGGACTCGATCCCAGGACGCTGGGATCATGACCTGAGCCGAAGGCAGCTGCTTAACCAACTGAGCCACCCAGGCGTCCCTGTTTGTGTTTTCATACACACTTAGATATGTATATGTATATTTTATGTGTAGCTTTTTAGACGATACCAACAGTAGCTTTTGTTGCGAGTAACTATTTTTACCAGTAGGTTTTTTCTTTTTTTGGAGGAATATTTATAATAAAATTTAGTAGGGTAAAGGAACATTTGCTTTATTGTTTGAATCACTTTACAGTGATGTTTAAAAATTCTTTTTCCTAGAAAACATTTTCAGCATAATAGGACAATTAGCTAGATTTTTATGCATAGTTGTCTGTTTTTTTAAACTCTGTGTTTTATATGTTTAACTGGGAAGTAAAAGGTGACTTTGCCTTAGTCAGTGTAAATGAATCTCAAAAATTGTAACAAGATATGTGAGTCATTTGTTTGATTTTTTAAACAGTCACCGCTTAGAAATGACCTTAGCTTTCCAAAGTGAAAGAAATTTTTGTCAAGTATATTACATACACAGGGTTCCATTAATTCAGTAAACTGCATTCAGAAAGCAGTATACTCGATAGTTAATTATTCCAAATGGTGCCAGTGATCAGAAGGGACACCCATTTGTAATGAAGGGAGTCTGCGTAATGGTTATCCTGAAGAATGTTTGCTCAAGTGTGAGGACAGAAGTAATTGATGAAGTGCAAGTTGCATATATCTTCCTCAGGCTTTAGAAGGAGAGCTTGTGAAAAGCTGAGAAAGCATTTTGAGTATCAAGTAACCAAGTAAAGAGGACTAAGTACAGGAATAAGATTTTAAATTTCAAATCATTTGATGTCAAGTATTCTGTAAGTCAATAGAAATGCATGTGTTATAGGTTGTATTCCTTTGGGACATTTTTATGTATGCGTGTTGAGAAGAGTTTTTGAAGTCCTCACTCACTTTGTAAAATTTAGATAGCATATTTGCTGCTGGTATACGTCTTCCTATTGGAATTGTAGGGGAATTTATCCAATGTGAGTTTCTATTATTTGGAAAGTCTACTGTACTATAACCAGTATTTCTGAAAACAACATGTCTCCTGACCATGAGCACCTGCACATCTCCCATTCACCACTTATGGAACAGGACAGCCTTGTAGGCAGGTGCACTTGCTGTCTCAACATGCCCTGCACTGCACTTGCTTTCCAGAACTTGTGGCATATGGGTTGAAGACCATTCTTCCTATGGAGAGCCAGATAGGAGGCGGGGCACGAATACCCTCTGCTCTTAGGTTTCCAAACTCTATTCCATCGTCTTTTACCTCAGACCTTTCTCCCATAGCCCATTCCTATGTGTGGGAGGAGGAAGGGAAGCCAGCCTTTATGGTTGGGTCTAAATTCTGATCCTGTTGCTTCCGGTTTTCTGCAAGTTTTTTTTCTTGGTCTTCCTTATGCCTGAGACTCTGTCCTTACCTTCTCTTCTGCATCTTTCCTTTGCAGTGCAGGCAGTGGGATCCTGTCCTGTTTTAAATAAAAGAAAACATGGTGAGCTCATTTAAGCATATTCTCCCTGTAAGTACCCAGCTCCTGAATTGAACCACATAGCTTTCAAGACCATCGGCTCAGCATAGATATTAACAGAAACCCAATTTTACACTCCATGTTGAGGAATGACCTCTTACTCTAAACGTTATCATTCCCCAGGAGGAAATAAATGCCCTTGATCCTGAAATGGCAAGGCGATAGGAAAAATCTCCGGATAGAAAAAAAAAATTAATCTTCAGTTATCATCTCCAATTATTATCTGGCTCTACTTTCTCTGCAGGGTAGAATGAATCTTAGTCATTCTTCCTTTAATTCCATTCAACCCACAAGTCCTCACATTTGTAGTTTCTGCTGATGGCCACATTGGCTCTGAATGGCCAAGATGATCAATTTCCAGAGCAGAAAAAGCACAAAAGTGGGAGTTTAGAGTCCTGATGTCCATTTGCCGACTCTTTGCTACTCTGCTTCAGTTTTTTTACTGTAAAATAAAATCTTTATTAGGTGATATTTTACTATTCATTTTAATGGGAGAGAAAGGATTTGAAACTTTGAGAAATTCAAGTAATCATTTGAAATATGGATTCCTTGTTTCTTGGGTAAACAAAAAAGTAAAATAATAAGAATAATGATATGATTTATTAAAATATTTTAAAGATTTGATATTTTGACATTCACCAGAGTTCCCAGTCAATGGGTATTCCTATATGTCAAAAATATTCTCAGTATTTTGTTCTATGTTCTGTATTGGCTTGTTGGTATATGTGTTTTGAATCTTAATTTTTACTGTTTGACATTTTCGTGAAGCATTTAAACCAGAGATAGTTTTTAATTAGTAAGATTGGGTAGTTTACAGTAAAGGATATTTCATTTCCTGTAAAGATTGTTCTCTACTAAGATGTTAATGTTTCTCTGCTCAAGTGTCAGGTGGCCCAACATAATGTGAAGTAATTGAATTTAAAGTGAAATTTTCTAATAGGATTTAAGCTATTGCACTCCCATTAATGAAAAGTTTCTTCCCTTTTCCTTTCACAGAATGGTTCTGTTAAGTACTTTCTTCTTTTTCATAGTCTGTTTGGTTAGTATGCTCAGGATATGATGTTTTTGTGAGGCAGGCTGGAAGATACTGGAAAATGATGGTTTTTCATTTAGTAACTTTAAATATGGACATTAGGAAGGAGGTGGAAATGTTGCTTATCTTAAATTCTTCAGAGTTTTCATGGGAGTTTGGGGGATTATAAAACATCAGGATGTTTCCAAATCCTGTCTTGATTCAGCTCCCCTTTTTTCCGTGGTAAGATACCTGTCTAGGGATCCACAACAAAGGAAGATAAAGCACCATTTAATGTTAACATGGTTGTATGCAGATACTAAAGACTGCCTCTTTCTCTAGACTGCAATATGATAGTTTCTCCATGTGCTTGCAACTTATGTGGGGCAAAGACCCAGCAGGTGAAGGGGTTGGTTTCAGTGATGGAAAATGTCAGGCTCTCTTGCCTGTGGCGGCTTTTAAAAAGGGAAAGAGATAAAAGATGAGGGGGCCACACTCCAAAAGGGGCTGAACCTTTTAAAGTGGAGGAGTAAGAAGATGGGGGAGAGAGGAGCTATGATCTGCTTTCCATGTCAAAGACTACCCTTGCTTTCTCGCTCATCCTCCCTGATGACAATAGTTGACCAGCGTGGCCACAGTCTTAGAAATCTGAGAGCCGGGCTGTGACATTGGAGAAACTGGAAATGGGATTAGGTTCTTGAGACCATGGATAGCCAGGAAGCAAGGTTCTTACACAATTTGGAGAGGTAATCCAGACTGAGGTAGGAAAAACGATTCTTCCGGAGCTGCATTTTCTGTACCATCTCATGAGCAGTCAGACTGGAGTCCATGTTTGAGGTGCACTGTGCCTTGAAGAAGCACCATCTCTGTCCTTGAGCAGATCTTGAGAAAGACCACACACATTTTAAATGATCCCAGTTTGATCTGATTTGAGATTGAGGATCACTTAAGATTTATTGTCTTCTCGTTTAAAAAAAAAAAAAAAATCACCTAATCCCTACATACATTTTTAAAGCAAAAAGAGGTCAAACTCATATTATTTTAAAAAAAGTGGTTTGAAATCCAGCCAGTCCAGCCTTAATTTTTTCTATATTTTTTCATGCTTCATTAACATAAAATCTTATCACTTAAAGCATGCTTACATCTACAGTTCTTTTTTTAAATTTAATTTTATTTTTTGTGTTCCAAGATTCATTGCTTATATACCACACCCAGTGGTCCATGAAATATGTGCCCTCTGTAATAACCACCACCAGGCTCACTTAACCCCTTACCCCCTCCCTTCCCAAACCCTCAGTTTGTTTCTCAGAGTCTACAGTCTCTCATGGTTTGTCTTCTCCTCTGATTTTCCCCAATTCACCTTCTCTTTCCTTCTCCTAATGTCTTCCAGGTTATTCCTTGTGCTCCACAAGTAAGTGAAACCATATGATACCTGACTCTCTCTGCTTGACTTATTTCACTCAGCATAATCTCCTCCAGTCTTATCCAGATTGATAGAAAAGTTGATAGTAAGTCTACAGTTCTAAGGCATTACATACATTCATATTGTTATATAACCATCACCACCTTCCATCTCCAGAGCTTTTTCATCTTCCCCTGCCAACACTCTGTACTCACTAAACACCAGCTCCCCATTCCCTTCTCGCTCATGCAAAGGTCATTTTTTAAAACATTTCCATCTTCCTAGTCTATACAAACCCTGTTAGTCCTTCTTAACCACTTCCTTATAGTGAGAAGGTACACGAGGGGCATTTGGTTTGCATATAGGAGAAGTGATACACTGGAAAAGAGGTCTGAACATGAGCCGAGAGTTTTGTTTGATTATATAAGATCGACACAGTATGAGATCTAGCTTGAAGGGATGATAATGTAGATACGTATCAAAAGGCCACATTAAAAAAAATTCTTAAGTTCAAGTGGTTGTGAGATAGAAAAGAGCACTAGTTGATTCTAGAAAACAGACCAGGCAAATAATGGAACTCTAGCAAGGTAGACCAGTTGGAGACCAGAATGCTCTGGAATACTATCGTGGAGCACCCTTGATCACAGAGAAATAAGGATTTAATAACTGAGACATTGGGGAAATGACTTGAGTTTTCAACTGAGCTATCAGAGATATGAACATGATTATCAGAGGGACAGCGTAACTACTTACCAGAAAGGCTGTATAATAAAGGCTGTGTAATAAATAATTGAATCGAATATATACCCAGGTATTGTTTCTACTTCCTCCTCTTTTACACATGCTCACACACAAACACTCTAAAGTAATTTTTTAAAAAGTTTATTTATTTATTTGACAGAGATCACAAGTAGGCAGAGAGGCAGGCAGAGAGAGAGAGGAAGGGAAGCAAGCTCCCCACTGAGCAGAGAGACTGACTTGGGGGTCGATCCCAGGACCCTGGAATCACGACCCGAGCCGAAGGCGGAGGCTTTAACCCACTGAGCCACCCAGGCACCCCTAAAGTATTCTTTGATCAGATGTGATGTATACATTTCTTTCCTAGGGCAATATAAAGCCCATAGTTGAAGACAAGTCCATGGTTCTTATGATAGGGGTAGGGTAAAAACTTCATTTTTCTAATACTAAAACAAATGTTAATGTGAAATATGCATTGATGCTCTACATTCTGATTCATTTTTTGCAAAAACACAAATCCTGAAGAATACAAGCATGCTGTCATTGAGTCTAATTAAGATCATCGTAGAATTCTGCTGCTTACACCTGAAGTTCTTTCTCATTATTTTGGAATAATGGTCATTTTTTTGCCTGATCACATTTCTTCTATCAAGGTTTAGATAATCACTCTCGCCATTTTGATAAAATTCTGTCTTTGTTTTTTCTGTCTGATACTCGAGGGATGGTCTGCTCACAGTTTAATACAGCATTGCTTCTTATCTGTTAGTTAAGACCATTTATTGTTACTTTTTCTATTCCCAAGTTGCTTAGCATTTGTGTGTACAAATACTAATAAGTTGGCTTATTAAGTCTTTCCATTCTACAACATGCTAGATATCTTGAATTTCCTTTGTCCTCATTCGGATTTAATCCTTCTTTACTGAGTTCTCATTCTTTTTATAATAGGTTTTTCCACCCTTTAGTACATTTTCTTGTGTATGCATTACATGCATTAACCTTTTGAGTCTTTGCTCTGTAATTTCTTTTAGCGGGGATGTATTTTTACTTTCTAATATCTGCTGAGGGTAAATGGGAGTAGGTTGGACTGGCAAAAACTAATAGCTAGTAGAAAAATTATGTAATATGAGTACATGTAGTATTCCATGACTGGGAAACAGTAACATCCAAGAATAATTCCTAGGGAGCAGTTCCTTACAGTTGGGAGATTTTGAGGATACGTAACAAAAAAAGCTGAGAGATGTTTTTATGAATTGCGATGAGCCAAGAAAAATCATGTGACAATAGGCTTCAGTGTTTTTTTAAACTGAAATTTTAACTCTTTCCTAATTCTTTATTTTCTTCACTGATACCTTTGGTCTATTTAATCTCAATTTGTAACTTAATTTAATTATAACATTTAATACCACTATGTACATGGCAAATAAACCTAACTGAATTGGTTATTTTTCTCCCCAGAGCATGGCTTGTTAAATTAAACATTTTGTTGAATATGTGAATTTGAAGGATATTTGTATTTTCTTTGGTTTGAGCTCCTGTATTTCTGTTATCTCAATCTTGGTTAAGAAGAGGTGTTTATATACAAGGGGACCTCAAGAATGTGGTTCTTTTAGTTTGTGGTGTAAATACCTTTGAAATGAGCAGAATTGCTAATTTCTATGTTTACAAATGTCCTTAGAAATGGAGCAGTTTTTATAACATTCTTCAATTGGCTTATTATTGTATTTGGCAATAAAGAGGGAGGAAACAAATTTTAGGTCAACTAGGTAGAGATCATTATAGTTTCGAAGTATATTTTTCACTTTTTTTTTTTAATAGACTGCATTCCCTATACCTTAGTCGTCTTCTTGTACATGTAGTAACTGTTTAAAAAAAATTAAAAAAAGGTTACAGCTCTAATGAAAGATTTGTGAAATAATGAAATTCTTTTCCCTGTCCATGGAGGGCTTGAGTTGTAGAGAAAAGTCCTTGAAGACTATTTGTTTTGTGACATTGGCTACTGAAAGAGAATGTCATATAAAGAGAAATATGCATTTGTTTGCTACACTTTTGATGATTGCTCTAGTTGAAATAATCTATTCCACACAATTTTAGTTAGCATGTTAGCCACTCTTCTTATTCTATCATTCTTAGCCTGGAATTGCCAAGCAGACATCTCTTTTCTAGTAAAATACTCTGATTAGTTATGGCAGTCATATATTAATATTTGAGTAGGAAGATAGCCTGTTTCTCCTCTGTTTATTTTCTATGTAGTTAGGTTCATAGTCATTTATTTATGTGCCTAGAAACACTAAAACTGGGTTTGACAGATCAGATATGACTAAAGCTATTTATACAATTATGGTTTTCAATACCAAAGCATTTACTTTGACATTTTGCCAACGGGGTATTGCCAACTTAAAAAATAATTCATTCCAAGTTTGCACTTTCTTCTATGTATTCCATATCTTCTGCCTTCAAGCTGCCTAAATCTTCTTTGAAAAATATTCTCCTATCACAACCACCAGTAGTAGTAACTCTCAAAATCTATTTTCCTTCCCCAGCTATTAGATTATTCTCAAATTCTGACCCTTGAGATTTCCAGGTATATATTCCTTTCAAAATGTATTGCTGGATAACTGAACCACATTCCGTTAACCACCATTTGAAGAGAGGTAGTGATGGGTGAAATTAAGAATTCCCTTTGGAACTGTACATTTTTTCCATAGCATTAAATCCTGCTCATTGTGCTCAAGAAACGAAGCATCTCTCTCTCTTCCCCCGGATCCATTCACCTTCCTGCTTTCTCTCCCAGTAAGCATGTAATACGAGGGAAAATTCTATCAAGCGTCAATGCGAAGCTTATGTGCTGGGTTGCAGATCATTTCCCTCATGTGGACTGCCTGCCCCCGGCTGCTCTTGGCCTGTAGTGTGGCAATCAGTTTCCTTGTCCCCCAAGGGGGCCGGTCGCCGCCTCGCCCTTTGTGTCACTGTGGGCAAGTAGATCATACACTCTGGGCTTCGGCTTCCTCATCAGTGAAATGAAGTGGCTAAGCTGCACAGATGGTTCTTCTAGAATCTGGACACTATAAAGTTTTGACTCTCTCTGTTAGCATCTTAGAACCTCAACAGTTAGAAAGCTAGAAGAAAAAGAAGTGCCATTATTGCAAAGAATCTATAGTTTATGGATGTCTTCCTGCCTCTGCCTTTTGCCTTATATGAAGATTGTACTAGGCCTCAGTTGTCATTTCCTAAATACATGATATATGTTTGCTTTATTTCTATAGCTGAGTTGATTTTATTGGCTTCTCTTATTTAATCGGGTACACTTCCTTTTATCCTCTCAAGGCTAGTGTAATCTAATGAACAAAGGTAATTTATTGTGAACATCTAACACATAAAATTTAATAGCATTTGTACCAAATGAATACCAGAAAAAAATTGAAATGTGTAGTATTTTAAAAACATACTGACATGAGTTATGTTTAACCAGGAAGCACCAATAAAAATAGAGTAAACAATTATTAGTAGCATTCATTGATTTAGAATATTCCATTATGGAAAGAGAAAACTGTGCTATTACCTTTTGTGCCTCCACTAGCTACTTACACATTTAGAACTGTGTGCTCTAGAAGTTTTTGCAGTGGTGAGATAACATATGATAGAATATGTGGAATCTTACTCCTGAAAAAAGTCACATTTTTAATGACTGATTAGAACATAATGGAAAATGAACTGGAATAAACTGTATAGCCATGTACCATGGAATTATGATTTTTAATGGAAAATTTAGTATGAAAGCAAAGATTTTGAAAGGAGATTCTTTATATAATTTTACTGCTATTTTTGAAACTTTGAAAATAGAAAAAGAATAAAGAGAAGTGTAATTAAAAAAGACTTTTTCAGTTCATGGCTCTTGGCAACATAGAAAGTTTTGTCATCTTTGACTTCATTCTGACATAAAACCCTCATAAAGTACAGCATATGCTGTGTTAGTGATCAGAACCATTTTTGAACCGTATTAATCTTCTGTTGGAAAAACGCCTTCTTACACAACATCTCTAGGAAATAAGATTAAACACAGACCTCTAATGGCAGAAAAGCTAGATCACAAGTATAGACAGCACTAATAGTCTGACTTTATGATGCAGAGCTTCATCTTGAGAAAATCGAGTCTTTTTAGTGAGAGTGTATTTTATAATAGCCTTAGAAGAAGAGGTCTACCAGTGGATGGGATGAGTCCAAAATATCCTCTGTCAGCTCATGAACTCTAGTTAGGCCCTCTGATTCTTGTCTCTTATTTCCCTGTCACTGTGAAGGCTGAGGGAAGGTTACGGGAAGGTCATTATTATTCTGTTTCCTTCTCACACCTCCTCTTTGAGGTCCAGTATCCTCAGGTCCTAGAGGAGGGATATAAGCCATGGTGAGGTTCAGTGGGGGGTATATGGTGGGGCTGTAGACACAGGACCTGGTTGGAGACGCCGGCCCGAGTTGCCTGCACGACTCCACACTCTGTCCTGGCTAGTAGCTCACAGAAATGATGTCACCATGGCTACATGAAATAAGATTTTGTGTATGAACTTCATTTCTATTAAACATCCTCATTTCTTCATATTCCTCTTGAATGCATCTTTATTGCTAATAACATTTGGATCCCGCTTTATCAGGACTTCTGCATAAACATTTTCACTGGTGTTACACTGAGTTGAGGCAGTTGAGGCAGCCAGATAATCTGGCTTCATTTTTTTTTTTCCAATCTCACATTTTATTATGGTTTTATCCAAATTTATTATCAGGCTTATTTATTTATTTATGTTGATATATTTATATATTTTGTTATTTATTTTTTAATATATTTATTATTATTTATTATTGGGTTTTACCCAAATCAGTCTATTTGGCTAAGAGAATGATTATCTGATTTCTACTGTGTGTGTGTATGTTTTTGTTTGTTTGTTTTTTATTTTTTGTTTGTTTTTAATCCTGTTTTGTCTCAGAAAACTTTGCTGCTCCTTATCCCTCTGCCCATATTCTGCTCAGTTCAGTTGCAGTGAAGGTGCCCGGCAGACAGCCAAGTAGAGATGATGTTGAGAGTAGGCCCTTGGATATTCAATCTGGAATTCAGGAAACTGATGTGGGCTGGATTCTACTCTTGGAAATCATCCCTTCTTTTCATCCCAGTGGCTGCTGCTATAGATGAGGGCACCAGTGACTCTCCTTTGGATTTCTGTATTACTTTCGCCATTCTTTCACTTCACTTTGAAGAGCCTGAGTTTTTTCTAAAATGCAATTCTTTTGATGTCTGTCACATATTTGAACCTTGGTGGCTCTTTTCATTGCGTGGAGGATAAAATCAGATTTCTTAACCTCGCTTAAAAGGTTTTGCATGATACGGTACCTGCTTGATATGGTACCTATGGTTTTGCATGATATGGTACCTATGTTGGTTTCTCGTGTCCTTTACTTCCAGACAATATTCTTTGCCCTATTATTCTCACTTCTTTCTGTGCCTTTCAAGTTCTTGCAGCTTGACCCCTTCAGACACTATCCTTTCGTTGCCTGATCCTTCTTCCCACCACCCCAAAACCTTCTCTCATGCCTAAGTCCTTTTCTCTCTCAAGCTTTTGATTAGGTATCATTTATTATATGAAGAAGGTCACTGATAAGTGTGGGTTATGAGGTTCTTTATTCTAGTGTGGTTCTTATCAAAACATTGCGGACTTATCTAGGTATTGTGGTTGACATTTGCTTCTCATTCACCACTATTGGTCTCTAGATTCTATGAGGCCAAGATGTCTCTATTTTGTTTAACATTATATCTATATTGTATAGCACGGTCCCTTTTAACTGGTGCTTAATATTCATTTGAGTGAAAGAATAAGTAAAGTTGCTGATTATAAAACATTAATGTAAAATTCAACAAAGTTTCTGTATTCCAGCAGTTGTGAAGTACAGTGAGAAAGGTAGAATTAACCAATCTCTCTGTCTCCCATCTGAATATTTAAGAGTATATAATTTAGATATATTCAGGACCTCTAACACAAACAGTGAATGTACAGGTTGCCGACAAAGAACACTGTGCTGAGTTGAATAATTATAAACACATGTCATGTTGATGACTGGGAATTTTAAAAATTGTCAACATATCAAATCTCCTTGAATCTATTTACAAATGCCTCATGAGTCAAATACAATTCAAATGAATTTTATTTCTGGAACTCTTGAGTTGTTCTAATGGTCATGTGGAAAAATTAATGAGAAAAGGGAAGAAAATTTAAAAACGGAAGAAAAATAATTTGAACATTCAATTAAGGTATAGTACTTCAAACAGTGAAACAGAATTAGAAGCTCAGAAAAATAAGTATAGGATAAAAGTGTAATATGAAATCAGTTGAGAAAGATGACTAATAAAATACTTAATAAATATTTTAAAAAATATAAATATTGATCCCTGTCTCACACTGTGTACCGAAGCATATAATTATAATAGTCTTTTTTAATATAATGTAGTGATAATGTGCCATCTTATATAAAAGAAGATGCTTTTGGAAGCTCTTTTCCCTGGTATTCGTGATTTATTTGGACATACCTAAAACACTTCAGTCTATTATTTTTTGTTATCAAGATCCTAATTTTGCAAGATGACTGGCTTTGACCCAGAAGTGGTATCCGTGGATACAAAGGAGAGGGAAGATGATAGGATCACTATTGGTTCCAGCTCTTAACCTTGACTGTCCTGTAGCTTGCTGTAAGGACACGTCTTGGATTGATATTTAGCATGATACATTTATTCTCTGGCTTTTTACTAAGGATAGGGAGGTCAGATGCATTTTTTGCTTCTGAAGTCCTCAAATAAAATAAGCCAAAGGTCAAATTTTGACTGTTTTCAAAGATTTGGAAAACAAATTATAAACCGCTTACTCTTCCAGTTTAGTAGAAGCTATGTTTTTAAGTAAGTGTGATCTCTCAGACATAAACTAGCTGTGTGATTGTTTAGTATTCTTAGAGCTAACTTCTTAACCTACCCTAAGTGTAAGTATACTTATTTTTATAATCGTGTCCGGCATATTGTTCAAATAAGCTAAGTATACTCATTCTTGTACCCAGTGGCATTGGTTTCCAATAAAGCACATCAGTTCTGTTTTTGCTGTTAGGCCTTCCAGTATCTACTCTAAGGTTTTGTAGCATAAGAATGGTCACTGCCTATCCGAAACAGTATAGGTCTTGGGGTGTTATTTTTCTAACAATGTTATTTAACAGAATTCTATCTTTTTTGGTTTTTGTTTTTTTTTTTAAATAATAGTTCACAACTTGTCCTTTTGCTACTGAATGCCTTACTGACATGGATCTATCCTTGGTTTTACAGAGAGAAGAGAAGAGGAAAATTTTGAAGAGAAGAAAGCTATCAAGAAAAAAATTAAGGAGCTTAAATTTTTAGATTCTAAAATTGCCCAGAACCTTTGTATGTATGATTCCTGTTAATTATTTCATTTTCTTTATGACTTCTTTTTCATTTCATTATTTTAATATTTTATGATTTGCATAATAACTTCAAAGATAATTCCTTTCCTTTAGGCTATTTATGGGTTAAATTCCTCAAAAAATTAATATGTATTAGAAAATAAAGCTAAGAAAAACATTTAGAATAAAAATATATCTTCTATAACTAAAATCTTTATATTTTGGATATATTCTAAAATCTATCTTCTATATACTTTGTCTAAGTATATAAATAACAAGTTAAGAAATTTAGGTGATGACATAACATTTTAAAAAGTGGTAGCAGATTTTTTCTTTTAAACCTTCGAATCTCTATTTTTGATACTTGATCACACACAAAAGAGGTTGAAATATTAATGGAAATTAGGATGATGAATAAAATGAATTCCATTATCCCATCTGAGCAGTTCAAAGCCTTTCCTCAAAAGTAATGACTGGAAATATTTTAGATTTAATTACTGTTACAGGAGCTAAATACTTAGTATTAAATTGTCTCCCTGACTGAATTACTATGGGAGGAGAGGGCAAAGAGTTTTGCTTCTAACTCATTTCTAACTGTAACTTAAATGCATCAAAGATAGTTTGCTTGGAACTGAGATAATACCCTATGTATATATTACTTTCTGATGTTGTGAGAGGAATACAATGTGGAGAATCTAGAGGCATGGAAAGTTAACATGGCTTTTAGTCTGCCTTTCAATTATTACATGCCTCAAGAGAGCTTTTAACAAGCATTGGGAACAAAAATTCTTTGGTGTGAGGCTAAAGATCCATGCTATTGATTAAAGAAGGAATTATGTTGGAGGCAGTAAGCGTAAAAGACAGAGTTGGCATTCCTTCTGTGAAAGTTTTGAGATCTCCTTCCTTTCCTGCTTACTATGACAGGGCCACCCCTCCTGCATTGTGGGTGTGCCAAGATACTACTCGGTTTCTGGGCACAAATTGATCGCACATCCCTACACTTTTGAAGGTAGATGTCATCATGTGACTTGCTTGGGTCAATGACAGTGTAAGTGGAGATGAGATAGCTTTTGTATGGAAGCTTTTATTGCTGGTGTGAGAAACTCCAGTGTTCTTTCTCCTACACCCCAGAATGGCAGTAAAAATGGTGTCCATCATCCTGATGTGAATATTGTGTCAGGGCTCTTTCTGATGTGTAATGGACATGTAGTCTGAATTAGAAATGATTTGTGTATGTATGTATATATGTGCGCATGCTTAGACTCCTGAGATTTTGGGGACTGTTACATAATACAGGTATTTCAGAGAATTTTCCCTTTTAAAGGAACATTGACTTCAAACCATTATTAACTTAGATAATCTCAAAAAATTCTATTCTCTGGAATTGGAAAGAGATTTTTTCCTGAAAAGTGTCCATGACTTGGGTTACTGATTCCTAGGTTGAACTCTAAATAACCTCGTTAGGGATCCTGAAATACCATTTTATTTATTTATTTACCTGCAGATCTATTTATTCATTTGAGAGAGGGAAAGACAATGTTTGGACGGGGAGGGGCAGAGGGAGAGAGACAAGCAGACTCCCGTGGAGCAGAGAGCCCTAGTACCCTCAGATCATGACCTGAGCCAAAGTCATATGCATAACCAACAAAGCCACCCAGGCACCCCAAGAAGTAGCATTTTTAATAGAATTCTTTTAGGTGGGTCAGCCATGATAAGTTAGCACTGATATCCAACTCAAAGTTGCATAATTGACTTTGGTATTCTTTACATGTGACAGAACATGTGCTAAATGGGATTTCAAATTTAATAATGGCTAATGATTATTGATTACCTTTATGTGTTAGTTTTATATTTGGCCCTTTAATCTTTACTATAACCCTATCACAGAGGTAGGAACATTAACGTTATGGGTGGGTATAGCAGTTCAGTGACTTGAATAAGTTGGTTTATTTTGAAAATGGTCAGTAGGTATAGGTTATACTATTCCCGTTTAGAGATAACAAAATCATATTATACAGAGAATATTATTTTTGTTTTGTTTTATTTTAGCTAGAGGATATAGATCCATCCATTTTATTGTCAAACACGTTTTAAAATTTAAGATTGAAAAGTCCAGAATTTAAACCATGTCATATTATGATGTAATCCATTTCTGGATTCTTCTTGCCCTCTTCGATTGTAGCAAGTGTTATGATTCAAGCTTTAAGAAGCTTTAACAACCTATAATTATAGTCTGATTCACAGCTGGTTTTTGTCTGTGAAATTCAGTCTTTTGAGATACTGAATTCTGAAAAGAGTCTTGTGATAGTGACAAGGCTCTATGTTGTCACTTGGAGATCTGAGATACTCTGTCTTAGATTTCTCTTCACTGAAATATTTGATAGAATTTTGAAGAAACGATCTAAAAATCTACTCCTTTATTTACCTATTTATTCAAATGTGTGTTAGGTTCTCCCTGTATTTGAGTTCATAAAGGGTTTGGCAAAGACCCTGGGCTCAGCATAAAAGGTTAAATTGTAGCCACTCCAGGCTCAAGAGATGCCTTAGGAGTTTTACAAGGTTCATATGCTTTACCAGATTTTTGGAGTATTAGAGCTATAAAGGGAGGAACCCTGGAATCTATGCATTAATGTAAAGGTTTAAATATTTATAAGTTCTCTTGAAGAAAACATGTGTGACTGGTTCCAAATCTGCACACTTTATACTTCTTCACTGAACTCAGTTTCCCACTGGGATCTATGTAATCACATTTTGAAGGATAAGATGCATGTTAGTAAAAATACTCACTTTAATGGGTCTTTTGGAGGCTTTAAATGAGTATCTCATATTCTCAGTAACTTTTAATTTGTTTTTTAAAGGTCTAGGCTTGTCTTCTGAATTTTGTGTTATACATTAGGCCATTTTCAACTCTTCTGTCATTTTTTTTTTTTTTTTTACCTTAGAGCAAATGTTCCTAAAATCTTATTCATAAGTTATAAAAATGACATAGTTCAGTCTTTATAAATAGAGACATGTTATTTATAACAATAACATGATGCATATGTTATTTTAACTATATAATAATCAATACCTGAAAGCAGTGGGTGCATTGGAAATATAGAAGAAAGACAAATAATGAATTTTGTCCATTCACAAAGTAAACTCTTCTATTAGCCTTTTATCTTATTTTGATATGTTACTGTATTCATTATGCATGTGGTATATATAAATATACACACAAATGTATATATATACATATGTACATGTATATATATACATGTTGTATATATCTATAAAATGTATACTATATATTATGTATTTTATATATAATATATAAAAATTATATATACATGTGTATATATACATATGTATTTATACACATGTGTATATATAGTATATATTCTTTAAAAGTGTGTGAGGTCATATAAGGTTTTTTTCTGTAATTTTTTTTTTTTTTTTTAATCTCCAAGGCCATCTTTACTTTGGACACCAGTCACAAGTTTGGGGGTCCCCTAGACCACTCTTAAATATGATAATTTGTTAGAAGGACTCACAGAACTCAGTGAAAGCTATCTGACTCAAGCTTAAATGATACAGATTAAAAGTCAGCTTTTAATGAAAGAGGTACATGGGGCAGAGTCCAGGAGAGTTCTGAGGGTCAAGTTTTTAGCCATGGACAGTTCTAGGTTCTCCCAGCAATGATGAATAATAATACCCTCTAATTATTGCCAACCAGGAGGCTCACTTAAGCCTTGGCATCCGGCATTTTTACTAGGTCTTGTTTTTGGGTGAACCCCTGCACGACTGACCTTAGTTTTCAGACCCTTGAGAGGTCAGGTTAATACTGCGATCCAACCCCCCCCCCCCACCATAAATCACATTATTAGCATAGTCTAGATAGGTATTTCCTGATTAAGTTTAAAAAATATCCTTTTCAGGATGGAGGAGATAGATATTTCAAGGGCATTTTTCTCCACATTGCCATAATGGCTTAAGTATATAAAAGTATGTATTTTTTTTTCTCTCAATAACTATGTTATGCTTCAGAGTAATTTTATTCTTTGATCTTTGTATTTAATCTTACAATCTTTTCTATATTTCTGTGTTGTATCCATAGACTAGGTTTCTTGAGTGAAATTTATTGCTTCTCAAAGGTAATTAATAATTTCAAAGATTCTGCTTAACCTTACTAAATTTGCAATTCAGGTATATTTTAACAGTTTACCTTTTCAGTTTGCTTATGTTAAGGTTGAACAAATTATTATTTTTCTTTTGTCTTTTTCTTACTCTTTTAATAAAGGTTACATATATTTTGCTCATTTTACTTTTTTAGATCTCAGGGTATCCTAAATGAAGAAAAAACAAATGCTTTCAGTCTTGAGGCGGGTTTTTCCCCTCAACTTCCTTGCTTTTTAATTGTTTTGATGCTTCAATGGGTTTCCCTTTTATGGTGTCAGATACCAATCTTTTCACATATTTTTCATCAACTTTTATGCTTAAGATGTTCTCTCTCATAAAGAAGCTAAATTGGCATGTTAAATTTCTTTTAATATTCACTTTTATTAATATTTGCATCTAATTCTACAGTCATAAACAACTTGTTTTGTACATGATGTATAGATTTAGATTTTTCTCTACCCATCAATTACTGATGATCTTTGAGATCATATAGTTAGCATATTTTTGTGCTTTTTTTTTAGTGTCTACTACAGGGTTATCCTGTTTTAATTCCATTAATCTCTGTTGCAATAACATTTATACAATTTTATTAGCCCATTTTGTTTGGATATTATGGGTTATACCCATCCATAGTTTCTAGCACTGTTTTCCCATATTTATGACTAGTTGAGTTCAGAAATGTGTCAACAAAGCTGGTGATGAGAACACAGATGGTACGGTACCCTTGTTGCTTATCTGTAGATGATCCATGGTACCTTGGGTATATGGAATACTGCCTTCTCGAAGGAAGTAGACCATGTTTTCTCAGCCTTGCCAAAAACGTTGTCTATGAAAATACCTACAGACAAAATGACATAAGTTCAGCATATAAAATAAATTAGTGGGCTAGGGGTAGCCCACTACTACTAATGTAAAGTTGAAATTCTTAGTAATTTTATCTAATCTATATTGGATATATTACCCAATCTAATCCATTTGGATAGTTTTCCAGGAAAATTTGTTTTCCAATATTGGATATTCAAGCTTTAGTTGCATGCAGAGGCTATTTTTCTGGGATATTGTGTATAATAGTTTGAAATAGGGAAGTGCTCTTATAACTTACAATAGTGTTAATGCACTACTTAGCAGTTTTCGTAAAATATTTTTTTGTGAACTATCTAGTAGGGCTGGAAGATATTATATAAGTTAATAACATACATGTTTAGACAAAATATTACATGTGCATCTTGGAGTTTCATAGTTCTTTTTATTACAATGTGATATTTTTATGGCATACCAAATATATTTCAGGATTTTTTTTTTTAAATCACATGAAAATTGGCACCATTCCTTGATAGGCTAATAACTAAGCATTAAAAATCAACCTTGTAACCAGCATAATAATAAAGGACTGTTGCTTAAATAGTAGTTCTAAAGCTAGAGTAGAAAATGTGCTAATGAAAGTTTCCCCCTAGTAATTACATTTAATGTTTCAAGTCTCTCATTTTATGAATTATTTTTGATTTTTTATATGGAACTACGTCTCAAATTCTTTCCTTCCCTTACTCATCATGAGCCTCTCTCTCCTCCTTTTAGCAATCTTCCTGAGCTCTTTTCGGGTGCCATATGAGGAAATCAAAATGATGATATTGGAAGTGGATGAAACACAGTTGGCAGAGTCTATGATTCAGGTAAACAAACTGGCAGAGAGCTTAAATTCCAATATTTCATTGCAAGCTTCTCATTAAATAGAAATTTGTAAGTGAAGCAAAATTCTTAAACCAAATCATTCAACTGGAAAATCATTGCTGCATAATTAGTTTTAGCATAACTTCTGCTTTGCCAGGAGATAAAACTCTGTATCTTCTCTTAACTGCAAACCAAATATAATGCTATCAAAATGATTACATTTCAATTATTTTAAATGACTCTTTCTGAAAGGAAACTTGTTTAATTTTACATATATGTTTTTGTTTTGGTTACAGTTCAGTTTAGTAGTATGTTAATTAATGTTTATTTGTATTATCCTTTTAGAATGTTTTTCTTAGACTTTGGTCTTATGAAGTCATATTATGATTTGGTATAGAAGATAGAGGGAGTGTTCTCTTTATTTGAAGTTAGCTTTATGAATAACCCTCCCTTGAGTCGTTGGTGTTCCTATGAGTGCTAGAAATTGTGGGCATAGCATTCTGAATCCATTCAGGAGGCTATGATTTTTTCAAAATGGTGTTTACCCACAGTAGTATTTAAGGAACGCTAGTGAGGGGCCAGAGTTACTTGCTGAGTTCCACATAAGGCATCAATAATGCATATCTTGATAAAATGTAAAAGTGGTGAATCAAACCACAAAATATATAGAGAGAGAATAATCTGTTTACTATCTTTCATTCTTATAATGGATGTACTTGGGAAAAGGACGTTTTTTTTAGCAATAAAATGAAACTAGAGATTATTTGTTAGTGTCAACACATCTTTACAATTATTTCAGACATTTACATCAGTAGATGGTATCTTTAGCAGCCTTTGACTTGCCCCTCCTACCTTGTCTTCCCAATATGGCTGTGACATAATCCCAGTAGGAGTTTGCCCTGTGAGTCGCTGAGACTCCCAAACAAACGATTCAGTAACTCTTGAAGGTTTCATCCTCTGGCACTTTTCTTTTTACTAGATTTTTGTCTAATTTACTTTTGACTATAAATGGACCTTGTTGTTCGGAATAGACTGCAAGTTCCTTAAAGGAAATTTTTCTACTTAATACATGTTTGTGTTTTTCCTAATGTGTTTGTTGAATATTTACAGAGTCGCTTTTAACTTGATTATATGAATGCGTTGGATGTTCAGGTGGCTCTTGGGTAGGGATGAGGGAAAAATTTGGATTTTTTTAAGTTCATGTCCAACGATCATCCAGGTCTGTAAAATTTCTTGATATATTAGTTTTCTATTGCTGCTATAACAATTTATCATAACTTCAGTAGCTGAAAATAACACAAATGTATCAGCCTACATTTCTATTGAAGAGAAATCTGATGTGTGTCTTACTTACCAAGGTGTTGGCAGGCTTACATTCTTTTCTACAGGATTTAGAAAAAGCTTCTTTTCCTGGCTCGTGGCTGCTTACATTCCTCAGCTTGGGACACGTTTCTTCAACTCTGAAGCAATGTTGCCTTTCTCTCTCCTTTCTTTCGTAATCACATCTCCCTCTGGCTCCATTATTCTGTTTCCCTCTTTCACTGGTAAGAACCTTTGTGGTTACATTTGGCAGTTCAGATAATACAGAAAAATTGTCCTATTTTAAAGTCCGCTGATAACAACATTGATTTCCCTTTGCCATGTAACCTCATATTTCCACAATTTCTTGGGATTAGGTGTGGACATCTTGGAGGATGTGGTTTAGGTCATCTTGCTTACCACACCTACGAATATAAAACGAGTTTTGGGAATTTAAGATCTAAAGACTTAGTTTGAATATTTTTATACTAAAAATAAGAATTTCATGCTCTTTGAAGTCTGATTTAAAAAATGTGTTCCTAATTGTAAAGCGAAGAACTGCCGATTTTGAAAAGGGCATAGAGAAAACATTACTCGGTAATAATCACCATTTTGGTAAGTTCTGTTCAGAATCATTCTTCCATCATTTCTTGTTACTTATTCCTATATAACCAGATGTCAGTAATATGCTGTTTGTTGTTGTTGTTGTTTAGTATGCTGTTTTTTTTTTAATTTTTAATTTTTTATAAACATATATTTTTATCCCCAGGGGTACAGTATGCTGTTTTTGATGCCAGTTCTCTACCTCATTCTTTACCCATTTGCCTTCATTTGTCATATAGTAATTAATTCATTTAGCAAATATTTTATTTTACCTACTATGTGCAAGGCATGTGGAATTTATAGTTTGGCAAGGGAAATGACATTTGCATAAACATGACTGGATCAGGATTAATTGATTTTAAGATTTATAGGCTGCGTTAGGGGAGTGCTGTGCCATGTGTGGAGGCAAGGGCTCTTACATGTGTGCATGTGTAGAGGTGAGGGTCCTGCAAGGTTGGATAACAGTATGGATGTAGAAAAGGCAGTAGGACCATGTGAATAATGTAGCAGGCGTCAGTTATTCTGGCCCTAATAATTCCCTGTGCTGTGAGGGAAAAGCTGGGGGGTGAGAGCAACTGCAAAAAGTTTAGTTTGGTAGGACCTTAAGATTTGTGAAAGGATGGTAAATTTGATAAAGGGAGAGACCAAGGAAGTTTGGGCCTCTATTCTTACAAATCACAAGAATTTCATTACAAAGCAAAGCTAATGAAGTGAAAAATTAATAAATTCATGATAAAAGGTTAATTATATGTGAACTACAGATATCTAAGGAGATTTGATGGTTATCTAAAAGGATCATGAAGAAATTCAGAGGCCTGGTTAGTAAATAGCTCAAATAATCTAGCTGTCAGCTAGAATGGTTGATGGAAACAACCATTGGGCCTCAGGCAATTTTCATAAGAGAAATTTCTATTTGTATGGAAAAATCCTCTATTGCTTTTATTCAGTTGGTAGTTTTAGTAGTAATACTTTTTTAGGGATGATCTTAAATTGTCACTTTTTTTGTTTGTTTTTGGCCAGTCAACCAAGTTTTTTTCCAAAGGTACACAGTGAGTCCACAACTTGTTCTTTGATCTAACTCCTTTGATATAGAATGTCCTCTAACATTATTTTTAACTAATGACACCATTTGGGGGGAAGTTTTTCCCCATAAATATATATATAGCATGATGTAGGCTTAATTATAACTTATACTTGACTTGGGTTTGTACAGAGTATACTGATGTTATAATCTGGAGATGTGAGCACCAACCACTCTTTTTCTTAATTTTAATATCAGGGCACTAACTTGCTTATAACACTGTTATAGTCAATTTTATTTTGATACAGAGGATCTATATAGACTTTGTCTCCAGGATTGTGTAATCATTAAAATTCTAACAGGGAAGATAATTTGTGTGTTTATTTGGCCTTTCTCCATTGGGAGTGTTTCTCTTGTCTAAATGTGTGGCTCGGGAAAGGCCATGGATAAAAGACAAAGGAGCCTGTGGTTTCTGGACAGCTGATGATATAGGCAAAAGACCATGGGTACTTAAGTTCCTAAAGGAGCTCCCTATAGGCTTTTTATCTGCAAAGTGTATCATTTTGTGTCTTCGGTGCCTTCCCAAGTTTCCCTTCCCATCAGAAAAGTTTGTTTTAGAGATACTTTAATTTTTATTATTAAAACTGTAATCATGTTCATTAAATCTTCAAGCAGTTTCATTAAAATTTCCTGAATTTCATTTCTTTTTCTTGCCTTTTAGTAGCAGTATGATAATTTCTTTTATCCCCTTGAATGAAGCGTTAAAATGTTTGGCTTTGCCTGAAATTTCTGACATTTAATTCCCTAAAGCTGAAATGTAATTGATCACATTTACCCAGGTGAGAAATCTGTTCCTTTGGTGTAGGTTGAGTTTTTCTTTCTCCGTTTTATGGTTAATCAAATAAACATTCAGTAGCACTTGATTTGAATATATAACTCTGGAGAGAGAAGAGGAAAATTGACTGCTTTCAGGATGCAGAGAATGTAGTGTAAGGCTGAGTACAAGGCTGAGGTTACCTAGAAACAAAAGGAAAGGTTGACTTTTTCAGTGGTTTCTTTCCCATAGTTGATTAGTAAGTCTTTCTAGAATTCAAAAAGCACATTTGGTGAAGATATTTTCTTGTGGTTTTAATTTTTAGAACCTAATAAAACATCTCCCTGATCAAGAACAGTTAAGTTCATTGTCTCAGTTCAAGAATGACTATAACAACTTATGTGAACCCGAGCAGTTTGCTGTTGTGGTAAGTACCGTCCATCTCTCAGCGTTTGCTCATCTGGGTGGGGGTTTTTGTACTGTGCTACACGAGAAAGGAAAGGTCAGGTCTTTCCCTTCGGGATTGTTTCATAAACCTTCAGTGTCCATCTTGCCTTTTTTTAACCTCAGGATATTTATGAAAAATTATCTTGATTTCAAATATATATATTGAAACTGTAGCCTTAAGGGAAGTCCAAGGAGTTTTTATGAAGCATGAGCATGATTTTGTGTGTGTGTGTGTGTGTGTGTTTTCTCTCTTTTATGTCAGAATGTAAGGTGAAAACTGCACTCCTATGACAGAAGGGTATATTTATATTTTATTCTGAAGCTATGTATCCCAACGTATTGCAAGAATAGCTTCAGTTTCTTGTTCTATCACTCACCTCCGTTCATCTCCTATTTTGGACTCGAATTAGAAATACAGTCTCCTTCTTGGCAATGAAGATGAAAAATGAATACCTTTTTAAGAAAAAAATTTTGAGACCCCTTGATAATCATCTCGTTCCAGCCTCCTATTTTATAGAAGTTGGGGTCCGAAGAGGTAAAAATACTTGCCAATGTTATATATTAGCTGAGTTGCAACTTAAAATTAAGATTTTATCAAGCTTTTTTCTATTCTTTTATCCTTCCATTATCATTTTGAGGTTGGTTACGTTTAGTCATCATGACAATACGTTAGTGTTTCATTTCTTTTTAATTTTTTTTTTTTTAAAGATTTTACTTATTTGAGAGAGAATAAGAGAGAGAGAGAGAGAAACAAGCAGGGGGGGGGGGCAGAGAGAGGAGGAGAAAGAGACTCTCCACTGAGCACGGAGCCTGACACAGGGCTCCATCCCTAGGATCATAACCTGAGCCAAAGGCAGATGCTTAACCAACTGAGCCACCCAGGTGCTCCCATTTCTTTTTTATATGTGAGATTCTTTATTTCCCTTTTATCTTCAGTTCTATTACCAACCTCCAGGGATATGATAGAATTGTATTTGATATAATTTTGAAAATTTGGTTTGACTAACTAAAGGATTGTCTGCATACCATATTTTACATGTTATAGGCATTTGCTCCTGAACTACTTCCTGTTCCTTCATAAACCCATTCTCCTCACCCCTCTCCACAGCATCTGTCCCCTTTCTGAGTTCACAAAACTCTGATTAGAACACAGAAAGGGGAAAATAAAGGGTTTTCCCCTATTCATTGTCTTAATATTTTGATAACTTATTTACAAAAGTGTTTTTCTTTTTTCTTACCCAGTTCTCCAGAGTACCATTTTGTCTTCTCTTTTTCTCTTTCTTCTGTATTTCCTTCTTTGCTTTATATTCTTTTACCTGATCACATTGTCTTTCTTTTGATCCCTATTTGATCCCTGTCTTCCATTGGGAATAAGTGAGTAAGGGAGAATTTGCATTAAGTTTTTAACCACAGACTTTTTTGCCCATCTCTTTTGACTCTTGAATGAAGATTACAAAATGTAAAATTACAGTTTTAAAGTATTTCCCATTCACATTAAATCTGAAACACACACAAGCTTATGTGAAAATGCATATTTAGCAAGTAACATTTTACACTGAGCATCATCACAGAGAAAATGTAAAATTCTTGCCATGTTTTAATGATTTTCACAGAAGAATGAGCTCAAACTTGCAGTTATTTTAGGTGTATTTAAAATAGCCAGATTATGCCCTTCTTTGAAAATCTGGAGTTCACTTCAAAGAGCCATGATTTACAAGCAGATCATACTAGCACTACATTCTAGCACTACATCATAGTGCTAGAGGTTATAGTTTTGATTTTTAGACAGAGGTGGACCACTTCCATTTTGAGACATCTCGGCTCAAAGTTGACCTTGAATCTACACATTCTATGCTGGGTTGTACCTGATTGCAAATGAAATTTAATGTAGAAAGAGTAATTCTATTGAAAAACATTGGCTATAAATAATATGAACAGTGCTTTATTATATGTTGATAGTGAATATTCTTGAAGACATTTTTGTAAGTTCTAGTTTGTGTGGTACTAAAATTTTAAGACATAATTGCTTTCATGAAGAAAGGAAAAAGAAATTTGAGAAGGGAAATATAGTGTGTGTGTGTATGTGTGTGTGTATATTTGTATTTATTTACTTATTTATTTTGTCAAATAGTAATGTTCTTCAACTTTACCTTCTTCCATTGCGACTTGTCATCACTGCCAATCTCCCTCTACTTCTCAGACACCTCTCCCCCTCACCAAAAAAAGGAGAGGGGGGAAACGTGTTTAAAGTTCTAAACAGTACTTGAGAATTACCAAAAAAAATGATGGCCAAAAATTATAGAACACTGTGGAATGCCTGAAGTTTTTGGTACTTTCTGAATTAAAAGCTCAATATTAAGTTTCTTTAAAGAGTGGTATTTTTTCAATTTATCAGGGTAATATAAGTAACATGATTTGGTGGTTTTATGGAACTGGTTATAATGATCATGTATATTTCTTTGATTCCGATTATATTGTTTCACTTTTAAAGTAATAAATTTAATTATGTTTTTATCAAAGATGGGCTATTACTTTGGGATAACTGCAGATTCCTACATGACTTTGATCTTGTAGAAGAATATTTACTCATTGACTAAACTTAGATTTAAAGTACTAATTATTTTTACCTAAAAACCATCAATGTTTCACAGATAAGGAATAGGCAAGGGTTAGGATAGCCTTTGCACCCCCGCCCCCCAAAAGGCCCACACTTGCCTTTTCATTTTCACCCAAGAGAGACTTACTTTTAGCTCTGTGTCGTATTCAGGTTCTGTAACCTGATAGTGATTTCTATATTGTTTTTATTTTAACAAAAATCGGTTAAGGATAGCTCAGCCAGTTTGTTGTCCCACCTCTTGGTTAGGATCTCAGGGAAATGAGATCATGCCCCATGTTAGGTTCCATATTGGGCCTGGAGCCTGCTTAAGATTCTCTTTTCCCTCCCCCCTTCCTCTTGCTCTCTCGCTCTCCAACTCTAACTTAAAAAAAGTTAGTTATAACTCTACAATTATATTATTTGCCAGTTTAAATTTTTCTTTCATCAACTAATATAAATTTACTGATTTGATTAATGTGAATTACATACAGATTTCTCAGAAAGGTGTGTTCCATTTCAACCAGCATCAAAATTTGATAGAACAAAATCACTATAGTTGTTTGTGTTATATAATTGATCTTAATTCCACTAAAGAATTATGTAAAACAATAAAAAGCAGCTCCACCAGGACATTGGCATTTGTTTATTTTCTCTTTGATAGAAAGGCAATGTGCAAAAGTAAACATCCAAAATGCTAGTAACCAATGTCAATTGAAGACCAATTCGAATATATAAGATATAACATGTAAGTTAGAAATATGCTTTAACTTTTGTCATGTATTACTTAGATATAACTTTTTAGGACTCTGTGTCCTTTTATAGAGTGTGGTATACAAATAGGCTATTGAGAAATTCTATGCAAATAGTCATGAAATTTTATGTTTCTGAAGCTTTCTTTTAAAAATATATTTTATATATTTTTAAAATTTAAATTCAATTATTTAACATTAATGTATTATTGGTTTCAGAGGTAGAGGTCAGTAATTCATTAGTCTTATGTAATACCCAGAGCTCATCACATCACATGCCCTCTTTAATGCCCATCACCCCGTTATCCCATCTCCCAACCCCACCTCCCCTCCACAACCCTCAGTTTGTTTCTTATGATTAAGAGTCTGTTGTGGTTTGTCTCCTTCTCTGATTTCGTGTTGTTTTAGGACTCCCCTATGGTACGTTGTTTTCTTTCTTAAATTCCACATATGAGTGAGATCATATAATTGTCTTTCTCTGATTGACTTTGATATGTCTGTATTCTCTCCTGGTTTTCTATAACATAGTATTTCATATGCACTTTATTTTTCCCTTGAAACTGGAAGGAAAATTTTTTAATGGAGATACTGTCACTATCCAAAAAAAAGTTTTTAATGCATGAATACCAGATACAGGTACTTCCATGTTGTAAAGAGTTTAGTCACTCATCTGTTACTTTTAATCATTCAGAGTCTTGAGGTACCTTTCTGAACTAATTCTCTTTTCAATCTTTATGACTTGGACATTGGCCATTTAGAGTAGGACAGTTGTAAGCTGCTCTGGGGCTGGTCGCATCTGTGCTCTGTAGTCTAGTTGTGATGGTGATGCTGGTGGTGGTCTGGTACCTTTTGGAATTGATCATCCAGTGCTGTGAATTCAGGACCTAATAGTCTAATGATACTATTAAGTTGTTTTTGTAGCTAAGTAGACTATACGTATCGGTCCTATGTTTTCTGGGAGATGTTGACATATGAAAAATAATATCCCTTCATAAATCTTAATTTGAAATATTCTTTCCCCTGGACGGTTCTGGACTCTCTTTGTTGTTGAGATATCTTTTTATATTTGGTATGCCCTCTCCTCTTCCTTTATTCAACTTAACTTTCCATCAATAAGTGAAGAAGTGAAAATATACTTGCCTACCTCTTTTCTTGGATTTCTTCCTTCCCTCTTCAGCTCTAATACCTCCTCATTTATCCTCCCAAAATATTGCCTACTTACTGAAGGTTTACTCCCCTTGAGTAGAACCAGATTTTAGTTGTATAACTATTTTTTTATATTTTCAGTTTCTTTCATCAGTAAACCATTAGGTAAAAATCACTGTTCTCACAGTATCATGGTTTAACTGTGAGAGAAATCAGATATGTGAATATTCAGTGGGATCAGAAGATGAGCTGAAGTTTGGAAAGATGCCTAAAAATTTGCATTTGAAACTTGATGCATTAGACTTTCTTTGATTAAAAATTCTAGGTTTTTGAGTATTTGTCTCCACATTACTTAATTCTCTTAAGCTGTCTGTTCTTCAAAGGGATTAAAGCATTTATAGGAAGGTTGAACTGAACAAATGCCCTGTTTGTATTCTGTATTTTGAGCTACCACCATTTGGTGTCACTATAGGGCAGGGTTTTTAAACTTTGTGCAGGAGAGCCCTCCGTTGTTTTGTTTTGTTGTTGTTGTTGTTTTAATCAAAAACTGTTGTAGGATATTTACGCATATTTCCCTGCATTAAAAATGCCTGTTTAAAATATACCCTAATATTCTTGTTGTAAAACATTCAAATAACGTATAAAAATAGTGAATACAATGTGGAAGCTCCTTGTATCTCACTAGCTCACTGCATTCCATACAAATTATTTTCAACATTTCGTTGAACTTCCAATCCTGTTTCTTTATATTCCCAAATACATGCATGTTCATGTGAACATTTAGAAAAATATATTGTTCTGAAACTTTGTCATTGTAAAAAATATATTTTGGAGATAGTTATTTTCATGATGAACTGGCTTAAAAAAATTTTTTTTTAAGATTTTATTTTTTTGTCAGAGAGAGAAAGCACGAGCAGGGAGAAGGGCAGGCGGAGGGAGAAGCAGTCTCCCCACTGAGCAAGGAGCCTGATGTGGGACTCAATTCCGGAATACTGGAATCGTGACCTGAGCCAACAAAGCCACCCAGGTGTCCCTGGTTTTAAATTCTTGAATGGTATTTTATGGTCTCTACTGTGACTTCTTCTTTTAACTATTCCTCTAAAGAAGGTTGGTTAATTAGAGGGTTTTAAAATAATTTTGTATACATCTTCCTGTATGTACTTGAAAATTTTATTCAGAAATATTATGTCAATACCCATTAAAAAAAATTGTATGTTCCCGGGGTTTTTTAAAAGAGTAATTCTGCATTTGAAGGCAGTGCATCTTAGATGTTGTGAGTATGGACTATGGGTTTCAATCCTAGACCAACCTTATTAGCTGTGTGCTCTTGGGTACTTATTTTCTGTACCTCAATTTTCTTATTTATGAAATGAGACTGTATTACTTCCTGGTACTGCTATAACAAATTACCCACTAACTTAGTGACTTCAAACAACAAAAGTTGTTTGGGGGTCAGAAGTTCAAAATGGGTCATCAGGGCTGCATTCCTTCTGATGGCTATGGAAGGATAGTTGTTTCCTTTTTCCAGCTTCTGGAGACTGCTCACATTCCTTGGCTCATGGTCCAGCATCACTGTGGCTTTTATCATCACATCTTATCTGACCCTCTCCTCTCCTTTTATAAGAGTCCTCTGATTATTTTGGGCCTATTTGGATACTCCAGGATAATCTCCCCTTCTAAAGATTCCTAATTTAATCACATCTGCAAAGTCCCTTTGACATGTAAAAGTGTTAGGGAATAGGGGTTATATTTAAGGGATCATCATTCTACCAATCCCAGTGACAGTAACAGTGCCTATCCTCATTGTCTTCTCCTGAGTATTGAAAAATCAATATAGTGAATATGTGTAAATCCTCTTAAAATGTTAAACTCTTTGTAAAAGTTAGTTTTGTTATTAATATTATTTTTGAGGGAAGAGTCCTAGAATTTCAATTACTAGGTTAAAGGTATTTTTTATCTTGATAGTTTTTGCTAAATTACTTTTCCAAGATACATGTGTTAACGTATACTTAGAAACAATATGTGTGGATATTTTTTTCCCAGTATAGTCACCGATATTTAATATTATCTTTTTTTTCCCACTTGTTTGTATATATTTAACTTTATATTTTTTGGTTATGAGATGATATTGAAGCAGTTATTATATATTATTTTTCTTCTTAGAACTGCCTATAATATCTTTTATTTTACTCTTTTTTCCTTCTAGTTTGTAGAATCTTAGGTAATCTTTTTGTTACTTCTTTGTAAATATTTGCAATTTTTCTTAATGCTTCTCACTTGTCTCTCTGCTTTTATTTATGATGTCTGTTGTTTTCTAGCATTTTCAAAGTTTGGTTTTAAAAGTAAGTTGAGATAAAGAGACCCATGTTACTCATTTAATGACAGGAATTTATCCTGGGTATACAGACAGGCGTGGTCCTTTGTATATAAGAAGAGCATGGTTCCTAATTTATAATAGGACCAGGTGATTCAGTCTTTAGTTTGACTGCAGGAAACATTTATAAAGATATAAAATGTGTGTGAAATGTCACAGACTATCCTTCACTGCCTCCCTGAAGTTCTTCCTATGCTTCCCATTGCTCTTACTTGGATGTCTGCAGTTCTTTCAAACAGCATTAGACCTTAAAAAAATCATGGAAGTATAATTGATATATAATAAAATACACACATTTAACTTTGTAGAATTTGATTTTGCAGTATATAATGAAATAGATAATGAAACCATCACCATAATCAAGATAATGAGCATATCCATCACCCCAAAATGTTTCCTCATCTTTCTAGGAGCCCCTCCTTCCCATACACCAAGAACTCAGTCTTTAATGAAGCATTATTGCCCCCCCCCTCCTCAAGCCTTAGTTTTCCCTTCTCTGGACTACTTTTCCTGTAAAATTTAGTATCCTTCCTCTTTATTACTATAATGTCCTATGCATATCTCCAAAAGTCTCTTATTCCCCTAGAACACAAGTGTTCTTTTACACAGGACGGTCTTCATTATGTTCAGAATTTTCTATAAGCTGAAGTAGCTCATGTTTATCTTCATATTTCCAACACATAGTGTATCTTCCTGCACATGGTAACCATATGATAGTAACTAAATGCATATATAAAATAAGAGATGAACAGAAAGGAGGGAAAATGTATGGTAAGAACAATAAAATAACAAAATTTGAAGAGTTTTTTAAAGAAGATTTTGCTGTTTTAAAGCAGTTTTTGGTTCACAGCAATATTGGGGGGAAGGTCCAGAGATTTCCCATATACCCTCTCCCTAACACATCCATGGCCTCCCCCGTTATTAACACCCCCATTATTAACAGAGTGGTACATTTATTACAGTTGATGAATCATTATTATCACCCAAATTCCGTAGTTTACATTATAGCTTACTCTTGGTATTGTACATTTTCTGGGTTTAGACAAATGTATAGTGATATATATCCATCGTATGGTATCATATGGATATTGTTATTGCCCTAAAACAAATGTCTTTTAAAATCACTTTTAAAAAAAGTTTAAATTTAATTCCAGTTAATTAACATACAGTGTAATATTAATTTCAGGAGTACAATACAGTGGTTCAGCACTTCCATATAACACCTGGTGCTCATCCCAAGTGTACTCCTTAGTGCCCATCACCTATTTGACCCATCTCCCCACCTGCCTCCCTCTGGTAACCATCAGTTTGTTCTTCATAGTTAAAAGTGTTTCTTGGTTTGCCCATCTCTCTGCCTCCTTCCCCTGCCCCTTTTACCCTTTGTTCATTTGTTCTGTTTCTTAAATTCCACATATGAGTAAAATCATATAGTGTTTATTTTTCTCTGACTGACTTATTTTACTTAACACAATACTCTCTAGTTCCATCCGTATCATTGCAAATGACAAGATTTCATTCTTTTTTATGGCTGAGTAATATTCTGGTGTGTGTGTGTGTGTGTGTGTGTGTGTGTGTTGAAACACATACACATATCACCTCTTCTTTATCCATTCATCATTTGATGGACGGGTGGGCTGTTTTCAAAATTTGGCTATCATAGATAAAGCTGCTGTAAACATTGAGGGCCATGTAGTCCTTTGAGTCAGCATTTTTTAATTTGGATTAATATCTCCTGGTTCAATTGGTGGATCACAAGGTACTTCTATTTTTAACATTTTGAGGAACCTCCATATTATTTTCCAGAGTGACTGCACCAGTGTGCATTCCTACCAAAATTGCGTGAGGATTTTACTTTCTCCACATCTTCACCAATACCTGTGGTTTCTTATGTTGTTGGTTTTAGTCATTCTGACAGCTCTGAGGTGATAGCTCACTGTAGTTTTGATTTGCATTTCCCCAATGATGAGTGATGTCAAGCATCTTTTCATGTGTCTTTTGGCCATCTCTATTTCTACTTTTGAAAAATGCCTGTTCATGTCTTCTGCTCATTTTTTAATTGGATTATTCATTTTTGGGGTGTTGGTAAGTTCTTTATTTTGGATACTAACCCTTTATCAGATATATCATTTGTAAATATTTTCTCCTGTTTTATAGGTCTGCCTTTCAGTTTTGTTGTTTCCTTTGCTATGCAGAAGCTTTTCATTTTGATGTCCCATTAGTTTATTTTTGCTTTTGTTTCCCTTGCCTCAGGAGACATAAAGTCACTTTTTAAAATGAAAATGTTAAGTATTTTGAGATAATTATTTTAATTTTTGTTAATGTGAATGTCTAGATAATGACTTCTCTATGGCAGGAATGGGTGAATTCAAAAGAAGACCAAGTAACTTATAAGCATAAAAATCTGAATTCACTCTTTTTTTAAGAAGTGGAATTTAGGGGCGCCTTGGTGGCTCAGTGGATTAAAGCCTCTGCCTTCGGCTCAGGTCATGATCCCAGGGTCCTGGGAATAAGGGCTTTCTGCTCAGCGGGGAGCTTGCCTTTCCCTCCTCTCTCTGCCTGCATCTCTACCTATTTGTGATCTCTGTCTGTCAAATAAATAAATAAAATCTTTAAAAAAAAAAAAAGTAGAACTTAACTGCCCTGTGTAATGCTGCTACTTGCTCACTTGTCACAATATGTTATGTTCTTTTGATATCACACCTATACTGGACCCTTACCTTGTTGCTCTTTTAACTCAGAAGGCCATTTTTTTTTTTTAAGTACATTGAATATTCAGGGTATCCTGTAGAGTATTTTTTATAGTACTTAGTGGTTTTGTTTTATGTAGGTGTTGAGGAAATTGTGATTTGGTGTACCAGTCATGGTTTATTGAAACAACTTTAGGAAAGACTGAGCAAGAGAGGTAAGGAATCTGAAAGTGTATATCCACTGAACTATTGCTTTTCCAGACTAAATATCTTCCAAGTCTGTGTTTCATTCATACTTTGGGTATTGGTTATTTTGAGAGCTTTGCAAATGTCCTGCTGCAAGATCAGTCATGTTTCACAGAGTTTTCACTTTAAAACTAGTAAAAGATATGAAGTTAGTATGAAACGATTTCTTTTCCATTTTGGTTTCTTGCAATTATTTCTTCCTTTTCTCTTTGATATTTCATCTTCCATCTCGTCTGTCAATGAGAGAAATCTTGTTAATCTCTTCTCTTGGAATATAGAGTTCTGTTTTGTCTTCTGCTTTTTGGTGCCTGTCCTGGAGTCCAAGTTCTCTCAAATTTCATGATGCTTTAGACAGCACTTTGGCAAACTCATCTGTAAATCTTTCACTATCCAGGGAGGACATTTGTTTAGAATAATAAATGATTATAACTAGAGTCATAGCTATTTAAATCTTAGAGGTTTTTCTGCTTCTCTTATGATCCTAAACATTCAGCTGTTGTTCAGTTATTCTTGTCACTCTGCTTTGCAACCTTCTTGACATGCTTCTACCAGGATCCAGGACTTAATATAGGCTCACTAGCACAGATGGTTTTTCTTTCACCTAGTTCAAGGCTTATTAATTTAGCTTGCTTTCAATTCTCATTGATTTGCAGCTAAAATTCTGCAGACATTTAGAACTTCTGTAATTTTTTTTATGTTCTGATTTTTGTCTTCTGTCACCTTCAGTAGTTTAAGCCAAAATATTCATAATTCCATTTGAAGTTTTAATTAAATTTAAAGAAATTTTGTTGGTGTGAGTAGTTAAAATCAGTTGTCAGCTGGAAGGTATTTTCACCTTGCCGTCCTACTCTAAGATTTTCTTAGAAGATCTTGTACCACAAAGATTTTTTATAGTTCTTCGTACACATGACACAATGGAGTTAGACATTGACAAAACTTTTAAAAGTCCACTTAACATCTTATCTTTACAAGTACAATAGGTAATACACAATAATGTGTAACAGATGTATTGATTCAACCAAATATACTGAAATATACAGAAAATTGGAGGTTTTCTTATGATTGAGTTTAACATGGCTTCACTGCCAATAGATTGGGTATATTTAAGAACCATTCTAATATTGATTGGAGCTTGCATTAAATTCTCAAGAAATGGCTCCAGGTAGCAATTTTTCTAATAATGTAGGCCCTGGCCTTCTGATGTTACAGGGGGCTGAGGTCGCCAGGTATTTTATGGAAGAATTGTGACCTTGAAACTGTATTGGTAACTGCACCACCATCTATCTGATCTTTTTATTTTAATACTTGTCTCTTGAGGTTCAGAAATGATTCATTCATTTGTGCATTTGATAAATACTTATTGACTACCTACTGTGCACTGGGCATTGCTCTAAGCCCTGGGTGAAGTGAATTGGATGTGTCTCTTATTCCTTGTTGGTCTTACATTTCTGAAGATAGCAATATACACATAGACAAAAACATAAGGTAATATCAAGTAATAATAAATACTCCTCAGGAAGTGGGGGGTGAGGGTGCATACGTGTGTGTGTGAGATTAACAAGGCCAGAAGAGATAATATTTAGCCAAAACTCAAGTGACTGTAGTTAGCTCTGTGGCTGTCTTGGGGGAAAGCACGGTATAGATGGAGGGAACCACAAGCACCAAGGCTTTGAGGGATAAGTGAATTTGGCATAGCCAAGGCCAGTGGTTGTGGCAAAGTTAGGAGATGAAAGGAGATGTAGGGGATGAAGTTAGACCACGGGGCCTTGATGTCATGGCGTGAGGCCTGTGGACTTTATTCTAAGAAAGTCATCAGAGGTTGAAATAAGGAAATGATCAGACTTTGAGTATTATTCTGGCAACTGTGTGGGGGAACAGGTTGTGGGGAGGGGGTATAAATTGAAGGCAATGGCCAGTTAACATTCCATTCTAATGATTTAATGATGAAGGTGAGAAATAGCACTGGCTCGATAGGCTGGATGGCACTGTAACTGGAAAGCAATGGTCAGAATCTGGATGCATTTGGATAGATTGGATTCTGGATATGAGAGAAATCAGGCTGACTCCAAGGTTCTTGACCTGTATAACTAGAAAGATAAGCATTTCCAGTCACAGAGATGAGGAAAAGGCTTGCAAGAGGAACAGACTGGGAAGGAGCATCACTTAACATGTCTGTAGACCTCCAGGTAGACATGAAGCATGAAGTTGGGATGGAAGCTGGGACTTCAGGGCTGGAGGCATAGATTTGGGGCCAGGGTATTTAAAGCTGTGGCTCTGGAGGAGATCACCTAGGGAGTGAATTAGAAATACAACACAGGAGATAGTGAAGGGCAAAGCAAAATATGCAAACCCTAGTGTTTTTGGTTTTTTGTCCCTCCCACACCCCCCCTCCCCAGTCTTCTCTCAAGAGAGGGACTCACCATCAGCAAGGTTTTGTTTGTTTTTACAGCTACCACCTCTCTAAGGGAAATTGTAATCCCCGGTCTAGGGAATTGTGCCAGGTGATTTTATAGTATGACACTATTGCAGTTTGTTTCAAAACCTAAGTGCGAGCCAGGGTGAGAGGGCTATTTGGCATTTGTAGAATATAATTCATCAGGGACCTTTGGAAAGAAGCTCATGTTCATAAGAATGTGTGTCTGTGGAAAGAAAGACAAGACTTTTGCCTCTAAATCTTGCTCTTGTATGAAAGAAAATGGGATAACTAAAGGTATAGTGCCTATATCATAAAATAAGATAAAGTTAAAATGCCAAAAGTATGTAGGCATATTCCATGATAAAATAACCCTCTCATTTCATGAAGGGATTGAGTTCATTTAGTTCGAATCAACATAAAAATACTAATATCAAATTCTGCCAGCAAGGGGGAAAAATCACTCCCATACTAACAATTGTATTCTCTGTAGAGTGGGCGGGTAAGTTGAATTGAGCTTTAAATGAATTCTCTTATGAGCTTTTGTTACCCTTGTTCCCTTGAAATTAGTAGAATGTCAGCTATATTAAATAACTTTGCAATTCCTTAATTTATTAGAACTAATGAAAACACAGCATGATCAGAATAATAAGCTCTTTCAAGGAGTTTCTCACAAAGTTTGAATTTTCAGCTCTGATTTGTCTTGATCCTCCCCCTTTATTCACTTGATGACAGAAAGGTTCAGTGTTTGCTTGTGTTTTTTCTATAACATGTATGTAAAACATGTGAAAGATTTGATATTAGCTACTCCCTAACTCCGTTTATCTTCAACCAGTCTATTTTTTTTTTTCTATTTTTAACACAACAGCCAGTGATCTAAGTCAGATAATATTCTCTCTACCTATAATCCTAGAATGGCTTCCCACCTCAGAGAAAAATCCCTAGTCCTTGGCAGTGGTCAACAAACCCTATAGAATCTGCCATTGCCTCAGTGTTCTTGGCTCATGTTCTACTGAGCTCCCTGGGCTAACTCTGCTTGAACAACGTGGCCTCTACTATTCCTTGCAATGCCAGTCACATTCTTGAGGATTTTATATTTGCTGTTTACTCTCCTTGGATCTTGCTTCTACCAGATATCCAAAATGGCATGCTGCTTAATGTCCTTACAGTCTCTGTTCCTATGTCAGCTTGTGGAGGTCTTTTCTGAGTACTCTGAAATTGCATGACCCCTTGCCCAAAGCACTTCTTTTCCTCACCTCTGCTTTATTTTCCTCGCACGTATTCATTGTCTTCTCATTATATGTCCGTTAACCTATCTATTAAGTCTATCATAAGAATGTCATCTCAGGAGTCATTTTTCAGTTATCTTTTGGTGAATTCCTAATGTCTTGAACAGTATTTGGCATATAATAAGCACTCCATAAGTATCTGATGAATGAATGAATGAATTTTCCATAAGGTACTTTATGATTTATTCTAAATATGGAAATACCAACGCTATCTAGCTCTAGGCTTACTGAGGCTTGCTATGCAACATATTCCTAGTAGTGAAACAGGAACCTGGGTTAAAAAATGTGGTCTTGGTATTCCAAATCCCTTCAAATATCCTTCATTGCATATCTAGCCCAATTAGGTAGGTCTGGGTTTGAATAGTTAATTTACCATATACTAGCTATGAAACTATAAATAATTCTCTTAACACCCTCAATTTCATTTTCCGTATTTACAAAATTTATGTGAATTTAGAACATACCTCCTTAGGTTGTGGTAAGATTTAAAGGAGAGCATTTGTGGGTGGTCAGTAGTGAATCAGTACCCAATTCTGTTAGCTGCTATCCTCCTCCTCCTCAGACTTGTGTTTTAAATGTTTTTCTTCTCATATGTTGAGATCCCGTTGAGGGCTCACTTTCTTGCTTTGACTTATTTCCTAAGGTACAATTGGAATGTTCTCTCCTGTTCTCTGATCCTCTTGCATGTTTTATGCATGTTTTCCTCCCATAATGTGTTAAGAATTATTTTCAGGTTATGCACAACTTTATCATTCCAAATCCAATGTAACTCTTCTTGTGTATTGCCTGTAGACTCTCAGCCTGTGGTGAACTTTTCACCCTGTTGGCTTTATCTACTCGCTGCTTGTTTTGTCCTCTGGCTCCCGCGTGCTGCTTGTCTGACTCCTTCCCTGACTCTTTGCCTGTTTCTTCTAATACTTAAATCAGCCTCTTAGTGTAATTCTGTCTTGTCTCTTTTCATAATCTTCTCTTTTTCAATGATTTTATTCACCCCACAATTATTTATTAACTCCTCTTGAACAATGTTTAGATATTCTAGACTTTTTGTACCTTGTATATTTTTTAAATACACAGTGTTCAGTGTTGCACAAAGCAGCCAAAGCAAGGAGAGGATGTGAGACAAAAGTGAGAACCGACCGATGAATGTTCTGGTTACCATCAGTATCCTGACCCCCAGATCTTGCACTGAGATGCAGTGCCAGAATGGTTGTTTTGTGTTGATGGGAACAATCTTTGAGAGTACCATTCCAGTTACTGAAGACCTGATTAGGAGAAGTTTCCCTTCTGATATGAGGTATATATGTTAGAGCCAGAAATATGAGCTAAGTAGACCTGACTATGTCTGTTGAACTGAAGACCTTAGCCTTAGAAATCCCCTGAAATTAAAATCTTCCAGTTGCATACAGTAACAGTTTGATGGTTGTTATAAAGAATGTGCTCAAGGACAAAAAAAAGATACTAGAAATTGAATTTAACTCTATGAGATATTACAACACAGCAGGTTAGACCTCTGCTTGTAAGTCGTCTCGTGCAGTGGGATGGCTTGAGATTAGAATCTGACTCCACATTAGTTTAGTGTGATTATTTTTTTAATATAATATCTGGGACTTGTTACACTTAGAGGAGGGTTTGAATGATAGCAGGGAGAGTAATTTTGGAGTTTCAGTTCGATGTATAAGTATTGTATCAAATGAGTAACCATAGAGCAGCCAAGTAACTACTTGACAGTTAAATTATTTTGACTTTTCTACAGTGATAATACATTTGCCTAATATATCCCTCAAGGCCCCCCTTTTGTATTGCAAGAACTGAAACTAGTGTAGAGTAGGTGACCTAACCCCCATATCTGATAAACAGAAGAGAAGGATTCACATTCAGGATTTCTGTATTATATTTTGTTTCCACCATACTGAGTTGTTTCTAGGTATAAGGTTCTTGATATGTTAGCAAAGAAGTTGTTGTATACAGGAGGTAGGCAAAAGGCAAATGAAGGGAAAAGTTTTTTAAAGAGCTTTATCTTATATTGCATTTTTGCTTAGACCAGTTCTAGCCCTCCTTTTCTTTGCAGAAACCAAACACCATTTTTTTTTTAATCTTCAGAAAGTCAGGGCCCAAATGGGATGGAAATCTTCTGTCCTTCCTTGAAGAGCCTGATGAGTGTAGATGTTTCTGGAATGTGAACTGCCTTATCAGGCTCATTACTCTTGTGGCCTGACGACTGACTTCATTGAGAAGCCTTTTCCTCATTTTCTGGCCTCTGCTTGACAGAAAACTGGCACTGGGATGCAAAGGGTTAGAGTCCTTGAAAACTTTTCTGGGATACCCAGAATCAACTGTATAGTTTTATTTAACTTGATTTGTGCCATGGTCCTGAGACAGAAGGTGATGGTATTTGGTCTTATATTTTTTCTCGTTCATTGTAGTACTTATCTGAGTTTTGTTTTGTCTTTTCCTTTACCCTCTTTTCTTATATTTTCATTTTGTATTGAATTGTATGTTTCATTAAACATCCTTATCTTCCATACCAGACGTGGCCCTTTTGAAAGGATAAATGTGTTTGTTTTCTTTCCTTTAACATTGGGTCAAGTTTCCTGTTCTGCAACTCAACTATTATCCATTATTAATGTTATTTTTCTTTCTTTACCACAGATGGCAATTTTGTATCTAAGTCTACATATTACATTTATTTAAGTGATGGGATAGGGAACAAAGGGATTCCCCAGCCCCCTCTATTAAAGAGCTAATGTTAAGTTTTACACCACCCTCCTCATTACTACCAAATTATGTAACATATTATATTTGTCCAAGTTCCCATCTGCTAGGAAAATCTAATTGTGTGTGTGTGTACTGTAGCACTTACAATATATTAACTTATATTGATACATTAAATAGTCACGATTTAGTATAAATTTTAATATGTTTAGGAATTCTTATAGTTGGTGGCTTTATGTTAAAATTGTGATTTTTTTTTTCTATTTTCCCTCATTGATGTCACATAATGTGTGTCTCCCTGCAGTAAGCTGTGTGGCATTACTGAAGTTTTATGCTCTGGGCAAGTAGAGTTTGTCAGTTCTATTTTATCAATGTTTCCTTTGAAGGTAGCTGCCCTTGGAACCACTAGCCACAGTAAAGCACCTAAATCATTCTGATCAAATCAATGCTGGTATGTTCTGAAAGGATGTAAGTTTCCAGCAGCTTTGTAGTCAGATTTTTTCCCCCCTTTTTTTTTTGGTGGTGGTGGGGAATATTACCCTTTTTTTCCATTTAAATTTATTTATTTTTCCTTTTTTTAATTATTATGTTCAATTAGCCAGCATATAGTACATCATTAGCTTTGACATAGTAGTCAACGATTCATTAGTTGTGTATAACACCCAGTGCATCACCACATGTGTCCTCCTTAATACCCATCACCATCACCCGGTTACCGCATACCCTCAACCCTCTCCCCCTGTAACCCTCAGTTTGTTTCCCAGAGTCCCGAGTCTCTCATGGTTTGTCTCCCTCTCTGATTTCTTCCCATTCAGTTTTCCCTCCCTTCCCCTGTAGTCATCTGTGCTATTCCTTATGTTCCATGTATGAATAAAACCATATGATAATTGTCTTTCTCTGCTTGACTTATTTCACTTAGAATAATCCCCTCCAGTTCCATTCATGCCAATGCAAATGGTCTAGGTTTTCTTTCTTTCTTTTTTTTTTTTTTAAGATTTTATTTATTTATTCGACAGACAGAGATCACAAGTAGGCAGAGAGGCAGGCAGAGAGAGAGGGGGAAGCAGACTCCCCGCAGAGCAGAGAGCCGATGTGGGGCTCGATCCAGGACCCTGGGATCATGACCTGAGCCGAAGGCAGAGGCTTTAACTCACTGAGCCACCCAGGCGTCCCGTCTGGGTTTTCTTGACACTGTGTTTATGCTTTGCGTAAGCTCTGACCCAGAATTTTTTTAAAGTATTCAGTAGTGTGAATGTAATTAAGAGAAAACCAGTTCATTTAGCTTCATGACACTCCATTCCTTGATTGTTAAATTTTCTATCTGCCATTCTGTTCTCTCTCATTCTATTACTTGATATACTTTTGTCCTTGTTTATTTTTCTAAGTTTTTCTCTTAGGAGCAGATGTATCTACTATGTTCTTAGCCCCTTATTTCTCACTAGTTTCTTAAAATCTTTTTGAAACTATCCATAATTCTGACTGCTGGTTAAAGACTAGCCAGTTAAAGACTTGCCCCTCTTGCCAGTTAAAGACTATACCCCCCCCCATCCTCCCCCCAAATGCAGGTTTTTCCTTATTTTTCCCTAATCTTGGCTCTGTGCCACAGCCTGAACCCTGCCCTCGAACTGCCCTTTGTCTCACCACACCTTAATCAGTATCTCCATAGTTCTGTCGTTTTGCCTGAAATGCAGATACAGACCTGGCCGCTCTGGCGTCTTCTGACAAAGTAAAAGATACACTTAATGACTAAAGATACACTTAATAACAGCGGAAGAGTTGCTGGAAGAGTTGCTGTATCACAGTGATTTGGTTTGAATGCTCCTATAAGCACCCACCAAATCAATGGCTTGAGCTGAAACCTAAACCCAAAAGCCAAATGCATTTCTGAAAGGACATTGATTTTATTTTTAGAAACCTATGAATGAATTTTATTTGTCCTCATGCAGAAACTGAGAATAAGAACTGCAATCAATCAATACTAAGAAACACAGTAAGGTGTCATTCTTAATGGGTTTATATTTGAAATAATACAGAAACATCTTTGCTATTAATATTCTGGAATCAGAGAAAGAGCAAGAATTTGTAAAATGGCATAGGAAAAATTAAAGTGGAGGCTAGGAATTGGTCATTTAAGCATATTTGGGGACAGTTGTCACCTTAAACTATGAGGTAGTTTGCAAATGTTACAAGAAAAAGCCCTCTTGTTCTTCATTACTTTGGGATAATCTGATCTACAACACTGTTTTTTCCTGTGTCCCTATCTCTTACCTCCACCACCCCTGACCCCACTTCCCCAGTAGTACCATCCAGAACTTGAATGTCTGCTAGTGAGGTCAGCTTCTAGAGATAGAGATAAAAGGGTCAGCTGGCTAGAATTAACATCTAAAGATCTGACTGTGAGGTATATATATGTGTGTATTTGTGTGTATCTTTCCGTTACAAATTTCTCTTTTACTCTGTACCTTTTTTTATCTGGTCCACTGATCAATCTTGAGCATGTAATTAATTAACCACTTGCAACTGTAGAGGATTTAGCCAAAGTGGCTCTTAAATGTAAGTATCATGTTTATGGTATTTTGATGATTTCTCATAATCCCTCCTTTATTAAATGAAGCCCTGAAAGTCAGGCAGGGATCGCCATGCCTAGAAGGCTTTTGTTTTACACGTGGTAATGAATGGTAATGGGGAAGCCAAATTTAAAATACAATAAAGTGTGGGTATTAATTTTAGAATGATATTATTGACAAAACATAAACCCTCAAAGATGGTAATACTGGGCCAGTCTGTCATAACTGCATATACTTTTGTTTTTTCGATTTGTTGATTGTCTAGTGTGTTTCGGGCCCTATGCCTCTTGCTCTAAATGTACAGTCTTTTCCCACAGAGCTGCTAGTGATCTCTTATTATAAAACTTAATGGGGGGGTCTAAATGACGTGTCACCTCTAAGCTTAAAATACTCGCAACGTTTTAAAATTTACTTTTTGTTGTATTAATAAAGCCACTCCAGCTTTATTTTGATTTTGATAATGTGGTCTATTCTTTTCATTCTTTTCATTTTAAGATTCTGTTGTTACAGGCAGCATATAAGTTTTTTAATCCAATTTTTAAAAGTTTTATTGTGTTATGTTCATTACCATACAATACATCATTAGTTTTTAATGTAGTGTTCCAAGATTCATTGTTTACATATAACACCTTCAGAATATAGGGATAGAGGGAACATTCCTCAGCTTCATAAAATCCATCTATGAAAAACCCACAGTGAATATCATTCTCAATGGGGAAAAGCTGAGAGCCTTCCCACTGAGATCAGGAACAGAACTAGAATGCCCTCTTGCCACTGTTGTTCAACATAGTACTAGAAGTCCTAGCAATAGCAATCAGACAACAAAAAGAAATAAAAGATACTCAAATTGGCAAAGAAGTCAAGCTCTCTCTCTTTACAGATGACATAGAACTTTATGTGGAAAGCCCAAAAGACTCCACCCCCAAATTACTAGAACTCTTATAGCAATTCAGTAATGTGGCAGGATATAAAATCAATGCACAGAAATCAGTTTCTTTCTTATATACTAACAATGAAACTGTAGAAAGAGAAATAAGAAAATTGATTCCATTCACAATAGCACCAAAAACCATAAGACACCTTGTAATAAACCTAACCAAAGAGGTAAAAGGTCTACACTCAACTACAAACTACGAAACACTCATGAAAGAAATTGAAGAAGACACAAAAAGATGGAAAAGCATTCCACGCCTATGGATCAGAAGAATAAAAATTGTTAAAATGTTGGGGTGTCTGGGTGGCTCAGTGGGTTAAAACCTCTGCCTTCGGCTCAGGTCCTGATCTCAGGGTCCTGGGATCGAGTCCCACATCAGGCTTTCTGCTTCGCAGGGACCCTGCTTCCTCCTCTCTCTCTGCTTGCCTCTCTGCCTACTTGTGATCTCTGTCTGTCGAATAAATAAATAAAATCTTAAAAAAAAAAAAATTGTTAAAATGTCTATGCTGCCCAGAGCAATCTATACTTTCAATTCCGTCCCGATCAAAATACCAACAGTATTTTTCAAAGTGCTGGAACAAACAATCTTAAAATTTGTATAGAACCAGAAAAGACCCCAAATCACCAAGGAAATGTTGAGAAAGAAAAAACAACATTAAGAGCATCATGTTGTCTGATTTCAAGCTTTATTACAAAGCTGTGATCACCAAGATAGCATGATACTGGCACAAAAACAGACCATAGACCAGTGGAACAGAGTAGAGAGCCCAGATATGGACCCTCAACTCTATGGTCAAATAATCTTCAACAAAGCAGGAAAAAAAAATCCATTGGGGTGGTGAACAGTCTCTTTAATAAATGGTGCTTGGGAAAATTGGATAGCTATGTACAGAAGAATGGAACTCGATAATGCTCTTACACCATACACAATGATAAACCCTAAATGGATAAGAAACCTCAATTTGAGACAGGGATCCATCAAAATCCTAGAGGAGAGCATAGGCAGTTCCTTTTTGACATCAACCACAGCAACTTCTTTTAAAACGTGTCTCCAAAGGCAAGGGAAACAAAAGTGAAAATGAACTTTTGGGACTTCACCAAGATCAAAAGCTTCTGCACAACAAAGGAAACCATCAACAAAACAAAGAGGCAACCCATGGAATGGGAGAAGATATTTGCAAATGACACTACAGACAGAGGGCTGATATCCATGATCTATAAAGAAGTTGTCAAACTCAACACCCAAAAGACCGAAAATCAATTCAAAAAATGGGCAGAAGACATGAACTGACACTTCTGCAATGAAGACACATACAAATGGCTAGCAGACACATGAAAAAAAAAATGTTCGTCATCATTAGCCATCAGAGAAATACAAATCAAAACCACATTGAGATATCACCTTACACCAATTAGAATGGCAAAGATTAACAACAAATGTTGGAGAGGATGTAGAGAAAGGGGAAACTTCCTATGCTGTTGGTGGGAATGGAAGTTGGTGCAGCCACTTTGGAAAACAGTGTGGAGATTCCTCAAAAAATTAAAAATAGAGCTACCCTATGACCCTACAAGAACTACTATGTATTTACTCCAAAGATACAGATGTAATGAAAAGAAAGGCCATATGGTTTCTCTTCAGATCGCATAAATCTTTTGCCTTTTTAATCCAATCTAATGATTACTACTTTTTTCAGTGTAGTATTGAACACTTTCTTCTAATGTGGTTATGTGGGTTTTTTCTTCTAATGTGATATGGTGGGGTTTTCAATCTATTATCTTGTTATTTTCTCTCTCATCTATTCTTTGGTACTTTCTCTTGGATTGAGTATTTTGGTGACTTTATCTTTTTGTTGACTTTCAGGTATTACTCTTTGTTTTATTGATGGTTGCATTAGTGTTTATAGTCTCTATGGTTTTGTTTTTTGTTTTTTTTAAAGATTTTATTTATTTATTTGACAGACAGAGATCACAAGTAGGCAGAGAGGCAGGCTGAGAGAGGAAGAAGCAGGCTCCCTGCAGAACAGAGAGCCCGATGCCGGGCTTGATCCCAGGACCCTGAGACCATGACCCGAGCCAAAGGCAGAGGCTTAACCCACTGAGCTACCCAGGCGCTCCTATAGTCTCTATTTTTTTTTTTTTTAAGATTTTATTTATTTATTTATTTGACAGAGAGAGACATCACAAGTAGATGGAGAGGCAGGTAGAGAGAGAGAGGGAAGCAGGCTCCCTGCTGAGCAGAGAGCCCGATGGGGGACTCGATCCCAGGACCCTGAGATCATGACCTGAGCCGAAGGCAGCGGCTTAACCCACTGAGCCACCCAGGCGCCCAGTCTCTATTTTTAACTTCAAGTCATATTAAACCACTTTATGTGTGATATAAACTCTTAAAACAATGTCTTCCTGTTTTCCATTACCAGTGGGCTTTGTGCTCTTGGTACTCTACATTTTACCTCAGCATGGGTTTAAAACTCTTAACACATGGTTACTGTTTTTACTTCCAACAATCTGTTGTCTTTTATATCTACTTAGATACATAGCATTTCCCCGTATTTCTCACTTATCGGTGCAAATCTTGACTTCCATCTAGAATACTCCTTCTCCCTGAAGAAATGCCTGTAACATTTCTTCCAATGTTAATGAATTCTTTCAGTTTTTCTATGTCTGAGCAAGTCATCTTTTCACCTTCACTTTAAAAAAAGTGTTTTCATGGGTATAGAATTCCAGGCTGAAAGCTTTTTCTTTCAGTCTTCTAGATGTGTTCTACACATGTTACTGCATAGTCTTCTTGTTTGAATTATTTCGGACAAGCAAATTTGCCATCATTCGTATCTTTATTCATTTGTACAGATCAGATCTTTTTTCTTTATTACCTGTTTTCAAAAATTTTCTCTTCCTCATTAGTTTTGAACAATTTGATTATTAGGTAACTTGGGTTTAGTTTCCTTTATATTTCCTGTCCATGGATTTCACTGAGTTTGTAGATCTATGGGTCTATAGTTCTCATTGAATTTGAAAATTTTCGCCATTCCTTTTTTTCAAATACCTTTTTCTACCTACCTTCCTGTATTTCAGGGACTTAAACTGTATATATTTTATTATTACGTATATATTAGTCCTTTTGAAGTTGTTCCTTACTCACTGATGCTTTTTTGGTGTACTTCTTCATCTTTTTCATTTGTGATAATGTCTGTGGCTATGTATACAAGTTAGTTTTTTTCGTGTGTGCTGTCTAATCTGCTGTTTTTCCCATTCAGTCATCTCATACATCATAATTTTTTCTCTAGAAATTCAGGCTTGGGTATTTTTAAAAATATCTTTCACCTCCTTAAAATTCTCAATTTTTCCCACAACCTTCTCAAACATATGAAATAGTTTTACAGTAACTTTTGCCTGTTTATACTTACGTCATTTGTGCAGTTCTGTATCTTTATTCATTAACATTTCTCCTCAGTAGTTTCATTTTCCTACTACTTTTGGTGGCTAGTGATTTTTGTTTGGGTGCCAAAATTTTTCTTTTTAACATGTTGCACTCTAGATACTTTTCTATTCTCCTAAATATTCTTGAGCTTTGTTTTGGGAGATAGTAAATAATTTGCTAATAGTTTGGTATTTAATGTGGCTTGTATTTAAACTTCGTTCCATGGAATCAGACTAGCTTTCAACCTAGAGCTTATTCAACCGCAAGAGTGAGGCAAGACTCTTCTGAGTATTCTACTGAATGTTCCATGTATTTTGAAGTTTTCCCACTCTGGCTGATGAGAACAAGTACTCTTCCCAACCCTGTGTGAGAATCAGCATCGTTACCTCTGGTGCTCTTAGATGATACTTTCCCCAGCCTCCAGTGGCTTTTCTCACATGAGTGTGCTGATCTGTACCAGAGCTAAAGACATAGGGGGAACCTCTTGAGATCACCAGAGGTTTGTCTCTGTGTCTCTATCTTTTCTTTCTGGTATTCTATTTCAAGAACTCCAGCTGCTTTAGGTTTATCATATTCCTGTCTGCCTCTCCTCTATTTATGGGGAATCCCCGACTCCACCTGGCTTCCTTCTCCTTGTGCTGGGCTTCAGAAACACTTTCCAAAAAGTGAGTTGGCAGTCACAGCGCTCACCTTGTTTCCCCTTTCTCAGGAGCCACTGTCCCCCACTGCCTGGTGGCCACTGTCTGAAAACTATTGCTTCAGGCATAAGTCTAGTCCCTGTTTCTCCATCTTTGGCCGGAAGAGGAATTTCCCCTTGCAATTTTGAATGGTTTCTAATTTTATTACAGTTTGTAAGATGATGGAGTGTCTCTTTTTTGAAACTCATAGTTTACTGCTCCCTTCCTTACTTACTGTGTTGCAGTCCTATTCTTTTGCTGTCCCCACCTCAGATGGACCTTTACTCTTGCAGCTGCTTCTGCTTCAGCCCAAATGCCACTTCATCATGGAAACACACATCATAATGATCTCCCCTATCATTTTCTATCTCCTATACCCTGCTTAGTCCTAGCACTTTTCCTTATTTCAAAGGATCTTGTCTACTGCTCTTTATCTCTTCCTTCCTCTGCTTGCTTACTTATAGTACACTCCATTTAGACAAGGAGGTTTTTGTCTTATTTTTAATGGGAATCTGTAAGGCCAAAAACCATGAACATAGTAAATGTTCAATAAATATTTGATATATAAACAGATCTAACTCCAAAAGTAGCATTACCATTTCATAGATGAAGCAACTTGTTCACTCTACCATAAGTATTACTGCTCTGCTGTGAACTCAGACTTTCATGCCACTAAAAGGTAATTACTCCTCTATTTCTTGGGCTGGCCACTGATCTTGTGTTTCTGTTTGCTGTAGGTACCCACTGTCCTGGCGTTGTTTTTAGTGGTGGTTTCTGTCTGCTTCATTACTGGAGCAATTTATTTTTAGTATTTAAAGATTAACTGTGAGATAATAATAGATGCAAATTACTTAGAACTTTCAAGTGGGAGCTGAAATTGTTGAACTTGAAATTAAGTTTTTAGAAATTTTGACTCTTCTTTTCTTTGGGATTTTAAATCTTCTAAGTAGACAACTGAAAAGTGGGGCATTTAAGTCCATAATAGGAAATGTGGTTTCTTTGTTGCTTTTTGGTATGGAAACATTCTTTCTAGTTAGACCCTCTATGTAGTATTGAAATTTTATGGCCCAATCTGCTTAATTTGTTTCATTTGCAAAAACAAAATGAAACATCATTACAGTCACATACTAATTACTAGCCATACATCATTCATTTGAAATAAAGCCTAAAGCATTTTGTAGTTATAAGCAAAAAGGTCTCTTATGATTCATCACTTTGCAAACAACATTGTTTTAAGGTTGCTTTTTTTAGATCCAAGTATCATCTAGTGCCTGGGAAACATTTTCTGTATTCTGCAAATCTCATTACATATAGGTTTCCATAGTCTCTTCTGAGACTGCTTTGGAAACATAGTGGAAGGGGGGAAGCTGGACTCAAGGAACTAAGTCACTGTGGAGCCAGGCAGTTGCATCATACTTGTGACTTAAGATGTAATTGTGGCTGTTGGCTGCTTTGTGTCTCATTTGTGAGGTCTTCTCTAAGGGTCTTAAAGTGCATTTTTAGTAAAATCGTGTAAATACTGTAATATTCTACTCAGTGGGCTGTCCCTACTAACACGAAGGTGAAAATTTGATGGAAGTGTATTATATACATACTATTCACATACACTTTAAGTATCTCCCTATAAATTGTTTATTAGAAAGGAAAAGTATAGTCACGTTACATAGGAAGAACTGGTGAGCATCACTTTAACGAGGTATGTCTGTGTGTGTGTTTGTGTGTTTATGTGTGTGTATAAGACGGAGAGAGAGTGTGTGAGAAAGCAGATAGGACAGCACAGAGCTAGCTGAACTAGCTGGTTAATTTGGATAAAGTCTCTTTTTTGGTCTTAAATTATAATTTTTTAAAATTCCATTTACAGTAATATAAAAACATAAAATACCTAGTAATGAGTTAACAAAAGCTGTGTCAACCACTAGCAAAGATAAAACCAAACAAAATATGCAAGTCGTCTATTATAAGGCAGTAGGCAACCAGTAGAGGAAAAATTGCAAGCCTCGAGAGAGCAAACTAATCTTAACTTCATGAATGCCCAGCTTTGGCCTAGTGAAAATTTATAGTTAACAGCAGAGAGAACTGGAGTTGAAATAGAAGTTGTGTTTTTCTCTAAGCAGAAGAGGCAGAGATCAGAATATATAGTAGTAGAAATAGCTGAAATCTTCTGGGCATTGAATGGGGTGGGATTGTGCAGAAAGGAACTCCGGTCATCTTTGTGCAGATCTTCATGGAGTTTGCACCTGGATCCTGGGGCTGTGCCTATGCTGAACAAGATTAGTCGCACCACACCTGCTACAGGTTGTTAGTGGAGCAGAGATCCAGGAGGTCCAGCATTGCTGGGAGGCTTGGATTTCTGGCTTTGCCAAAATAGAAAGGTAGTCTTAGCACCTCATTTACTTACTTGGCATTTACTCAAACTGGAAAGGTTTTACTTTAGGAATGAGCACCACACCCCAAAGAAGTAACTACTCTAGACCACCTTAAGGAAACCTATAATCCAGCCTTGCAGACTCCACTGGGAAGAAACGTGGGCGGTCTTCCAACCAAGTTAGAGGAGCTAGGGCAACTCATTTACTTCCACCAGCTATACTAACAATGTATAACTCAGGCGTGTACAACTTACGGTGATCTCTGAGTGATTTGCCTCCTAAAACAAGAATGAACATTCCTTGACTGACTTTTTTGCTTAGCATAATATAAGTCAGAGAAAGATAAATACCATATGAACAAAACAGATGAACATAGGGGAAGGGAAGGGAAAATAAAGAGAAAAACAGAAAGGGAGACAAACCCTGAGAGACTTTTAACTGTAGGAAATTAAGGGTAGCTGTTGGGGAGGTGGGTGGGAGGGGTGGCGTAACTGGGTGATGGGCACTTGATGTAATGAGCCCCGGATATTATATGCAACTGATGAATCACTAAATTCTACCTCTGAAACTAATAATATACTATATGTTAATTAATCAGCATTTAAATTAAAAAATTTTTAAAAAGAATGAATATTCTTTAAATAGTATTTAAAGGAATTTAAAGGAATATTATAATTCAAAGTTGTTGTAATATTGTAATATTAAATAGTAAAGAAAAATAAAATGGGATTTATCATCAAAAGAAAAAAATCAAACCAGACCTACGATGGCCCAGATTTGGAATTTCACATGCAAAGCCTTTACTGTGGATATTATGAATATGTTCAAAGAACTAAAGGAAACTATCTTCTAGGAATTAAAAAACAACAGCAACATGGTTTTAATTGAGAAATCTCTGCAGGGAAATGAAAACTATAAAAATTTACCATATGGAAATTCTCAAACTGAAGAGTTTAATAACTGAATTGAAATATTTAATGAGTACGTTTAATGGTATATTGGAGGGAGCAGAAGAGTCCGTGAATTTGAGGACAGCTCTATAGAGTTTATTTTATCTTAAGAGCGTAGGCCAAAATAATTTGTGTAAAAAGGTGAACGGAACCTTAGGTATTGTTGGGTAAATACCAATCATTCCCAAAACACCTATAATTGGCATTCCCAAAGGAGAAGAGAGTAAGATTGTGGGTGCTAAAATATTTGAAGATGTAATGACCAAGAAATTCCAAATTGAGTGAGAAATAGAAATTTCAAGTTCAAGAAGCCCAGCATACTCCAAAGAGGACAATGTAAAGAAAAAGCCACCTTGGCACATCCTAGTCAAACTGCCTGCAGCCAGAAATGAAGAAAAAGTCATGAAAATAACTTGTTGCAGATTGTTTGGGTGAGGATTGGTGGGGGAGACACATTGCTTATAGGAAAATGAGAGATTTTTGCTGACTGCAGAAATAATGGAAAGTAGACATCAACAGAAGGATGTAAGTTATTGAAATAATTTAAAAAAAAAACATGTAAACTCAAATTTTTCTCTTTAATACATACCCTTCCCAAAACAGTGTACAATAAAGACTTTTTAGTGAACTGAGAGGGTTTGTGGCTGGCAGAACTGTCCTACAAAGAATGCTAAAGATTGTACTTCAAACCAAGGGGAAATGATACAGGATGGAAACTCAGATCCTCAAGAAGAAATGAAGAGTGCCTAAAATAGTAAATAAACTGTTTTCCCTTCTTCTATATTACTTAAAAGAGAGCTGGTAATTAAAAAAACAAAAACAAGCAAACAAAAACAAAACTACTGCAGGATAGGACTTATAATGTACATAGACTTAAAAAATATGATGGTAGTTGCACAAATGATGGGGGCACAACAAATGGAATTATGCTGTTAATATAGTACATGCTGAAATGAATCAGGTGGTGTGAAGTGGAGGAAGGCTGAGGCAGGAAAAGGATAACATGTACAGATGCAATATGAACGTCATAGTAATGCTAAGTAGACTGCTACAGAAGGATGTATCAGTAATGTAAGGATGCATTTTGTTAGTCCTAGAGCAATGAGAAAAAATAAAACGAAGAGTCAGAACTCAGATGCCAGTAGAAGAAATAAAATGGAATACTAAAAATTGCTTGATTACATCTCTCTCCTCTTTTCCCCTGCTTTTGTAGTCGAGAAGAAGAGGGGACAAATGGAAAACGGCAACAATAAGAAAAATAGCCTAACTTTGGCTAGTTCAGAGAAGGTATACTTCAAGGCAAAACCTATTATAAGAAATAGTGATATTACACAATGATAGAAAGAGTAATTTACTAGGAATAATCATCTTAAATATATAAGCTCCTAATAACAGCATCAAAATTCATCAAGCCAGTTCGTGGCTAAATTAAATGGAGAAATAGATAATTCCCTAGTCCTAGCCTGTAATGTCTCTTTTTCAGTAAATTCTAGAAAAAATATAGACTTCCCCCTTTCCCCAAAAAAGTAAATATATAGAAAATCAAGACAGTTCTATCAACTCTCTTGTTCTAGTATTTATGGGGCTTCCTCAGAACAACTGCAGAATATGCATTCCTTTCAAATAGACATGGAAGGTTCACCAAAGTAGACCACTTGGGAATGTAGAATGTATCTCGGTAATTTTCAGAAGATTGAAATCTTGCTGAGTAGGTTTTCTGTTAAAACTTAACTGGACAATAATAATGGAACATCTCTGAAAGTTGCATAATGTGGTTTTTAATTACTTGTGGGTCAAAGAAAAAATCATTTTGAACTGATTGCAAACACTGAAAAACAAAACCAAATTTTCAAATTACAGTTATCAAAAGTCAAAAGAATTTCAGTACAGAGAATTAGACTTGAACATATATGCAGAAATTAACAAAGTATTTTTGTATCAAATATTTCAGTGCATGAAGAGTATGTCATGACTGAGTGGTACAGGGTTGACCTAACATTTAAAAATTAATGTAGTACCATATTACCAGAAAAAGGGAGAAAAATCACATTATCTAAGTAGATGCAAAATGGGAAGTATTCAGAATTTGAATTTGTGATAAACAAAAATTCTTAGCAACTAGAAATAGGAACTCCTTCAACTTGATAAAGGACATCAACGGAAAACCTGTAACTCTCCTCATAACTGATGGTGAAAGCTTAAATGCTTTGTCATTTATGATTGGAATTCAGGCAAGGCTATCTATTCTTACACTTCTATTCAGCATTATAATGCATGTTTTAACCTGTATAGTAAGAAAAGGAAAAGAAATTAAGGGCCTGTGCATTGGAAATGAGGAAGTAAACCACCTTTATGTGACCTGATTATTGTAAATCCCTTATGAATTCACATAAGCAAACTTGGTTGAAGTAACCAGTGCATTTAGTAAGATCACAGAATATTCAGATACCCGAGTAAGTTGTATTTTTCTCTATAAGCCATGATATATACTAGAAAGCAAAATAAAAATAGTACTATTTACTTCAGCTCCAAAACTAAAATACTTATGAAAAAAAAATTCACTAAAACCTGCTAATTTTCTACATCAAAAGCCATAAGAGACTGCTGAGAGAAATTAAAGAAATTATAAATTATAAATTTACCAGGCTTATAAAGTAGAAGGCTCAGTATTAGTAAGATCTGTTTTTCTCTCAAATGATCTTAGATTTCTAATATATGATACACATTCCCAATCAAAATCCCAGCAGGTTTTGTTAAAGTAATTGACAGTAAGTTAGTTACAAAAAATTTCTATGGCATGCAAAGGACCTAGAAGAGTTGAAAATCAGTTTCGAAGAAAGAACATACTTGGAAGACATAGACTACTGATGCAATATCAAGGCAGTAACATTTTGGCTTAAAAATACACAAACTTTTTCTAGAAAGTTTAGAAATAAACCCACGGAGATACTATTATCAACTGATGTTCAACAGAGACTTCATGGCTAATGAGTGGGGAAAGGAACTTTTTTGCATCTAACTCTACTGCAGTGCTTGGATATCTTGCGAACTGAAATGAATCCCGAGTCTTTTATCATATTACACAGGATAATTAATGAGGAATGGAATATAGACCTAACATGCAAAGATAAAATATCAAACAGGTTTCAAGTGGTAAAAACTACTTAGCGAAACAGTTTAACAATTTCTTAAAAAGCATACATTTGTACTGTTTTTTAGATACTTAATAGAAATGACAAGATTCATACAAGAAAATTCACAAGGTCCTGTATTATTTTCCATGGGCCTCAACAACAAATGCCCACAACTGTGATGGCTTAAAGCAACAAATTTATTCTCTCACATTTCTGGAGACCAAAAATCCTAAATCGAGGTGTTGGCAGGTTGGTTCCTTCTGGAGGCTTTGAGGATGAATCTGTTCCCTGCCTGTCTTCTCACTGTGGTAGCTGCTCCCAGTCACGACTCTGTGTTTTCTAGCTGGGAGGATGACTCCAATCTTTGCCGCCTCCCTTGCATCGCTTTCTCCCGTGTGTCCCCCCCCCTTTTTTTTAAATTAAAATGACATCAGTTACTTAATTTAGAGCTCAGCCTAAATCCAGCATGATTTCATGTGGAGATCCCTAATCACATCAGCAAAGACCCTCTTTCCAAATAAATTCACAGGTATCTGGGGCTAGAACTTGACACACCATTTTTCCAGTCCTTGTTTAACCTAACCCCTACGTCGCCTTAGACTAGAAAATAAGAATCTCCCAACACGTTATATGTCTGGTATATTTTTACAATGAAATCTTGCTCATTAATAAAAGCGAATAAAGTACCTGATCACAGTACATATATATGAATCTCAAAGTCATTTTGTTCAGTGAGAGAAACCAGACATGAAAAGTGTTTACTGAAAGTTTTATTAAAATAAATTTCAAGAAGAGGCGAAACTAAGTTATTGTGATAGAAATCAAAACATTGGTTTCCTGTGGTAGGGTGGGAATTGTCTGGAAGCAGACATGAATGAATTTAAGACACCAGAATGGTTCTGGGTTTTATGCCAGCTTTTTAATTCATCAGATATGAAACTTCTGTGTTAAGAGTATTTGCTAAGACTGCCAATTTAAATAAGAAGTCTCTCGCTCTCTAGCTTTCCCACTTACAGATCCTGAGCATCTACAGAACTCATTTGGACCTCCTGTGAAATCCTTAGTGGTCCAGAATTGATAAGTACTTGTAAACAAAGATAAAGCAATATCTGATGACTATAACCAATGTTCTATTTCTTGACTAGCTAGAGGAATATACATTTTATCCTTTTAATAATTTTTGTATAATTCTTGGCTTTGCTCCTATGAAAAAATATAAAAAAAACATACCATATGTACATTGCTGTTCTGTAGTTTTTTAAAAAAATAATTTTAGCTTCAGAGCTTTAATATCATAAGGACACATTTATTAAAAAAAGTTTTTTTTGTATTCTGAGCACTGCCCAGGCATAAGGTGCTATTAAATAGCTATGTTTTTGATACATTTCTTTCTTTCTTTTTTTTTTTTTTAAGATTTTATTTATCTTGAGAGCATGAGTAAGTACGCGGGGTGAGGGGCAGAGGAAGAGAATCTCAACCAGACTCCCCACTGAGTGTGGAGCCCAATGTGGGGCTCAATCTCAAGACCCTGAGATCCTGACCTGAGCCCTAATCAAGAGGGATGCTCAACCAATCGACCCACCCACAGAACCCTTTTGATGCATTTCTTGACATGAAATGAACTCTTCTTCCCCCCCCCCCCCCAAGCATTCTGGAAGTCTTGAAAATAGTGACCAACTCATAGTAAGAGGTCGTTATTTTTTATGTAGTTTAGCAAGGAATCAAGTTAAAACCTTTTTTCTAAGTGTCTTAATTCTCTTAATAGATGCACATTTCTTAGAGGTCGCTTTCCTCTCAGCCCTTCGTCATTTTCTTTAGTCTTGGGCAACGAAGCATTTGTTTTTTCCGGTCCTCCTTGCTTATCGCACCTCTCCCACAGAGAATGGAAGAATTAGCTAATAAGGAAGTATGAGTGGAGAGTGCAGTGTGAGGGGCTAACAAACACGAATCTGGAAAATACTCAAAATTCAGCACAACAGGAGGTAGTCGGGAAAGGAAAAGAGTCTGAAGTAGTAACAGGCAATGCTCACAGCAGGGTCATCTCCATAGTGTTTTGTCTAATAACTACTGCGGCGCAATTAAAGTCCATCGTACTCCTGGAAAAGCATAGGAGTAGGTTGAGTATCAGATGGTTATTAAGTTGTGATTATTGATTTCCACACTGTGATGCTCTGAGTGGCACGCACACGTGATTGGCGGCGAGTTAGCTTGAGGGCTGTGTCCTACTGGCATGTGACCTCGAAGGAGTCCTTGAACCTTTGTGAAATCCTGTTGTGTTATTCCGGATACATGCACAAAACATATGAAGTAAAGGTTTAAGTCCGTGAAGACTGGAGTGAGTGGCTTTTCAGTCAGTTGGTTACTTACAGGGTTAGCCAAATGAATGGTTAAAATAGTTTTGAAACAGCGTGAGGGAAGAATAACAAAGATACAGAGCACGTACTGAAATTTCTTTTGAGGGGAGACTACGCAAATCTGCAGGCAAGAAGGTGGGGGGTGAACCCAGCAAGTTTTGTTTTTTTGGTTTTTTTTTTAGATTTTATTTGTTATTTGTTTGGCAGAGAGACAGGCACAAGTAGGAAGAGTGGCAGGCGGAGGGAGAGGGAGAAGCAGGCTCCCTGCTGAGCAGGGAGTCAGATGCAGGACTCAATCCCAGGACCCTGGGATCATGACCTGAGCTGAAGAGGACTGAGCCACCCAGTGATTCGCCCCAGCGAGTTTTGAATAATCTGGTTTCTGAATATCTCTTATCTATAAAACAAAGAGAACCAGATATGGTATTATACATAACTGGTGTAGAAATATCTAATTCTATTTTTTCCTCAATAAAACAATGGATGACATGGGGAAAACATAATCATAATGAGATGATGGAAGAGAACATCTTCCTGGGGACTATTGCTACTTTTTACCTTTAAAAAAAAAAGAAAGATTTATTTATTTATTTATTTATTAGAGAAATCACAAGTAGGCAGAGAGGCAGGCAGAGAGAGACAGGGAAGCAGGCTCCCCACTGAGCAGAGAGCCAGATGTGGGCCTCCAGGACCCTGAGATCATAACCTGAGTAGAAGGCAGAGGCTTAACCCACTGAGTCACCCAGGTGCCCACTACTTTTTTACCCTTTAAGACAGATGGAAGGACTCAGATGATCTAAAGGCGGCAGTCCTGATTTAGGTGACTTTCTCAGTGCTGAGTGGGCTCCCACTCAGTACCTGTTGGTTCATTATTCTCCAAAGGTCTTTCATTTCATCTCTTCTCTGAAACACGCATGTTGCCAGTAAACACAAGTGTGACTGTAATGGTTACCCATGGTGTTCCAGATACTGTTTGTGGTTTGATTTTCACCAGTCACTGTTTGAAAGTTATTCTCATTGCAGCACAGGCCATCTATGGTCATGCGGTGGAGAGATTGCGGGAATCCTTCCCTGCTTTCATACAACAGTGAGATCAAAGTATTTTCACTTTCACTTTTACGCCTTTAGATTGATCTTCAGATTACAATCCATCGATTTGGCAATGCAAGTTTATATTACTAAGACTCCGTAACAATAAATTGAAAGGCTGCCTCTGTGAAAGCAGAATTCTAATTTCTTCAAGCATTCTAATTATTAAGTATCTTATAGTTTAACTTCTATAACTCTACTCCTCCTCCTCCTCCTCCTCCTCCTCCTTTTTAGTGACTTTCTGTTACCACTGAGAGGGAAATGGAGTGCTCCATTTCTGCATCCAGCCTAGCCTGTGGCAGACAAATGAGAGGTTCCTTAGCAAGCCAACAGAATGCAAATCCTGTGTTGACGGATCACAGATCACATAAAGTGACAAAGAAACATCATTCTAGAATTTTAAAAAAAAAATTTCTTTTCCAATTTTTAACCTTTTTTCTTTGATCCAATATGACAAAAGACTTTGTTTTGATTAATGACAAAGAGACCCCTGTGATTATCCTAGATCTTAAGATTTAGATCTTAGAATGTTAGCGTTCTTTCCCCGTTTGGTTTGGTTTTTAAATAACGGGGACAGCCAAGTGTCCTGGAGGATCCGAGTAGTCTATTTTAATAGAGGACTCAGGACCTTAACAAGCGTCAGGTGATCTCTCAGGTTCTGTTCCAACTCAGTGATTATTTTCACTAAAATAAGCTTATTTCCTATGCGTCAAAATGTTTTTTGAAATTTGGAAGGAAAACAATATGCAAAGGATGTCTAATTTTACAAGATGTTGCTCCAAGATGTGTTTTGCAGGATTCCTTTCCTGACTTTGCTTGGTCAGGCTTTTTCATGAACTCGTAGCATTTTGTTCTGCATTACATCATACACTTACTCTATCTTTTCAAGTTACCTGTCCCCAGTGCCAGGTAGACTCATTACTCATACAAATCTAGGTTATATTTTTCTAGGAAAATTAATTACTTTATACTGGCTACATATGGTTAGCTTGTCAGCAGGAAAGCTTCAACATATTTTGGGTCAGTATAATATAAGCATTTAAGCAGAGTTTTTTCACTTTGGGCATAAAGTAGTACATTAATATAGGTTAAAAGTAATATGCTTAGTAATACTGATATTTTCCTGATACTACTGATTGTATACTGATATGTGAATACCTCGCATATTTACTGCAAAGTAACAAAGTGTCATGAATGAGGATACAAGTTGAAAACATGCCATGGGCACATCATATACCTTTTGAACGACCATACTATGTGTATTCAGGTGATTATTCCTCTCTCTTACTATTCTAAATGATCTATTAAACGTAATAGAACATTATACAGAATTGGCCCAATACAATATGAATGCCATTTGCAATGTTTAAGGATAAAAATGTAGGGAATTTAGCCCATTTGGGAACATTTAAGAACCATGAAGCAACTTGATGAGAAGTAATCACTGCTGAACTCTACTTCATGAGCTGGACCTAAAAGTCCAAACAGAAGGGTTCATACCCGTTCACAATCTGTATTCTAATAGGGCTTCATTTTATCTTTCTAACATTTTATATTTATTTTATGGAGCGATTATTAGTTTTTGCCTTTTTTTTTTTTTGAGTCTTATTTGAGCTTACAGTCTTCTTACTTTCTTGTTGGAAGAAAAAAAATTTCCTCTAGACAGGCAAACTTGAGATATTTTTTCGAGCTCTTTGTAGAGAGGAGTCATTAACTACATTAGTCGAACTCTTAGGATCTTGGCTGTATACACTTAAATGTTTAATCTGTCAGGTGGCTGGGGAGAACACTCAATGTGACTTAGCTCTTTATATTATTTACTAAGAAACTTTTCAGTCACTGATTTGGTCCATCAGACAATGTTCTCTCAGAGCTATGAACAGAGAGAAAACCCCTAATGCCCAGTTGTGGTTAGGCAGGGCTGCTGGGCTGTACTGTTAAACAGCTAACCAGGGTCGGGAATAGCCTTTTGAATCTAATAAATTCAGGCCTTTGTCTGGTCTACTCAATTTTAAATAAGTCATTATATTATGAGCAGATAGTCTTGTGCCTCTGGAACAGAAATCCTATAAGCTTTGTGTGGCATTGTCCTTTACTTTTTTCTTTAGGGTCTGTGACTGACAGAATTCTTCCTTATTTTAACCCTCTGGTGTTCTGTCACTCCCCACCCCCCCACCTTGCCTCTCACTGCTTTTGATATTTATAATAGTTGTTGAAATTCAATAGTTTTACTGTTAATGCCTCATCAAGGTGTTTTAAGTCTAAATCCCTAGTATATTTGCCCAACGAATGCATAGCTTAAATGCCTTTTGTCTCCAGCCTTCAGTTAAATGGCTCTTCTCCCCCCTTGTGATAGAACACTGGTGGGAAGCTCAGGCAAGAACTTGCTGACCCTCTAGCCTTTTTGTTCTTTTTGTACTCTTCAACTCCCCACATTCACAAGGGAACCCCGAGTCCTGAACAGGGTTCACGTGGCGTGGGATGGATCTGTGGCTCCGCGAGGCTTCTGTCTCTGGCTACGCCCATGTTCTCTAACAAGGACCCTGCTCATTTAGTGTGTGCCAGGAGTCATTCTACTTGGCTGTGTTTCTCAGGAAAGTCAATTTAGTACAAATTGGGACCTATTTACTTTCCCTCCATCTAACACATACTGTTAGTCAGCAGGGCTTCTGAGGACAGCGGTTGCTATTTGAAGAAAACAAACCCACATTGGATCTTTCTGAATGCTTTAAATATGACCCCACATTTTCAATATTCAACAAAAATTAATGGTAGACCTGCTTTGTCATTTGTTGCCCGTGTACCCTGTTACCGTTTGAAAATTCGGTTTCTGTTAAGAAATTATATGCACTCGATTACTTGACCATTGTCCTCGAATTAAAGCTTTCTTTCCACTGGGCATCTAAATTGCGAATTTTTCTTCTCTGAGGAATGACTCTTGATTGCTCACAAAACACAAGCAGGGCTCCTCTCTCTCCCTGCTATCAGTTTGAAGGGACATATTGCTTCCTCGGCACTGTCATACCAATAAATCATCCCAGATTACTCGCCGTCATACAGGACTAAAGTATACCATGCATTTTAAAGGAAATCTGCTATTTTCTTTTCCATCAGATGAGCAATGTGAAGAGACTGCGGCCACGGCTCAGTGCTATTCTCTTTAAGCTGCAGTTTGAAGAGCAGGTGAACAACATCAAACCTGACATCATGGCTGTCAGTACTGCCTGCGAGGAGATAAAGCAGAGCAGAAGCTTCAGCAAGTTGCTGGAACTTGTGTTGCTGATGGGAAACTACATGAACGCTGGCTCCCGGAATGCTCAAACCTTCGGATTTAACCTTAGCTCTCTCTGTAAAGTGAGTTTGTTTTTTTAAAAACACATATTTGCCTGAACACTTCTTCTGAAATGTCAGCCCTGATTACATTGTTTAAATATTTTTAGTTTGAAGTGCCCGTTATCAGGAATTTGAACGAAACCATGAACCCAAACCCAGAGTGAACTGAGCTAATTTACTTAACCTTGGAGCTAAATCCAAATATTAATTTTTTCTGATCTGCAAATTCAGTGGAAGGATTTTGTTTAATAACAGAATTATGTTGTAAACCCAGGCTTTCCCAAACTAATGAAATGGAACATCAAAATACTACAAAATCTAATATTCAATTCAGGGAGCTGCAAATGATGGTATAGACATTTTGGGAATTGCTTAGGGTTGCCACTACATTTTTTTACCGTTAGGATTTAAATATTTCATTGTTTTTGTTTTTGTTTTGGCAAGCTGACTAAAGGCAGAAAAGAATGAGACTGCTTTATATAAGTGGAAAATCATTAGGAATAAACATGCCTCAGGAGTCATTGATGATTTTGAAATGTTTCTATCTAAATATAATTTTAAAGGATGTGAAAATCAAGGAAGTTTAGAGATTTGGTTTTTTTTTTTTTTTCCTCCTGGGTTCTTCTACAGGTTAAATGTTCTTATGGCAAATATATTCACTGTTTTATGTAACAGGAGCTCTTTCCTCAGAAGCGGGCTATAGTAATAGCACTTTATTGATCTGCTTACAACAAATTCTTCTCTGTTACACATCACAAGAAAAGCTTTCTTTTGTTCTTGACCTGCTAACATCTATACTACCTGATTAAGGAATTTGATGACTGGTTTTCCCCACTGTCCAGAAGTTCATTTCATGCAACTTCACCCGTATGAAAGACTTACATTAGTACGCATCTGTTTCCTAACTTAAATCCGAAGAGGATTTCCGCTTTTACGAAATGGTGATTGCTTCTCTACTTTACCCTATTTGGCATATGGAGGGTTTCATGGGAACGCTCCACTTTTGGGTAGCTGGGGAGATCTGTGTTGATATTTATTGCCACTTAGGGAAGGTGAGATGTAAATCCAGTTTTAGCTTTGGTTTCCTTGAATAGTTGATCTCTCAGTGCTTTCATGACTTTCCTTATACAGTTTTCCTGACCTGTGCCTCCTGTTGGCATAACAGCTTGTGAGCTAGCTTCACTCCATCTCCACCTTTTTATTTTCCTCTCATTTTCTGAGCCTGATATATTCCGTTAAGATCCCTGGCATGGTGGCTGCAATTCATAACCCATGTATTAAAGACTTTGAACATGTATGGAGGGCTTTCTTATTCCTGTGCCAAACGCTTGACCTCATCATCTCATTGAATGGATATAATTATTTATGTGGCATACATGGAACGCCTGTTTTTCACGTGTAAATCATTATGATTAAAATTTTTAATAGAGCTGTATCCAAAAAGTTATGGCAACAGAGTTGAGAGAGAGGCTAGCTCGGTTAAGGGAGGACAGCTAACCATTCAGAGAGGAATGGGAAGGATCTGGAAGTATGAGTGGATGTTCCTGAGAAGGAAAGGCATTCTAGCCGGTAGCCATCAGTTGGCATGAAGGGTCATATCATGGCATATGTGAGTTCACCAAGGGATCAGAAGCTTAGGTGGGAGAAGCATAGGGAAAATGGAAATGAAGTAGTATATTGGTCTAGATTAAAAATCATCTCCAGTGGCACACCTGATGGTAAAGATTAATGGAGACATGTTCTTTAATTCATATGATATTCTCAGAGATGTCCCGTAGCAACCTAATTCTAATAGCAGTATGGAAGAAAGTTGAGCTGCTCTGTCCAGTCCTGGTACCATGAACCACGTGGGGCTGTTGACATATAAATTAATTAAAATTTAAATAACATTAGGGTATACCTCAGTCATCCTTGTCACGTTTCAGGTGAATAAGTGTCCATATGTGTTGGCAGTGTAAATAGAGCACATCTCCATCACGGTAGAATGTTCTCCTGGACCACACTGGCCTAGAGGGTTATAGTTGGGAGAGACTCGGTGACTGGCTGACATTTAGCAAGTGACTGAGGAACTAAAACTGAAAAGATAGATGGGGAGGATGATGGGAGCTGCCTTCATTATTTAACAAGTATTTTGAAACGGTGTGTGTCTGTTATTAAACAGTGACTGTATGTCGAGACAGTGGAATTACAAGCTTTGATAGTGACAAAAGGGTTTGGGGTAGGATGGGAGATGGGGCGAAGGGGAGTGACACAGTCAAGGAGCATCTAGGGAACTGTGAGAATATGGTGATAATGAACTTGGAGGTGGAAGGGCGAGGAGGTAAGCACAACTGCCAGATTCAGGCTTTTCCTGAGCAGGGAAGCAAAGGAAGACGAGATGAAGAGCACAAGGTCATGGAGACATTTACACCAGCATATCAACTGGAGTTTCTTTCTTTTTTTTTTTTTAAGATTTTATTTATTTGACAGATGGAGATCACAAATAGGCAGAGAAGCAGACAGAGAGAGAGGGAGGAAGCAGGCTCCCTTCTGAGCAGAGAGCCTGATGCAGGACTCGATCCCAGGACCTGAGCTGAAGGCAGAGGCTTTAACCTACTGAGCCACTCAGGCACCCTGGAGTTTGTTTCTCAGTGTTAAGTGTCTACTCGTTTTGAGAGCTTGCATCTCAGAACTCCAGCCGACTTAAAAAAGTTGACCATATGCCCTCCCTCATACTTTCCTTGCAGAGTAGCTGTTGACAAGAGATGAGGTCTGATTGTTGAGGTAGAGTAGCCCAATACAGTGCCTGGTGCATAGTAAATATCTGAGTGAATGACAATGTGATAAACAAAATGGACACAAATTTGTCCCTCTTAGTTATGTAGTTGAAAGTAGACATCCGCTCATACTGCTTGCTATACAGTGGCTGATGCATAGTAATTTACAAGTGCAATGAATGTTGCTATTATTTTACTATAGTTAATCTGTAAACCAGTTAATCTGTCGCCAGATAAGAGCCTGCTGTATTTTCAGGCAATGATACTAGATACTTTGATCATCCGTATTAGAAGCCTTCTATTGTGCAAGAAACAAAATAAATACCACAACTTTATATTTTTTATTAGCCTACATGTCAAGTTGAAAGCATATATTGAACAAGATGATATCTCATCATGTTTGTTATCAGAAGCAGCAGCTTGATCTCTGACTATTGTGATTGAATTTTCACACTGAGTATAAAGCATTTGGTTTGACGATAAGTCCCCATAAAAGGAATTCCATATTTATTTGACAGTGGAAAGACAGGGTAATGTTTTAATCTGTTAAAACATGCTGGGTAATTATATGACATCTAGTATTCTATATTCAGAAACTTTAGTTTTAAATACCCTTTATAAATTTAGCTCTAGAATGAAAAGTGTAGCAAATTCATATTAGGGTGTTAACTTGACATAGTTTAGAAATAGTTACATGAATAGTGAAATCTATATACATTATAGTTGAGTTTGGGGGGCTATAGTACATCTTTGCATACATTTATAATCGAGAAAACTAAATACAATAACTGAGTTCAGAGGGTAAGTTTTGTGAGCTTTTTTAAATCCTAAATATTTGATGCGGCCTATGATAAATAAATATAAAAGTAAAATACGAGATATAAGAAACACAAGTGAGAATCTGTTAAGATATAGGTGTTCAGGTTTGAGACTCAGTGAAATGCAAACATGGTAATGAAACTTCACATGAGCTAAAGATGAGTTTTCTCTTATTAACCAAACGTGAACTTCACAAGAAAATTTGCATGTGTATTGTTATAAAAGAAAAATACGATATTGAGCCGTGGTCTTTAAAACAGGAAACGAAAGAATCAGTTACATTAGGTTTTTTTTTTTGAATTATCTCTCGTCCCCTCCCCTTTCCTTTCCTACATGTTTGGATCAGAGCCTCTTAGGGCCTGACACTCCAAGAGAACCCTCATGGTAAGGTACAAATGTACTTTTCAGTTGCATAATGCTATTCCTAGTTGAAGTAAAATGGTAGAAGTACCTTGCTTTCTGATGGCTTGGCTATTTAAAAGGATAAACCTTAGAATATATAAAAGAATGGATGGACTTCTTTCCATCCATAAAGTCCTCCGAAGATATTCTAGACTTTAGATAAGAATCAGATAATATGCAATTAGAAATTATATTCTTTTTTCTGTACCTGCTATTGATTAAATGGAAACCCATATCCTTAGAAATTCAGTCAGTAAATGGTAGGTGATCGCCTGACCAAAGTGCCCACCTAGAAAAAATGTGTGTGTGCTTTGTGTTGAAGTTAATTTTCTGTTGTTAGGGCAAAGATCCTCCCCCCCCCACCCCTTCTTCAGGTAGATTGGTATTCTAGCAAAAGAGTGAGTTGCCCCAGTCATCAAAGTTTAACACCATACTAAGGTATATGAGAGGGTTTTAACTTATATATTTAAAAAGCAGATGTTATCAGTCTATACACAATAGGTATAACATGTGTTTAATATTTCCTAATGTCTAATGATAGGTAATTTCAGAGTAACAAATTATGCTCATCAACACAACTGAATGATGTAGCCATAAAATGTAGCTCTTTGTTCTGACTAATTAAATAAACTATATCAGGATATAGATATAAATTTTGAAAGAGTTTATAAATTATAATGACTTTTGTCAGTGTTTATGCTGGTTTTTTTGAAATTATTGATTCCATTATAAATGTATCAGTATTAATAACTTTGTAAGAAACTTTTCTATTTGGTGGTAGAACACACAGTGAGTTCATCTCAAAGATGAAGTCATCAAAGGATACATAGTAATGAGAGTGTGGAGGGGTTAGAAGTTAGGCATTAAAAGGGCAGGCAACAGGAGACAAGATTTGTTTTTGTCTCCTCTCTTGATTTTGGTTTTTTTGTCCATTTAAAAGATTTTTTTTTTTCGGTCTGTTCATTGAAGTGCATGAAATTTTTATCTCATCTCCTATATATTCCTTTTACAAGCACAGGCTAACCAAAAGTAGAATAAAGCTGCCCAGAGCTGTGATGAAGAAGATTTTTATATTTATTCTTTCTTTTTTAAAGATTTATTAATTTATTGTAGACAGAGAGGGCTCGATGATGGGGAAGGGGGAGGAGAAGCAGAGAGAGAGAGGATCCTGAAGCAGGCTCCCTGCTGAGCACAGAGCCCAAATGGGGCTCTATCCCAGGACCCTGAGATCATGACTTGAGCTGAAATCAGGAGCCAACTGTTTTACTGACTGAGAGAAGATTTTTAAAGGAAAAACAAAAACAAAAACAAAAACTGTTTAATTTCCTTTTTGCTTAGTGCGCCCACCAGCTCCAGTGGGTGATTCTTGAAATTATGAACACCTCTTTTTAGAGTATCTTGATTCTCAACCTGGAGTACTCTTTACGAAATACTGATGTGTCAGCTCCACATTGGATCAATTACTTCAGCATGTATGGATAGGGATCTTGATAAGTGGCTTTTTAAAGGTCCCCCAGGTAATTTTAATGCACAAACTGAACTGAGAATCACTTTGTCTTCTGCCCTACTTCTTTATCCCAGCTTGGAAAATCCCTGATGGGTGGTATGGAACCAGAGAACAAACATACAAAAACAAAACTTAACCAACACAAGAAAAAAAAAAAAAAAAGAAAGAAAAGAAAGAAAGAAACAGCTCCTTGTCTTCACTTAAGGATGAGTGGTGAAAATATTTCCAAAAACTACTGCTTTTTTTTCATGCCAAGCTGAACATTACTCTGAAAGTAAAGAAAAGGAGTGATGGAGTGTGGCTCTCAGGCACATAGCAGAACTGAAATAAGTTGATGGTCGGCGTCCTGAGTTATTTTGCAGGGCTCTGTCTTGTACAGGTAGAGTTTCAGTCATTATTAAAAGCATGAGACAAGTACCTCTGCCTGTCAACTGTTAACAGCTGTACGGTAATACTGTGAAGGTTTTGTGAAATTTCACTTCTCCTATATGGCCTTTTCTTCACTGTATGAAGTTATTTTGAAGAAAGACCTCTGCCAAACAAATCCATTGTTCCATCTGCATTGTGTTTTAGAAGGATTTTAGAAAGATTTTTATTCTTTATCGGATTGGTAAAATCACACCAGTGAATTTTGGCACCCTTTGAAAGTAAAGCAATTTTTGGCCAAAGACTTGCAGATAACAAATGCCATTCTTACTTTACATCCAGCCAATTAAGTCACTGAAATACTGACTTCCAAAGCAATGTGATACTATTTAGGATTCTTAAGCCCTTTGATTCATTCATTAACATAATCTATAGCATTTTCTAAGAAATATTTGGTTGGTTTTGCTAAGTAATAAATTTTATTCACGTTACCTTTGTTTTCTTTTAATTGCTATTAAGCATTGTAACTTGAAATTATTCTTTCACTAGAATTAGAGTGGCTTTGCTTGTGAATAGCAAATACACTGTGCTATCATTTTACCATTCTCACAAAAAGCATAGCTAATCTATCAAACTCCCTTTGCCCCTAACACAGAGACTCAGCATTGTCCTTAATACTGTACTTCTAGACAGCTACTATCAGTTAGAGGTAGCACCCAAGATGAATCTTAGAAAGCATCCCTTTTTAGTCCAGTCTCCTCTTTTTATATATTTTAACAATGAAAAATAAAAAATCGAATAAGATCCTCTATTCCTCGAGGAACTTATTGTTTACCTCTTCTTTGTCAAGGGTCTGCATTGCTCTTGTGTTTTGGGGATAGATGCAAAACGTGCAACACTCTTATCTCTATAGTTATAGTTAAACAGTGGCATTTGTGAACATTTGTTTTTAGGTGGCAAAGGTGGGGGAGTATAATGATAAAATAGGTGTACCAAAGGCAAAGACATTACAAGAAGGGAAAATTATTGGCCCATATCTCTCATAAACAGATAGATGCAGAAATTCTCAGCAAAATTTTATAAGCCAAAACCAACAATGTATAAAAAAAATTACATACCACAACCAAGTGAGATTTATTAAGGTGCAGGAGACTGATTAAACATTTGAAAATCACTTAATGGAATCCATTATATCCACAGGCTAAATAAGAAAAATAATTTGATCATATTAATATATATGTTGAAAAGGCATTTGAGAAAATCCAACATCCATTCATGCAAAAACTCAACAAACTAGAAATATAGAAGGAGACTTCCTCAAGTTGATAAGGAATATATACAAAAACTACAGCTGGCATCATTCTTAATGGTAGGAAACTAAATGTTTTCCCTCTTCAGTTGGGAAAAAGGAAAAGCTGTTCCTGCTCACCATTCTTATTCAACATGATGTTGGAAGTCCTAGCTAATGCAGTAAGATAAGAAAACGAAATAAAAGGTATTTAGATTGAGAAGGAATAAATAAAAGTGTCTTTGTTTATAGGTGAAATTATTGCCTACATAGAAAATTGCCCCGAATTGACCAAAAAGGGAAAAAAAAAAAACAGTTCCTGAAACTAATAGGTGATTATAGCAAAATTTCAAGATATGAGATTGACACAAAAAAAGTTAATCATTTTCCAAACACCAGCAATGAACAATTGGAATTTGAAAGTAAAACTAATATCATTTATGTTAGTGCAAAAAAGAGTAATACTAGAATATGAACAAAATCTTATGAGAAAAACTAGAATTTTGATGAAAGAAATAAAAAAAGATCTAATAAAGAAATAGGTATTCCATGTGAATGGAAAAGAATACTCAATATTGTTAAGATGTTTCTTCCTAATTTGATCTAGAGATTCAATGTAATCCTAATCGAAATCCCAGTGAATTATTTTGTGAGTATTGAAACCTGACTCTAATGGTCCTATGGATATGTAAAAGACCCAGAATAGCCAACACACCACTGAAGAATAACAGAGTTGGAGGACTGAACTACTGGGCTTGAACACTTATAAAGCTGCAGTATTCAGAACATTGTTGTATTGGTTAAAAAAAGTAGATCAATGGAACAGAATAGATAGCGCAGAAATAACTCCACATAAATACAATGAAATCTTTAGCAAAGAAGCAAAGATAATTCAGTTAAGAATAATCTTTTGAAGAAGAGGTGCTGGAACCAGTACACATAAACATGAAAAAAAAAAGTGTATCTACATACAGACTTCCAGCCTTTCATAAAATTTAACTAAAAATGGACAGAGGCCTAAATGTAAAATGCAAACTACAGAACTTTTAGAAGAGAAGAGAAAATCTAGGTGGCCTCAGGTTTGGCAGTGACTTTTTACTTTTTTATTTTATTTTATTTTATTTTATTTTATTTTAAGATTTTATTATTTATTTATTTGACAGAGAGAGAGATCACAAGTAAGCAGAAAGTCAGGCAGAGAAAGAGAGAGGAGGAAGCAGGCTCTCCACTGAGCAGAGAGCCCAATGCGGGGCTCGATCCCAGGACTCTGAGATCACGACCTGAGCCGAAGGCAGAGGCTTTAACCCACTGAGACACCCAGGTACCCCTGGCAGTGACTTTTTAGATAGGATATCAAACACATAATCCTCGAAAGAAAAATGTCACTAAGTTGGATTTCATTAAAATTAAAAACTTCTGCTCTGCAAAAAACACTGTTAAGACAGAAGATACACCACAGACTGGGAGGAAATCTTTGCAAAATATCATCTGATAAAGGACTTGTATGCAAAATATACAAATAACTCTTGAAACTCAACAACAAGAAAACAAAGGGTCAAAAGACCTGACCAGACACATCCCCGAAGAAGATTTACAAATGACAAATAAATATATGAACAGATAATCAACATCATATGCCAATAGAGAATTATAAGCTGAAACAGTGACATAACACCACACACATATTAGAATGGCTAAAACTTGAAACACTGGCCAAGACCAAATCCTGGCCAAGATGTAGTACAATAGGAACTCTCATACATTACTGAAGGGAATCAAAATAGTACATCTACGTTTGAAGACTGGCAGGTACCAAGCATCTACGTTTGAAGACTGGCAGGTACCAAGTTAAACATAGATTTTTTTTTTTTTTTTTAAGATATTTTACAGAACACGAGCAGAAGGGGCAGATGGAAAGGGAGAGAGACGTTCAAACAGACCCCACCCAAGCACAGAGCCTGATGCAGGGCTCAGTCTCATGATCATGTAATCTCAACCTGAGCTGAAATCAAGACTCAGATGCTTAACCAACTTTGCCTGCCAGGTGCTCCATGCTAAACATATATTTAACATAGGATTCAGTGATCACACTCTTACTTACTCAAAGGAGTTAAAAACCTGCACAGAAATGTTTATAGCAGCTTTATTTGTAATTGCTGAACTTTGGGAACAACCAAGATGTCCTTTAGTAGGTGAATGAATAGGCTGTGATGCCTGCATACAACACATTATTATTCAGTAATAAAAATAAATGATCTCCCAAGCCAAGAAAAGACTCGGAGGAACCTTAAATGCTTATTAAGTGAAAGAAGTCCATACAAGAAGACTACGTACTGGATGATTTCTACTATATGTATCTTTTTAAAGACAAAATTATAAAGATTGTAAAAAGATTCATGGTTGCCAGCGTTGTTTTGGGGAGGGAAGAAGAAAGAGATGAAAAGTGGAACACAGTGAATTTGAGGGATGGATGTGTGTGAAACTATTCTGTATGACAGGGTAGTGGTAGATATATACTATGTATGCTTCAAAATCCATACAACTGTAGAAGGCAGAGTTGATGATGATGCATCAATATCATCAAATCAGTTGTGTACCACACCTAATGTAAAATGTTACTAATAAGGGAACTGGTGTGGAGGAGAGGGTATATGGAAACCCTGTTATTTTCTGCTCATTTTATTCTGTAAAGCTGAAACTGCTTTAAAAAAAGTAAAACGTGGTGTTTAAAAAATAAAAAGTAAACCATTTAATTTAAAATTAACGTATTTGTTTCATTTATATTAACTAAACAGTGAGCTGTTTTAAATGTCTCATGGAATAAGGGGACTGTATAAACAAACAGAACATCGAACGATATAGCAGATAATGTAATGAGCTAACATTTTCACTGCATTGCAAAAATGTTTTTAACACTGCAGTTTCTGTGCTTACTAAAATCTAAGAGAAATAAGTTTAAAACATAATTCAGGGAAGGTTGGGGGGATATGGAAGAAATCAGCTTATAATGATAGGAATCCACATTATATAAAGCATTTTCTTGCTTAATAATGTTTCAGCTTTCATCATTTTGAATGAATATTACATGATATAGATTATTTTTATATATGAATATCACAAAGTATTTGTCGATTAACTTTTTTTTACCTAATATCAATTGATCTCCATCTATCTTGAAATTCATTGTGAAAATTTTATCAGTATTAATAGTTATGGCAGTGATATAGATGATGCTAAGCATCTTATTTAAATTATGATTTTTATTTCCATTGTAGAGAGAACCAATCTTTTTAAAAAATTTAATCAGGATGCTGATTATTTTCTTAATGTGGTTACATATATCAAAAACATTATTCATTGTATAATTGTGGTTTTCACTTGTGAGTTTTTACTGGCATGTTGACCTTTTGTCTGAGAAAATATATATTCTCTAACAGTATGTGTTAACACATCTATTTTTATATGAATACCTATAACTTAAATTTAGAGATACTATTTTGTACATACAAATCACTTTATTCTGCATAGGATTTAAGATGGAGTATCATGTTAGTACATATACTTGTTCAGGTCTGTTAAAGGTTAAACAGCTGTCTTTTCATCTAACCATATTCATATAATATTGTCAGCACTAATCTACTAGCAGTGTTGAAAGACTCGCTGTTTGAGTGATAAGATTCAGGTGGCATTTTATTAAATTTATAGATAAAACAGTAGAAAGAATGTTATGCTCTCAGAACTAGAGATGACCTCAGGGTAGAAGGTGTCAGTTTTAAGAGGCTTTCCAGGCTAGAAGTAGCAGGTTATAGGGCTTCGGTATTTTAAATTGCATTGATGTTCTTTTGTTGTCTTACTACCATTTTTGTCCACTGTGGTTTTGAGAAATTTGTTTCTTTGACACATAATAAACTCAAGATTTTTGTAGAGGAACTGTACTTTGAGGTGGTTATGAACTTTGGATTCACACAGACATGTCCTCAAACCTTGGCTCTACCAGATAGTAGCTATATGATGCGGAGTATGCTGCATGATCTCTCAAATCTTTTTTATCCTCTTTAGTTATGGGTATACTAGTTCCTCATAAAGATATTATGTGTTTTAAGCACTAAATACATCTTTTTTTGGCTATCCCTGGTGTCAGGATAAGTGCCATAGAAGAGCTGTGGCTATAATAATGTCGTCGTATTGGGCGCCTGGGTGTCTCAGTGGGTTTAAAGCCTCTGCCTTCCGCTCAGGTCATGATCTCGGGGTCCTGGGATCGAGGGCTGCATCGGAGGTCTCTGCTCAGCAGGGAGCCTGTTTCCTCCTCTCTCTCTCTCTGCCTGCATCTCTGCCTACTTGTGATCTCTCTCTGTCAAATAAATAAATAAAATCTTTAAAAAAAAATAATGTCGTGGTATTAGTGATAGTGGTGTTAATAGTGACGATTGTTAATATTTATAATTTAAAATTAATTTGATTATTAATATTGATCATTATCAATATTAGTGGTATTAATGACATTTTCAAGTTAGGGACTTCTAGAATGTTCAGTGGACACCTATAGATTCTCATAATTTTGTCATGTTATTATGTTCAGCACTGTCTGCCATGGCTAGAGTGTCTGTGCTGGTTTCAATACATACTTAGATAATAGAAACTCAATAATGGGAGCAGAGTGGCCAATTTCGCAATGTTCTTATGATTTAAGTGTCATTAGAGTAAGGGGCCTTTGGATTCTGAGGATCACCCAAAGTTTACTCAGTTTTTATTTTAGGAATTTTCCTTGTGATTAAAACAATGGGATATTCTTTAGATGTCATCCAAATTTGTGCTGAATAGCTTAAAAATATTTCAAAATATTGCATTGTAACTACAAAGGAATTCTACTCCAGAGTGACAACTAGGCTGTGATTTATTACAGGATCTTCTTTTAACATTATTTTGTCTGGAATGAACAGAGCAGTTGAAGAAACTCCATCCATCTTTTTGTTTATTTGACATCCATGCTGCATAAATGTACCTCAAAGAAACAATATACAAATAAGAAATTCTCCTTAACAGCCATGATTACTCATCAACAAGATACATCTCTTGGCAATAAAACAAAAGGAAATCTGTCCAGCAATGTCTGTTAAAATTTAAATAAAGCATATTTTTTAAACCTAAACGAATTTTTAAAGCAAGTATTTTAGCTTCGTTTTCTTTCCAAGAGTTAGTGTTACAAAGTATACTGAGGTGAACTGTTCTCTTCAACAAAATTAGACCCATCCCCCAAGCTTTCCTTACTCTTCTAGCTCAGTTGCTGATTACGTATGAGTAATTAGAGGAAATAGAATGCGCCTTTTTTTGTACATATTTATCAAAAACTGGGAAAAAATTGAACATGTAGATTAAGACATTGATAAATATTCCATTGTGCATTCATGCTTTTAGAAGGTGACCTTTTCTCATTCTTTCTTATAAAGAGACTTGTTGGGAGCAGGGAAGGGAGGAATAGAGTAATTGGGGCAGGAAGAATACCTTTGTGTACTTTTTCCTGAGAATGTTAGGACCTGAATGAAGATTCTCCACCCTGGAATTTAAAGCCACATAGCAGTTTGTGAATGAGACACTATGTTATCAACAATTGGTTGCCATCTTTGTTTCTTATCTGAACTTCTTATTTATTATGTTTACATTCAATTTTATTTATTTGGAAATTTGATTTTTCTTTTGTCTTACAGTTAAATACAGATTCTGAAAGGATGGGAGAATTTTGATTCCATTTACTATTCAGTAGATAAACTTTTTCAATATTAGACTGTTGCCAATTCTCAGCTTGCTAACCAGGCGATGTTTTCAGTAACAGAGCCAATCCAGCACCCTCCTCCATGAATTACTGTCTAGCTTTCTGATGGTCTCTGAATAACTTGAATCTTTGTTTGACTTGTATACTTAACATTGACTAAATCGATAGATGCTATAAACTATATTATATTTCAGAATTCATAATTCTGAATTCTTATTGCTCATGAATAAAGATCAAGATTGATCCAGTTGCTTGTTAGATCATAGGGATTTCTTGATCTATTAGTCCTAGCAGTTGCTGGCTATTTAGTTGCATTATATATGGTACTGGAAAGCCCTTTCCAGGCTTTACAAATTATAAAGGTAGATGGGGCTTGGGCTAATCAACATTCCATACGAGCTGCACATCTAGTTTCACAGGAGAGGAGCATGGTGAAGAAGGGATGTAATTAGTGGCACTTGGGAGCTGAGTGTCCATAGAAGGGATGCTATTCCCTGGGCAGTTACTGCTGTCATGGGGGTAGGGGGGATAGAAGAGTTCACTATTAGGGTGCTTTAAAAAATAAAAAAATAAAACCAAAGGACAGCTTTTATGGTACGTCTGGGTTATATAAGAGAAAATGACTACATTTATGAAAGTTTGCTAGTTTTACTCGCCTTATCCATTAAAGATGATAATGTGAAGGAAATTATGGATTGAAAAGGTAGCTTAATCAGATGAGCGTTCTCAACATGTGTGAAAACAAAGATTCTTTTTTTTTTTTTTAAGATTTTTATTTATTTCCTTGATAGAGATCACAAGTAGGCAGAGAGGCAGGCATGGGGCGGGGTGGAGGGGGGCGGGGAAGCAGGCTCCCCGCTGAGCAGAGAGCCCAATGCGGGGCTTGATCCCAGGACGCTGAGATCATGACCTGAGCAGAAGGCAGAGACTTAACCCACTGAACCACCCAGGTGCCCCACAGACAAAGATTCTAAGTGCACTTAGCATGCAAAAAATAACTTGTGAACTAGGATTACAAATAGATCATATACTTGTGTATAAATATATATCTCCTTTCATCCTGTGTACCTTTTGGGTTCGTTGGATCAACTCTTGAACTTTGGGGGCTAAAGGCTCCTCAGTCTGGAGGGCCTAGGTCATCATACTCCTCTGAGTTCTAGCCAGGTATGCTCAACAGTTTCCCTAGGGGATAGAAAATTGGTTCTTGGAAGCAAAAGTATCTTGCTATTTTTTAATGTACATACAGTACAGGAAAAGATACACAGGATACCTATGATTTTAAAATTTCACAGGTACACATGATTGGGGGGAAAAACCTAAAAATACTCTTTAGCCAGCAATAATGAAAGAGAAAGATTGAGAAACATTTTTCTACGCCTGTATCAATCTACATCCTTTGTGGGTATTTTTACTTGGATGTTACTTAAAAGCTTCAAATTCGTTCAAAACTGAAACTGATCTCTTTGCCCACCGCACTCCACCCAAATCTGTTCCTCTGTCTTTCCATTTACTTCAATTAATGGCACCACCTGCGTCTCCATGGCCCCTCTGTCCCATTATCTCCATCCCCATGGCACTGCCCTGACTCAGGGCCTTGTCTTTCCCTGCCTGGATTGTTGTTACCGGTTTTTAAGTTACTTTCCCTGCTGCTGTTCTTTCCCTTGGTTTTTTGTCTTTTATCCACACTGTGCTAGAGGGAGCTTTTTCTAAACCGTAGGTCTCATCATCTCTTACCCAGTTTAAAAACTCCCAATTCTTAGGGATCAAAAGCCTGTTTTCTGGTCTTTTCCAATGTTGCCAGCTTTGTATCTTTCTACTCTCTCTATTGTCCTCCTCAACACACTTATTTTTCTGAGTCACTCAGACTCCTCAAATGTGTCTTCTTTGTCCTCAAGTGTGGCATTTTTCAAATATTGCTCCATCTGCTCGTGGTACGGCCCTTTTGAATTTTCTTTTTCCCTTCCCTAATCCATACAACTTCCTGTCTACCAGTGTTCCAGATGTCCTGTCCTCTGAGGTGTACTTTTTGATTATTTCTATTATACTGTTTGTCACAACAGGGTAAATGTACGTGTGTGTGTGCGTGCGCACGTGCGTGTGTGTGTTTTCCCCCCTACTAAACAGCTTCTTGAGGAACAGCTCTGTACCTTGTTTGTTGTTGTATCTCTGACTCCTATAGCCTCTAGTAGGCATGTCATAAATATGTACCAATTTTTTTAAAAAAATTTAAAAAAGGAACAAATGTCTGGGATTGTTTTAAGTACTATTATTATATAGACTTACAGATTATTCTGTTCTCCTAAGTGTTTATCATGTATTTTTTCCCATAAAATGTTGCGTAATAGATTGGATTAAGCTTATACTTTCTTTTCAAAAAATGTTAATGACTTCAAACAACAATCCATAGATAGCTTTTCAAGTACTTAAACATTTGCAATTCAGAAATAGAATTGACTAATTTTACAATTCATTTACTTCTTACCTACAAAATACAGTATTAACATTAGGTAAGTAGACAGATTACCAAAATATTTTTGACTGTTTTTTCTCCCTCTTGTCCTATCTAGCTAAAAGACACAAAATCAGCAGATCAGAAAACAACACTACTTCATTTTCTGGTGGAAGTATGTGAAGAAAAGTACCCTGATATCCTGAATTTTGTGGATGATTTGGAACATTTAGACAAAGCCAGTAAAGGTTTGTGCTTTCACAGAAAACATTTCACAGCTCTGGGTCTTTAGTTAGTTCGTCAAGACAGAAAGTAACGCCTTTTGTTTGAACATACTTGCTACTTTGCCTCTGTATTTTAAATATGTTTTTAAAATATAAAAGATAGGTAGTTGTATAGTTTAAACCTTATGACTACCTGCCAGCCCCTCCTTCTGCTGCTCAGCTGCCTCCTCTGTAACCATGGTAATGCTTACTTGAGTCAGGATCCTTCACTTGGGGAGGATCATTGTGTCTGGACTAAGCCCCAGTAATCAATGTGCCTAGTTAGCCTAAGTTAAATCTGTGTCCACCCACACTGAAGGTAGAGACTGCATCCTTTGTCCTAGTAGGGACCAAACAGCTAGAAATTCCCTTCAGTCCTTTCTAATGCCCAGCTATCTCATCTGCTTCTGTCCCTACTGGATTTAGATCAGGTTGCAAAGGGTTAGGATAGGACAGGATCTGTTATTAATAGTCATAGTATGATTTAAATGCAATTTTTGATGACTTGAAGATTCCAGTTTTTATTTATATATCCTATTCTGTGGTAAAAATTTTACTTGCTCCAACCACCAATTTATGCATACACATTTCTATGAATATATGCGCACTGACGTACATACTTCTTGGGAGACAACTCATTTGAAATGGTGGGATAGCTGTATTGTCAGTGTGTTGAAAACTGGTCATTAGAAATGGCAGACTATTTTTGTGTTGTTTGTTGTTTATTGTCTTCCTAAAATTAGAACTTTTCAACTTAAGATTAATTCACCACAATCCCCCATTTTAGTGACTACTCCTTCTTAAAAAAAATTACTTTTGTCATTTTCTACTCCTTTTGTTTCTTCCATAAAATGGGGATTGTAACATTCCATCTGCAGAGTGGCAATGTGATTGGATGAGATGTTCTTTGACAGTTTTTCCTGAGATGTATGTTTCTTTGAAGTATGTAACTCATACAGCCAATATATTGAGGTGGCAGGGAGGGTAGGGGAGAGTTAGAAATAATTAGTCTGGATTTTTAAGACCAAAAATAAGCTTTTTACTTTACTTTTTGCTCCTGAATGCTAATGTTGTAATGATGTTGGAATGATTTACTTTGCCCTTGTGTTACCTAAGAATGTCCTTGACATAAGAAGAGAATGACCGTGTGTGTGTACATGTATATGGGTGTAAGTGTTTTAATGGAATTTAGGAAGGGAAAATAAAGTTTTTTTTAATACTAAACAATGAGATAGGGCAAAAGTGCACAGAGGAAAAAGAACATTAAAATAACTCAATAATACTCAAAATAGCTTTTGAGTGATTGATTCATTAATTCAGGGAAGGTAATGTCTCTAAAATGAGATTTCTGAAATTTGGGGATAAAATTTAAGTATATGGGCCAAAAGAGAATTGAAAGTGGGGAAATTGAAAGTGATGCATGGTAAGCATGATAAGTAAAAGAATAATAGATGAAAAAGTTATACATAAAGTCTTGAAACACAGAGAAAGCTTTTTTTCTAGAGAAAAGATAGCTGAGTAGAGTAATAGTTTATATCAACATTATGTCTTTGGGAAGAATTAAATCCATGCAAGCATTTTATGTTAATAACAGTTTGCATTCCTGACCATGTCACCATCTTTTTCTCCTGTTTCTAAAGCTGAACGGTGAGCTGGAACTTACTTCTCTTTCAGATGTACGTGTTAGTATAGAATTTATTTTCCAGCAGTGGTGCTCTAAATTAAGTTTTTAAAATATCATTTATTTATTTTGACTCACTTAATTGTACTTAAAATTCTGTATAAATATTTTATTATTTTGCTTTTGAAAACTAACTTTGATAAGGGCTTGTAGAGCTGTAGCTTGATAATTAGATACTTATGTTTGTTTTCTTTTTTAATGTCTCTACTGGGGCATTCTAGGGCTTCGAGATTTTTCATTTCCATCTGTTATAATGGAGGCATGCATATGTGTATAGGTCAGCAGATAGCATGAATGTGTTACACTGGGAGCAGCCAACTAGAAATTTGAAATGAAAAAGCCATCACTGAGATAGATAGATATAGATGATGTAGATTTTTTTTTTTACATAGTGTAGGTGATTGTAGAGCATAATTTCTTCGTGTGATAATATTACCCTATTAATGAATGAGATTTTAGAGGAATGAATGTAATAGTTTTGGATGAAGTAAGCCTATGTTTGCTTTGGAAAATTTCAGTGCTTTTCTATTATATATCATCATTTAAAAGTTTCCATATTTGAAGTCTCCTCAGTGAGCTATCACATGAATTAAAAAGTACCTTTGTTTTTGAGACATAACAAAATCCTGGCCATTAAGTCCTCGTGGATCAGCAGGGGGATCTTTCATTGCAACTAATGAGCTTACCCGTATGACAATTTTCAAAAATCTACTTCATTAGGGCTGCTTCTTTTCTAAGAAATAATGGCTTACAGCTTTTCTGTTGTATTTCAATGAAAATATTTTGGGTCATTATTGTATTTCTATATACCATTGCAATATTTCTTTTTTTTTTTCTTTTTCCTGGTCTTTGAAGGGTGAATACATTGTTCTCTTGTCTAAACAGCTGAAGTTAATGGACTCCAATCTGTGAAGGTTTTATTGATTATTTCACAATAACCAGCTTCATGATTAACCTTGAATGGTATTTTATTAATGAGTAGAAAATACGACAAAAAAAACTCGGAGAATTTGGGGAGTTAATTGAGGCAAGTTTACAGTGTCACCTCCTTGTTCAACCCTGTCTGTTTCAGGGCTATTGTAATCTCTGCCATATATTTCTCTTCTTCCCTAGAGAGTCTAAATTCTAGGAATGCCGTGCAAGTCCAGTCTAGAACTCACTTCTTCATTTGATAATCAGGTGTTGTGTGATTACTCGGTGTCAGAAACTGTGCCCTTGTCTTGGTAGTAACAACAGGTGACCTCACTGGCATCTAGCTCCTGTCCTAACTGGCTCCTTTTACATTCTCCGGGTCCTTTATTCTTCCTCCTCTTCAATGAAGCCTCTAACTATTGCCTGTGTTATTAGTCTAATACTGAGCCCTTCTTTTTCTTTCTTGCCATAAATCCTGAGGTGATCTCTTCAGCTTCCAAGGGTTTACAGACCATCATTTCATTAATGACTTACAGATCTCTACCCCCGTCATCCCTCCTAAGCTCCATGCTGGCATATCCAACAGCATACTTGCCATCTTTAGCCACGCCACACGCATAGATCACAATAGGCCCATAAAATGTGCTTTTCATTCCTACAGCCATTACCTCTCCTCCCTAAACTTTATTTACTTGAGAAAATCCTTCCTAGCACCCTTTCTTTGGTATCCCTGTTTTCATTCACCTTGTCTCTTTACAGCTTTCATTCACATCAGCTGCGAGCTGTGTGGTAGATTCAAAGTTAAATCTACGGGAAGCTGTGGTCTAGAATGTTGCCTCATACCCTCCCTCATAGAGCAGCTTAAGAGTAAATGTCATTTTCCCTCTGGGGCTTTTTTCTTGGTTGTTCTGGGGAGCGCCACCTAAGTTTCAGTGGGCTCTAGTCTTTTTTCAAGGATAAATTCATAGGCTTTCCAGAAAATCTTAAACCACTGTCTAAGAACTCAGAGTCTAGATTAGAGAGTATTCCTGGAATTATTGTAGATGGAATTAGCTTCTAGAGAATGGGCCGCCTTTGGTGTATTGTCAGAGAGGATTTAATGATTCCCCATTTCTAATGTTTTTTCACTTTTTTCCATTTCCACATGTTTAGCTTTTGGGAGCATTCTTTGATATCTTACATTTGATATTTGTCCTCTCCCTTTTATTGACATCTCTGCTTTTAAGACTGTTTGTTTGCTTTTGGCTAGTAACTCCTTGGTCTGACCCAAATATTTGTCTACTCAAATACATCTCCAATTCCAGTGCCACATGACTTATCAACATTTTATGATAAATGGCTTACTAAATACCAAATGTTTATCTTTTATTCACCTACTGTGAGCACTTAGAACACTTCATTTCCAGGTGGCTGCCACCTGGAAATGTATAGTGTTTGAAATTTCAAATTCATGTGCTCTAACAAGCAGAAAGCATTTTCAAAGGCTCCCATTAACCTTCTTATACTCTACACTTCTAAAAATGCCAATTAAAATTTATTAGTTTGATGTATATATTTTGAATATTCAGGATTAGTTGTTAATTCAATTGCATTTTAGACATTAAGTGTGTACTTTAAGTACATAAAAATATTCATTGTGTGACAGACTTAATAACATAAATAACATTATGTTAGGTCATAGGTTGGGGCCTCTTAATTTTGTGAGATAAATCATTCATCTGGCATTTCAAATTAACTGTAGGATATTAGAGTTTTATGAAAATACTCATTTGTGTGCATTTCTGCCAATATAGTGAAATAATTCGAAAGCTCATGGTGGGGGGGCATTTATAATAAAATAATTGAGAGATGACAACCAAATAAGGTATTGCTTTAACTGAATTATCAATAAAGGGCACAAAAATGTATTCTGGTAGGAGCTGAATTCTGTCCGCCTGTGCCTAAGCCCTTCATATTTGGAAGTCTTAATCTTTAGTATCTCAGATTGTGATTGAATGCGAAAATAGGTGTTTAAAGAGGTGATTATGTAAAACGAGTCTCTTAGGGTAGGCCCTAATCCAGTGTGAATTGTATCCTTATAAGAGGAGGAAATTTGGATAGATGGACACCAGGGGTTCACATGCATGCAGACCGACTGTGTGAGGAGACAGCAAGAAGGTAGCTGTCTATAAGCTAAGGCCATCTTCTTGCTTCAGAAGAAACCAAATATACTGACACCTTGATCTTAGACTCCAGCACTGTGAGGAATGAAGTTTCTGTTGTTTAAGCTACCCAGCCCTTGGCATTTGGGATGCACCTCTAGCACATTAATAGAATAACTTAAGGCACTTTTCCTGCTTAGAGCTTTTCGGCTGTAGAATAGTGTATACAGAATGTTGTTTTATTTGATCAGATCACTTAAAGAAACAGTCATAGCCCTGCTGTGTTAGGTGTTCACTAGTAAGCAGTTTCGGAACATCAAAGGTTCTTGTTCAAACCATGAATTACCACATGAGTTTATAAAATTACAATTATGCTTCAATTCCTTTTTTGAACAGACATAACATAAATTCGCACATTATAAGGAAATATTGAGGCAATCTAAATAAATATATTCATGAATATTCACATTTAATTTCAGAGTTAGATCTATGATATCTCCTAGATTTTATATTAGAATGCATTTGTTTACACAGGTATATTAAGTTTTTGTTCTTTTTTTTTTTAACTCATCTCTCTCTATATATATTTCTTTACCACCTACCTCTGTTTTGCTACTTTATTTTTTTTTTCTTTTAAAGATTTTATTTATTTATTTGTCAGAAAGAGAGAGAGAGAGAGAGAAAGCACACAAGCAGGCAGAGAGGCAGGCAGAGGCAGAGAGAGAGGCAGGCAGAGGCAGAGAGAGAGGCAGGCTCTCCGCCGAGCAAGGAGCCCGATGTGGGACTCGATCCCAGGACCCTGGGATCATGACCCGAGCTGAAGGCAGCAGCTTAACCCACTGAGCCACCCAGGCGTCCCTGTTTTGCTACTTTAATAGTTGTAATTTTATTATAAGCAAGTAGCCAGTAAAGGCTAGTAATACTCTGAATTATCCGTTGACTCTTTTCCAAAAGGGAAGTGTGGATGGATGGTTGTACTTTTTTTTTTGCATTATCCTGTAGAAATAATGAAAACATTTGCTATCTCCTACCTATGTAACCTGATTCTGCGGCTAGATGGTAGAGTTACAAGTTATGTCTGGGAAACTACTTTGTGACTCCTGTGTAATTAGGTCTCAATAATCTATTTGGATAATCTGTACTGATCTAGTTAGCATACTTAAGAATTGTAGAATAATTTTAATGTCACTAACAAGCCAAATGTAATAAATGATAAATTTATTTTTAAAATGTAACTCAGTATAGGTTTGCATATATGTATTAAAAGGGCAGTATTTGTAAAAATTTTCTATTCAAATGAACACTTTTAACATAAAAAGGTAGCATGAAATATATAACTGGGTCCTTCACAAGGTAGCTACAAGATATATGAAAAATACATGTAGTATACTATGAGCTCAGTGTGCTGGTAAGGGGCCACAAGGTGCAAGTTGTCTGTTGGATAGGATTTTACTTAAATTCTCCTGGTTAATTTCCAGGGATTAGCTCTATAGGGTTGGCGTCAAAAGTTTATATCAGAGACTCGCATGTAAGGTTGTATTGCACTGTTGTTCTGTGCAAATATCAACTATTTTGAAAAGCGTCGTAATGGAATGTAGAAAGAGCATGACCAAAGTCCCTCGAAGGATTAAGGAGTCTATAGACTGATGCTGAAGAACACTAGGCATGGAGGAACTACACTTCCAGCTAAAGATTGCTTTTTGAGATACTGAGCTGAGAACATTTCCTGAATTGGCTGCTGCTGGGGCTGATAGATGATGATGAAGAAGAAAAACACATCAGGAAGACCTCTATATCTTTTTGGAGGTTAGCAGACTGAAAGTGGCATCAATACAGCATTAATCTTTTCAAGAAACTAACAGTTTACAGTGTTTGCAGATTTGGGGCCAGCTACGGATTTGAAATAGCTACTGGAACAGTTCCGTCAGTGTCACCTATGAGCCATAGCTCACATCAAGTCACAGGACATCAAGTCACAGGACAGAATCAACAGTGACAAGCAAGGTCTCAGAGCTCTTCTAGACGGCTGGCCACAAAGCAGTATTTACGGCCCCTCAGTGTTGCAACAGGAAGTGGGAAATTATAAACAAGGCGGATGGAAGAAGATTTCAGAATGAGAGCGTTCTGAAGGATAGCTTACCATAACAAATCTGTGCGCTCTGAGGAAGCCTAAGCAGGGGATGAAACACGCTCCCTCACTGCAATCTGCTGAATGTCGCTGCTCACAAGGTCGCCATGTCACCAGCTGGGTGGAGTGCTATGGGGGGGCTCAGATGCTACAGGCAAATCTGCCAGCTGCTCCCAAGAAACCAGGCTGTGTGTGACTTGCCGAGTCTTGAAATAATAGTTGTATGAGCTTCATAGGGTTGCCATAACGGATGAACACACGCTAGGTTCCTTTAACCAGTAGAAGTGTATGAATTTATTCTCTAATTATTCAGGAATATAGCAGTCTGAACTCAAGGTGTTGGTAGCATGGGTTCCTTCTGAAGTCTCTCAGGAAGAGCCATCCTGTGCTTCTCTCATAGCTTCTGGTGGCTGCCAGCAACCCCTGGTGTCCTCTTCTCCTCCATGTCTCTGTCTCTCACCTCTCTTTGTAAAGACACCAGTCATTTGGTTTAAGGCCTCCCTAAATCCAGGGTGATTTCATCTCGAGATTCTTAACTGATATTCTTTGCAGACATCCTATTGCCAAATAAGTCACATGCTGAAGTGCTTTGTGGCCATGGATTCGGGGGTGAGAGGGCTACTACCCAACTCCCTGTAGTCGTCCTTGTCCTCACTCCCATAACTGCATGCAAGTAGCACCAGTCTCTCTGAGTGTCACGAAATGGTGAAGCAGTTACACAGATCGACATACATATGGAAAGCAGTTAGCATGACGTCGTGAAATGTTTTGGTGTTTAAGGGTTATTGTTGGTGAGCTTCTGAAATACCCTTTTCTTTCATCATCACATGCAAATACTAAAGCATTTAAAACTGAAATCCATCATATGCCTCTGAAGGTAAGGAATTTTCATTAACAAGCAGTGATAATTACAATAACCCCAATAAATAATTTCAGTGGGCAAAATAAAAAATGGGATCCCCATGAGATTTTGGAGACGTTATATTATGGAGGAAGTTGTTACAGTCCCAGAGTCTGAAGTTAGACCACTGGGGTGCAAACCCCACCTCTGCCCATTGCTGGAGGTGTAACTTTGGATGAGTTCCTTATCCCCATTGGGACTCAGTGTTCTTACCTGAAAACGGGAACAATAGTTGTATTTCATTCAGAGGTTTGTTGTAAGCTTATAGGTTAATATATGCAAATAAATAGTTGTATGTATATATGTGCAAATAGTTAATATGTGCAAATAGTTAAATAGTTGTATAGCACACCATAAGGACTATGTAAATATTCTCTGTATTTGCTGTAGTTGTAGCTGCTGTTTTTCAGTGATTATTTCTTACTGACCCACAACTGCCTATTTCGTCAGTAATAATGCAGATAAACATGAGTCTCTGTGATAAGCAAGAGTCTCTGTGAATAATATAATTATGTCATTTTAACATGTATTCTCAATAGTTATTTGAACAGATCCCGACTGTGTCTTGCCTGAAACTTATGTAAGCTTTTGAATTTCATGGATCTGTGTCATTGAAAAATTTATTTACTTTTCTAAAAATTAAAGAACGATATACACATAGGAAATTGCACATATCTTAAGTGCACAGCACAATGCATTTTCACTGGTTGAACATCCTAGCATAGGGAAAGGAATTTGGAAAATGAGTTCTACTTTCCTTCCTCTCCTGCAGCCTGAGTCACTATTTTTATTTCCTGTTTTGAACTTTGATAAAAAAAGATTTCTTTTGAAAGAGGGCTTCTACTATTAAAAAGCAGTAAAAAGTAGCTAGGGTCCAACAACTCTTCAACAACTTGGAGCTTATTTTTTTCTGGAAACTTTTGCATGTCATTTAAAAAATAGATTTACTAGCTTGGAATTATTAAGGAATTAGTTAGTTGGAAATGTTTTCCATTTCCACATGAAAATGTGAAATACAAACGAACACTTAAGATAAAATGTTGTGGGATGCCTGGGTGGCTCAGCCGTTAGGTATCTGCTGTCAGCTCAGGTCATGATCCCAGCGTCCTGGGATGGAGCCCCACATTGGGCTCCCTGCTCAGTGGGAAGCCTGCTTCTCCCTCTCCCACTCCCCCGCTTGTGTTCCCTCTCTCACGGTCTCTCTGTCAAATAAATAAAAAAAAAAAAAAGATGTTGCAAGTGATAGAAACATCAAAAAAGATATTTCTTTGCCTACATAGAAAAACCTAAAGATAATAGGTTCTGGATAATCTTCCCCCCTCCCCTCAGAAGAGGTCATCTTCAGATATAGATTTAAATCGATCAGCAGTTGGACTCTTGTCATGTAAGCACATGTGTCCTGTTTCTCAGCAGCTGTCTGTCATACTATGTATTTGAAGGAAAAAAAGTATTAGGGCTCATTTATGGTTTTGGGTATGTTTTGACCTTACAAGGAAAGAAGTCTTTCCAAAAAGTTGATTGAATTCTCACGGCGTAGCAAACAGGATGCTAGGCATTTGCATCAATAAGGATCAGACCTGAATTTGACAGTGAAAAAAATAAGATGGACGCCTTTGTTTTTTTACGAGCCATCTCATGAGTGCCTCCTCTGTCCAGGCACAATTTGGAAGACGGGATAGGGCTGTGAGCATAAAAGAAAAGTGTCTGCTCTAACTTGATGTTTTATGGAACATCTGCCACAGGAAGAAGTGCGCGTGTATTATGTCATATGGTGAGCTCTGGAATTCCAGGGCAGGGTTTTGTTTTTTTCCCCACAATTAAGGCTGAGTGGTCAGAGAAGTCCCCAGAAAGAAGGTGGCCTTTGCGAAAAAATGTGAAAGAAGTGGGAGGAGGAGGCAAGGCAATCTGGGTGTCAGAAGCATTCTAGTCAGTAGAGCCCTAGAGAAGTCCCAAGAGAGGCAGGTGAGACTGGAACAGAGGGAGGGCATGAGAGATGAGGTCAGAAAGGTCACAGATTCTGTAAGACAGGACTCCTCGTTAGACAGATTTTGACTTTACTTTGGCGGGGGGGAGCATTAGAAAGGTTTCGAGCAGAAGATTGACATCTGACTTGTATTTTCAAAGGATTGGTTTGGCTTCTGCTTTGGGGAAAAATCCAGAAGAACAATGGCAGAAGCAGTGAATCCACTTAGATGGTGTAAGGATCATCCAGGGAGGAAAGCATGTTTGCTGGGACCAGAAGGAGGGAGCAACAGCGGTGGGAAATATTCTGATTTTGAACGTAGAACCAACAGGACTTTATGAGTGGGTGTGTTGGGTATAAGAGAAAGAGGAGTCATAACACAAATTGTTTACTGAGGTGTAGACGCAGATTCAAAGAGGAAAATGTGGCACGGCTTGGTGGCTCAGTGGGTTAAGCCTCTGCCTTTGGCTGGGGTCCATGATCTCAGGGTCCTGGGATGGAGCCCCACATCTAGCTCTCTGCTAAGCAGGGTCCCTGCTTTCCCCTCTCTCTGCCTGTCTCTCTGCCTACTTGTGATCTCTCTGTCTGTCAAATAAATAAATAAAATCTTAAAAAAAAAAAAAACAAAGAGAAAGATGAGTTCCAATTTGAAAATGTGAGTTTAAGATGCCCATGAAATATTAAAGAAAGGTTCAATAGGCATTTGGCGTTCAGCGGAAGGATATGGGCTGGAGGAAAAATTTGCAATTTTTCAGGTCTAGAGATAATGCAGTCTAGGACATGTTAGGCTGCGTGGTCTCTTGTAGTCATATGCAGAAGTTTATCTTAAAATTTGCACATCGTCTAATCTGTATTTAATATTTACCATAGGACACAGTAGAAATGGTAACATCTCCCTCCCATACACATGCACACAAAAGCATTATCCCGAGGGAGTGTTTTGAATAACATGACAGATGTCTCTAGGATGGACCTCTTTTGTGTCCCGTTTACTGTGATCTTGACCATCTTATTTGTAAGAAGGAATTTTCAAAATCTCATAAACATGGTCTGTTGAAGGGTTTGTTTTTACTATCACTACTGGTTTCTTTTTTCTTTAAGATTTTAAAAATTTATTTGACAGAAAGAAATTACAAGTGTAGAGAGAGGGGGAAGCAGGCTCTCTGCCCAACAGGGAGTCCAATGCGGGGCTTGATCCCAGGACCCTGAGATCAGGGCCTGAATCCAAGGCAGAGGCTTAACCCACTGAGCTACCCAGGCACTCCACTACTACTGGTTTCTAAAAAGCTGACTGACCTTTAACACTCTTCATGATTGTAGAGCACAAGGCTGCTTCTCTCCGCCAGATCGGAGAGCAGGGGAGGAAGTGGAGGGTTCAGAAAACCGACCTGAGCTAGGCCCTTGCACTGGGCTGCGTTCACCCTCTCACCTCTGCTTGCTTTCTACCTTTCCTCTTTCCAGGTTCCATAGTAGACATAGGCCATTCTCTAGCAGCATGATGTTAAAAAAATAAAATAACCACAAAATTCTCATTGCATATAGTACAGTAAATTAGGAAATGCAAGTTAGGACAATTTAGTGTCAGGGGTCCCATCAAGAATGAGAACAATGGGATGGAAGGAAGACAGCAGAGGAAGGCCAGGGCTTAATGAGGATAACTGACCCTTCATTCCCCACTGCCTCTTTCAGTTTACCTTTGTCTGTGGCGATTTATTTTGAGTTTGTGCTTTTCTGTCCTCCGGTTTCAGTTGTATGTTTTCTCAAAATAATCATGGGTTTCACAATGCTATTCTAGAACTTAGATTTTTGTTAGAGGCCCACTTAATGTGGAGGTTTTTAAAATTTGCTGAGGTTTTTATCCATCTTGTCTAAATTTATTTATTTATTTTTTTAACTTGCATTTATAAAATATTCTTAGAGTTTCATAAAATACCTTTATTTGATTGGGAGCCTGAAATGCCTTTTTTTTTTTTTTTTAAAGATTTAATTTATTTATTTGACAGACAGAGACCACAAGTAGGCAGAGAGAGAGGAGGAAGCAGGCTCCCTGCTGAGCAGAGCACCGGATGCGGGGCTCAATCCCAGGACCCTGAGATCATGACCTGAGCCAAAGGCAGAGGCTTTAACCCTCTGAGCCACCCAGGTGCCCAGGAACCTGAAATGCTTTAATGCCTAGTTTGTTGCCCTCTCAAAACTACTGTGTTTATGAGTACAAAATGGTTCATTTAGGTTTGAATTGTTTAATGGTAATAAGTTGTGTAAGCCTTCTTTAAAGAGATCGCCTTTCCTGGAATGTTTTCATGATAGGTAAGAATGAATGTGATACTTCTTAGGATGCTTGTTATAAAATAATAACCAGCATCTCCAGGAGATATTCACAGAGGATTGTTATTTAATTGTAAAAATTACATAGGCCTACGTAATTTCTACTCTCCTTTCTTGAAATCTTAGCAAATGGCGGAGGCCATAGCATTACAGAAAGTCTATACTTTACTTTAAACTTAAACACTTATGGTTGTGACTTTTAACTTTTTTACTTAATACCTCTAATGCATAATTATCATAATGACAAGGCACTGAAGATAAATCTGTGTGCTGAATTTTAAGGTTTTAGATATTTACTCTATTAACCTCAAGAGGTGAAAGCTAAAGCCAAAATTCATTCCTTCAGCAAATATTTGAGTGTCTGCAGTATGTTATGTAATTGAAGATACAAAAATAAATAAAATATGGTATCTTCCCTCAAGGAATTTGTGGTCATTTGGGAGAGGAAGGCACACACAAAAATAAAAGTAATGGAGTGTAGTAATTGCAAAGATAGAGATAATTACCAGGTATGATGGGTGGGGAGGGCACCTCACTAGGGGGCCTAGCTAGATTTTTTTAACCCTTTTTATTATGTCTGAGTAGGATTGATCGAGGGGTGCAGTAGACAAGGCAAATAGACATTTTTTCCAGTGTCAGTACCGACAGAGTGCATGAAGAGGGGCTGGGGGGGAGGGAAACTAAAAAGCAGGGTGTCGTTCTAGAGTAAAATGTAGCAGCAGAGCAAGAAATAGTCAAGGCAGCTTGTGGGTGGAGCTCAGATGTCCTGAAAGCAGTTAACAGGCTGACTTGAAGCCATGTTTAAATTAGTGTTTGGAAACTCCTAAGTGCAGTGTGGAGAAGGCAGAAACACAGTTCATGGTTCTGCTGTTCACCAGGATGCGGAGATTGCAGATGGGCGGTTGCCTAGGGGCTGATACACGTGACATCTGAGGTGACTGAGAGACATTCCATTGATTGAATATTAACTGAGTAAAATGCAAACGTGGAAAGTGCCCTTAAAATAATCCAGTCAACTCTGTTTGAGGACGGCTGTGTTTTGTTACTTACAAGTAATGGAAGAGAATAAAAAAGATTAATTTCTTGGTCAAGGAATGTGACAGTGTTGAAAGATAAAATTCATACACAGGTCACATACAAGGACACCAGTAAATTAACACTTCTTTGAGGGTGTACAATTTAAAACTCTGCTGTAGTTGGGATTTCTAGTACAAAAAAAAAAAAAAAAAAAATATATATATATATATATATATATATATATATATAATCACTGAGCTCAAAGAACTTGACAGTTACAAACAGTGCAGTTAAAATTATGTTTGAAGATGTATAAAGGAATTATCTGTGGAAATAGAATTGCTGAAAAAGAAAGACACCGAAGAAGTTCTTATATATTCTTTGGTTTTCCCTGTTGGATGGCCCAGACATGATTAGCCTACAATTTGCTCACATCCTTCTCTCTCACAAGTGTGCTTTGGTCCTTGCTTAAAAACCAGTGAAAGTTGGTTACTTACTCTTAAATCCTCTTAAACATAATGTACAAATAGTGTAACCAGAGACAGCTGATGAAGCATAAATAATGGCTTAGTGGATTTTCTAACTGTAGAGTAGCTGCAAGAAGCATTTTTAAAGACAACTTGCTTACTCTTTATCACGTCACCATTAAATGTTTGAATATGCCCAAACAGTCCTAATATTTTATCCTTCCAATTAGCAACTTTCCCTTTTTAGAGTGACTTCTACAACACTGTTCCTGGCCTGATCACGATGATTCTTTTTACTTTTTCTCTGAGTCTGCTATTACTTCTTTCAGCCTTTAAGCTCTTCATTTCTTACTGAGTGCTAAGAGTAACACTGCATCATGCACTCTCTTAAAAAAAAAAATTCTTTATCCTATGTTACCGCATTTGATCTTTTATGAAATGCTTATAAGCTAAAAATAGGAGGTAGGATTCTTCCCATTTCACTGGTGTGAAAATAAAGCCAGTGAGAAATTGCTTCAAATCACAATGACCTGCTAGGAAACAAAGAATTGGATCACTTCCTATAGGCTTCTTAGGCCTTTCTCTCATCGCCCTGGGAAGTGCTCATCACTCACCAGGATGGCTCTTCAGAGGGCAGCCCACATCGGGTTGTTAGACCCTTCTGAGCAGCACAACTCATGAATCAAAAAATTTACTTTTTTTTTTTTTTTTTTTTTTTTAAACACCTCCTCACAGTCACTGGGGTTCTGCCTTTTCTCCAGACATGTACTTCTATATATCCAGGTGATATATTAGAAATACGTGTTTGGTCATTTTCCAGTTTCCTGGTATAGAGGACCTAAAACCTAGACTTTTTTAAGTGATAAAAATGTGTTTTGTATGCTAATGAGATGACTCAGGCAGATGGGGTAAGAGAGGAGGAACCTAGATAGCTCCAGGATGGGGTGCTGGTCACCAGAGTCAACAAACATATGATTAGAGGGTTAGAATTATCAGCCTACCGTCTGACCTCTGGGGGATGGGGAAGGGGGCTGGTGATAGAGTTGAGTCACCACTGACCAATGATTTGATCAGTTGTCTTCATGTCATGAAGCTTCAGTAAGAACTCTGGAACAGGGACACTGGGTATATTCATAGAAGCCATGGAAACTGTACTACCTCCCTACCCCCATTCTTTGCTGTATGCATACCTTCCCTTTGGCTGTTCCTGAATTGCATCCTTTATATTAAAACTGTAATAACAGATATAGTGCTTTCCTGAGTTCTGTAAGACACTAAATGACAGAAAATAAGTGGGAGGAGGGGCATGGAAATCCCTGACTCTAGCCAATCCATCAAAAGTGTGGGTTATGGGTGATCTCTAGGTCTTGGGATTGTTTTCTGAAGTGAGGGCAGTCTGTTGAGGCTGAGGCCTTAAACTCCATGAAGTCTGCGTTAACTCTAGGTACTTCCTGTCAGAATTGAAGTAGAAGATTACCCAACTGGTGTCCACAAATCAGAGAATTGATAGGATAGTTATTGAAACATTGTATTAGGTGTCAGGGGGAAAAAAAAAAAGGAAAGAAAGAATCCAACTGTGTTCCCTTCCAGTGTGTGTTCCCTCTGTTCCCTTCCTTGCCTGGTGTTTTTTGTTACATTGGAGTTTCTTGGACTTTTATTCATCTTTTCTGTAGGTATTTCCCCAAAATGACATGTATGTGTAGTAAATTGGATTAGTGGACTAACGGTATTTTAAGTACGTGCCTTTGTTCCATGGTATATGAACACATTAAGTTGAAACATTCATTTTAAAATATGTTAGCATATCTATCTGTCATCCAGCCGTCCATCCAGAGTGCTTACATCTAGTCCCCTGAGTTTGGCCACATGTGGATTACTTGTGATTGCACAAAGCAAGATTATACAAAAAGACAGTCATTGTGTGAAAGCCACATCTGTGTATTTAAACACTGTTACTGGCAGATAGGTAGCAGTTGTAAAAATAAAATCTCTGGAGAGAAAAACAGTTAAAAATGAAGTCTGAAAAAGTCACTACTTTTAGTTGTTTGACTTTCACTCACTCAACTCTAGTTTTGTTATCTGTAAAATGGGGTAATAGCAATGTCAACTTCATGATCATCCCGTGAGGATTTTAAAAATTAAAATCCTGGGTGCCTGGGTGGCTCAGTTGGTTCAATGTCTGCCTTCAGCTCAGGTCATGATCCAAGGTCCTGGATCAAGTCTCGTATTGGGCTCCTTCCTCAGTGGGGGAGTGCGCTTCTCCTTCTCCCTCTGCCTTCTCTCTCCTTCTCTCTCTCCCATAAATAAATAAATCTTTTAAAAAAATTAATGGGAGAAGCTTAAGACAGGACCTCAGAACACTCAGTGTATTTTAGCCACTGCTGCTGTTATCCCTACTAATACAATTACAACTGTCACTACTATTGTTTTACTACTAATAAGCTTGTTTTGAACCTGATTTACAGCATAAAGTCGCTGTACAGCTTATAAATTGTTGTGAGCACATATTTATTCAAAATGATTTTACGTGTTTTTGAACTTGTATTTTTTTTTAAGATTTTATTTGACAGAGAGCACAAGTAGGCAGAGCAGCAGGCAGAAAGAGAGGGGGAAGCAGGCTCCCTGCTGAGCAGAGAGCCCAATGCGGGGCTCGATTCCAGGACCCTGGGATCATGACCTGAGCTGAAGGCAGAGGCTTAACCCACTGAGCCACCTAGGCGCTCTTGAACTTGTATTTTTTTTTAAAGGTTTTATTTATTTGATAGAGATCACAAGTAAGCAGAGAGGCAAGCTGAGAGGGGTAGAGCGGGAAGCAGGCTCCCTGCTGAGCAAAGAGGCTGATGCAGGGCTTGATCCCAGGACGCCAAGGTCATGACCTGAGCCGAAGGCAGAGGCTTAACCCACTGAGCCACCCAGGCACCTCTGAACTTGTATTTATCTAATGAGGAGTTTCACAGTTGAAATATAAAAGTGACTGAATCACCTGTAAGATTTCTTGAGAAATGATAGAGGAAATGCTAATGAAATACTAGATAAGAGATCAAATAGACTAGGAGAGCAAAGGGAATCTCTTCTTGTAGTGCAGATACAGAACTTTGAAAGAAGCAAAAAAAAAAAAAAAAATTGGAAATGAAAAGAGTAAATGAAACACCCCAGGCCTAATTAAATAGAGGTCTTGCTTATGAATAATTGACAAACAGACATAAAATTGAAAGAGCAGAGCATAGCAACCGTGTGTTACCATCATGAGCAATGTATAGCAAGATTTGGTTACTTGAGTTAAATAGATTGAATTAATTAATGCACTAAATGCTGTCATGATAGAAATATTTTATACACTCTTTTATTTGTGTTTTTGTCTTAAATGTAAGGCTGACAGAAAGGGGAAGCATGAGTAGCACAAAACTAATGAGAAAATATGCACCTAATGTAACTTCAAAATGGCTTCACTAGAGTGGGAGACAAAGGTTGAAGTATCATCGCTCCCGGCACAAACAGCTACTGTCTGTGGCTCTCGGAAGAGTTCATTCATTGGCCTCATTGAACATTGGCGCCGGGTGGCTCGATTGGTGACTCTTGTTTTCGTCTCAGGTCATGGTCTCAGAGTCCTAAGATGGGGCTCCCTGCTCAGCGGAGAATCTGCTTCTCTGCCCTTACCCCTGGCCCCTCCTCATGCACACCCTCCCTCTCTCTATTTCAAATGAATTAAAAACAACAACATTGTTTCTTCAAATTAGCCTGCTAAGTGATTTTACAACAAAATATGTAAAGATTTTATTAACAGCTAATTAATATGTTAGAATAGCTAATTAATATATTAGAATAACAAATGTTATTTTGTATACAGCAAATTTAAAAAACAAAACTCCATGTTCTCATGCAACTTTCTTTTTCATGCTTTCCTTCTATTCCATTTTATTGAACCAAGGCTATAAATTTGTATTTTTAAACTTTCCCATTTTGTTGGGCATTTAGGTTGCTTTCAAAGATATTCCCATTCTTACAGGTGAAACCTGACTCTTATCAATTTCTCAGGATTAATTGGAAGCCTAAACATAGTAGCATACTTAGAATTACTATATGCATTTTTTCATCATTATTTCATGTAGTTCACAGTAATGGGAAGCAAAAGAAAAAAAGTTTTAACCAAAATTCATCTGAGCACCCAACCTTGGTTTGGGTCTCTATATCTTTATATATCATTATGTATCACTATATAATGGTATAAATATATCATTTATGTATCATTAATTTTTTTCCTTGATGTCATCTAAAACTGTGCATAGATTTTAGGCAGTGATGACTCAGTGTCCTGCTTGGTGACCAGTACATTGTGATAGGGCCTTAGCGCCCCCCTGTATTTGTTCATGGGCACTGTGAGAGTAGCTCCCCGTCAAAGGAGGAAAATTGTTCTTAGATAATAAACACACATTGTGCTCAGGGTACCAGTAAAGAAAAGGTGACAATTGTTCTACATGTTGCTAAAGTAGCTTGTGCTACCTTTTCATTCCCATTAGAGATTAGCTTGGACAACAGAACACTCTTTTCCACGTACTCATTGTTCCCTGTCCAGAGATCCTGATTTCGAAAAATGTTAAAATTATGTTGAAATGGGCTTAAAGTTTTCAAGAGTCCGTATTTGCTCCTCTTTTTCTGAAGGGATTATTTTGTAGTGTTTATGGTGGTCAAGGGCTCTAATTTTAAGTAAAACTCTATTAAATGTGGTTTATTCCTGAGAGCATTTCCTAAATTTCATCTTATGTTTTTTTAAGTAGGAAATTTCCTTCATTTTTGCATTTGAAAACATAAAGGTTTAAACAAATTAGTGAAATTTATCTTTAGTAGATTGTAAGGTTTTTCACAAATGTTTTGGTGTTAAAGTGTTTTACCTTTTATATATTATAATTTTGTCCTTTCAAGGCATTTAATATACTCTCTTTTAGTCTCTGTAGAAACGCTGGAAAAGAATTTGAAGCAGATGGGAAGGCAGCTTCAACAGCTTGAGAAAGATTTGGAAACCTTTCCCCCTCCTGAGGACTTGCATGATAAGTTTGTGACAAAGATGTCCATATCCTTCTGATACCTAAATAACTTAAGTCACTAGTCTACTAGAGTTACAATTTATTTAATGTTGTAGGTATATTTGCAGAACCAGTGGTTATTCTGTAGTGCCAAATAGCAGTTTAACTTTCGCCTTCTTGTGGGAAAATTTATCAGTGTCTTTGCCTATCATGAATAATACGGAAATGTGCTTTCAATTCTTTTTTAAATCAATTTGGATATTTTCTCTCATCTTTGCCCTTTCACTTGCCCTCTTTCTTTCTGATGTTCATGGTAAATTGAAAGGACGTGAAAACTGAGTTTTAGGAAGTTTGAATCTAACTCATGATGTGATTTAGATGATTCTGAAATGTTTTAGGAAGGAAACAAAGGCTTTGTGAACTGGTATAACTAGTCAGCTTAATTTCATGGATTGTTATAAAACATTATCTCACGTTCCAGAAACTTTAATATTTCCTTTAGAAATACTGCCTAGTTCCAAAATGAAAATGGAATTTGTCGTGATCACTACTTGTATAGGTTTTCTCCAAACTGAAAATAAAATGTGTGTGTGTCTGTGTGTGTGTCTGTGTATGTGTGTATAAATGAGACTTGTGTCCTTAATTTAAGGTTTCTTTTGAATTCGATTATCTTTGGTTTCACTAACTTTGTGGCTTAATCTCTAATGAGTAATTGAAGTAATAAACTTTTTTTTTAATTTCCTGAAACGAATGTTGAGTTGCTTTGCAAACCATTTTGTGAGATTAGAGACTGATATCTTTTGTGTTATAATAAAGTATTACTACTATGCATTATTAAAATCCCATATGGACCTCAGAATTTTATATGAAAGGATAACCCACTTCCAATGAGCTCTTATAAATAGACATTCCTAATATTTTAAACTGAGATACTTGAAATCAGATAACTACTTTTCCTCTTCCCATATCTGCTCCCCTGAGATTTATAAAATCACAAAATTATTATTTGGTTTGTCGTAGATTTTATTGTATATGCTTTCAGCTTAATTGTGAATTAGTTCAATTTTTAGCTTTCTTTGCTGTCTCTCTTGGGAAATATCATAAAAATGCACTCCAGCAACAATCAATTCAAGCTAATGTGTTTGTTTCCTTTCATATCTCTCCTACCCATCCAGTTTCTTGTTTTATTAGATAGGGCACTGTTATCACTACATTTGAGAAGGGTTTTTTTTGTTTGTTTGTTTGTTTTTTGTTTTTTTAAACTAAAGGTGAAATCCGTATTTACCCATCAAAAAAATACTTTCGCAGCACCTTCTTATTTGGCAATGTATGATTTTTAAAACTAAATTGGTTATTGCAGTTACATTGGCTTCATCATTCTTAGCTCCCCCCCATCATTTTATCATGTTAAAATATTTATATGTGACAGTTTATTTTAATCATTAAGCACTGTTAATTGAAGTACTTTCATTGTTCCCTATAGAGAGAACACATTTTAGAAAAGGGTTTACTTGCATGCAGTTTCTGGTAATACACTGTGAGCTTACTAATTGGGAGGCTTGGGTTTCTGGCACCTATAACCTAAGATAAATTCCTGAGCTTGGAGTGAAGGTGGTAGAATCCCGCTCAGCAGACGATCCCAGGACCTATCCACACTTGTATTCATATGACACAAGAAACTGAATGATGTTGGCTTCTTGAAAGGTATGCAGCTCATAAAAAGCAACCAGCAGGAAATCAGAAACAGGAAGGATGATGCTTTGTTGGAAACAATTTTTCATTCTGAGTACAATTATACTCCATGGACAAGAAAGCTACTACATCCTGTCGCTAAATATCACAACCTAGAAGCCTCTAATGAACTGATTAGCATTCATGTATCTCTTGGAAGTCAGATATATGAACAGTTGGTGCACTTTGCTATTGACAAAGCTTATAATCATAAATATTCTTTGCTGAGATTAGATTGCACTCGTTTGCTTTTCATCTTGGTTAGACATACTAGTTTCGAAGTAATTAAATTCATTCATTGCAAAGCTTTGTTTACTTTAATTAGGACTGACAACAAGTCACATTTTGAATATTAAATGGATTTATATAGATCTTATTAAAATGGCAAATTGTGAGCCTCTTATCAGATCTCAGAAAATGAAAGAATTCGGAAACTAAAATGCACAATGAATAAAAATGTATTTAACTAAAGTTTGGGTTCTTAACGCTCAAACTTTGCCTTAAGTTTTAGTGCTTATTAGTTGAAACACGTGTCTAATTGTTTGGTTCATCAACCGATTCTGAAAGAATGTATGTATTATTTAACTTGCTAGGGATGCATTTTTTACAAGTAAATATTTAAACAATCATGACTTAGTAACTTAAATAATCTGTTAATTGAATTGTTTTAAATTATAATGATAGAATCTGTTATATGAAATTTCGCTATTAGCATTCACTTACAGTATATTGCAATTTTATTCTTCCAGTGACTGCTTTTTATTTATATAACTACTGAGTATAAAAATGTGAATTTAATACATCCTTTTAAAATGCATGTAGTTATTTCATATACTCACATTGACTTTTAAGTAATACTTATGTTACTTTCCAATTGCTAAGCCTGGGTCAGAAATACGATTGGAGTTGACCGTTTCCACTGTAAATATTTGCTTGAAAAATTTGGGACATGAATTTGAGGCAGGGCCACCAACATAGTTACATGCAAACTATTACATGTGAAGTATCCACACTTACCTCTTCTATGTGAGAAAATTAGGAAAATACCAGGATTGGTGTCATGTGGTGCCTGTTCATTTCTTTTGAACTTTAGATTCTAGAATAATTCTTATATGAAGGAAGATAACAAGTAGATCCTAAAGCATTGCCTTGGATTTCTCCTTGCCCGGAATTTACCTTTTCTTCTCTTCCTACCCCATCTCCTGAGTCTCTTAGAAAAAGTCATTTTGCCAGACATTTCTATATTTTTGTATTTGTCACACTTATAATCACTTGGCTTTTTCTCATGTTATAGTCTTTAAATTTCTTCACTGCAATCTTACTTTATTTTCATACTTTTTTTTCCTTGTTCTCGTATATAGCAATGTGTTAGGCACTTTTGAAATTATTACACAGATGCTAAAACTATTCCAATAAATTCCTTGAAAGACTTAGATCTTATAGCTGTATTCCACACTGTGTAAAACACAGCGTCTTTTAGGTAAAAGAATTCAGTACCTTTCTATGTGATTGAACAGCAGTTAGAAAGTAAAATAGAGGAATGGGATCTGTGAAATATAAACTCGTATAATACATGTCCATTTGCAAGAGTGGGAGTTTGGGTAATTGGGTGATTTGTAATAGAAGATTTTTCTCTTGAATTTCCCCTCTCTCCCTTCCTCCCTTCCTTCTTAACTTCCTCGTCTTTCCTTCCTTATCTTCCATTGAAATTCTGTTTTTGTTTTGTTTTGTTTTTTGTTTTTTTAAGATTTTATGTATTTATTTGACAGAGGGAGAAACAGAGAGAGAGGGAACACAAGCAGGGGGAGCGGGAAAGGCAGAAGCAGGTTTCCTGCTGAGCAGGGAACCCAATGCACCGCTCAATCCCAGGACCCTGGGATCATGACCTGAGCCGAAGGCAGCTGCTTAACAATGGAGCCATCCAGGCACCCTTCCATTCACATTCTTAACAAACTTCTAAAACTTGTATTAAAATATCCTGCTCCTCATCCAAATCGGTAATGATCTTTTCCTTCCCTGAAGCCTCACTGTGCTACAGCTACAGCACTTGGTGCTCGCAGCTCTTTTGTTGTAACACTCCATTTGTTCTAGGCCATGTCCCCTTAGCCAGGAGTTGCCCGACAGCCTGATGTAAACTAGCCTCTCTCTGTCTGTATAATATCACACACTTTTATTTTCATCATTACACTTATCACTCTCTGATGATTCATGCATTTCCTTCTTTATCCTCTGTCCCCACTCTCCAGAAGGTATGTGTCATGAAAGCAGGGATTCTGCTTACCTCGTTAAGTAGTGTTTTCTCTATTGCCCAGAACAGTGAGATGCAGTGGAGCTTAGTGAATACTTACCGAATGGCTGGCTTGCTGCCTCGCCGGCTGGATCCTGACTACTTAAGATCTATGAAAGGTTTTAGCTGTAGGGGACCGACTAAAGCTGGTCCTTGTAAGATGTGTCAATGGAAGTGATAGCTATCATAGTTGGGGGAAAGCACAATAATCAGGGCAGGACAGGAGACTGAATGTGGAATGTATTTGTGCTGGGTGGTTTCACCGTCGCTCAGTGAGAGAATAGCCCATCAGCAATGATGTGGAGTGCCTCATTAATGTAACCGTTTATTCTGACCTATCAGACAATCCTTTTAAACTGAAAATTAATTTGACATTTTCCCAAATTGTTTCTGTTCAGTCACAATTTTGCCATTCTTGTGGGTAATTCTAGTTATTCAAAGCTCCACTTCATTCCTTTGGGAGCAAATTGTTTCATAGATAACAATGATAAGAAAATTAACTTAGAAAGCTCTCTAGCTGTTAAAACAAGACCATGTCATTCCCATGGTTTTGGCTCTTGGTTTTCTTTCCCATCTTATCTTTTTAGTTTATATAGAATTGCAATATTTTTATTAAGAACATTCAGGCAGGCGCCTGGTAGCTCATTCAGTTAAGAAACTGACTTGATTTCGTTCAGGTCACAATCTGATCTCTTGTGAGATTGAGTCCTGTGTCGTGCTCTGTGCTGGGTGTGGAGCCTGCAGAAGATTCTCTTTCTGGGGGCACCTTGGCATAGGTGGTTAAGCACCTGACTCTTGTTTTCAGCTCAGGTCTGATCTCAGGGTCATGAGGTGGAGTCCTGTGTCGGGCTCTCCACTCAGTGGGGAGTCTGCTTGAGTTTCTCTGTCTCTCTCCCTCTGTGCCTGTATCCCCCCTCAAATAAATGAATATTTTTTTTAAGAAAAACTCTCTCCTTCTCTCACCCCCTCAACACCTTCTCTCTTGCTCTCTCTCAAAAAAAAAAAAAAAATGCTCAAGCATATTTCTAATGTTTTATTGACTTGTGATTACTATCTGAAAATCCTAAGAAGTGTTATTGGGTAATACTTAACAGCTTGACTTTAACCTGTTGACCAAATTGATTCTTTTTTTAAGAAATATTTATTTATTTGAGAAATCACACAAGCAGTCAGGTTGGGGAGGTGGTTGGTAACAGCAGACAGAGAGGGAGAAGCAGGGAGCCCAATGCAGGGCTCGATCCCAGGACCCTGGAACCATGACCTGAGCTGAAGGCAGACACCCAACAACTGAGCCACCCAGATGTCCCCAAACTGATTCTTGAGAACGGGCATATTCCCTGGTATTAGGATAAAATGACTAATATTTGTGAAGTGCCTGTTATTAAAATGCAAAGCCTTACCATGCAATGAGGGAGAAGAAAAGGAGTAGCTTTGGACCATGCAATTAGCAACACTCCCTAAAGTAGTACACTTAGCGTGTTGTCCAGAACACCTATTTTCAGGGACTCTCTTAGGCCTTAGCATTACATCCAAATTGTATGTGTGTGAATGTGAAGATATGAAATTTTTTGAATGGAAGTTCCATAGCTTTCATCACACTTCTGAGGAGGTCTGTTACCCTTGCCACCAAAGTTTACGAGTGATGACACACTAGCGGAAAATGAATAATTGGCACCAATGTTTTGACAGATGAGTAGACTTAATGCAGCCAAGAAGATGGAACACAGCATCTACAGACGGGACTGATTGTCAGAGGTGACTGTCCTCTAGAAATGTGGTGGGACCCAAGCCCTAGTAGAAAGTTGGACTAACAGGAACAACTCAACTCTGTTCTAGCAGAATACAATGGATTACAAATGCTGTGTGTTCAATGGAACGAACTTAGAGCCATAGAGATGAGAGAAAAAGGCTTTGCAAAAGAGGAAGAATTGAAGGAAGCTTTAAATGATAGGTTTGGACAAGCAAAAGCAGAAATCAGTTTCTCTTTTAGACAAGAGTTGAGAATAGATAAATAATCCATATGGATATAGCCTGTGTCTGGGACATAAATAATTTTAGGTGAGAGTTATAGATTGAATAAATAAACTAATGCTGATTTCTGACCTTACTATATAAATGATGGAATGATTATTTCATGTTACAAATGAATCACCATATGGTCCATTTAATGTTAGTTCCTGAATGTGTTTCAAATGTTTTTTAATTTACATAAATTCACTTTACAATATTTCATGAATATGGATATTTCCTACGACAAAGTGATTGGAAATCCGTCACGTGTGACTGTATTGTTATAATTTCTTACGATTTTGTGATTTGAGTAATTATACAAAATCTTTTGTTACTCATCCAAGCATTAAAAATTGATACTGCACATACATTGGTTAACTGCTGCTACTGTTCTGAAGTAGATTCTAGATAATATAAGGAGGCATTTTGCTATTCAGATTAATATAAACTGAGCCACAGGAAGATCTAAAGATTTTCTTAAGGTTGTTAAAAAATATCAACTCTTGCATTAGAATCCAGACTTCCTACATTCTAGTTTATTTGTTTTTTCCTAAAATACTACATATAAAAGAAAGAAGAGCAGAGTATGGCAGGGGAAAGAAGAAAAAAGAACGAACCAGCTTTAGAAGGGTAGTAGGTAATCTGTGGTCTGACCCTAGACATGGGTATAAGTGAGCTGTGATTGCCTGGGATGCCTTTCCTTTTGGGGAGCTTGGGTTCTAAGTGTCAGAAATTTTCTGTGCACCTTGAATATCACTACCCATCCGGAACCAGTGCTGTCTCTTACTCAAAGTGAAGAGCTCAGATCAGTTTCCTCATTTTATCTTCTACTGGGGAATACTCTGATCAGAGGAATCCTATCTTTTAAAATTGAAAATTGTGGAAAATCTTTCCTTTAGGTTATAAACATTCCATGTTCGGTTTTGTTTTCTTGGTCTTAATCTAGTTGTTTTTACTACTGACTTGTAAAAAAAAATATATACTATGTATTTTTTTACATTAAAGACAACAAAATGGCTTTCATAAGCTTAATTCTATATGTTCCATATCTTTAAATGTCCCAACGAGCCATAGAGGAATATGAACAATACTCTTAACAGTGTCATCTTTTCAGAATGAGGTATGGTATATCTAACTGCATTAGTGATTTGTCACACCACAAAGGAAATGCTATGGTTTGTTTAAAAAATGTTTTCTAATGCTATCATTACATTCACTGTTAGCCTTCTGAAAATCAGTGTGCTTTGAGCTGTGTTGTCATAAATAAGAGAGAGAAGAACATTTCTGTATGTGCAGGTATATGTGCCAGATCATAATTTTAAATAATGTAATGCATAGAATAAGGTATGTACCAATTTTCCAAAGGAAAGTTAAAACATGAAGTTATGTACATTTGGAGTTCTTAATGTAACTCTTAATTTATTTTTGGATTGATTTTAGAAGCTTAAAGCTTAAAATGAGTAAGTGGGCAATAAAAAAGCTAAGTGTTTACATTTACTACAAAGTGGTATTCATCTCTCAAAGAACTTGGCATTATTAACTCATTACTCCTTGGAACAGCCCTGTAAAATAAGTAGTGTTCTCATTCCCATTTTATAGATGAGAAAATGGTAGCACAGGGAGATAGAGGCACTTGCCCATAGCCACTTACCACCAGGTCCAGGAGTCTGAAATTGACCCCAGTTGTTCTGTTTAACCTCTGTGTTCAGAGCCCATGTAGTTGATTTCAGTATTGTGGAAATTACTCCATTTCAGATACCGAGCTCTACTTTAAATCATACTGCATGATCTGAATAACATATATACACAAGTTGGAAGTAGAATTTCCTGGAACTCAGTTGTAAAAGAAAAAGTTTAAATACTTAAATTTTCTGATAATTTTGACAAAGTTATGAGATTGAAGTTAGGATTTCACTGCTGCACAGGATGGATTGAGTTGTAAGAACAGTGACTTGTTAGAGGTACTTCTGGCATTTTGGAGATGTGTAATAGTGCCTAACAGTTCAAACACTAGACTCCCAGATTTTTCCTTAAACGTTACTTTGTAAATTTCTGAATCCCTTAACTATAACATACAGCTTTGTTATCACTGCAAAAGAACAATACGAGAAGCTTTTAAAGTTACACGAAAAGATGGAGAAGTTATACCAGAGTCTGATGGGATACTATGCCATCGATGTGAAGAAGATGTCCGTGGAAGACTTTTTTAATGACTTAAATAACTTCAGAACCACATTCATGGTATGTTAAAATTTTCATTTGTTTTCTAAAAAGGTGTCTGTGTCTATACCATCGCATCAATTATTACTTTAATTTCATTACCTTATTCCACTCTTGTTGTCTGTAGTAAAAACCTACCTTTCCCTATGTTGAAAGTTAGCTTTAAAAATTTCTGATTTTAATACTATTGAAAAATAGAAAGTTTGTTCTCTTTTTGGCCTTCCCAACATTAAGCTGTAATTGGAAATTTTGATTGAAAATGTGACAAATTCTGAAGTTTTTCATAAAGACTCCCCTCCTGGCCAATTATAGAGCACTTTTATAATATGTTTTTGGCTATGAATTTGTTTCTTTATACTTAAGATCAATTTGTATTTTTGTGGTGTAATTTCACCAAATTCCATGAAGCTCTTATGAAGCTCTTTTTCTTTTTTTTCCTTTTCTTTTCTTAATGCATTGTACAATAAGCTACCTGTGATTTGCCTCTGAATGGATTTTACATTCCTAGGGTTTCCTTTAGATACTTTAATAGGGAGGTCAGGTCTTTGATGTGGAATCCTTTCATTTAGGCATTAAAAAGATCTTTTGAAAAGTATTAGCTGATTAGATGAGGAAAAAAAAACACACACATATTAAAGTGAGAAAGCATTGTTGCCTCCCCAGGGAAACTGGTGATACATTTTTGCAATAAAAAATTATGTTATTCTTAATAGATGGGTAAGTCATTTCTCTATTTCAGCAAATGTTTGTGGGAATTAAAAAGTTTCTTGAAGGGTAAAGAAAACTTGAATTTTAAAGAAGTGTTTCTTTTTACTCCTAGGAAAAATTTATTGCTGAATGTATTGCACTTGGTTATGGTGAAAGAGTCCTTTAATCAAAACTCAGTATTTTAAGGGAAAACTGGTCTACAATAAATACACGTTTGCCCATAGCTTTAGTTTTTTCCCTCTACAAATTCAAAATGATTCTTTAGTTTTTCACTACCAGAAGTAGAAAAATTGGATTCAATTTATAAGTATATTTATTATGTCTCTATATGTGTGAACTATTATACAGTATATTTCACTTTTATATCTTACGAGGCAACATGGCTTTAGTGGAAGTAGCAAAGGCTTTGCAGTCTAAGAATGCTAGGCTTGGATTCCACACTAATTATGTGACTGTGAACTGATGTAACCTTACTGAACCTCAGTTTCCATATTTGTAAATAGAAATATTAATTCCTTTCTCATAAAAGTGTTTATTAAACCAGCTACTACATATTAAATATTTATTGCAGCTTCTTGCACATGGTAGTTGTTAAATGAATTAGTGTCTGGTGAAGGATTAATTTAGTAGGCTTGAGGTATTCCAACCCTGCGTATCTCAAAGAAAGTACACACCCTCCCTTGGCACCTGGGAGGTCACCTGTGGCCCTTAGAATACCCTGTCTCCCACAGATCAGATATTTTTGGATGCCTGGGGCCTTGGACCAACCTATATATTGTTTTGTTTTGTGGGTTTTTTTTTTTCCATTTTATTTTATTTTATTTTACTTCTTTTTGGTGTGCCAGTATTCATTGTTTCCGCACCACACCCAGTGCTCCATGCAATCCATGCCCTCCTTAATAGCCACCACCAGGCTCACCCAACCTCCCACCCCCACCCCTCCAAAACCCTCAGATTGTTTCTCAGAGTCCACAGTCTCTCATGGTTCATCTCCCCCTCTGATTTCCCCCAACTCCTTTCTCTCCATCTCCCCATGTCCTCCGTGTTATTCCTTATGCTCCACAAGTAAGTGAAACCATATGATACTTGACTCTCTCTGCTTGACTTATTTCACTCATCATAATCTCCTCCAATCCCATCCATGTTGATATAAAAGTTGGGTATTCATCCTTTCTGATGGAGGCATAATACTCCATTGTGTGTATGGACCAAATCTTCTTTATCCATTCTTCCATTGAAGGGACAGTTCTTTCACCATCTTGGTTCTTTCACGGTTTGGTGACTTTGGCCATTGCTGCTATGAACATTGGGGTACAGGTGGCCCTTCTTTTCACTACATCAATATCTTTGGGGTAAATACCCAGTAGTGCAATTACAGGGTCAATGGGAAGCTCTATTTTTAATTTCTTAAGGAATTTCCATACTGATTTCCAAAGTGGCTGCACCAACTTGAATTCCCACCAACAATTTAAGAGGGTTTCCCTTTCTCCACATCCTCTCCAACACATGTTGTTTACTGTCTTGTTAATTTTGGCCATTCTAACTGGTATAAGTTATAAGTGTGGTTTTGATTTGAATCTCCCTGATGGCTAATGATGATGAACATTTTTTCCTGTGACTGTTAGCCATTTATATGTCTTCTTTGGAGAAGTGTCTGTTCATGTCTTCTGCCCATTTTTTGATGTGATTATCTGTTTTGTGTGTGTTGAGTTTGAAGAGTTCTTTATAGATCTTGGATATTAGCCTGGGGCCTTGGACCAGCCTATAGATAGTTTTTGCTAGAAATGTGTTTTATGGGGACTCCTGGGTTGCTTAGTCATTACGCATCTGCCTTCTTCTCAGGTCATGATCCCAGGGTCCTGGGATCGAGCTCCACATCAGGCTCCCTCCTTGGCGGGAAGCCTGCTTCTCCCTCTCCCACTCCCACTCTCTTGCTGTGTCTCTCTCTGTCAAATAAATAAATAAAATCTTAAAAAAAAATAAAGAAATGAAAGAAAGAAAGTCCATGCCTACATGACTGACCTTCCCAATAAAAACTCTTGATGCCAAGACATGGGAGAATTCCCTTTCTTGGTTGTACTTCCTATGCATTGTCACATGTCATTGCTAGAATAATGTAACTCCTCTGGGAGAAGTCAATTGTGATTTTAATCTGTGCCCTTTCACTGTAATAAACTGTAACCATGAGTACAAGGGCTTTTTAGTTTCTGAGTCCTTCCAACAAATTATCAAACCAGAGGGTGGTCTTAGGGACCCCTGGACACAATTATGCATAAAAGTATAAAATAGATATATGGAATAATAAAATCTATCATATATTGAGTGTTCTGTGAACCAGATATTCTTCCAAATGCCTTATGTATGTTATCTCAGTCAATCTTCATAAAAGTTGTCCACCTTTCACTGTTACCATCCCTCTGTGTCACAGAGATGGAACATATCTGGCTTAATGTCATGTAGCTATAAAATGGTAGAATAAGGATTTGAACTCACCCTGTACAGGCTTCCTCCAAAAGCCTGTACAGTTAAATGTTATGTAGTGTTCCTTCTTATGTTTTATAGCTTATATTGTTTTACAGATAAGATCACTGGCATACAAAGGGTTTTCTAATGAAACAAAGGGTTTAAACATTTAGATTGGCATTTGAATCAAGTCTAATTTCAAATTTTTCTAAGATCTGGCAGGATTAAAGGGCTTTGGGCATTCTGGGGGTAACTTGGTCATTGTGTTACTAAGTGATAGGCAGAGAGTGAAAGTGTTGAGTTGAGTGGAGAACCATTCAAAAGAGGAGGGTAATAAAGTAAGAACAACACTTTATTTCAGAGTTCACATGGTTCCTAGAAGTAGATGCTGTCACACACACATATGCGCATTGTACTGAATTAACCTCATTAGATATAAATATAAAAATATGTTTTATTTTATTTTTTAAATTTTATTTACTTATTTGACAGAGAGCACAAGCCTGTGGAGTAGTAGGGAGAGGGAGAAGCAGGCTCCCTGCTGAGTAAGGAGCCTGACACAGGGCTCGATCCCAAGACCCTGGGATCATGACTTGAGCTGAAAGCAGTTGCTTAACCAACTGAGCCACCCAGCGCTTAAATATTTTATTTAAATGAATAATTTGGAGAGGAAAGTTTCTTTTGCGTAAAAATACAAAAAGACTGGAAGGAAGTGGTTATATCAAGGTGGTGAATTTGGCACACACATTTTATTGTTTCCTCCTTTGTGGTAAATATAGTTATACTGCTTGAATTTTAGACAGTGTATGTTTAAAAAGATGACAGTGTCAATATTGGCAAAAATTTTTGACAAATGGTTTGTTTTCTCAAATTCTCCTGATCCCTTATGTTGCTATTTAATTCCACACTATTCAGCTTTGAAAATCCAGTTAACTTCACTGAATCAGTGTGCAAATTTTAGCAACAGATGTAGTACTTTAATGTGTTAGGTCTGTTCTGGAAAGGCATATCAATACAATAAGCAAGAAAATAAATTTCCTTTTTAAGAAAATACTGGTAAGATACATTTATATTGTTACTTCATCCACTGGTATTTAGGAATACTCCTGGCCATGAATGAGCAAATCTTACCAATAAGGTGGAGGTCCATTTTGTATTACGTACATGGAGCTGGAGCCACTGTCCTCATTCCATACCTAACCCCCGCCCCTCCCACCAACTATGGCAGTTTTCCATGGAATGTTTTCTCCCAAGTTCAGATCATTCTATTTATGGTTTCCTATGCCTGGAGCATTCTGTCCATATTTTGCCTGGCAGAGTTACTATACTCACCCTTCTGCTCTCTGCTCAGACTTCGCTTCATCTAGTTAGATGTGTGTCTATCTTGCTTACCTTGTTTCTCTGTTGTAATTCATGGCATTTATCTATTACTCAGCAGATGGGTAAATTTGTTGAGCAAGAGTCTAATCTTGGTGGGTGGGGGCCAGGCTTTGATAGCTAATACATATAATGCTAGCCAAGTGCCAGGTGCCCTATTCATTCATTTAACCCTAACAATTACTAGATGTGATATCCATATTGGTATTATTCTCATTTTACAGATAAAAAAACTAAGGCTTATAGACGTTGTGACTTGCCAGCAACTGATAGAGCTGAGGGGCTAACCCAGGGAGTCTTGTACCAGTCTATCCCATAGATGCTGAACTCTATCAATTCCTATTAAACATGGGAATTACATTTCAATGACTAAAAGAACTAACCTGAAACTTAATACCTCCCCAAAATAAAAAATGTGACCTCTTTTATTTTTTTCCAAATTTATTTTTAATAGTGATTGGTTTGTGAATAATTTTGTGAATGATTTATTCAAAAATATTTATATTTTAGAATTGCCCCAGAATTTACTCTTAAACAATTAAAGTCTGGGTCATTTTTATTTAAAGCTCTTTGCGATACCTTTCACCAACTCATGTAATCTCTTACCAGTGTTACTAAGATCTTTTAACTACATTGTTTATATTTAGCTGTTCATGTTCTTTTATATATTTATTGTTTTCCTTTCCTTTCTGAAAGTTCCTACACAATAGCTAAAGAAGGAACATCTGTTCTAGACTGATGCCTCAAGCAATGTAGACCAAGAGGCAAAAGTTCCACTATCATGTAGCTTCCTCTGAGGAGCCCTGCTCATTGTGACCGCAGCTTACCTCACCTCTTTTCTAGTTGGAGATTCTCATCCAGCAATTAATTTGTTGTTGTGTTAACAATCTACTCTAGGTAGATGGTTTCTATTTAGAACTACTCATCAATTTCCAAGAAATAAGGAATAAGTTTCCATTATCATTTTATTTAGCTTTATTTTTATTACTGTCTTCAACAAGACAAACCCAAAAACAACTGCCAGTAATTGAGTGCCTGTTTCGTGCTAGAATCCATGCTAGATGCTTTATCTACATCATCCAACTTTGTCTCCCCAGTGTTCTTGTGAGGTACAGAGTGTCACTCGCAGTAATGGGGGCTGGGGGGGCTGGGGAGGCTGGTGGTAAAGAATTTGAGTGTCTTTTCAGAAGGCTCCAGAATTGGTAGGGGCTAGGATTTGAATGGAAGCCTGCCCGACTCTAATGCCTGTACTTTAGAAAATATTTCCGGGCGCCTGGGTGGCTCAGTGGGTTAAAGCCTCTGCCTTCGGCTCAGGTCATGGTCCCAGGGTCCTGGGATCGAGCCCCACATCAGGCTCTCTGCTCAGCAAGGAGCCTGTTTCCTCCTCTCTCTCTCTCTGCCTACCTGTGATCTCTATCTGTCAAACAAATAAATTTAAAAAAAAAAAAAAAAAAGAAAATATTTCCAAGTAGACTATTGCTCAGAGAGTTTGGAAGAATTGTTAAAATGTGATTTTTAAGGGCTTTTTTGGTAATTTACTAGAGGGAATCAGCACAAGACCTACTTTATATCCTCATTCCTTAATAGAATAACTTTCTGTCTACATTGATGGGTTCATGGTACAGAAACTTTGTTGGTCTGGTTCTATTTAAAATTAGAGGACTATTAATGTACCCCTAGGCTGGGGATGAGGGTTAAGGTTAGGGGTTAGGGGTAGAGAGTCAGCATCTTCCTGTAATAGATTGTTGTTACCTATAGGACTCATGGGAACCTATAGAATTCAAATTGGAGATACTAGGTGGGAATACTTGACCCCACACTGTAGGCTGAGTATGTTGGTGTCCTCCCAGGCATCAGGCTTCATCGGGTGAAGTTCATGCCTTCTGTTGTGTAGTGTTGTGCAACGATAATCATCATTTTCCACTTGTAATTGGTTTTAGACTCATTGTTACATACAATTACCAATGTACCCATTACTCACAGAGGTGTGGGCTTCTATGGGATGAATTGAGCCCATAATGGAATTCTCATTGGCCTTACTAGGACCCTCCATCCCTCCCCCATCCTACCTAACAGCTCTAGCATGTTCACCTTGATTCTTTACATTTAGACCTAATTTTCATGTGTCTTGTTGGGCCCTATGGCCTTGAAGCATAATGTTTGTCTTGGCCCCACTTCTCACTAATATTTATATTAGAGAACTTTGCTCAAAGTGCCTTTGCTCATACCTGAAGCTTGTGGTGTCTTCTTTAACATTTTTGTTTCTTATCTTGGTGATGCTTTCCTTTTCCATCACTGAAAATTCTTTTGCTATTCTCTTTCTTTAGCCAGAATTATTAGCACAGTGCAACAACACTCTTAACTCCTTAAACAAATTTCTACTGACACCCTGTTTATTTTGCTTAACGACCTCATCCTAGAGAAATACTTCTGAATGCTTCCCCTCTTGGCTCTCCTTTGTTATTTGTTCCCTTATAGATAACATGTTTGAAAACAATTTTCCTACCAAATTGTACTTAAGAATATGTCATTTTTCTGTGTATTTGAACTATAATTGATACACAATATTCCATTGATTCATGTGTACAATGTAATGATTCAACATCTCTATATGTTATGCTATTATACTTATCACAAGTGTAGCTACCATCTGTCATGACACAGCCTCATTGACTATATTCTTGATACTGTATTTTTCATCCCCATGATTTGTTCATTCCATAACTGGAAGCCTGTATCTCCCACTCCCCTTCACCCATTTTGCCTGTGCTCCCAGCCCTCTCCCCTCTGACAGCCACCAGTGTGATCTCTTTATTTGCAGATCTCTTTCTGTCAATTTTCTGTTTTAATTAGACATATGTAAGCACTGTGATGACCACCTAAGTTTACTATTTCATATATTCCCATACAGAATTGGTGTGATTACACTTAAAGAAGTCAGACTTTTTTTTTTTTTTTTGCTTCATGCAGTTCCTTTTCTGCTCACATGAACATTTCTATAGGGATTGTAAAGTAGCAAAAAAGATCAATGGACATCCTTCTTTGTCTTTTTCTCAGACCCTGCATATCTGGGTACCCCACTTTCAGGTTAAGATTTTGAGAATGAGAAAAACAATCCTGCCTTAAAAGCGATTACTAATGCATACATAAAAAGTGGGGTAGCCTCTGTTAGATATTTTCTTTTTCATGCACTGGGTTTGGGTGTAAGTGCTGAACATTCAGTTTTTTTGGTCCCTAAAGTCGAAACAGTTTCCCCCTAAACGTCCTTCCCTGCATAGAACTATGTAATGGCTGAATTGTGTAATGACCATCACAGAGGAAGAATTCACTCTCATTTCTTCAGATCTAAAGTGATTTATGAACTTGGCCTACGGGAAGCCTAACCCTGGCTGCTTAATTTTGACAGTGGTATTTTACCATCTGCCTTATTTTGGGGAAGATGGCCATGGCTGAGAGTGCGGGCTCTGGCATCAGAGCACGTGGGGTATTAGAACCATGGGCAAGTTACTTAACCTTACTGAGCCTGTTTTCTTTTAATAACACCATGTATTCCTTGGGGATGTTCCATATTGAAGATCAAATCACATAATGTACATGCACCCTCAAAACAAGTTAGCTATCCCCAAAGAATAGAAGTAATTTTTACCTTCACCATGGCATTATAACAGGATCAATATTTTAAGTATTGTGTCCCCTTTTTATTTTATGTTTCCACATAGACACTTTGAACTAAATAAATAGCTGTTTTTCATCAATAGTTCTGTGTTTAGATGATTTCTACAATTTTGTTCAAGTTATGTTTCATCCTGTTAAAGATCCATCATTCATGCTACTTGAGGACTTTAAGTTAATTTTTGGTTCATGCAGTTGAAATACACTGTGTAGTGAACAAATATAAAATCAGTTATAACTCATTTAATCTTGCTGCATGGATTGATCAAATACAATTTGGTCTTCTACTGAATACTGAGACTCAAGTAGTGATTTGCCAAACAAAAAAGAACTCATCCAATGAGGGGATATGTTTAGTATAAAATTTTCTTGGTAAAGAGGACAACCAGAACAAAACTGATTATTTAAGTCACACAAATTTGATGCTTGTCAACTTTAAATGTCATTCCTGATGACCATTGCATGGACTAACTAGCTGACCAATAGGAACTTCAAAGCACTACGCTTTTCCCTGTATGCTCCTTAAATCTCATAGATTGACTCATGGTGTTATCAGACCAATGAAAAGCATATAAAAGTCCCATGTTGAGCCCACTTGTGTAATTATTATGAGAAATATCTTCTCTCCTTGCTTGTTTTTGTGAGTTTACAGCATAAAAAAATGTCTCTAGTGGCAGTATTGTTTTCTGAGATCATACTGGGAGGTATAAAGCTCCAAACCTAGAACAAAACAAATATTTTAGCTGTAGGATGTTTTCTTTATATCCTTTATCATCTGATTTTTTAAGGAATTAGACCTATTCCAGTGCTGAATATTTGGGGTTTACAACCTTGAAAATAATTCTGATAGGTTCTTCTAGTCTTTACTTTTTAGACTTTTCACAGTGAAATGCAGCTAGACTAATCGACTTAAATTTTCTCTTTACTGATAGAATTTATTCTTACTATGCCTTACTCAGTGGGGTTATAAGTACATCTGATGACAGGTTCTATATGATTAAATAACTGGTAATTTGTACTTTCCTTTTACTTTTTAAATATTTTGTTCACTGAAATAATAATAGCAAAAGGTAAAGACTAGATTGTTCTAATAAAATGGTAAGGTCAACTGTTGATAGGCAGTGGAGGGAAAATAAATAAACTAATACATAATAATAAATATATTAATCCATGTAGTTGAAAAGACAACATTAAAGTTGGAGACTACAAACAAAAATGAATAAAATGGCATCCTCTTTATACATCAGATATACTGGTCTACGTTTACTTAAGCCTACTTTTAATGTTATGTCTTAAACATTTCCAGGTTTACATGAAAATTGTAGGCCTTTAGCTGGGTGTTTTCCTTGAAGAGGTAATTAGCAGTAGCTCAAAAACAAACAAAACTACCCTATTGCTAAGCCTCCCTTTAAGCACTACACTTCATGACTACCTTCTTGTGCCTAGCTGTGCCTTTCTTCAAGCCTCACGATTGTGGGAAAACAGTATTTTTATACTAGTTCAGAGCACAAATGAAGAAAACACATTTAATGGAAAATCCAGTTATACTTTGGGAAGCTATAATTGTGAATATTCCATACTTCTTCTATTAGAGAAGTTGTAGAAAAGGTTGAACTATCTCATGTATTTGAGAATGTTGCAAAATGTGTGACAAAATCACCAAAAAACTCATTGCGTAATTATATAGGTTCAATAATATTAAGTCTCTGATAGGCTTATAGGTAATTTGCTGTTTCATCTGAAACTGATTTTACCAAAAACAGCACCTTAAAGCTGAAATAGTTTAGTCATCAGCACCTGCACATTCTTGGGGACATTCTCAAAGGATAGTTTCTGATTTTCCTAAGTTTCATGGACATGAAAAGTTCAACCAGTATTACCTTATATTGAATGTTAAGATGATGAAATGTTTGTGCCAGATTATAGTATTTGATGCTTTCCTATTCTCATTGACAGCATTTTTTCATTGAATTTGGTAATATCAGAGAGTGTAATTAAATTTTTACTGTCATTCTAGATTCCTCTCTAAAGCATCTACTTATACTGTTGGAAATAGGGATTTCTAAGAATAACTCATTTTCTACAAGGTAGTTATTGTCCATTGTTTCTGGGTTTTTAAAATTTTTTTTTTGTCTGTAGGGGAAATTTTGTATTTAGTTACAAAAGAAATCTTAGCGGAAAATGGGCAAATAGCTCACATAGGTTTTATATTCTTAAAGACTGTTGTGACTGGTGTTAATTATAAGAAAAATGATTTTTCTGTGTTTCAGTATAGGAATATGTACAGGAATACATATTTAAGGTTTTCTTAGTTAAAATATTTCCCATTTCTTCCTGAAAATGTGGTCATGGGGAATTTCTAGAAAGCAGTCATTTAATATATTTGACATTGAGTCTTCTCAAAATTGAGTAAACTTCTAAAAAAGCATTTAATGGGAATGTGTTGGACTTTTGCGTGTTGTTTACTCAGAGAATTAGCCTGTGTTTTCATAGTACCCGATACCCATCCCTCTGGAAAGCATGCAGATTTAAATTCAGTTTGTCTAATCTTATTTTAGGGATCTGAGATAAAAATTAAATACTTAAGTAAGAAAAAAACCTTTTTGAGTTTAGTGAAAACTGAAGAGATCGCTGGTTTGCATAGTTTAAATATTCATTAATGTTGAAAGAAATATAACTCTGAACAAGAAGACATTTATAAACTTTTCAATGTTTTTTCATATAATAAGCTCTACAGTCATTTTCAAAGTTAACAATATATGTAGAATATTATCATATGTTGAAAATGTTGAGTTGGGTAGACAAAATTGTTTAAATGGGCTAAGAGTCAGAAATGGAGTTGCAGTATGATTAAAAAGCATCTGTGGAAGTCCACTTGTGTTTTGTATTCTCATTTTTATACTATGATTTTTCTCTTATAAAATAAGACAAATATATATTTTTTTAAGATTTTATTTATTTATTTGAGAGAGAGAGATCACAAGTAGGCAGAGAGGCAGGCAGAGAGAGAGAGAGGGAAGCAGGCTCCCTGCTGAGCAGAAAACCCAATGCGGGACTCTATCCCAGGACCTTGAGATCATGACCTGAGCCGAAGGCAGCAGCTAAACCCACTGAGCCACCCAGGAGCCCCTAAGACAAATATTTTTGACAAGAAAAAGTATGTTTGGAATATAGACCACTAAGCTTTTTGGAAGGAGGTGATACACACATAGATTTTTTAAATTTTAAATTTAAGAAATAAAGATCTATGTGTTGATCAGTCTTTTATAAAAACCTACTTATGAGAATTTTCTCACAATATAGTATAGACTCAAAGATCACTCCCACTACAATACAAGCTATTTTCAAACATGGCTGTCTTGTGAGAAAGTTGGGGAAATCTTTAAGGGCAAAGGGTTGTTTTTCATGAACAACTCTCTGTTAAAGGAGCTCCCAAAGCAGGGATTGGCTAACCGTTTAATGGGCCAGGTAATAAATACTTGCAAACCAGATGTTAAAAATTACTCAGCTCTGCAGTAGCAGTATAAAAGCCATTGTAAGTGGTATGTAAGTGACAGAGTGTGGCTATGTCCAATTCAGGTATTTCTAGAAACTGCTGGCCAACTCGCAAGTATATTTTGCTGACCCCTACTTTAAAGAATATATTTAAAGAGACAACATTTTTTTTTCTTCAGAAAGAAAGAATTGAGAGACAAATTTCATATCTACTATGAAACTAAATATAAAGAAAGTATACAATAAAACAGTGTCTAACTTGTTTTGTAGAAAAGGGGGTTCAGAGCTTAACTCCTGGACAGAATTGTGAAATAAGTTGAACAAGGTATTTGGAGTTCAGGTGTTTAATCTTTTTTGTATTGTTCAAAGGAGAAGAAGGGAGATAAAGCTATCAGTGAACTTTTAGGTCTTGTTAAATTAATTTGTGTGATAGAATTATAAGGATAACCAGTAAAAGGATAGATGTATCCAGTATACATTCCAAATCACAGGAGGAGAAATTGACCAAGAAAGACATACAAAGAAAATTAATAAGATGCATAAAGAAGAACCAATAGAAGGATTAAAATAAAGTGGTAGAAATAAATATTTTATAAACCACAATAAAATTTTTAGAAGACTAATATTGGATAAACAAAACCTAGCCTTATGCTGTTTGAGACCTACCTATAACCCAGGTATGCAGAGAAGTTTGAAAGAACAGCTAATGAATACAATATTAGTCAAAAGAAAAAGGGAAACTATGTTGATAACAGACAAAATAGACTTAAGATAAGGGAATGTTACTTCATGATAGAAAGCTTAATTCATCAGAAAGATACAATTCAAAAATTGGCATGAGCATAATAACATAGCACCAAAAGAGACATGTAAAAATTTTTAATTTCTAGAGACTTGACAGATTTGGCATTATATTGGGGGAAACTTCAACAAAGCTCTCTAGTTGATATAGCATTAAAGATATGGGAGATTTAAACAATTCAATTAATAGAGTTGATTTTATTAATATAGAGAGAACCCAACTCTACAATTAGGAGTACACTTCTCAGTCATAAGTGGCGCTTTACCTAAGTAATCATGTACTAGAGACCATGAATAAAATCTTGATAGATTTCTATGCTGCAGCTTTCTTCATTAACTACTATAATATGCAATTAGCAATCAAATTGGAAAAAGGATGAAATTTTAAAACCTCTGTCTTGAAAATTCTGAAATTACATGAAATAGCTCATGTTAAGGAAGAAATCATAGAGAAAAATTAGTCCTGAACAATAGTGAGAATACTCTATGATTTATGGAATGCAGTGATAGTGGTATAAAAAAAATTGTACCTTAAGTGCTTATGTTAAAAGATTGGAATGACTGGGAAAAAAAAAAATAAAGTAAGCATCTGACCTCAGAAGTTAAAAAGGAATTGTATAATCCTAGGAAAAAATAAGGAAACAAAGGAATAAAGGAAAAAGGACTTAGAGAATTTTTGAAAAGCAAAATTGTCATTATTTTGAAAAGACAATTAGGGGGCACTTGGATGGCTCAGTGAGTTAAGAATCTGCCTTTGGCTCAGATCAGGATCTCAAGGTCCTGGGATCCAGCCCTACCTGGGGCTCCCTGCTCACGGGGGGGGGGGTCTCTTCCCTCTCCCTTTGCTGCTCCCCTACTTGTATTTCTGAAAAGATTAATCAAGAAAAGGGAGCTATTGAGGATATAACAAGGATTATAATTACAGATACAGAAGATAGTAAAAAGAGGCAAGCATAATTTGTAGGCAAGTAAAATAGAATTAGGTTGATGAAATAGGTAGGTTCCTAGGAAAACTACTGCATATTAAAACCACTTTAAAAGAAAAAGAAAGCTGGAATAAGCCTATAAGATGACTTCTTTAGAATCTTTGAACAAATTAAATACTTGGCTCAAAAAGTCTTAGAGTTGAGTTCTACCAAATTTAATGAAATGATTATTCTAAACTGATAGAATATAGATATCTATGCACAATGACCAAATGTTCAAAAAGAAAGTGCTTCATGTCCAAGTTGAGTTTATCCCAGAAATGAAAGTGTGGTTTAATATTAGACTATCCATTAATATAATTTACTGCATTAAGACTTTAAATAGATTGAGGAAAACATTTGATAAAATTCAACCCTTGTTCAGATTTTAAAACAAGAACAAGAAACCAGTCAAACCCTCTACGCCTAAGTAGAGTACTAGGGACAGAGAGAGAGCCTTCTTAGCCTAATAATAGGAATTTAGTTCCTACAGTATGATAAAACAAGAAATAAGAAATAGAAAATTTGATAACCAAGTAACCATTCTATATGGTTGTCTATTAATAATATGAAAAGGAAGCCACAAGAAAATTATTGGAAATAAATTTTTATCAATGGAATATATAAAATGTGCATTAGTTACAAAACATTAGAAATCATAATTTTTTTAAAGACACCATTTAAAAGAATGATAGAAAATACAGAGATTAAATCTAACATAAAATGTCTAAGACCTAAACGGAAAAAGTATAATTTTTTTTCAAAAGACTTTAAAAAGGCCCAAGTTAATGGACAGCCACATTATGTTTATAAATAGACTTCATATTGTAAAGATACCAATTTTATTTACATAAAACCTGCAGAGTCAGAGAAAATCCTGTTCAAAATCCTAATATGCCTTTTCAAAAACTTTAGTAAGTTTTCTCTGCAAAATAGGTGACTGAGGAAAGGCTCAAGAAAAGGGAAAACAATTCTAAGGAAGAAAAATCGGGCATAAGCTATAATATTTTGGACAGAGTTACTGATGCAAACGGATATATTGGACCAGATGGACTGAAAAAGTCACCAACAATAGCACATATATGGCCACTTCAAATCCAGAAGAGATGACTTTGCCAATCAGTGGGCATAGAGTGGGTTAGTTGTGAAAGTTACAGTTCAACCTTTTTCCATAGGAAAAAGTAAATAGGTTCCTTACCTCACACCATTCAAAAACAGTGACTCCAGATAAAATAGCTACTAAAGTGTGAATAGGATCATTAAATTCTTAAGAAGAAAGTATAGAAGAATCTCTTTGTCTTTGAAGTAGGGAAGGATTTCTTAAATAAGTTATAAAAGGTGCTAGCAGTAAGAGAAAAAAGATATTTTTAACTACATTTAAGAACTTTTGTTTACTAAAGGACTACACAAGTAAATGAAGTATGACAGTTAAAATCCAAAATCTACTTACAAAATTAACTGACTAAAGATTACTATCCAGAATATTTAAGAAACTACAAATTAAGAAAATGAAAGCCTAATAGAAAAGTGGGTAAAAGATACAATTGGCATTTCACAGAGTAGGAAATACAAATGTTTCATAAACATGTGAGAAGCAACTTCAGCTAATTAGTGACCATAGAAATACCAGTTAAAAGCACCATGTGATACTATTATAAGCTTGCCAAATAGAAGACTGATGATAACAATTTGGTTAGTATGTAGGCTATGATTATGCGCTGATGGTAGCTGTATCTGTTGGCACAACCATTTAGGAAACATTTTGACACCATGTAGTAAAATGGAAGAGGATTCTCCTTTTATTCATCACCCAGCTCCACTCCTACCTGAGAGAGGAGTGGCTTTCAAACCACTTTGGTCATAATCCACACTGTCAAATAATATTTTACAAGGGGACCCAGCACTTCTTAGAACAAAACCAAAAAGCATCAACGAAGAATACTTATCCTTACTGCTTGTGTGTTACATTCTAAAACGTTCAGTTCTCTTTCACTTAAAGAAACTGTCAACAATTTGTAAACAGATTTAAGAACCACCTAATAGGATCTACCATTAAAAAACTTTTACACGTAGGTACAGGGAGACATGTGCAAAATTGCTGCTTTCAGCATTGTTCATCATAGCCAAAAACCCAAAGCAGTTCAAATCTCACCGATAGGTGAGTAAGTAATAAAATAATATTATAAGCAGTGAAAATGAGATCCTATTTATATCTAAAAATGTGAATGAATTCGAGAAATATGTTGAGTAGAGAAAGAAAGCCATAGAAATTTGTAAAAAAGATGATGAAATTAAAAAAAAAAATCTCAAAGATAATGTTTAGGAGAATAGTCACAGCTTATTACGTTCTGCCAGACCATTCTAAATTCTACAAACACACACATGCACACACACGCACATGTGCTTATTGAAAGTCACTGGCTTTGGGTCATTTTGGTTTCTCTGGGACAAAAAGGTGTGATGCTATAATGTATATTTAAACTTGTGGCAACGTTCTCATTATATTATGCAGAACACAAATTATGATGGGAAATAATTGTGCGTTCATTTTCTTTTGGAATACACACATGTATGTACACGTATTTGACATTTATCTCTGTTTGTATACACTTATTTATTAACTATGTGTTTTTATAGAGCTATTTTAGGGTCTCCTATTACCATAAAAAGCATGTGAGCCTTAGGAGCTCAGGTAAATTATTATGACTTCGAAGTGAACAGTCAAAATGTGGCTGAAGTTTTAAAACTGTCTGTGGTCATTGCCAAGAGATCTTTCAGGCAGGAGCATTTGCCAGGCTATCTCAGGAACATTCTGCAAGCACCCAGAGAAGTTTTTTTTGGCACTGCATAACTGAAAGTACTTGGTACAGTTCAACTTATTTGCCAGTTGACTAAATAGAAAACCAGGTCAAGAATAAGGTAAACATCGCATAATGTATATAAACTCATCAAATCACTTAAGTTGCACACTTGAAACTAATGTAACTTTGTGTGTGAACTATACTAAAAATAAAAAATTAAAATGAGAGGATTAAAAAATTAATGTCCTATAGCTATCTTCATGTACAGCTCATAACTTTTCATTCTAGCTTTGTGTTTAGAATGGAAGTAACCAAGAGGCAATTGTGTCTAGAAAAATGTGGTTCTCTAACTGTTCATCTTTTCTGTTTTCTGCTACTTTTGCTTCTCAACATTTAGAACGAAAGAAAATTCCCAATTACTGTTTGAACTGGGATATTACTTTCAGACTAAATACCTATTTCTATGCTGTCTGTTGGTATTTTTCCAGCCAAAATTCCTCTAGTAGTTATAATGTCAGAATAAGATATGTTTTAAATGAGATTGGCTTTTAAATGAAAATCAATAGTGCATTTTCCATAAAACAAAATAACTTTAAGAACTACTTCAGACCTTATTCCTTAAATATAAACATTATTTTTATAGGTCTTAGGAAGTAATTTTGACTTTTTATTGCCCAGTGGAATACTAAAAGGGTGTGGCATTTATGTCTGGTAATAGGTTGTCTATTAAGGGTTCTCATTGAAATGCATCCAGTCATTAAAGTAGAAAATTTACACTGGAAAATTTTGTACTTTAATAAGTTTAATAGGTAAGCTACATGAAATGTATTTTTTTTTTATTTATTGTAGTTTCCTCTTACTCATTTCCCTGAAGCAAGAAATACAGTTTTGATTTCTGAATAGTTATCCTTTTCTCTACCACAATCCAGTCTTCCCTGTCTCCCTTACCTATACACACATGGCTACCCATGTGTGTGTCTGCGCACACATGTATACATGCTTGTCTTTGAAACCACACTTGTCTTCTACTTTAATGCTCCCTTTTCTGACCTTTTTTGTGTTGATTTTTATAGCAGCCATTGTCTTAGAGTTGGTGCTGAGCACACACTCCCGTATGTCTGAAGCTGCGTGGTAGAAAGCACATACCCTATAGGCAGCCTTCCTGTCCTGGCTCTTCCTACATTCATTATAATGAGCAACTCTTGAACCATTCTATGCCAGATAGAGAATGCAGAATCCATTTTGAGGATCGGAGGGATTGCATGGGAAAGCATCTATTATGACTGCTGGCATTTCTTAGCTTAGTAGTGATAGTGTTCATGTATGTCATGAACGGTGAGGAGTAGGAGAATTTAGCTTGTTAGCCTGCCATCGTTTCATGGATGTTGGCCAAAAACACAAGACTGTGGAGTCCAAGGATTTAGTACAGCAATAGCACTAGCCAGAGTCAATGGTTGTATAGATTCCTGAGTCTATATTCCCATAGGGCAGTGTGAAGGTGGCCAGGTTTCATACCTATGTGCACAGTGGCTTGTATTACTGGAATGAAATCCTGAACTTAGGGAACCCAATCTTTTTTGAAGGGTAGTAAGATGTTTTGACCTTTGCCCCAGCTTTCCTACTGGTCACTGAACAAATCCATTTATTTAAGAGTGAGACCCTATCTCTGTCTTCCAAGACTGTTCATAATATAAGTATCTTTGGAAAGATCATTTGTAACAAAGGTTCTTCTTGTACCTTAGAGTGCTTGGTCTTGCACTCTCCTGCTTAAAAATCTCCAGTTATTTTCCAAGAAAATGCCACCTTCCTATCTTGGCTGGCACACCCTAAGTGATCAGGCTTCGACGTATCTCCTCACCTCCTCTTCTGTCATCACACTGGCCTTATATCTTTCTCTCAAACCCACCAACAGCCTTTGCATTTGTACTTGCCCCAGGTTGTCACCTAGTTAGCTGTTTAACATTGAAGATTCAGCATGAATCAAACAGTGAGTGAGGCCTTATCTGACCGCCTCACTATAATGTAACTTCCCAAGCATTCTATCACATCAATTTTTTTTTTCATGGTAGAGTATTTCTCAAACTCTTTTTATTTATTATCTATCTTTGCTTCTTGGTCCACCCTATCACACAGAATAAAAACTTGCTTTAGACCTATAGATACATCCATGCATATATTTGTCATATACAAATATGACACATACATGTCGAGTGCTTTTCAGAATACCACTTACTACTGAGTGGATGGATGAATTCGAATGGCCTGTACTCTAGGCTTTTTTTCCTCCTTTTTTCCCCATGTACTTTTCATCATTTTCGTCAACATTATTAAATTTTGCTATTTGATTTCTAATGAAGACCATGCACTTTCTCTAGGGTTAACACAAACAAAGATTATGACAGTAGAGAAATGAAAGTTCTCCCCCAAAATAACATAAGCCACCTACTTGTTAAAGTTTAGTTATATAGTTTTCTATTTAATACTATTAGTGATAAATGAACAGTTAGATAGTCAATTTGAATCCCTTGGTACTGAGAACACAGTCTTTATCAGAGGCTATAATATGTGCTATCCTGTTTGTTGGCACATAGAAAAGTCTTTGTCTACCTGTTAATTCATACTAATGCCAGGTGAGAGGGGTTTCTTGATCTGTACAAAACTTAGAAAGTAAGAAATTAAACCACATATCTATTCAGGGTCCTATAGTTCCCATATTGGTTTTGAGAAGAAGTTAGTGGTCTAGCTTTGAAATGCCAAATATTCCTCTAGTCCTCCTATGACACTTGTCTTCATGTGAGAGAAATTGTTAAGTGATGGACTATAACATGAAACAGTCATTGCAAAATTTCAACTCTTTTCTGCCATTTCTTTGACTACTTTTCTGGTACTTGGTAGTTTACCTGAAGAAGATGTATGGAAGGCTCTAATACATTTGCTAGACCCTCTTTTGGAAATATATATAAGGAAGCAGTTTTGATTTGTAAATTAAATGATTTTTATTTTTAGTTTCTGTCTCCCTTCTCTTAGTTGATTCCACTAAGATGCAGGTGCTTCAAACATACGTTGTATTTATAGATCCGTATTTAACAAGGGTTCCTGTGCTAATCTTTTAAAAGACCGTGTTACTAATATTAGACATAGCCATTATCTAAAAGATACTTAATCACAGTTCTACAGATTAATAATTTTTGTGGAATCGCTGATTTGAAAAATTGATCATTTTCCAAAATTTATTTGTAACAGCAAGCAAGAAAGGAGAACATCAAAAAAAGAGAGGCAGAGGAAAGGGAAAAACGTGCTCAAATAGCCAAAGAATTGGCAGAGAAAGAAAGACTTGAACGCCAACAAAAGAAAAAGCGCTTATTAGAAATGAAGACTGGTGAGTACTATCAGATTTGCTATTTGTACTGGTTATTAGCAATTTATTAAACTACTGTGAAAAAAGAAGGTGGGATCACCTATATGTACAGTTAAACTGTAGAACATTTCCCCCTTTAGTTTACTCACAAGTAGTGCTTTTATTCTAACTGGTCATTGGTTGTAGATGACACTGGTCCCCTGGTCTATTCTTGTAGTCCCAGTATTTTCACACTGTTATGGAATTGTTATAGAACAACTTACAGAAAACTGGGAAATTCTACTGGACAAGTAACTTGTTTTTTTTTAACAAAATACTCTAAGGGAGGGAAAAAGTGATGGAGGGACATGTATTGATTAAAAGAGTCTTTAAAAAAATAAATAAATAAATAAAAGAGTCTTAAGAGACTTACCAACCAATTGCAATAAATGGAACCTACATATATTTCTAATCTGAACGAGTATGGACAAAGGCAGTCTGAAAAATTTGAATACTTTTTTTTTTCTGTAGACATGACATTGTTGTCGTGAATATGTTATAAAGTATCTTTTAGAGACTTATCCTGAAATTTTACAAACAAAATTATGTCTGAGATTTCAATCAAAATAGTCTAGCATGACTAGGGAAATAGGCGGGTGTGCAGATGAAACAAGATTAGCTATAAATAAGAATTGCTGAGCTTGTGTGGTGGGTGCTTGAAGGGAAGGGTGTGTTCACTATACTGTTTTCTCTACTTCTATATATTTTGAAATTTAATGAAAAGCTCTTGGAAAAAAATATAAAAATTACAGTTTTACAAAGGTATGTATATATATATTTCAAAACTAGAAGATACCACTAACTTAGAAGCAAAAGAATTAAGCAAATTATAGTTACATTTCATTCCCTCAAAATTCTGCCTCTTCCACCTCTAAGCCACTAAGGATTGCAGAAGGTTTTAATTAAAATCCATCATCTTCACTGCTAAATTACCATAGTTTACAACTCAGGGCTGCAAATTCACCTAAAGTTTCCCCAGGGGTAGACAGAGATGCCTTTTTTGCCTTTTTTACTTTTACTTTTACAGACATATTTTATCTTTAATAAAGCAAACTGAGTACCTTAATGTATCACACATGTTTCTTCCAGGAGGGAAAAAAAAAATCATCTAAGCACAGTTTCTTGTTTAAAAGAGTACACTTGAAATTCATGAAGTGTTCTCAAAAATATCTTAAAGTATTAACTAAAATGGAGAACAGAAGGGTTTAACATTGATTTTAATGTTTCTGGAATCATTTTAAGATAATTGACTACTGCCTAATTTATCAGACATTCTTATATTTGAACACTGATTCATTTAGTATTGGCCAAAGTGTCATCTGGTTGAGCTGACAGCAAGAACAAGGGCTATATTTTTTGTGCGATTTGCCCAGACCCTCTGGTCTGTCATATAGAGCCTCTCTGCAATTCTCTGTTCTATCAACCTGGAAAGTTAAGACCTGATAGGAAACAAAAATTTTTAACGAAATATTAAATCCAATGTCATCTCAATAATATTTTCATTTACATTTTCCTTCTCTTGAATTTTATTTTTAAGAATAACCAAGTTCATTCTCTTTTTCCCATTTAAAAATAATACTGTTGTGTTACAGGAAACACCTAAAAAGTAGTTGATCAAAAGACCATTACCCATAATCCTCCTATCCAAAAACTCCCTTTTACTATTTTGGCACATCCTTCTTTCAGTTTTAAAATTTTCTACCTTTCAATAATAGCTGTATGATAGTAGTGAATATGCTGTTTGGCATCTCACTGAACTTTCTGAATGTTTCCTGTTACTTTTGTGATTCTTAATTTGTAATTTGCAATACCTGTGTCATTGCATTCACTGGATATATCATATTGAATATAATTTTCATTAGTCATAATGAGGTCACAGAACACAGCTATTGCCATCTTTTCAATGTGATACATTTATGCATAAATGGTTGACAAATATTTGTGATTCTTAGGATATGGATTAGAAAAGGATAGTTTAAGACTTTTTGATGCATGTTGCCAAACTGATTTCCAAAGGCATTATTCTAATTTCACCAACTTTTCGTATTAGTTTATGAACATGCTTTGGTTGAATATTCTCATTTTTAAAGCTTTTTGTTAATTTAATAAAATAGAATGTTTTTTTTATCTTAGTTTACCTTTCTGTGAGTACTAATGAAGTTGGGCATTTTTTTTTAAGTATTTATTAGTCCATTTGTATTTCATTCTTTGTGAATTGTGTTCTTAGTCTTTTTCTTATTGATTTATACACATTAGCTCATTGAGCATCAATATTTACCTTTTAAATATATTTTCTCACTTTGACTATCTATTTTTATATCCTTATATATAAAAATGTTTTATAATTTTTGCTTTTGTGATTTTTTCATCTTTAAATTTAGAAAGTTATCTTTACAGCAGCTTTGTATCATTTCAGTTTTTTTTCTAGCTTCAGTTATTCATAATACTATTCGCTCTACTTAATGGTAATTCTTAATCATTCATATACTAGGGTCCATTTCTGAAATTTACCAAAACTGTTCCAATACTTACCCACCAGTTATGGTTAATAATTGGTATTTGTATTGGTTTCACATAGGTAATTTTGTGTTGAGAACATTAGTTCTCTTTTCCTCCAATATAGTTAACATACAGTGTAATATTAGTTTCAGGTATACAATATAGTGATTCAACAGTTCTATGCAACACCCACCACTCATCACAAAACGTGCACTCCTTAATCCCCATCACCCATGCCCTCACCCTCCTCCTCTCTGGCAGCCCATCAGTTTGTTTTCTATAGTTAGGAGTCTGTCTCTTGTTTTGCCTCTCGTTCTCTGTCTCTTTGCTCGCTTTTGTTGTTATTTCTTAAATTCACATGTAAGTGAAATTATTAGATATTCTCTTTCTCTGACAAATTTAACTTAGCATTACCCTGTCTAGCTCCATCCGTGTCATTGCCTATGGCAAGATTTTATGGCTGAGTAATATTCCATTATATATATATATATATATATATATATACCCCCTCTTGTTTATCCCTTCATCAATCGATAGACCCTTGGGAAACTTCCATAGTTTAGCTATGGAAATACGCTGCAATAAACACAGGGGTGTATGTATCCCTTTGAATTAGTGCTTTTGTATTTTTTGAATAATTACCAAACAGTGCAATTACTGATCAGATCATAAGGTAGTTCTATTTTTAACTTTTTGTGGATGCTCATACTGTTTTCTACAGAGGGTGTGACAGTTTGTGTTCCCAAGAGGACTGTACTTTCCTATCCTTCATCGTTATAGTCAGTATGAATTTTTTAAATAATGGTTTCTCTGCATCTTTTGTGAATCCTCGAGCTTGTCTTATTTGACCTATTGAATTATCTTATAAAACTTTTATACTGTATCTTCCCAAGCATGATCTGGGTCTCAAATAAGTGTAGGGTTCTCACTTGATAGACGTTCCCCCCAAAACCTTAAGATCCTGAGGTCCCTATATGCCCAATATTTTGACATTTTGCAGGAGAGTGTTCTTCAAAAGATAGTCTGGGTAACATTAATTTATATAGATGATATTAAATAAATACTTTAACACAATATATCTTTAGATATTCTATATTATGTGTGAATATTTTAATAGATTTACTCAGAAACTTATTTGATAGGAAAGAGAACTATCACGTAGGAAGCTACTTTTAAAAACATTTGGAATTTTTGGAAATCAGCTTTGAATTTTTTTTTCTTCTATAGCCTATGGATTTTTAAAAATCTAAGGATATATCCCAAATTTCAGAGCACCTAAACATATAATATCCTCACCAAAGGGAAACATCTCTTCTAAAACCCTAATAAATGATGACTTCCCAAATAGTTTTTAGTTTTCCTTTGAACATAAGATTGCTAATATAGAAGAACAGTGTCGTCAGTCTCTTACTATAGCTAAGTTAGTCATATACGTATTAAATGTATTATTATTTGTTGATAACTTTTTTACATTTAAAAATAGTACACATATGCAATCATCTTTTCCTTTCCATGTTAAATACAGAATATGCTTTTTGTCAAATCATGATTTTCATAACGTTTGGAGGCTTTATGAAATAGAAGTCAATAAAGTAGTATGTCTAATTAATGCTTAATTATGAAAATATTCTTATGCAAAATATCAGGTTTTGATACTCTTAACAGACACACTGGATTTCATGCATTTCCTATACTTGACAAATGCTATCTTTAGTTAAAATATTGTATCACTATGGAAAGTATAAGTGCTATGGTTTTCCACTTCATTAGTATAGAGAAGAAATTTAATAGGTCACTTTTGTTTTATTTAACAAGAAATAGTTTTTGTATTTAAATGCTGTGATTACACTGATAGATAAGAATAAATACAGTCCCTGATGGAATGAAGTTTGTAATTCTAATGGGTCAACCAGAAAACCACATGTAAAAGATAATTTCAGATTGTAAACAGTTATCTAAACTAAAACAAGGTGGGACCACAAGACAGAGATGCTGGCGTGGAGGGTGGTGGTGACAAAATTTGGTCTTCAAGAACTAAGAGTACTACTAATTTATTTAAGAATACATACTAATTTAAAATATTGGTTCTAAAACTCCTTAGAAATTGATAGGAAAAATAACCAGGTTCATGTTCCTATCTTATACTATATACGCTAATAAGGTTTATTTTTTAATACTGTGAGCTAAACCTCTGTCTTATTTTTCCTTGTGGATGTTCTATTTTAGTACAGAATGTCGTACTGCTTCAATCTTTGTGGAAGTTGTCAGCCTAGCTTTCCTAATCTTCAAAAAAAAATGTAGAAGGGTGAACCGTTGAATTTACATTAGTGCTTTGTCACCTCTCTATACCAGGATCTTTTTGTTTTATCTTATTTTTGTATGTAGGGCACGCAGCCCTGAATGATAGAGAGAGAGAAAAATGTTCACATAAACCCACAGGGAGCTTCCTTCCATATATTTTCATGACTTGAGTATTTTCACCATGCAAATAAGAACTGTGTTTTTTCACAGATGTACAAATTCTTGTATCACCACCTGAGGTAGTAGAGTAAATTAAATCCCTGCTCTTTCTTATCCACCATAAATCATTACTTGCCCTTGGCGAAAGAGCAGGTAACGATTTTCGAGTCTACTATTTATTATTGCTATCATTTCAGGATGTGACTTTTGTTAATAGAATGAAAATAAAAATAGACTAGTGGGCTAAATTTCCCTAAGAAGAAAAACGAAGCATTGAAAATCCTTTTGCACAGCAAAACTAAGAAAGCACAAAATCTCGTATTGTCATATTATAGCTTTAAGAGGTCATTTTTCTCATTTTTGTTTTCTTTAAAAATGATGAGCCTGGAGGTTTCTTAAGTATTCACACATCCAGTTTTGGTTATTTCTGTTGAATGATTTGTTATTACATTAAACAAGCAAAGATATTAACTACATTTTCGTGATGTCTTTTTTTTTAATTGGTATGTGAATTTTGAATACATGTTCAGAGGTTGGTATTTACATTTGAGTTATTTTAATTGAGAAGATACCCAAAGTATTAAACATGTGACAGAGAAACTAGCATTTATTTGTTTGAAGTGCACAGCTATCCTTATGTGTAATCATTTCTAGTAAGACAAATAGTAATAGCAATTTTATGTGATTATGTGCAAGTTTTTCGAGACTGCATTTCTGTTTCTTAATCATGGAGACAAAGAGGGCATTTGATAATAGAATTCAAATATTATGCTTTAAGACTTCCTGAGTATGTAAGTTGATTCACATAATTTTTAAATAGCACATCAGAATGGCCTTGAAATGGACCCAGTGTTGTATAATTATGTTTTGTGGGGGAAGTAAATAAGAGCTTATTTAATGGAGCAATAAAAACTATATGAGCAGCTCCTATATTTCAGTCTTTAGGTTACAATTTGTTTATTATTTATTAGACTTAAATGTCTCATTTGGTACAACTTCAGTCTATTAAATAAAGAGATAATTAGCTTTTAGAAATCTGTTGTTTACCCACATGGCCAAAACAGCTCCTTTGTTTTCCATTCTGCAATTTAGAATAACTAAGCAATTAGGCCTCCATTTTAGAGGAAATGCATATTACATAAATACTACTTGGGAATGTCTCTGCCAATCTCAACAGATAGGCAATTAATGTGTGTATTTGCTTTCATAAAGGCTTTGACAATTACCCTGTCCTCTGCAGATATCATAAAACTTAGATTATTTTCCATAATGGTGTATATTCTAGTTTTGTTCAATGGTGCTTTCAGCTTTCTAGCATTTTTGGAAATTGATCCATAGAAATAGGCCAATGGTTTTAATCATTTTCTCTATTTAGAAGACTAGAACAAATAAGACTGTACTCACTCTGATATATTCTTTTCTTACCTTTATCTTTTATTGGATAGTAATAGTAGCAACACCCACTTCTGCCACCAATTATTGATCACATGTTATTTACCAGGTACTGTATGTCCATTATTGTGTGTAATGCTTACAGAAAACTTATGAAACTATTTTTATCAACATTGCTTAATGTCTTTGTATGTGGTCACAGATTTAGCAAGCACTGAAGCCAAGTTTTCTGACCAGAGGGCATATTTTTCAACTATTGTGCTATTATGCCTTTACCACTGATGATCTAACCATAGTGCAGAACAAAAGGGACCAAAATAAAATTTAGTGATTAATAACTAGCACTAGACCCTATACCTATATATGGAGGTTGAGAATTATCTTCTCTGGAAACCTTGAGTGTGAGGGACAACTGTCTTTGGCATCATAGTCAATGGTTTTAAACTATAGATACCCTCTTCCTTTGTGTTGGAAGGTTTGAGGAGGATTGTCAAATTAGTAAGGCTTTTCTAGTCTGGTTCAGATTACACTTTATTTCTTCTGATTGATGGGCACCTGGGTGGCTCAGTGGGTTAAGCCGCTGCCTTCGGCTCAGGTCATGATCTCAGGGCCCTGGGATCGAGTCCCGCATCGGGCTCCCTGCTCAGCAGGGAGCCTGCTTCCTCCTTCTCTCTGCCTGCCTCTCTGCCTACTTGTGATCTCTCTCTGTCAAATAAATAAATAAAATCTTTAAAAAAAAAATAATTCTTCTGATTGTTCAAGCATTGGTTTATCCCAGTGCCCAGAACCCTGAAGACACCATCAGCACCATTCTTCTGCTCTAGAAAATGTTTTTGTTTTGTTTATGTTTTTTAATTAACATATAATGTATTTGTTTCAGGGGTACAGGTCTGTGATTCATCAGACTTACACAAGTCACAGCTCTCACCATAGCACATACACTCCCTAATGTCCATCACCCCACCCCCCTTCCCCTCACCCCCCTCCCCTCAGCAACCCTCAGTTTGTTTCCTGAGATTGAGTCTCTTATGTTTTGTCTCCCTCTTTTATTTCATCTTGTTTTATTTTTCCCTCCCTTCCCCTATGATCTTCTGTCTTGTTTCTCAGATTCCTCATATCAGTGAGATCATATGATAATTATCTTTCTCTGATGGACTTATTTTGCTCAGCATAATACTCTCTAGTTCCATCCATGTTGTTGCAAATGGCAAGATTTCAGGGGTTTTGATGGCTGCATAGTATTCCATTGCATATATACCACGACTTTATCCACAGAAAATGGTTTTTCAATGGTCTGAATAGCTCAGGGCCCAATTGAGTAGCCAAAGCTCAACAGTTCTGAAGCAGTGGTGTGGAAACGTCTGTATTACTGTCATTACGTGACCCAAGTTAGAAGAGAAAGAACCAGCAAATTCTGTTGTGTAGTCGTTTTTGGAAGGGGCACAAATACCTTGGTGTGCTTTATTCAAGAACAAATACCCTTAGACACCCTTGCCCCTGCCACCAGCTCTACCATTTAACAATTTATTTGCCAATGATATTAGGAGACTTATGCTCTATGAATAGTATCAAGGAGTCTCCAGTGGGAAATTTTTCCAAGAGTGTTCCTAATAGTTACTCAGTTTTCATTTGTGTGCAGGAATCTCTTTCACTGGAATAACAGTTTCAATGGGGAAAACTACTTCAGAGTCTAACCTTTGCACTAATACACGTCTTCTCTGTATAGCTGTGCAAGGCCCATTCACCATCCTCTGTCTCTTTACAAAAACCCTCTGAAAAGAACAATAAGGAGAAGAGGCTCTCAGACTTCTTTAGCACAACATACCTTGAAATTTTGATTTTTTTTTTTTTTTGGTAACTTTCTTGAGTTGTGTTACTCTTTTTGAAAAATCCTCATGGTACATCCTCATACTAATTGACTTACTTACAGTATTTAAGAAACATTCTGAAAATGGTTTTCATCACCCTTCTGAGTATTCTCTCGTATTAGCTACATGCCAACTAGAAAATGACTCCAATTTGTTGTTGTCATTGTTTAAATTTGTTTTGTAATGCAAGATTAAATGTCAATTGTAAACTTGTTGGAGGGCAAAATAATTTCAGTCTTTATGGTGTCACATGGGTTACTTCTAAGAATTTTACCAAAGAAAACTTTGTATCAATGTCACTTGTGACAGATTCACCCTGCTCATATTCAAGGGCAGAAATCCTACCTATCCATTGTTTTAATCTTAGTACCATGTGGAGAACATTTTAACTTTGACAACATAGGCTGCAATCACAGTGCATCTTTTGTGTGTGTGACATTGACTACTCCTTAGGTAACTGTTCCTCCCAACCCTTACTGAGAGGGTATATACTTTCCAAACTAGTGAACTGTTGTCGTGATGAGCTCCCGCGTGTCGCATTGCGAGTTCTCAGTAGAATTAGTATTTGTATTTGAAATTATTTTTAATTTCAGAGGTAGACTGTGAGTATTGTCTTACTTTCAGACATAACCACAGATCTCTTGGTTTTTTGAGAAACTTGTCCCACTTATACTGCTTAAGGTATACTCTCTACACATCAGGTAAATGTCTGTTTCTAGGAGTTACCCTGATAGACACAGCCCTCCTGAGAGAGCGACTTTTGAACTTGATTGGCGCCTGCATAGTGTCCAGTCCAGTGCTTCAAAAAAAGAAAAAAAGATTTTATCACAGTTGCAGAAGAGGTGAAATATATGCTCCCCACCCCTTAAATCCTGTTACTTATTGGCACCAGTCAAAAAGCTAGTAACAACCAATCAGACAAAAAGGTAAAGGAAACTGGATTGCTTAGGTTTTAAGGCAGTTAAATGTACTCTGTGTCTCCAACCCCTTTGCAATCCAAAAATGCAAATTTGCTTCGAAAACCAGAAGTTTTTAAGTAACTTCAGTGTCCAAGCTCATTTGATGCCAGACCTGGCCTGAACTGACAGGAGGCCCCATCGAAACAGAAATAATAATGAGTTTAATTAGAGGATGCTGCCCTAGGTTATTCTGGATGTGGTGTTTTTTCACACTGTAGACACCTTTTTGACCTTCATACAATCTGCGGAACAGATTCTAAAACATCTCACTGTAGAGTTTGTGGATATGTACTTCTCAGTGACTGCTCTCTGACTCTGTTGAACTGCTTATACTATTCACTCTTTCCCTCAGGCACACTCGTTCCTACTTCTCTGTGCTTATTTCTAGTGTCCTCTTTGCCGTAAATACCTTTCCTCTAATGCTTAACTGAATCTAACAAAATAGTGTTTGTTTTAAATCCAATGTTCTCTAAAATGTCTTCTCTGAATATTCATCCTTGATGACAGTCTCTTTTTTGTAAACCATTAGAGTCTTGCTACATACCTTAATGTATGGAATATTTGGCTAAACTCATTTTATTTGCTTTAGTATTATGCTGTTAATCAGTGGTACATTTTTCAAGAACTTGGCCTTCAGCATTCTTTATCTCATAGGTCCTAGCATGTGGTGTGCACGTAGTAAATAATAAAAATGTCAAAGAGTTGGTAAAAATATAACCAGTCAAATGACATCTCTTCTGTTTTGTGTTCAGCTTAGCTTGTTGTTATTTATGTGTAAAGTAAAAATATAGATCAAACTATAGAACCTTGAGCCAAATTAGCCAGCTCCTGTTTTTATAAATAAAGTTTTATTGGAAGATAGCCTCACTTGTTCCTTCACATATTGTCTGTGACAGCCTTGGTGCCACAGGCGCAAAGTTGAGCAACTAGGATACAGACCGTAGGTCCCACAAATTCTAAAATATTTGCTATCTTGTGCTTTACAGAAAAAGTTTACTAACTCCTGATATTGATTGATAATCTATAGAGACTATTCTCTGACTTTTATGCCAGAATGTAAAAAAAAAACAAAAAACAACCTATTCCATCAACTTTTCTCTTGTCTCCCTGGAACCAAAAGTATGCATTTGCAAAATTACCAGTGTGTGTTAGAAAATAAGGATCTTGGGACACCTGAGTAGCTAGGTCAATTTAAGCATCTGCCTTTGTCTCAGGTCATGATCCTGGAGTCCCTGGATTGAGCCCCACATTGGGCTCCCTGCTCAGCAGGGAGTCTGCCCCCGCTGCCCCTCACCCCACTTGTACTCATTCATACTCTCTCAAATAAATAAAATCTTAAAAAAAAAATTGAGTATCTTGTAGTTAAAAAATAATGTTAATTGTTAGGGAAAACTAAATCTTTCAGCACAGTAAAAGAATCATGTGATTTTTAGATTCTATTAATTTAAAATGAAAAGTTGTACAGTTGAACTTTTGAAATGCTAGCAAGCATCTGGACTGCCAATTGTTCCAGTCACCAGTCCAGCACAACTATTGTGCTCTTATCCTTTTATCCCAGCTTATCGTCCCCAGTATTGCTGTACTATTGTTTGTATATCTTTTGAGATGAAAATATCAATGTGTCAAAAGGTCGTAGGGGAAGCCAGGTTTTTTATTTCTTTATTAATAGGCTGTCTCTTCTCTCTTCCTATTTTTGGTCATTTTGACATTAAATTCTTAAGGTTGAAGGAAATCCATTCAGTGTTGGTGAACTTGGTCATGAAGGTTGCTACCTCTAAAGTGATTATCTTGCCATTTTAAAAAAGGAACTCAGTAGTATTTGGCTTTTGATGATGGATAAATAAACTCTAGGGCAGATGGGGAAAATTAAGCAGAGAAATTGAATATTTATGTGTTACTTGAAAATGGTATAAATAAGCATTAGTGCTTAGATGAAATTAGACATTATTTTGTAATAGAATTTTAAAATATTGTTTCCTGGATAGCTTCCTTCCTCAGATATCCAATGTTCTTCAAGAAAATTAGAAGCAGCATAATATTAACAGAGTTAACATTGAGGGCAGTCTTAACACAAGCTTGGATGCCCCAAGGCAGGAAAAATTTGACAGACTAGTGTAATAACAGAAAACAGATGACTGACTGTTTCTGAAATGAGCAATTCTTGGGAGACCATTGCCTGGGTAGAATGAACTGTCTCTTAGAACTTCCACTGGTAATTATCATTAATGGTTAAAAGTGACAGTAATTTCAGTACAGCACAATCCTTTGAAGGCTTACTTTTAAACTTTTCGTTCTACCCATGCAATAACTCTTCTGAATCCGAAATATATATATATATATATTTTTTTTTTTTTTAATTTATTTTTTTGGTCAAATTATTGTTGAGTTAGAGGCTCCATCAGGAACTTTCAGGTGTTGTGTGAAGATTCAGGCCTGTAGAAGCTGGATAGTCTCTCTCCAAAGTCATCCTGACTTTGATGCTCTGACTTGCCTGTAGTTTTAATATGCTAAACATGTGACAATTCCTTTTTTTCATGGCAAAGTAGCCCTCAAATGTCATAAAGTCAAGAAGATGGGCGAACAAAAGGGACTATCTTAATTCAGAAGCTAAAAATTAAGAGAAAGGCTGTCTTTTTATTGTAATTCAGGTATATTTTAGAAGCATTGACTCTGCTAGTGCTGAATTGCAATTATGATCTCTTGTTTCCAGTGTCTTGATGCTAATTAGATCGTATTATGTGAATAGAAGAGGTCTTTTTGTTTTGTTTTTGTTTTTGTTTTCCTTCGCGTTCATTTACTTTAATGTTTGTTATGGAACAATGTTGATCTTTCAAAAAAATGTAGTGCTTTTTGGTAGAGGCACTTGGTATTATTTCTTGAACGCATGGAGAATTTTTATTAAATAAATATTAAGTTAGCCAATAAATAAATAAATCTAAATATTTTAATAGATTATCCCACCATTTTGCTGTGCATCTGTTGATTATTATGATTTTAGCTTTGGTAGAGGAAAATATCATTTGCGGTAATTAGAAATACCGTTCATTCTTGCAAAAAAACCCTATTGCTGCTCACTTTCCCCACAGACTGCAACCTTTTTAGGGACATTATCCATGGGATTCTCATGGCCTGAGGAAACATGGCATTTGGGTTATACTGTGTTCTGATCGATTCCTGCATTTTGACACTCGTAAGACACACAGCATTGAGATCTGCGTGGTATCTGTTGAGAGTGAATGTAAAATGTCTTAATGTTCTCTTTGGAGGCATAATGGAGAGTTTAAAAACTGTTCCTTCCCTACTTGGAAACTTAAGAGACCTCAAATGATACTGAGCTTTGTTCAGAACTGTTCAGAACTGCTTTACTCATAGTGTGGGAAAGCTTGGGAAGGAGTACTGTTTTTCAAATCTTTCCACTCCCCCATGAGAAAAGTCCCATTTTATGTTTGGCACTGTCTTATTTCTAAAGCATCGCACTTGGGAGATAATAGAAGCGGAATACTAACGGAGTTGCCATTCATCAGCTCTAAACAGGGAAAGGCAAGAAAGGAGAAATATCTCCAGCAGTGCTTAGCAATGTTAGAATGTTAGGAACCCTTAGAGATATAAAAATTTCCATCCGAGTATTACGGCTTTGCTAGGGAGCCCTGCTCCCATTTGAGTGCAGTTACTATCGAAAACAGAAATAAAACATCTTAAGAATTTGGTGTGTCCCTCCTAGAAACTCATCAGAGGCCTCTATGGAATAAAGTTTTAGCTTAATTCATTAATTAGATGATGTTCATCTTTTGTAAAATACGAGAAAAGAGGAAAGTGATTTAAACACTTACTATAGTTACTTTACGTGATATTTCAGTTAATGTTCTAATTTGGCTGTAAAAGATTTGCTTCTTTCAACATTTATTTCTCAATTAATCTTACAAAAATAAAACTCTTGTATATAAAATTAGCCATATTTTTAAAAAAGAGCCTTTTAAAGTGAGCTGTTTATCTTTCCATAGCAGGTGTTTAATAAGCACTTTTAAAATATTTATGGAATTCACGTCTGTGGGGCGGAAGTTCCTCACTTGTACTACTCACCTGTACGTACTCTCTCTGAGATGACCACTTAGAGGTATATTTGGCTAAATCCTAGGACGAGATATGGCATCTGTCCGGTTTGTTGTATGTGTTCTTATAGTGTCGTTAACAGGTATTTCATAGTCAGGAGTGCAAATTCAGATGTGCAAAGATGTAAGTAATAAATGAAATTTCATTTCTGACTCTGAAACTCCTGCCTGCCTAATGGGAAACAACATAGTCATTTCTCTCTGATTATGTGTTTCAGCTCAGTAATGCCAGCGTCGGATTCAGTTATTCTTGTCTGAAATTTCATTCCGTGCTCTCTTCTCATTGTCCTTCTCTCTAAAACGGATGCCAAGCTTGAAAGCCAGCCTGTGGGCACTTCTTATGGCGTGCACTCTTCTCGATTGGGTTCTGTCTGGATCAAACCAGCCTCTTGACGTAATTTCTTGTGTCTTCTTTTAGTAAGGGTGAGGTCTCTTCTGCTCTTGAGTGGGAATCCAGGAGATTTTGCTTCTCTTAGACACCTCCTCTGCTCCTAGATAGTGGCAAGTCTAAGAGAGGTCTCCGAATTCTTCCCTTGGATTTATACTTTCTGCTCACTTCTTTTTCTCCCTAGCCAGTGCCCCTAGAAGTCACTGTGCTCCTCCCATGGCACTCATCTGTGGGGGCTGGAACCTTTCGCTTAGGTGTGTCCCCCAGCCACCTCTCAGGAGTGTGTGCTGCGCAGTGCGGCCTTGGACCTGCCACTTTCCCAGTGCCACAGGCTGGATGCAAGATGTTTCCGCTCTTGGATTCCACTTCCTGTGACTCCATGTGAAATCCTACCCTGTGAGTCCCGATTCCTCCTGTAATGAGGAATGGTGTTCAGGGTTCCTACACTACAGGAAACCTCCTCCCTTCCTAGTTTCTCCCAGCAGATGCGCGCATCTTTTCCATTTATGTACATCCAAGAGTGTGATGTGTATTCTCTCCTCTGTGGATAGTTCCGATACTGTGAATAGACCTTTCTGCCTCCACCTTAGGGTAGAGCCCGGAAAGGTGGGTCCGCTTCTGAGCAGTAGTGCTGAGACTTCTATTGGTCCTTTGAAATGCAGAATCTTGAACTAGGATGATACCAAATGAATACAGTAAAATGAGCCAGGGCTTCCAAGTCTGGAAATCCACTGGGCTGTGTAAATTAAGACACGGAGGCATGAAAATTCATATTTGGACAGCAACAAATAATGTAGCAGACCTGAAATGCTCTCTCGGTAGGGTTTAGGAAGGGGCAAGGCTAAATGGGAAATCAGGAGAGCATGCCCTGTGCATTGAGCAGAGCAATGATGCGGTCTTCTTTTAGAGAGATGGCTCTGATGGTAAGAAAGCATGTAGAAGGCTTAGAGGATGTGGCACGAGTAGAAAGAGTGAGACCAGTTAGGAGACCGTTGTAATTTTGTAGGAGCTAAATGCCAATAACCTGAACTGGGAAGTACTGAGAAAGGGAAGACAGGGCAGATTGGAAAGGTAGTGTAAAATGGTACCAATAGGGTTTTGTAGCTGACGAAGTGTGGGGACATGGAAAAGCTTTCGTGACAGTGGCAGTGGCACTTGTCTGAGCTTTAGGACATGTTGATTTTATATCTCTAATTTAAAGCCCTTTTATCTGGGGCATAACTTCACCTGAAAAGGTCTGGGATAGAGTATGTGACCCAACTGCATGTAAATGTTAACTTCTTTCCTAGAGGAAGAAAACACTCTTCTTTGTTAACAGTTTGAGCATCTTTTTTTTACCTATGCCAACCAAGAACATTTGAAAACAAATCATGTTACCTGGTGAGGGTAAACTGGGGGTGGGGCTTTCAGGGAGCAGCTGATGGAAGCTTGGGACGCATGTCAGGTAAAACAGAACGTATTTCATTCTCCCCTCAGAGGAAAGAGGGGCAGTTTCACTCCTTTCAGCTGAAATCAGCTCAGGCCATCAGTTCCAAGACTCTGGGATTCTCGTTATTGAAATTTGCATTCACATTTATTTTTCAGTGCTATGTGGTATTGTTTTAGTTCACATTTTCTGATTTTTTAAAAAGCATTGATCACACCTTACCTAGCATTCCAAAAGACATTCTCAAGGCTCCTATGTGATTTGTTCTTGTGATTTTACATATTTGAAAACCAATGATAAAAATTGGCCTTGGAGTACCTCCTTTATTAACAGAACTGGTACTGTGATGGTTAAAAGAAATTCTTCCTATGAAAAGGTTTTTTTCAACAAATGTTTATTGATTACGTATCATGTTATGGGTACTTTCCAAGGGCCCTGAGACTGTAGCAGGGAACAAAACAAGCAAATATCTCTGTCCTTGTGGGTCCTGATGGAGAAGACAGACAACATTTAAGATATATAGTGTTAGAAGTCAGTAAGTTCTGAGGAGGATAAGACAAAACAGGGATGAGGGATAGGAAGTAAGCAAAGAAGTGACATTTTAAATAGGGCAGTTTTTTCCCTTGCCAAAGTTCTGGATCCGATGGACAATGTTGTTATTTTCTTAGAAGGCAAACGGGATTCTGTATAAGGTTGAGTGCTCCAGCCTAGGGGTTGGGTGGCCAGTACTCCAGCCTCTGAGCCACTGGTAGCTAAGTAACAATAAGCAGACCAGTTAGCTTCCCAGAATTTAAGTCTCCTTATCCATCAAAGAAGGTTCTTTCTAGTCTGCAAATTCTATCTATATTCTTCTATAAGTCAGTTTTTAAAGAAAAACATGCCTGAGTGGTCGAAATTTGTCTAGGCCCTCCACTCATTTTACAACACTATCCTCTATGAAAATAAAGGTAGGAAATTAAGAGTCTCTCTCACCATACGGTAGGTTTTTGTTTGGTTTTGCTTTCCATCGAGTTATAGGACAATTTTTTTTGAAAGTTAATCCGTTTTAGAATGTTTTCCCCCACACTGTTGATCAGTAAAAGAGAGACATGGTCTTAGAAAAAGTTACTAATTGGGGGGAATTTAGGGAAATGCATACATATGTGAGTATGTATAAGGGACAGATCTTTTCATAAATGGATTATCTCTTATGTCAGTAACTAGTTTGCTGTCCATGCTTTCCTAATTTTCTGAACGGAATGGTTCAGTATATATGTAGAACACAAATGAAAATGTTATATATTACAGAATTGGCTGACCTTTTTACAGACTGACAACTTCCCATTTTCCATGACAAATACTCAATCAGAGCTTCAGTCTATTAAGAGCAGAGCTCATTAACATGCATAAACTAGCAGCCTAATCTAGTTATAATGCATCTTTAATGTGTGACATATATAGCATAGTGTAGCTCCTTTGTCTTGTAATAAAAGGTAGAGTATCCTCCAGTGATCAACAGGGTTCCAAGATCAATTTAACCTGGGTAAAACCTTTATCCGTAACAACTGCCATTAGGAATGACTAGCATTTCAACTAATTAGCCCACCATTTACAACCCATAAGCTTCTCACAGATGGTAAATGTTTATAAACACCCACAGATGTGTGCACAGCTGACTCTCAGTTATCCGCAGGAATAAGGGACATAGATAATTTTGATTCACTTACAATACAAACCACTCATTTTAGCTAATCCCAATCTCTTTTCTCTTTGGACTTTTTATGACAGCTGTTAATGAAATAGCAAATCAATTAATGTAATTTTAACTTCTCCTCCTATTGGTGCACATACCCTATGGTAGAAACACTAATACGTACATATGTGGCCACAAGATGGCTGTCAAGAAGATGAAAATAGGACGCACAAGCTTAGATAAATATATTAAGAAGTGGAGAATTGTTCCTATATGCTCTTGGCTGTATGTCTAGTCACTATCTTACCTCCTTGGAACAGAGGAGAATAGATCCCTAAATTTGAGATAAACAAAAAAAAACCCACCATTTCCCTTGGCACTTTGTGTCCTGTGTTAACAATCACTTTTTTCCAGATAATTCTTTCTGTAATTTAATCTCAATTTTTCATTAAAATGCCGGCCTATCTACTGTCTCGTACTGAATGAAGATGAAGAGATATAAATATAAGCCAAGCACCATGAAGTTATTTCTTTGCCTTATATCCTTCAGTCTAAAGAGTCTTGGGTCTTGCACTTCTTTTGTATGTTCTTAATCTAAAAGTTTTGTTTATTCTCCTCTGTGCACTTGTGTATTTCACTTGTCCAAGCAAATTTAAAGGCAATATTTGATAGTGTTCACCCAGAGACAAGAACTGTGTGAAGATAACATAGTCTACGGAATGTACGGTGAAGGGCAACCATTTTATTTTCTGGCAACCTGCAGAATGTATACTGTCTTCAGGCTGAGGCATTCATAAGTTAATATAGCTGTTTTCCAGAGTTTCCTTACTGGAGAAATATTTCTTTCAACTTACTGGAAAGAAAAATTAATTATTCTGTAACTGCATATTGGGAATATTTCAAGGTATTTAAAGAAGAAATTTTATAATACATTAAATGGTGACCAAAATTAGTGTCCAGAACTTGAATGGTGGAAGAATGTGGCACTGAAGAAAGAAATCTTGCACTTTTGGAGCATGCCAGTAAGCATGTAACTTTTCAGAAAAATGATACACTAGTTTTTACTGTTTTTCATTCAGCAGGATTTGTAAATACTAATAAGGTTATATAGGAATCATGTTGGATATTTCCCCGGAAAGAAAAGTAACTGGAAACTCAGTGCTTTGAGATACTGAGATCTTTTATACATATTTGCCTTTGACATTTTCCTGTGCTTGAATAGGTGATACCATTCACTGAGATAAGAAATACAGGCGGAAGTGGAATTTGGGGGGAAATGGTAATGAATTCCATTTTGTAGATGTTACCTTTGAGATATCTATAGAACACTTGACTTATCTTGTCTCAGGGATTCAGTTGGGGTGAGGGTAATTCAGTAGTTTGCCTGAGACTTTCCCAATGTTAACACTGCGAGCCCTTTGTCTTTAGTCTGGCAAGAAACCCTTTAGTCTGGCAAATGTGGATTGTTGGTCACGGGTGCTGGGACACAGGAGTGGAGCTTGTGCTGTTGATAAAAACGTGGGAGTTCTTAATATACAAAGCTGTGGGGTTTAATAAACTGCTGATGGAGAGTGTGAGGAATGCTGTTACGTATGGATGAAGAAAGAGGAGCCAAGAAAAGCTTGAGAAGGAGTCACCATGAAAGTTGTAGGGAACAAAAATTCTGACATCATGGAGGCTAGGGAAGAGATCATTTCAAAGGAGAAGAGTTAGTCTGCGATGTCAAATGTTACCAAGAGATCATGTAATAAAGAGAATGACAGTTGTCCCATTGGTTTCAACTGAAAGGAAAGGGTTAGAAGGTTGATAAATGAATACAGGAAGCGAAACTGAGATGTAAGAAGGGTGGTAACTCGAGGGAATTTGGAGTCAAGAGAGGACCAAGCAGGTGTTTGAGTTTGTTTGAATGTAGTTGGGGGAATGAGATGGGGAGGGAGACTACAAAGGACACTTGATAGAACAAGGTCCTGAAGGATATAGGAACAGTGCAGAGGGTAAGATAACAGTGCAGTTAGAGCAAGTTGTGTTGGAAAGCAACCTGTTCTGCTATTGTGATGGGTGGGAAGGAGGAAAGGCTAGGTCCAGGTATAGATATGCTCACAGATTTGAGGTTAAGAAGTTAAGGGTATTTCCATCAAAGGGTTTCTTTTTTATATATGAAATAGAGGAAATCCTCTACCGAGGAAGGACAGTGGTTGGTTGAAAAGTGTGAAGAAAGTGTGGAAGCATTGCAACAACCCCTATCAGGGAGTGGGAGTGAGAGCCCCCTGGTGAAACATTGGAGGAGTGTTGGATAGCATTAAAATTCAATTGAGGTTGGCAACTGTGATTATGTACTGGTCCCGATCCTGCAGTATTATTTTTCAGCAGGATTACTCAGCAGCGGATATACAGTTTCAAGAAGATGGAATCTGGGGTCCATTTATGTTTTGCTGCGAGTCTGAAAAAGGACCTCAATGGAAGAAGTAAGATACTGGCAGTTGAGCCATGGTCAAAGCAATGAACCATAGAGTATTAGCAGACAAACAAGGAATGAAGACCGTGGGGCCAGGGCTTTGTAGATTTCCAGGGACATGTGACAGAACTAGTGAGAGAGAGAGACTATAAGAAGGGCAGGAGTCAGAACAGTTTATATGATTTTAAGTTATTATTAATAAAACAGTTGTGGGTGGTGGCAAAGTTCAGTTATGGATGTAAGAATGCGTAATGGACCGTTAAAAAGAAAGGATTGGTCCCTGGAGATGAGGGAGTCAAAGAACTCATTTGCTATTAGATTAGTTATCCACATGGGGTTGAATTCATGCAGGATAATGTCAGGACTTGGCTGGAGAAGGAAGATTGAACAAATGACCACATCTATCTTGAATAGAGGGGAGACTAGTACACAATTAGGTGACATTGACCCAGAGGGATGACAATGATATAGCCAAATGACATGTTTCTCAAAACACTCTTTTTACATCCAGGAAAAGAAGTGATACTCTGATGTAACACTAAAGATGAGGAAGAAACTACTCCCCTCTCCCTTACCTATACTCCTACACGCACTTAATGTATGAGAGAATGAGGGATATCTGCTAGGAAGGGTCAGTGGAGATCATCTGTCCAGTTTTTGGTAGAGGTGAAAAGAATGTTCAGTAAATGCACTGAGGCAGTAGAAAAGTTGCTTATGCTAATAAATATTGAGGAAACAAAGGCCACGAAGAACTTAAATTTTGGCCAAGAATGATAGTGATAGTGGTTTAGCTGGCTTCAAGGTTTTAACCCAACTATTAACAGTTACCCAGTGAATGGGTTGTAGAGAGGGACCATGAAGCCACAGGCAGACTAGACTGATTCTAGTATTTCCAGATACTTATGGTCCTAGGAGAATTGGAAGATGTCTCTGGCCTTTCTCTGTGGGAAGGGAATCTTCTGTGATCTACATCTCATTTATTGGCAGGTTCCAGAGAAAGGGAGCGGGTTTCTATTAATCTGTGCTTGTTGGTTGAGTTACCAGCTACAGAAGCCACAGTCTGTATCTCAAGGCATTTCCTGAAAACACCTCTAAGTACAACTCAGGAAAGCTAGGGATCTGAGCACTTCTCAGTTAGCGGGCAACATCTCTATGTTGAGAAAAGTATATAATGGAAAGAATCAAAGATACTGGTTCAGACGGCCCCTCTGTTACTTACCTGTGGGAGAGCTTTGGGAACATTTACTTCATTTCTTGAGCTTCAGTTTCCCTGGCTTTAAAATTGTTGTGATAAGTTACTCTGCAGGGTCGGAGTAAAAATTAAATCAGAAAATTTAGGTAAAAAACTCCACACAGGTGTTCATTCAAAGCGATGGTTCCTCATATATCTTAATTCATATTTAGATTTTTTTTACTCGTATTCTTTTCTAGATAAAATTGTACTCAAACATACCTAATATCAGGTTTTATTTGGGAGCTTCTGTATTCATTTTGTTAGTTTTTTTGTAGTTAAGAGGAAAATCTTCCATTGTTCGCTTGAAAGAGTTTAGCACATTTTTGCCGCCAGTTTCTTTGCAATTGTTAATGAGTTCATGGAAAGTTCAGTTGTCTCCCACTTTCTTCTCTTTTCTGTGATATTTGCTTTCTCTGGAAGCATTTGTCAATTCCTTTCCTCCCCACTTTCCTCTCATTCAGAGTTGCCTATTGTCTTTGCTGACTTCCTTTTTTGAAAAGCATGTTGCTGTTACTCTGCTTAGGATTTTTACATTTCTTCAGTGTGTAATATTAATGTCACATTTTTGCATCTGATTGGGGAAGGAATGGGGAGGGAATGCCATATTTGTGCAGAATAAATCTGTATTTCTCTTTCAGATGAACTGGAAAAAATAATACTTTGAGCCACAAATTTGTATTAGAAATGAACCTAGAACTCGAATCTAGTAAACGTACTTTGGGCAAAGTTGGCAGCAGTGAGGTGGCATTTAAGAACTTTCCTGGCACTCAAAATGCTCATATACAAATTTCTGCTGCTTAGCATGTTATCCATAGAGTCTTTTAAAGTGCAATTAAAACCCATCTTCAGAAATCTAAGGGCAAATACGGGTATCAAAGAATAACCCGGACGTCATCACTGGGCAGCCACAGCTGCCCCTCTAATCCACGGTCTCTACAGGAAGCAGTCTCATAGCACTCGCTTTCTCTTTTGGGACATTTATCATTCAGGTAGTCACAAATTTTATGTTGAAATTGCCCTTAGACTGTAAGTCCCATGAGAACAAGGGCTGGGGCTGGTTTCAGTGGCTGCCACGTGTTCCTGCGTGTTTCTGTGTGGGATTGACTTGAAGTACAGATTTTATAGTTGCATATTTCCAACCACTTCTTGGACAAAGCAGTCTGACTATTCTGCCAGCACCTCAAAATCAATTCATCTAAAACCGAACTTATCACGTTCCACATAAAACCTGATTTTCATGTTCTCATTTTGGGTTAATGATCCCACCAATTTCCCAGTCACCCCGGCTTGACACCTTCACACTATGCCAACTTTAATCATGGTGAAGTACAATTTTGATTATTTCACACCTTTCAAAACCATTCTATGGCAGTTCTTCAGCCTTGAATCCCAGCTCCCTGGGCCTCTCTTCCCGACCTTTTCTCCCCCTCTTCCTGTGTTCACCATATGTTGCTGTCAGCACTTGACTGTTGGAGCCCCTCTGGACACCACTCAGCAGACATCCAGCGATGCTTGCCGTAAGTGGCCCCTCATGGCCTCAAGTCCATTTATCCCAGCTTCTCCTGAAAGAAATTCCTGTGAAATTACTACTATCCCCTAGTTTACCTTCCCTTTTTTTTTTTTTAAATTCAGTGTATTGAATTAAACATTTTCATTTTCTGTATCTGAAATCATTCTATTCTTTGTACAAAACTTGGAGAAACAAAGCCATTGAAAAATACTTTACAAAATTCCTCACTCGTATAGTGAGAAAATATTAAGAAAATATGAAAATAATCTAGTAAATGTTAAAATGAATCTAAAACACATCCTAACATATTTTCATCAGAGAGTAAGCAATTGCCAAATGTAAACACTGCCAGGCTAATTTCTCAGAGTGAAGTGAAGCTCTTGGGGTATAGCAAGTGAAGCTTCTACTCAGAAGTAGTGATGTTAGGCCATGTAATTAACCTTTTGCTGTCTGGGTTACTATGTGATTAAAGGGTCATGGATGTTCGCTGGGTGTGAGTCACATCTTGTTAAATGCCATTGTCATTTTGCATCTACATATATATTTAAATAGATACATTATCTTTCCCTTGACATTCTATGTTTTTGCAACTGAAGGCATCTGTTCAGGATCCTCGTCCCTACACAATACACGAGGATAACTTTGGCGACATTATTATTTTAAACCAGAGTCAATGCTGGTTTTTAAATTTTGCCTTCTTTAGTAATTGCTAGAATAGGTCACCGTGAACAAGCTAATCAGAGTTGGCACTTGAGTACTTACATGGGAGACATTTTAAAACACATTTAACGCTGGGAGAATGATTTAGTAATGCCTTTCTTAGCACCATGTGCTAGAGTAATAGCTAAGCAAGAAGTCTGAAAATATCCTCCGTTTTATACCTGATATCTGTGAGTGGTCATAGAAAGGTGTATATCCAGTGTCCTTATTGATAAACTAAGTGATTGACTTTTTTTCTCTTGGTATATTTTGGAGGTAGTCCATATGAACAATTTAAATATACCTTGGGGTACCTGAGTGGTCCAATCAGTTAAGTGTCTGCCTTTGGCTCAGGTTGTGATCCCGGGGTCCTGGGATCAAGCCCCAAATTGGGCTCTCTGCTTGGCAGGGAGCCCTGTTTGGGCTCCCTACTCAGTGGGGATCCTGCTTCTCATACTCCCTTTCCCCCTGCTTATGCTCTCTCTCTCAAATAAATAAAATATTTTTCTTAATATTTTATTTATTTATTTGAGAGAGAGACAGTGAGAGAGAGCATGAGCAAGGAGAAGGTCAGAGGGAGAAGCAGACTCCCCGTGGAGCTGTGAGCCTGATGCGGGACTCGATCCCAAAATTCCGGGATCATGACCTGAGCCGAAGGCAGTCATCCAACCAACTGAGCCACCCAGGCGTCCTTCAAATAAATAAAATCTTTAAAATAAATATATACCCTTCATTATTTTTTCATCTCTCAGTATATTTTAACTTTATAATATCATACTTTATCTAGTCTGTCTCTTGCTGATGGGCATTTAGGTTGTTTCCAATCTCCTAATACTATAAACAATGTTATAATAAGCATCCTTGTACATAATAATATCTTGTACATGTGAGTTATAAGTAGGATAATTTTCTTAGAAAAAAATTATTTCAAGTGGTATGTACGATTTTTTTTCTGATAGATTGCTAAATTGCATTCTTAAGAGGTTGTATTAGCTTATATTTAGACCAACGTGAGGATAACCTATGCCAGTTATCCTCATTTTTTATTGCCATGCTGATAAGTGAAAGATGATCTCTCACTGATGTATTTAGAATAGCCTTAATTATGAATGAGTTTGACTATGATATCCTCTGAATAAAAGCCTTGCTTATTTATTTTAATGGTGGGTTTTCTGAACATACCATTTGCCTGCTTTTTTGGTTTTTTTAATTGATTTTTTTTTTCTGAGTCATAATTTCTTTATCTCAAGTAAACCAGTCTTAAGGAATACCTGTGTTCCAAATTTTTCTCTAGTTTCTCCTTTTATTGTTTGTGTAAACTTTGTTCTTAATATTGTTTTAATTTGCAGACATTTAGCGTAGTAAAATCTGTATGACATTTGGGTATTTAGACTTTTCACAAGATCTTCCCATTCCAGAAGTAATGAAAAATATACTTTTACATGCTGTCTGCTGTACTTTCACAATTTAATTTTTTTAATGTTGAAATGTTTTATCAACTCGGAATTTATGTTGGGGTAAGTAGCAGAATGGGAGCCAGATAAAACATTGTCACCATAGTGGTTATTGAACATTTTCTTATTCTCTACTGATTTGAAATGCCACATTTATCATAAATCATGAATTAAATTTTTGTATGTGTTGGATATGAATTCCCAAGGGCACTATATGTTATACATTATTTTCCAGGCTTATTTGACCACAGAACCAGCCTCCCTTCCACAACAACAACAACAACACACACACACACACACACACACACACACAGAGTTCCTCATAGGACTAGCATTCTGTGGTACACACTTTGGGAAACTCTTTCTTATTGAACATTTTGATATAGGATGTGTATTTAATAATAGCCCAGCTAAGTTTTTGCTGTATTATTTTGTAATAATGGTTAATGAAATCTCATTCATTGATTTTATGGACACTTGTAAATCTTGTGCCTTAAGTATGCTGACATTCAAAAAATCATGTGCCCTTTTTATTTGAAAGGAGAATTAAGTGAGCGTACACTTAACTTACTTTCCTGTAATTTTGCCATTTACATTAGCTTTAAAAATGAAAGAGCTCTAATAAAAGATTTCAGAAGAAGATAGATTGGATATCTTCATGAGTTGAACTAAATGACTATGATACTGAAATCACTTTCTTACATCGGAATCTAAATTATAAGAATTAGGAAGTTAAAAATTAATAACAATGCAATATGATTTGTTACAATATATTTATATTGCCTTTTTTGCCTGGTTGTTTATGTAATTAAAATAGAATCATACTTTATGCATGACATCCAATATGGTTTTCTTTTTTTTTTTTTTGGAGACTGAAGAGTTTGATAAGAAAAATAGTTATTTTACAAATACATTTTTAACTTTACTGTATCTTATTTATGACATGAAATTATTTAGATTCTGATTTGCATACAATGTAGTAAATAGTATAATAATCATGGTTTATACATTCAAATGTACCTGTGAAATATGTTTTACACAAGCATTGAAAATACAGCCTATATTTTATCCACAGCAACTATACAAATGGCCCCATAGTCTGTGCTCAAGAGTTATAAGGTGACCCTCACAGGTCCAAGCATATTCAAGATAACAAGAAGTAAGTAGTAGCATATGATTGCAGACAGAGTTATGTCACAGCTCCAGAAGATATTCAAGATTGTAAGCAGAACTAAAGAGGTTATCAACTGTTCTATTTAAAAAAAAAAAAAAGAAAGAAAGAAAGAAGAAAACAATAAAAACTTGTTCCTTTGTAAGAGATTCTATTTTTTTTCCTTTTAACTTACAACAGGAAATATGCTGAGTTCAATTTGTATAAATAATGAATAGTAGAGAAAAATAGGTTACAATATTGTGGTTTTAAAAAATGAAATTCTACTTATGGTTGAGCCACTTACAGTATAAAAGAAAACTGTTCTAATTATCATTTTATCAGTTAAATCCCAATGAAAATTGGCTTTCCAACTCCCTTGCCTCAAATTTTCAGTTTCACGTCTAGATTAAGAGAAGTTCAAAGACTTTAAGTTATTCCTGTCTTTTTGCTGTCTGGTTTAAGTCGTATTTTGAGCTTTGTTCTAGGTTAAAGACTGAACTGGGTTACCAAGTAAAGCAGATACAATCTGGTTCCCAGAAGGTCTATAACCAGCAGCATAGAAAAATAATTCATGTAATTTTGTAAGGGCAACTGTCACTGTTTCCTTTAGAAAGAGTTGGGTTAAACTGTGAGCCTATGAAATTTGTGCATCAGCTGCACACTTCCGTCACTTCTTGGGAGAAACTGAGCTTTTCTTCTCTAGCCCCACTCCCAGTGTGGTATGAGTTAATGAAGATCTGTAGCAAAAAGGGGAGCTCTCAAAGTGCATGCACAGTAAACATGATGGAAAGCAGAGACTGAAAACACTCATTTCTCCCTGAAGTCCCCTTTACATGTTAGTTTGCCTTGTAACTCACCCTCAGCGTTCTTGTCACTCACCACACATATCTCCCTAAGTGAGCTCACGCTCTGCTCTGTCAACAACCACAACAGAAATCAACTGAGACGAAGCTCTTGCTATGTGCCAAGCTCCCTGCTGAGCACTGCACACCATGCACGTCTTTTAATCTTCCAGTAACCCCGTGAGGGCAGGTTCTATTCATATTTCCACATTAAATTTGAGGGGAAAGAAATTGAGGGTTAGTAAGGTTCAATAAATTGCCCAGAGTCACACTAGTGGCTAATTAGAAAGCCAGTATTTCAGTCCAAGTCGTTTGAATTCAAAATGTGGGTTCTCTACCTTTTTGCTATGCTTACATTCTTTCTGTAGCTTCAGGTACAACCGCTATGCTTCTGAGTTAAACCTGTTAGTGGAACCACTTCGCTTCCCTCTTGCCTTAAACCTGGGAAACCATCAGCCTCTGAACACCTTTTATCACCTACAGTTGGATGTGTCCTGAACATCTCAACACATCCAAACGTGGATTCCTCTCTAGGCTCAGCCCCCTTCCACCACCAAACAAGAACGATCCAGTACTTGGTGAAGGCTATCGGTACATACCAAGTTAGCCACACTGGGTACCTGGAAATCTGCCTCAGGTTTATATTTTAATACTCCCGTCCGTGCCCACCAAGATTTTTCTGTTCATTTTCTTTCACATTTGCACTGCCGTCCATCTCTTACTTGGGCCCTGTGATCCTGTTTTGCCAAGATTTAAATCCTCAGACCTGCTCTCCTCTTATTGTCCTGGCCCTTCATCTGGTCTCTCCCCAGAGTGTTCTTTCTAAAACAGGAATTCGACTATGGTATGTCCTAGGTTGAAGTAATTTGATGGCTTGCTTAAAGGTAAACCCCAAATTCCTGTGCCTTACTCAATGCTTGGGGCCGCTGGCCCGTCCCTGTGCCCTCGGCCCCTCTCAGCTCTGCCCCCCAGGCATTCTGCTCTCCACTCCCATACACACCTGGGTCTCCCAAGTGTTTCTTGACCCTCCACCTGTTCTGTGAGTTTGAGCAGGGCCTGCCTTCTCTAGGCATCTGTGACAGACAGAAAGCTCTTTTTTAAGTCTTAGGTACCAGGAGGCCTTCTGGGACTGCTGCGCCTTCTCCCTGCCCCACACCAGCGATCCTTCCTGGTCTGGAGAGCTCCATCACACAGCTCACCATGTTGTGTTGTATCATTTGTTACCTCTCCTTTTCTCCTTATCAGAGGAAAGCGCAAGAAGGTCAAATATCAACTTCTTTCATCTCTACTTACCTGGTCATCTTTTTCTGTCATGAGATCTTTCATTGTCCTTATCTTATCAACATAATGACCGCCAATTCCTAAATGAAATATGTTAAGCTCCTAGCGTGATAAAATATATTTTCCTTCTTTCCTCTCAACTTCCTTCCATTTCTTCCTACTTCCCAGGGTCAGCCAATTTTAATTCTTGGGTTTTTTTTTTTCCTGGTATTTATTTACCTCTTCTCTATTTGTTGATAATATGCTTAGACTACCGTTATTTTATTTTATGCATTAGCGCGTTCCTGAGAAGTGAAGATTTTGTTCTCTGTTGCTTTCTCCCCACCTCATACTCCCCGTGTATACCCCTTCTCCTCCACCCCTGCTGTCCTCACATTACTATTATCGCAAATGATAGTCCCAAAAAATGGTGTTTAGAATATCACAACTGTGGAAATATTCCTTACCCCTTCAGTTAGTGTTCCATGATTATTTCCTGTTGGACAACAATGTCATTTCTAGATTTATATGAACAATTTCTTTAATTTGCTCAGTATTTGTGTAGACCTGTTCCAATTTTATCTGGACTCTCAGGTCTGTGAAATTAACAGCAGTCATTTGTGCAAATGGCTCAATACAGGAGGTTTGCTTTTAGTTCCTTGGCCATGGTTCCCTCCTACGATCCAGCTTTCTCCCATGTGTTCTGAACTGACTGCTCTGGGTCTGGGACACAAGTGTCATCCTGAGAAATATTTTTGCCACTTTGCTGTTTTGTCCCCTCACCTCTCCTGGATCCCATATTTGTTTCTTTTTCTTACCACCTTATCTTTTTTGCCCAAGCACACCTTCCAGTAGCTTTCTAAGGACGAGTGCTCATAAACTTACATGTTCATTTTCTGTCCTCCTCTTAGAGTCAGTGTAACGATGTCCTCATCGGAAATCATTTCTCTGCAGAATTTGAAATCCATATCTTGTTTTCTTGGGCTCAGTGTTGCTTTTGAGAAATCCATTTCCATTCTGATTCTCTACTTTGTGGTGCAACCTATTTGGTTTGTTTTTAACATTCTTGAGGCTTTTACATCTTCTCTGTATCTGTAATTATCTGTACTTTCCGTGTTGTGCCTTGGCTTGGGAAAAGTAGAACAGAGGAAAGAATATACCTTTTCATGTCCTCCCTTATCTTTTTTCTCCTCCTGGTTCTCAAGATGGCCTCTCCTGATTCAGTCATATGCACTTCCAGAGGACCATATAAGGCAAGAATAAAGCCAACCCTCGTATTCCTGGGACCTTTTCCAGGGTCTGGCCCACGGTGCTGAATGAGTATCTTTTGTAATATAGAAATGACTTCTGAAAATATCATCAAAATTTTTGTCTGAATTTGAGGCCAGAATTTCCAGCTTACTTTCAGAGGTTACCAGGAGGTCCCTGCTAACACCTTGCACTCACGTGTCCAAGAAGAAGCTCATTATCTTCAACATTTGTTACCCATCAAACTGAATATTATTTTAAAACATTTTCAGTCATAGGCCCCTGAGACCTCAGACTTGTCTAACTCCTCAGTAGGCCACCCTCTGCTTGTCTGCATGTCCCATTGATTCCGCTTTAGGGATATTTCCTCCTCAGCGCTCTCTCCTCCATTTCCCTTGACACTGTACGATTTTTGTAAATACCATTTACTAATTAACAAGGTGATGTGTTATTCTGATATAGCAAAGCTTTGACTATTATAGTTTGTCTATTGATTTAAAAGAGTTCATAGCAAGAGAGAGGGTATAAATATTTTTTATATGAACTGACTTGTAGTTGGAGATGTTGAATTCCAGTCCTCAATTTAAAAATACCTAATTTTTATTTCTCTTTGTAAAGGAATAATGTATTAAAGTGATATAAATTTGAATTATTAAGTTTGTATTAGATTCATGTAAATATAAATCATCTCAATGCTTGACTCTAGCTCACTTTTGTTTTTATTCATATCTTTTGCTATTCCTTCTGCCAGGGATGCTATTTTCTCTCTCGTCTTTGCCATGACTAAATACTGCTTATTTGTCAGATCATATTTCACTAGGAAACCTGTTTCTCCAGTACTTCGTGTGGATTCCTCCCTTACCTTTCACACTGTTCTGCTTCTTGAGATCAGAAAACATGTCTTATTAATCCTTGGGCCCTAGGGAATTTTAGTGCCTAATAGTGTCCTGGCATGTAGTAGGCCCTCCATAAACATATGATGAATTATTATAATCTAAATGTAGTTTTAATATTTGTGGAATAACACCTCCATATTATGTCTTTATCTTACACATTGGATTATTTAGAGACTATTTAAAGGGCCTATTTCTGATAGGCACTTCTGATCAGTTTCCCTTAAAAATGACAATAATCAAAAGCATAATAAAATACACTTAAAGTCAGTTAAAATCAATTAATTTATATTGTATCTAAAACAACACTTGAAACCTAATCAAATATTTCATAAACTTCCTGTAGTCTGCTGTGGAGTTCGTTTATGATTTTATTTCCCTACATTTTTATATCACTTGGCAATTTACCAAGTGCTCTCATTTGTATTTTCTCATTGGATCCTCTCATAAACCCTAAACAGATATTCTTTCTATTAGACTTCTCAGGAGCGATTATGTAACGAGTCCCGAGTCACATAGGTAGTTGGTCAAAAACTCAGACTAGCATGAATGTCTTCTTACTTCCATAATACATTCTTCTCATTGGGAATAATATGTTCTTCATTGGGAATGAAGGCCCAGAAAAGCCATCAGCTCTGGGGAACAAGAGCACAGAGGTTCCCGCTGGACAGGGAAGGAAGGGAGAGAAAAGGTGTGTGAAGAAAGTTGCCTTCAGCTGAAGAACAGGTTGTGAAATTGAAAGAGATAAGATTGGAAACCCAATTGGAATCAAGTGTAGGGGCAAGTGAAAGAGTTGGAACTTTATATTGTGGGAGGTGAGAGACAGTGAAAATTCGTGACTGGGAGACTGAAGATCATGGCTCTGCTTTTGAGCTGACCTGTGCTGTATGAAATGAATTCGAATTTGGGATTAACTGGATGCAGTGTTGATTCCTGGCAACTCATGTGAGATTTCAGGTGAAAAGTAATTCAATTCTGGACAGTGAGCTTAAAGTTCAGTCAGAAAAGGAAACAATCGATCAATTCTTGAGATATTGGAGTATGTGCACGAACAAGGTTTGGCACCTGAATGGTTGTGTGAGACAAGGGAAGAGGAAGAAACGGCGCTGCACTGTTTACAGTGGTGGTGGGAATGTGCTCCCACCACTTCCCAGGCCCCCTTCCCACCTGTGACCTGTATTTTCCTGCATAATTACTCCTACCCATTGGCCATTTTGGTGCCTCACTTGTTATTTAGTCAACATTTATTAATGAACACTTTCTATGTAATACTGGCATTTTGCTAGGTATTAAGGATAAACAAAAGCCATAATCTCTGTCCTCAGTGAACTCAATCTGGTGGCAGAAACTGTCAAGTAAATTATATTGTAAAGGGTTTATTGCCCCAGCTACCACATGCCATTAAGACATAGAGGGGCACCTGGTTCAGGTCACATACGTCAGGGAAGGATTCCCATTTCTGTCTTAGAGGAGGAATTAGCTTGGCAAAGAAAAGGGAAGGATGTTCTGTGTAAAGAAGGCAGCATGTTCAAGAGCATGAAATGGAGAACATGAGACAGGGGCATAAGTTGTTTAGTGAGCCTAGGTATGTCAGCAACTATTTCCTGAGAACAATGGAATTAACCTACCTAATGGTAAGATAATTATCATATTCAAGTAACTTAATATTTGCATAATACAATTATGTAATATCCAGTCCATTTTAAAATTTCCCCAATTTTCCCAACAATAACATTTATATGATACAGTCCAAGAGCTAATCAAAGACTGTGCATTACATTTGGTTGTCCTTATCTCTTGACTCTCCCTCAGTCTTCCTAACCTCTTCTTTCTTTCCTTCCTTACTTGTTTTTCATAACTGATAGTCTTTCAGAACCCACAGCAGTCACTTTACAGAATGTTCCTCATTTTGGGTTTCCTTTTTTGGGGGGGTGGTTAAGATTTTATTGATTTATTAGAGAGAGAGAAAGATCATGAGCAGGAGGGAGGGGTAAAGGGAAAAAGCCCAAGGTGGGACTTGATACCAGGACACTGGGATCATGACCTGAGCCGACTGAGCCACCCAGTCACCCCTCACTTTGGATTTTATTATAGTTTCCTCACATTTAGATTTAGGATAAATATTATTGTGCCAAGTACTACACAGGTTGAGTCCGTCTCAGGGCACCCTTTCAGAAGGCATTATTGTCAGTGTCTACCATTATTGTCACATTTGATGTCAGATTTGATTATTTAGGTAAGGTGACATCTGCCAAATTTCTCCAAATCCTGTTCCCTGACAGCCTTATATCCAATTGTTTCTGTACCCGTTACTGATTTCTGCCTCAATCAGTTCTTACTATGTGAATTATAATGTAGTAAATTTTATGTTTCCCCATATCTTAGACACCTGTTAGTTGACATTCTTCTGTAAAGAACTTTCCCTTACTCCATATTTATTTTTAATTTTTTAGTATCAGTATGGATGCATAAGTGTTTTTCCCCCGAATGTGTAATAATCCATCCCCATTATTACTCATTTAGTGCTCAAATCACCCTAAATTTGGCCAAGACTGTCCTTCAGTGTGGCCCCCTCTGTCTTTCTGACCCATCCCTGCTTGTCTGTGAGCACTTCCTAATTTTCTGGTACATCAATACATTCCTGGCTTTTTTCCCACTTTCTTGGTCTCTGCCCCATAATCAATTATTCCTCTAAGTATTCTGGTTTGCATTAGTAATAGTATTTAGAAACCAGGATCTGGAGACCAGGCGTGTTCATTGCTGCCACAGAGTCATTACTTTTTGGTTATTTTGGAAAGTTAGACAAAGTGTTTTTTGGTTTGCTTGTTTGTTTTTGGTTTTTTTTTTTTTTTTTTTTAACCTTGAGCCTGTATGATACTTGTAAGTGCGACCCAACACTTCGTTTCTTGCTCTCCTCCTATTCTATATTAGTATTTCCTTTCCTACAGTGAGTTTACCCATCTGCTTAGTCTTGTAATACACACAAAATGGGGTTCAGAATCACTATGTCAATACCATTACCAATAGTAAACTTACTAAGAGAAGTCCACATTTTCTTTGTAGTCCTTTGAGTTTAGTTTTGGGTTTGTGTTTATTTTTCCCCCCCTTAAAGTGTATGTCATTTTTAAAATGTTGTCTTTTACTAATGAGATATATCCCTTCAATTTTGAATATCTGGCATAACTTACAGTTCTTTTTTTTTTTTTAAGTTAAGTTTGAGTGTAAATTTTCAAAGATATCTAGTTACTAATTAAGGTGTCTGAAATTTTTAATGTATTTTAATTAAAATAGCCATCAAGGCACTTTAGAATTAAATTTATCTGTAAATTAACCTTCAGATATTCTATCACCCAGCTTTTTTTTAAATTACACCCACAAAGTTTAGTACTTTTCTAAAAATATGAGATAGAACCAGATAGAAAGAGGCCAATATATATTTATATTTATATATCTGCTTATAAACCGTAAATGAATTTGTTATCTGTACTCTCCTGCATTTATTTGTCATCTGTTTCCAATCAAGGGATTGCATTGCAGTAAAAAGAAATAAGAAAACCAGAGGAAAATAGTTTTCTATTACATAAGATGTAACTATACCAGCCATACAATTGGATAGAGAATCCTACAAATAACCTCTTCCTGAGGGACGAAAAAAGTGTATTTCCTTGAATTTGGGCTTGGATCAGTAGTTTCTTTGAAGCTTCCCCCTGCCACTTCCTTTGAATAATATTTAACACTGACAACTATAGATAACTACGGATATTACAAGATAATCTGTTCTTTGGAGAGAGGATTGGCTCTATAACTACAGCCTCCATTAGTAGATACAGAATATCAATTTAATCATAATTGGGTGACAAATACTTCAGGTATTTGAGAGCCTCTTTTGGTTTATTTTTCATTATGGAAGACAAACTTTTCATACATTCTATGAGAGTTTGTAGTCATTGTTCTGTGTTGCCTAAAGTCAAGGGACAATTATCTTCTGATATAAAAAATCAGTTGTTGTTCACAGTTGTTGCATGTTCACAGTAGTTAACCTGGAAATACAATTTCATGCAAAAAGTTTAGGCAACAGAGTCTTGGTAACAGCAACAAAACATTCTCACACACCTGGTCAATTTTAGAATAGAAGCTGATGCTTTGAAAATAATCTATTTCTACAAGGGAAACATGATTTATGATAACCTGGGACACAGATATGCCTAGAACCGCATTCTATTTAAAGTTATTGGGCCGCCAGACTATAAAAGCAGTCCTGTGATGTGAATCAGTGGAACCCGGTCCTCTTTAGTGGATGGCAACAGAGGCACTAATGAGCCCAATTTCATTAAAAGATACTTGCTTTATGAGAGAGTTGAAGTCCTATCTTATTTTGAAATTGCTGGTTTCGCCCTGGCATCTGATCTTTCTTCCCCCTAACCATCACCAGCACCAGTTTCTGTGTATGCTCTGACATTGCTATGGTAACCCTGAGGGCTGACGGAATTCCCTGCATCTCTCTTCACAGAGGGTGATGAGACAGGAGTGATGGATAGTCTGCTGGAAGCTTTGCAGTCGGGGGCTGCCTTCCGCGACCGAAGAAAAAGGACACCAAAGCCAAAAGGTGAACATTATACTTGTTTCATGTTACTTTCTAGGGAACTATCATAAAGAACAACTTTTTTTTTTTTTCCTTTTAATTCTTTTCAAGTCGTGTGTCAAGAATGTAGTGCTCTGGGCAACAACTCTTCAGAAGTTTCATGAGTTTGCTTAATCCTTCCCTTGCAATGACAAATGTCAGGGAAGCATTCCAGTTGGGTGGTGGCAGTAGCACATTAACAAACTAAAGCACTGAACCTAGAAAATCCTGATTAGTGTGACAAGTCTCATCTAAAGAACCATATGCACCTTATCCCTGTGGAGTTTACAATAGCATAATTAAATGGAAAGTAAAAGTCATAACATCATTGCTTCAAGTATTTCAGGGTATTGAAGCATTGCTTTGGGTCCAGACATATTTAACCTTTGAAAACTGTCTAATTCTGTTAACATTTCTTGAGATGAACAGACCTCTGTATTAATTTTCTTTCTCTCTCTTAACAGATATTCGGCAAAGTCTCAGTCCCATGTCTCAGAGGCCTGTTCTGAAAGTTTGTAACCATGGTAATAAACCGTATTCATAAATTGCACATTCTTCTTATCTACTTTTATCCTGTTGATCTATTATTTTAATAGGCTGCTGTGAAGGTTCTCAAGTTCAAATATAACCATAGGAATAGGAATGTGCGGATGTGCGGATGTGCCTGATGCCCTGAGATTGTATATTCATAATATTCCATGCTTACGATATGGCCTGGAGGTAGTATCTAAAGTTCTTCTTTTAGGTCTCAGATGAATTTTCCAATTTTTTATTATTCGAAATTATCTCAGACATTTTTGATCAGTGTTGCCCAGGGTGTCCTTTCAGAAACAGTTTGCTCTCGAAGTAATATTTTACATAGTGGATTTGCCTTACATCAAGATATAATTTGAAATATTAAATTTTAAACTATTTTATTCTACCATATTTGCCAGTATAGTTTGAAATACTGTGACCAGCATTTTGGCAAAATTATTAATACAGGTGAGTTTCATGTGCTCTTTTTGTGGAAGAACATACTAGAATTACAAAAAAGGTGAGTAACTGAGTTTCTGATATTTATCTGAGATTGACTGCTTTCAAAAGTCCCTAAGCAGTACCTGCATACCCACTTGAATGGAGCCCTCCTCTCTTCAAGGTGCCAATTCCTGCTGACTGAGTTTTATTTACATTGGTTTCCTTTCTCTCACTGTTATGTGTTATGGGGTTCTGCTTACCTCCCAAGGTCATAAGCAAATTTATCAATTACGTTGTCATTTATTCAGAGTGAGATTGTCATCAAAACTTGCCAGATTTATAAATGGAAAAATACTTGACAGATTTTCCTTCTAGGGTTGTTATAGATACGGAGGAGTTAAGTTCTGGAAGTGTTAATGTGTGGCTAAGTACAGACATTTGTGTCAAATTTCTAGGGTAGCCTAAAAAAAACTAGGAGGTGAATAAGAAAAAAAGTACATGTGGGTAATTAATCTTAATAGATGGGTAGATGTTTATTGCTCAAGGTGAAATGTTTAAATTGGTCTTTCTAGTCTTTTCAACAGTATGTTTTTGTTCTTGTTTGGCCTTTCCCTACTCCAACAGCAGAAAAGAGGAACTGTAGTATGTTACAGATACTCATTGTGGATAATTAAGTACTTCCTAACTTTGGGTTTATGATTTGGAGTCATTGTGACATAGTAAATAATGGCAAATGTCTAGAGAATAGAGCTATCCTTGACCCAAGAGATTATTTTGTTTTGTAGATGAATAAATGGAAATTCAGAGAAGCCGCAAACCCTCCCAAGAGTTCAGAGCTAGTTAGTGAAACAAATATGACCATAATGCAGTTCTGATTCCCATCACGTTTCTTTTTTTGATTACATGTGGGTATTTTTGAATTATTTTTTATTAATAGCAAAATATGTAAGATAATGCAGTCCCCATTGTGTGTCATTAAAGACCCACAGCCAAAACCATGATCATTAAGTGATTATAATGGCATACATATATCCCTCCTATGCTTAATTTAAAATAAATGTTTTAGTTATTATGTAGAGGAAGATTATTTAAGGTAATTTTGTGCACTGGCCTTGGGAAACCCAGTCTTTTCTAACCGTAATGTCAGTAAAGTGTCCAGGCTACAAAAGTTCATCTATAATTACTTATAAATTGTGGTGTTTTGGTCCATTGCATAAAAGCAGATGAACCTTGCATTTCTGTCTTTACTCAGGCTGACATGTACTATCTGAAGTTATAAGGCTATTGTGATAATTAAACTCATAGGTTATACAGCAAGCCAAAGGAGATATATCATAAAGTTCAAATTCTTTTCTAATATAAATGTAGTGGATTAAAGTGTTTTTTAACACTTACTTTCTATCAATATTTCTGTTGTGTTTTCTTTTCATATATCTAACCAAGTGGGGAAAAATCCAAATGACCAGTTAACCTTTAAGAACTCTGTATGTAAAGATAGATTTATTAGACTAGATATTGAAAAGTACAGAATTTAAGGAAAATATTGTCACTGAAAAAAGGATCATGATTATTATCAGGAAAAATGATATTCCAGAGTATGTTGAATCTTGCTATTTCTAAAAATTGCTTTTTGTTTTGAAAATGCTAACCCTACAACTCAACTAAACTATGTGAATTAAATGTAAGTTGAGCCTATTTTACTTTTTAATCTGCTTTCATGTACTTAAACTAATGTCTGACATTTCCTATATGCTTGGTTTATATTGGTTCATATTATCTCATAACCCTTCTTTCTGAAGACATAGATCTTCTGCAATTATTTTAAACTTGCTTATATGCTAAGTAAAATAATATTTTTAAGCATTAATAATAATCTGATGTCTTCTGAGTTATTTGGCTTACTAAATACCAATCACCATACGGAATTTTTATACATATCATCCTGTATCTTCACAATAATCTTATCAGATAGTCAATATTTTTATCTCCATTTCGTTGTTGAAAATAACTAAAGATTAAAGAGGTCTGGTAATTTGCTTGTGGTCCTGTGCCAGGTTTTGAACCTGAGCTGACTCTGATTCCAAGTTCTTAATCTTTCTGCCATGTTGTACTCTGAATACATGGCTTGAATCAGCATCTATTCCTTTCACATTCTTGGGCTATAAGCAATCTATGTGCCTTTTTTCCCCCCTCTCCTTGACATAAGGGTGACCTACTGAGAAAGACCCTTTCAGAGGTTTTCTAGCCTGTAGTGTATCTTGTCTCCTGTTCCCAGATTTAACTGCTAGGTAGCAGTCTTTTCCAAGAATATACTATCTTCTGGATTATAACCACTTTTTATTTCTTTAATATACTTTATATTAGGGACATCTGGGTGGGCTCAGTTGGTTAAGTATCTGCCTTTGGCTCAGGTCATGATCCTAGGGTCCTGGGATCAAGTTGCATGAATGTCAGGGCTCCTTGCTCAGCAGGGAGCCTGCCTCTCCCCCGCTTATTCTCTCTCTCTCTGACAAATAAATATATAAAAACTTAAAAAAAAATAAACTCTGCATTAAAACCTATATATTAATTTTAGCCAACTTATACTCTGTTACAGAGACTATGGATTATATAGATTATAAGTACAGATTTAGATTATACCTAAAGATAAAAATGCAGTAGCAGACATAGATCATTTTTTATTTCAGAATTAAAAGATCCTGGTAGAGTATCCTCTGAGACCTTGCAGCTAAAATATCCCAGGATATATTTTGGCAAAAGATGACCTCAAGCGTTCTAACTGCTATGGCCCTCAGAAGCATGGAAATTCTACATGCTAAGTAATCCAGCCCTTGTTCTGTGTTCCAACCCTTGCCAAAAAGACTTTGGTTAAAACCATTAATTGTTTTATCCTTTTCTTTGCCTTTGATAGCCTCAGCAGAAATTAAATGCCCAGTATTTTTCCTCATTAAACCTTTATTCATTAATTCATTTAGCAAAAATTATTAAGCACTTGCTAGGCACTTATAGAGATAGTCCCTAAGCGTTCATCATCTAGTTTGGACAGATGAGTAACAATTCCCATACATTTGGTTAATGCCGGGATAGAGGCAACACATAAAGCTTTGGGAGTACCTACTGATGCGGAAGACCAATCCAGACCTTATGAGGACAATCCAGACTTGACTTCTAGAAGGACCTGAAATCCAGGCTGAGTTTTGAAGGATGAGTAGAAGTGAGGACAAAAGCCCAAGGGCAAGTGTGGGCCAGGAAAGAGCAATAGGTGTGTGCACTTTCTCAGAGGTTCTCCAGTGAGCCCCAGTCTGTAAAACTATATATTCTAATAACCCCAATGGCTTTCCCATTTTGCAGTAGTCATTTTCTATTAACTAGTCAATGTCTGCCCCACTACTGCTGAGTCCCATCAGGGTAGGGACAAGGGGATAAAAGATGCCCGACTTACATACTGCTGTAACCTCAGCACTCACTCCGTTGGTGCCTGACACACGGATGTTTAGTAAGAATGTGTTGAATGAACAGACATGTTTATGTTTAGGTTTGAATGGAACAATTAATGTACTATATTGAGCAAAATCAGGTCACTGGATGTCACCCAAATAAGTGGGATTTAATATGCTAATTGCTAAAGCTCCAGCTGTGAACACTGTTAACCCCTTTCTCATCTCCTCCCTAAAATGTTGTCTGTCATCGGAAGGAGCTCTTTGATCATCAGTGGTCTGTGCTTCAAAAGGTGTTGTATCAAATAGGGAGGATGCGGTTCGAACTTGATGGGATTATTCACTCCTTAGAAGTGGAGAGTTGCTTATTAATTAGATTTCTTTCCCTTGCTTAATCAAGCAGAGTTTAACAACAGTAAATAAAACAAAGGAAAGCTTCTGCTAATGAGTACAGGGCATTATCTTGTGTCTTTCCACAGTGCATTCCAAATCTGAAGATTTTCTGTAGTCTGTGGAAAATAGTAAGAGTTCCTTTAAAAAGTTAAGATAATCAAAGTATTTATTAATGCTTTTTTATAAAGATCCTACCATATCTGGTTGTTAGTGAATCAAATGGTCTGGTTAAAAAATGAAGGACCAGATAGGAAAGAAGTATATGGAAAGTCTGATGCATGGCCAAGAAATTGGACTGTTGAGGTTTTTGAGCAGGAAAATCACAGGTCTGAGCAGGTTTTCTTGGAACTGAAGTGACAAATGTAGGAGAGAAGAAAGACTCAAAAGGACTTCATAGCCACCCTAGATGCCAACACCGATTGGCCGGCCACAAGGGATGGCGAGTGAATCAAAGAGCTTTTTAAGGTTTGAGGGAAGAAGCCAGGTCCAGAGCTGTGAGTTAAGAGACCCCCACAGAGAACTGCTAATGCTACTTAAGCTAATGAGTTCTCTAAAGAAAAATATTTAAATCTAGAGGATGGCAAATCGAGGGATACACCTCAGGGGTGGACACAGGTGGGTAAGGAAGTGAGCAAGAGGCAAAAGAGAGATGAAGAAATCGGAGAGATTGCATGATAGTCGAGCCAACATTATGAAGGGGGAAAGGAGACTTTCAAGGACTTGGTTTCCTCATTTTCTGTCTTTTGTTGTTTGCTTCCCTGTTTCTACAACGCAGTGGTATTCCACTGAGTTGCTAGTGCATTTCAGGATACATTACTTCCTACTCTCTTCCAGGACATCTCTTCTCCACACAGTGGAGATGCTGTAAAGTGTTCCCAACAAAGGTTTCACAAATAGGAACCGTTGTTGGTGTAGCCACACCTTGTGGTACATCTGCCTGCGATTTGATTGCATCTTCATTAGAAGGTTCTCTTTTCATTAAGTAGTACAGTGTGCTTTTTTCTCAGTTAAATGGATATAGAGTAATCAGAAAGAATTCTATAAACTATATGCAATTAAAGTCCCTAATGATAAAACTATTTAACTGTGACAAAATAAGATAAAACATAATCAAAATTTTAGGCAAACAAGTATTACACATTTTTAGTGAACATCCATAACCTAAACAAAATCTTGCTATATTATCTTTACACTAAATCAATTCTTAATAGCCTTAATTTGGATTTGATTATCTATTTTTACTCTTCTACTTATATGTGGAGCTTTGAGAGATTTTTATAGAAATAAGATTGTATTGCCGCCAGGCACAGCTGCTCTGCTACTCGAAGATTTGAAGTCAGAATTAAATGTGAAGCTAGTTCGATATCTTTGAATTAGCATATTTCTCACGAAATAAGGGAGGCAACACAAGACAGGCTTCATTGTGGATCTCTCGAAACTTCATACATAACCACCCTGCCCTCCCTAATCCACTCAGTTGTGGGTCCTCTTTATTTCTTGACCTGCCTTCCTCCAAACAACAAGAATTTGTCTTGAGGCAGAATTATGAAATTAGTAAGGTTTTCAGTATTGTCTATTGAACACTAGCTGCCTTAAGGCTTGTTTGAAAACAATGAGGACAACACCAAGCCACTCCTTGTCTAGAAAACCGTATCTATCAAAGCAAATGTTGACAACTACCATTTTTTATTTCTTTGAACTGCATCCTAATTCAAAGTAGAAAAGAGCCTAGGGAATAATAAAGTAAAATTATATGATTTTGCCAAATGTCATTGGCTCATGTTTTTGAGAATATTTTTTGTTCTCTTTCTGATGAACTTCTGCTGCTAAATACCTGAGAAAGAAAGGGAGCTATTAAAATACTAATTGTTTTTGACTCCCTTACACTGGAGCTTTCAAGCAGAATCAAATGCTACCTATAACTGTCAAAAAAGACTTAAATATTTTTTTAAGGAGATTTTTCTAGGCCAGGAGTGTAAAACAATTTGGGTGATTTCACATTTTATTCAAATATCAGTCTCTCCTATTTACTATGTAGTCAAGCAAAAGGAAGCATGGACTCAGCAGGGCTCCTGCCTAGGTAGGGATGCCCTGTGGGCAGAAGGGAAAGGCCTTTCTAATTTATAGTCAAGGCAGGGACAACCTTCTGGCTTAGTGAGTATCATATACACTCTTAAGCACGAACAGGTTAAAAAAATCCTCAAGCAGTGAGGACTTTAAGTTGTTTTAAAAAGACATTTATGCAAGAAATAGCAAATGCCTTTCACTTAATGAGCATTCACAAATGTATGCTGAAGGCTGGAACTAAATTGAGTGAAAAGGGATAAGACTACTGCATAAGGAAAGGAATGTCCTTGACGTCTCTGAAATAGTTGTTATGATTAATATGTCTTTTGTTCTGTTTGTGTGCCGTAGTGGACTATAATTACATGATCTTTCAAAATTTCTGGCCCACTCTAAATTTCTCCCTTTCCTCGTAATACAAGCTCAGAAGGAGTTTGTGGAGAGATTTTAGAAGCTCCTAGAACTTGGTCCTTTTGTTTTATATTTTGTGTTTGGGCATATTTTCTTTTCCTGGTGACAGGATCTCTTGATTTAATCAAATTTCACCCCACCACCCACCAGAAAGATAAAAGAAGAATTTTTTATTTTGTTTTTTGATTACTGGCTTTTGTGTTGTTTGATTACTTTACTTTTCTCTTTTTTTGCACGTTATATTTTTACATATATAACCTTAAAATGGAGCCACTTGTACTGTCACTTTGTCACTTGAGAACTAAGTTGCATTGACATAATCCCAAATGTGGAAAACATGTCAAATGGTTGGCAGATCTACAATTTTAATGACAAATAAATTAAGATAAACAGTTTCAATTCAGTGAAATTTGGTGCTACTGGGAAGCTTCTCCCGGGATACCAGGAGGAGAAGGCATCATTTGTGCCTGGGATGGCCATTAGTCTTACTGGGTCTTCTGGGCCAGGTGGTGTACAAGGGCTCTTCTGGGCTATGCAGCTTGGAAGGAGCAGGCAAGGGAAAGAGGAGCCTGGGAAAAAGCCATCAGCAAAGCCATAGGCTTCAGGGAGGCCAGGCAAATAACGATGGGGGAGCACCTGGACACAGATTGGCTGGCAAACACGGGTGCCATTGTTCACCTCAGGAAGAGCAATTTCTATAGAATAGTAGAAACTGAAGCCAGACGGCATTGGACGGAGGAGGGTAGGCTTCTCTTCCTAGATGTGAAAGAAGAAAAACAAGAGAAATAGCCGGACCCAGAACGAGTCGTGGTGTAACGAGTAAGTTATGTCTCTTTGCCTTTTACGTGCCCTTGGCTTTACTGTCTCTGTGTTCTGGAGGGGAGGGATGAATATGTACTGGGGCTGTGGATAGTGAGGTTCTTGGGGGATGGCATGGGGGAGCACAGGTGTGGAGAACCTGGACAGTGAAAAGGAAGGATATACGGAGAGAAGGGGATGCAAACACTGAGTAAGGGGGAATCTGAAGGTCTCACCTGGTGACATCTGTTTGCCCTGAGAACTAAGATAAAAGGTCTCCTCCTGAAAGTCTGAGTAGAAAGAGAGGCAAGGGTGATGGGGAAGGACCCATGGCATGTGTCCTGCATCGACCGCAGAGAGGTAACTCTTCAGGGAGACAAAAACCACGTTTGCATCAATCCCGCTGAAAAGGGAGACAATTATGTAATGATAGTCTGTAAAGTCTGGGGAGGAGAAAAGTGGTCCGGGTGCTTCCCAGGCCCTGTGACAAAGGGCAGTTGGTTTCCCGATAACCTAAAGGTTCTAAAAGTTTCCCTCCAGATGTAAGCATAGTGCTCAGCGTGGCGGAAGGCAGTCTGAGCGTGCTTCAGAACACCAGTCAAGCAGAATCCTCCCCTTTTTTAAGATGGTAAGATATTCGTACTTTAAAATAGTGTGGTGGTTATTTAGGAAAGTAATGGAGACTCTGGTGGGTCATGTTACACGATGTGTGTTTCAGCATTGTTGTGGTGCTGAGTTACGTAGGAGGCAGGCGTTCTAACAGGGACGGAGGATGGTGACCCTCGCATAGCTGGTCTCCCTCCCGGTATGTGTCCACTATATTACATATCTGAGATCCTCTCCTATGAAAACAACACTTGGTGCTCCCTTAGTTATTGCTAAGGTACCATTAGAATTATTTTTATATTTTATCAGTCCTCATTAAATGTCAGTTTGGAATAGGCAAATACAGAAACCGTTTCTCAAGATGGTTGTCTTAAAAATAAATCGTTTGCAAAGTGCCTGCTGCACACAGAGCCGTTACCTTAAAAGAGAGCAGTAGTTATTCTTATTCACTGATTATTTGTGAAAGCATAAAACTAGCCAGATTTTTGAATTTTGTTTCTAGAAACCTTAAATGATCTAGCCAAGCAGTTTGACCTTCAAAGAGAGCGTGGTATCAGGCTTGGGATTTAGAGACAGACAGGTCTTGGTTTGACTTCTTGACTTGTTAAAAGGGTGACGATAGCAGGTTATTTAACTTTTGAATGTCCTCCTCCTCAGTTGTAAAATAGAGAAATTACACGTTTTCATAAACTATTAGGACAATTAGGACGATTTAGTAAAAGTATGGGAAAGTACTCTACTGCAGTATCTGGGCTGAGTAGATGTTCAATAACTTCAATGTTAGTTCCTCTTCATTCTTTCCCCTTCTCCACCTACCTTCTGCAGGTGGAGATACATTTATCACTAGAGAGTCATTATAAATTTGTGAGTAAAGTGACAGTAGTGTGCAGAACGGGTGTACTAATTAGAGATTGAAATTAATTTCCTTCCTATGAATAGTTCCTATATTGCACTTAAAGTGCATTGATTGGTATGAACTGGATTAGAGGGGGAAAAAAGGAAAAATTAAAAGACTATAGAGAGGGATGCCTGGGTGGCTCAGTTGGTTGAGCCGCTGCCTTAAGCTCAGGTCATGATCCCAGGGTCCTGGGATCAAGTCCCGCATCGGGCTCCTTGCTCGGCAGGGAGCCTGCTTCTCTCACTGCCTCTGCCTGCCTCTCTGCCTGCTTGTGTGTACTCTCTTTCTCTATCTCTGACAAATAAATAAAATCTTTAAAAAAAAAAAAAGAAAAAAGACCATAGAGATTTTTAGTTTTAAAATAGAATAGTAAAGATGTTTTAACTCCTTTGTCCCCTTGGGAGTCAGTCACCACAGAGGCACTAAGAGAAAGAGTAATAAAAACCAATCTCCAGTCCTCTGAAACCAAGACATCTTTCACCTGGAACAACGTATGACAGTGGAGAAGAACTTGGTGCCCGGAGAGAAAGCTGGAATACAGGTGCATTCATTTCCAAGGCCCCTATGACAAATTACCACAAACTGGGGAACGGGCAGGCGGGGGCACTTAAAGTAACAGAAAATTGTTCTGTCACAAATCTGGAGGCTAGAAGTCTGAAGGTGTTGGCCAGGTTGGTTCTGTCTGGAGGCTCTGGAGGAGAATCTGTCCTCTTTCTCCTTCATGCTTCTGCTGGTAGCCTGCAGTCTCTGGTGGTCATTGGCCTGCAAGCTGGGTCACTCAAATCTCTGCCTCCGCATTCACAGCGCCTTCTCCCGGTCTGTCTGTGTCTTCACATAGTCTTCTTAGAAGACTTTTGGTTAGAATCATGCTAATCAAGTTTGAGCTCATCTTAACTCGATTATATCTGCAAAAGTCACATTCACAGATACCAGGAGTTAGGACTTCAACATAAATTTGGGGTGATACAATTCAACCCTCCACAATAGGTACCCCAAGGAGAAACAGACTGATCTACTCCTCACAGCTCCACATGAGGGTTCAGGAACCACAGATGGGAGGAAGGAGGCATAGAGCTGAAAATGCAAGGATTATTAGGGAGCTGTTCCGCCTCCAGCTAGGCACGGTGGCTCCAAATCCAGACTTGTAACCCCTATGCTGTGCTTACCCTACCACCCCCCAGTCCCCGGCCCCAGCCTTTCCTCCGTACCTCCAGGAGATAAAAAGTATGCTGTCTGGAAAAATTGTGCTAGAAACTCTAGAATTAGAATACAAGCCAGAGCTGAGGTACTCCACCAAAAACAGGGATTATGTGAACATAGAGGAAGGTTTTGGGGAGAAAAGAGGAGAAATGAATGACAAAGTCTTCTTCTGACCCCATCCCACCACCTAGTCTATGTGAACATAGAGGAAGGTTTTGGGGAGAAAAGAGGAGAAATGAATGACAAAGTCTTCTTCTGACCCCATCTCACCACCTAGTCTTTACTACACGGGAGCGAAGCTTATATTTTAAGTAGATGTCTGAATTTTCTTCTGTAGATAATGAACAGTCCAGAGAAAAGGCTTTCAGATAATGGCATTTCGGCTCCTGTCTCTGAAAAAATGCTAGCTTCCTGCAAGAACATGCCATGGAAAAGCTTGCTAGTTAACAAACCTATTCACTCACTCCAAGTGTTTAGTCTTAAATATTAATTTAAGCCCAGGACTCATCAGCTGACATTAGAGGAAAATATTCAACATGAAAAAAGAAGGGAAAAAAAAAAAACAAAATGAAGAAACTCTTAGTAGACAGAGAAAATGTAGGGAATAGCATCAATTAATCTATATTAAATCGTAATAATGTATATACCATCCTCTTCTTTTTATCATTGAAATATAAAAAAGGTATGTATAAAAAAGATGTAAAAACAAAAAGAATTTTCAAGTATGAGAAATATAGTAGCAGAAAGAAAATAGTACATATTTGGAGAAACATAAACATAGAAAGTTCTAGGGGAAGATCAGGAGGGAAATGTAGAACTTAAAGATAATCTGATCCGTTTGGCTTTGTGTACAATTGTATTAGTGTGTGCAATTGTATTAGTGTATACAGTTGTATTTGTATAATTGTATATTTGTGTACAATTTTATCATAAAATTTTGGGGACAAGTAAGAGTAGGATGGTAAGTGCTAAGAAAAAAAGAAGAGCCGAATTTTTTTTTTTTTTTTTTTTTATTTATTTGACAGAGAGAGAGGCAGCGAGAGAGGGAACACAAGCAAGGGGAGTAGGAGAGGGAGAAGCGGGCTTCCTGCCAAGCAGGGAGCCTGACGCGGGGCTCCATCCCAGGACCCTGGGATCATGACCTGAGAGGAAGGCAGATGCTTAACGACTGAGCCACCCAGGCACCCCAAAAGAAGAGCCAAATTTTACTCCAGGGGGAAATAGGGATATATAATTACAGTATACTACTTGAATTTGATATAACCTTGTGAGCAATTTTACAGTCCTAATAATATAAACTCTGTAGTAGCCAGACTCCCAAGATGGCCCCAATGATTACTGCCTCCTGGTGTTTGTATCCTTATGTAATCTGTACCACCTCCACAAACGTTTTCCAGGGTTAGTCTGTAACCAGCTGAATACAGCAGAACTGATAGTATGTCATGTCTAAGATTAGGTTATGAAAGATAGTCTTGGTTGCTCTGTCTTCCTCCCTCCCTCTTCATTCTGGGGGAAGCCAGGTTGTGAGCAGCCCTTTTGAGACAACCGAGCTGTTAAGAAGTTAAGCTTTGGTCTATCATACTAGGAAATCAGTAAATAATGTCTAAAACTGACTACTCAGGAGATAGCAAGAGAAACATGAATAAGGCAGAGTCCAGGACAAGGAATTGCTGTTTTATTGGAAGCCTTTTGCATTTCTTTGGAAAATAACCATTAACCTTAAAGACAATTAAAATTAGAAATATTAAAGGTCTTAACTTTTAATTGCCTGCAATGGGGCAGGCAATTGAGATAGGAAGTTCTCTCCAAGAGTATCTTAGTTTGTTCCCATTAAAGTACAGACAGAAGCCAAATCTCTTCTTTCATTCATTAGTTACCTAATACACTTTTCTCCTAAAAAATGCTGACTGCATTTGTATTTTCCCTTTTTTCCTTTTCCCTCTTCCATTACCGTGCGTGAACCTGAAGGAAATGCCCGTCTGTCCTAGATCTCAGCTTTTCATTTTTATGTGATCCAGAGTTGAAAGTGCATTTCTAGAGTCACGGGGTATGATGAAGAGTCAGTAGTATACTGCCTCTAGCTCAAGATAGTGAGTGTGCTTCTCCACATAAAATTGATACTCTCCCCCGCCATTTTGTGTGTGTTTTCTGGAGATAACATTGGCCAGCGATCTTGTAGCACATCTCTGAATCTTCTTTCCCTTGTAATTCTTAATTTGAGAGAAAACGGTGATGGAAATGAGTAATCCAGAAAATCAAGTACTACTCTAGTTTGTTTCTTAGAGCAAAGGTAGCCTTCCAGGGTGTGTAAGAAGAGCCTGAGGGCTAACCTAGACCTACTGAGTCTGTAGAAAGCAAGAGAGTGGGATGAGATCAGTATTTTGAAACAATAACATTGGTTACAGTCACTAGATCTTTGTATATAAGTGTCTTCAGCCATTACACTGGAACTATTTGTGCTCTGGAGGGAAATGTTGGTCTCACTACCTGTTATGTAGTCAAGGTAAAAAGATAAATACTTTTTACTTTAAAAGGGTCTATAAATTTATTGAAGAAAGCACTGACGTGCATTAAGAAAGCTGCATGTCCCATTGATTCCCAAGTAAATTAGAAATTATTAGCATTAGCCATGATGTACATTATTGTGATGTGACAGCATTTGGCTTAAACAGTTTCACCATTTATTACCACTGATATTAGAATAAATGATAATGATCATTAAGTGCTATGTACATCATCATTTAACTAATCATGCTTGCAATCTCCTTCTATTAGTCAAACCTCCTTTGGTTAATTAGTCAGAAGAGCTGTCTAATCCTGATTTCTAGAGGAATAATGAAATAAGGGAATATTGAAATATAGTAAAAAAAAAAAAAAGTGCGTCACCATTTACATCATATATCAATTTTATTTACCTTCACCTAGTCCATTATAACAGTCTCAAGGTTAAAAGATTCCAGCTTTTTTTTTTTTAATTTGAAATATGATGATTAGGCTTGTTAAATTATATGTACATACTTTTCCCATTAAAACACTTATGCAGTAGAAAAGTGCTACTGTGATATGCAAATAAAAACAAAATCTTCATTTACCAACATACCCATATTGGAAGATGAACCAATAAATACTGTTTAGATTTAGCATTAAAAATGTTAATAGCATCTTATATTTTAGTCCTGACAAGCCAATAACTCAATCTAGAACTTCAAGGCTATAAATGTAAGCTACAACTAAGAAACTTTTATCATCAGTCCTTTTATTACTTCTTATTAATACAGTTAGCCTCAGGAGTTCTTAAGCTGATGTTTGATAAACCATGCAGTAAGTTTTATTTAATTCAAAGTGTATTTTATCACTGGGTAAAAACACCCCATATTTTCATGTCTTTCTCTTAATATTCCCCATGGCCCAAAAGAGAAGAAAAAAGAGAAAAGGATCTTTTAAAATTCATTGTGATCTGCCATCAGGCAACTACTTAAATGATGATGATGGGCTACCTTTAAATGAGCAAATACCAATGAAGGAAGGCTGGGGTGTGTGCAGAGATCCCCTTGACAGTCTCACAGGCAGAGGAAGGCGTCGCCAGCAGCCCCTGGGTCCTGGGCTGCCCTGGCCACCCCGTGGCGATAGCTTCGCCTCTACCAGGGATTCGGGTCGTCTTCACTTTTTAGACACTGTTTGCTCCTCGCTTGCTGGAAACCAGACATGGCCCATTCCTCTCTGTCCTGTTAACCTCTTCAGTCACTGATCCCCATTCACTGCTTTCCTCTAAACATAAAAAGACACAGTTTGCTCAGGGTGAGAAATAAAGATTCACTCGTGCAATGAGGTAAGGAAAGTTAGTAAGTCTGGGTATTATGTTGTCGAAATTTTTCCTAGAAATGAACTCTGTGTTTCCTCCATATTTGTTTTAAAAGTCAGCAGAAGGGAGGGTTTTGAGAATAATTCTTTAAAAATTATTCTTTGGTAATGAGCTGTTATATCCTGCTCGTATGCTATCCTTGGTGGTGTCTGTGGCCCGGCCCCCATGCCTATCTGTGCTGAAAAGTGTAATTGATTTTTTCTCATTCTAGGCCCATATGGTTCATCACATGTTCCTCTTCTAAACAGATCTCCACCCCTCTCTAGAAGCTCTTTGCCATTTTGCTCTAAGGTCTTCTTTAACCCTGTTACTATCCTCTTTCTACAAACACCAAACACTACTTCTACTTCGAAAATCAGGAACAAAATCCTATAAATGTACAAATTCATGCCTCAGCAAAGCTTTCTCTGTTTACTTAAGTACGTGGTGTTAAGTATAGAGCTGAACGGGAAGGTTTTATTTTATTTTGTTTGAATTTTCTTGATACTCTTTTGCTTTTTCCCTCATTTTAAATGTAAACTTTGTGTTAAAGAGTCACATTAATAGAAGGAAGTACACAGTTCCCAAACATGTGGCTTGATGAAGGTTCATAAAGTGAACTTACTATGTAACCAACACACAGATCAACAGAGGATATTGTTAGAAACAGGGAGCCTCTCTTGCTCCTGTTCATAACCTCATATCTCACACGTACCCTCACTGTGACAGCATCAACTGGTCTTGCTTTGTTCTTTTTATAAATTGTATGGTATGCTTTGTGTCCACGTTGTTGTGTGAATTTGTAATTTGTTCATTCTTGTTATTTTGTACTCCACTCTGATTATACTGTATTCTTCCCCCTTTGTAGAGATTTCTGTTATTTCTTGATTTTCGCTTCTACAAAATAGTTCTAAGAACATTCTTATGTGTGTCCTTGGGCTCTGTCAGGTGTCCACCTAGGAGGGCAATTGCTCTTTCATTGGGTAGACCTAAATTCAACTCTAGGAGATACTGTACTGTAAACTTCCAGCATGGTTGTAGCAGTTTATACTTCCATCAGCAGGTGGGAGTTTCATTTCAACAACTCTGGTCCGGTATCTTACTAAGGTTTTTATTTGCATTTTCCTCCTGAGTAACTTGAGCACCTTTTCATATGCTTATTGCCTTTTCAGATATCCTGCTCCTGTGAAGTTCCTGTTCATGGTGGGTTTTTGTTGTTGTTGTTGTCTTTGTTGTTGTTGTTGCCTATTTTTTTCTATTGGTTCACAGATTTCTTTCATATTGAGAACAGATTTTGATACGACTTAGAATTCCATCCTAAAACTTAGGTCACATTTCCATTAAAGGAAAAGTTGTGTCATTTTATAGTTTTATAAATGTTATTGGTCCCTCAGATCTTCCAGTAAGGAACCTTAGAAGAACAGGTCTGCTCAGGATTCTATACAAAAGAGCACGCATGTTATAGACTGTGGCCTGCCTGTCCTCTGCCACTAACTGCCTCTGGTCTCTCTGTCCTTGTTGTCGTGTGATAGCCCAGAGCCTTTCTAGCTTCTCTCAACTGCTGACACTCCAAGAACAGTCTTCTAGAAAAGCTGACCGGGCCTCTCAACTGCTAAGTCTGATGTACACTTTGTCATGCCTCAGTATTTACTACTAATCAGGAAATATTGCTGGTCTGTAGTGAACTGTTGTCCTGAAATCTTGTCCTCAACTTGTAGCTCACAAATGCTAATGGAGTTTGAACTCTCCAAGTCACAAACTTAAAAAACGTTTAGGTGTTTAGGTTTAGTTTATGATAAAATATGAGCGGCTTCTGTATATACTACTTTTATTATTACTTTTTAAAGATTTTATTTATTTATTTGACAGATCACAAGTAGGCAGAGAGGCAGGCAGAGAGAGGGGGAAGCAGGCTCCCTGCTGAGCAGAGAGCCTGATGAGGGCCTTGATCCCAGGACCCTGGGATCATGACCTGAGCTGAAGGCAGAGGCTCTAACCCACTGAGCCACCCAGGCAACCCTAGACTACTTTTAAATAAGTAGTCTATTACCAAAGGAAAAAATCCTTCATACTTACCCCAAACACATGATTCTGCTGTTGGTTTAGAATTAAGTGGCTAAATGTATAAGTTTACCTAGAAGATTACTCATGTATTTTTCTCAGAAGAGTATATGTTGTCTTCTGGGGCCAAATTTGCAACATATTGCGATAGTTTTACATTGAGAAAGAGTTAGTATGAAGTGAAAGCTGTTCTTTTTCAATGTTGACTCTATTCTATGGACAGTGGGAAAGATAGGTGCCTTGCTAAGTACATGTTCTGAAATCCATCACTTACCATGTTTCTTCCTCAGTAAAATGTGATATTAGACTAGTAATTATTCTTTTACCACTTCTACCTCCCACTCTTTTTCTTTAGACCTGTTTGATTTATAGTTATACCACAATCTATAGATCAGTATCTACAGATATCATTATCTATGTTGATTGCTACATGTGAACCAATTAAGCTGCCACCTGGCATCAAATATATTCATTAAAAGTAAGCATTGAGTTCATTTAGAAATTAATATATTTGAGGGACACCTGAGTGGCTCAGTCAGTTAAGCATCAGTTAAGCATCTGCCTTTGGCTCAGGTCATGATCCTGGGGTCCTGGGATCTAGTCCCATATCGGGTTCCTTGATCAATGGGAAGTGTGCTTCTCCCTCTGCCTGCTGCTCCCCCTGCTTGTGTGCGCTCTCTCTGACAAATAAAATCTTTAAAAAAAATTAATATATTTGATTTTTCTCATGGAATTAGCTATCAATAGTAGAATATTTAAAAAATAGAGAAGATTGTAAGGGGGAAAATAAAATCTACCCATAACCTGACTACTCACATATACACATTATTAGCATTTTTGCATCACTTTTTCTAATTTTTAACATACATATACGTTTTTTTTTTTAATTGAGACATGTTGTACAAAGTAACTTGTGTAAGGAGTTTTTCCCATGTAATATGAATTCCTCTTTGAATAATTTTTAATGGCTGTGTAATATCCCTATAGTAAGGCTGGGCCATACATTATTTAACCAGCTTCCCTAGGGTTTGACCTTTTCATGGCTTTTAAATTTTCATCATTATAATAAATAGCACTATTTCTTTAGGATAAATTAACAGGAACAATTTTAAGGCTTTTTATACATATTGCCATACTGACCTGGGTAGAGCGAAGGAGTTATATTAAATTATACTTCTCCTAGCAGCCTATGACCATGTCCATTCCTCAAATCCTCAACAGCACCAAATTTTTACAATTACACAAAAAGATGTCTTTTTTCATGTTTTTAATTAGAAGTGAAATTGTATATTTTCTTATCTTTTAATAAAAATGGCAAAATGTGAGGAACAGGGAGACCAGAAACAGGACAGTGGGAGAGAAACTTTTTGGGTATTTTTTTATCAAACTGCCACCAATTCAGAAAAAAACATAAACTTTAATATTGTTATCTCCTGTCTTATTTCTCCACTAGGGGCAATTAATATTACTGTTTATCTGTGATGATATTTCAATGCTGCCAGCCCAGGCATAGGTCTTATTTACACATTTTGACCATTAATACTAATACATGCAACTAATACTTGATTTATTAGAGTAATGAGTTAGGACTAGGAGAGGGGTATCAGAGATTGACCTAAATCCCAGCAGTAGCTAACTGGTTAAGGCAGGAGTCGCTGGGCTATCACCTGGACTGGTGCTTCCTTCCCAGGGGTTTTGGGTCATTGGTCAGCAGCTTAATAGATGTGTAAGGATGCTCCTGACTAAACTTTTGTCTACTTGATGCCCACAGAGCCCAGTGAAAAGAAACTGGCCCAATCATCTAATGAATTTTCCTTCTGGACTTTTTTTTAACACCAATTTTAACAGACTTTTTTTTTTCTTCACTACATTTGCCACGTGCATCCATTTAATGAAAGATATTTCAACGATAAAGGTATTTGTATGTTATGATCACTGTTAAAATGTGATTCTTTAAACTTATAATTGATGTATGTGCTTCTAGGAAGATTTTGAGACAACTTTCAAAAGAATTCATGTAACATCCTGCAATTGTAAGAGAAAAAAGATACTATAATGAAACAAAACAAAGTTGGCTCCCTTAGCTGTGGTTCTCAGCTTTGGCGTGTGTTAGAATCACGCAGGGGGCTCGTCATAGTGCAGATTGCTGGGTTCCACCCAGAGTCAGTGATTCAGTAGCTTTGTGGCAGTCACGAGAATTTGCATATCTCATCAATTCCCAGATGCTGCTCCTTCAGGAACTGTGCTTTGAGAACCACAGATGTAGATGTCTGGAATAATTTTTGATATTAATGTTTTTCTATTGAGTAGTTTATAAACCATATATCTGGTCATACATAATGATAGCTATGCTCTTAATTTTATAAGGTTCTTCATATGGATATAAAAGCTGTGATTGATTGTATGTCCTGGTGGTTCTGAAACATGGCCACATTAGCAACACCTAGAGAGTTTTTCAGTACACCAACATGGAACCTTCTCTCTGATTTAATTGGGCGAGGACAGAACCTAGGCACTATATTTTTTTAAATTCCCCTTGTGATTTCAGGGTGCAGCCAGAATTATACGCCACCAATAGAGAGAAAAACAGTCCATATTGCCAAAAAAGAGTCAGCTTATTTCGTTGTGGCTGGTTTTTGTTGTTTGTTTTTTTGTTTTGTTTTGTTTTTCCATCAGTGTGCCTAGCCACTCATTACCCCTGCCCTTTTTTTTAACCTGTGGAACGTGTTTTTGGTTCTTAAATACATGGTTTTGTTCTTCTCTTAATTGAACTTCATCCAGTTTTTGATGAACCATTCCTCCAATCTATCAAGGTCATTTTAAATGCTGTTTCTTTCTTCTAGAGTATTTAACCCCTGCCCAACTAAGTATCATCTGCAAGTTTAATGAGATTTTCAATTTCCTAATTGAGACTGTGCTCATTAAGTTTTAATATTTTATAGTTTTATTGCAAATTATTTCCACCATGTGGGTGATGCTACCTTCACTTTGCCCTGGTCATGCACATTTTCTTCATTATCAGTGAACATTTAGTTAGTGCTTAGAAGTTGTGTGTTACTGAGTCAAGTTCTATGACTTAGAAATAGTTGAAAATCAATCTGATTTCATGTACTTTTTAGTCTAAGGAGAATATGTATATAACATGAGCTGCATGAGCAGCATACAACATGGAAGCATACACCTACAAAAATTGAACATGCAGAATATAGTTCATAGGTCAGATGGATGTAATGAGCCTGACTATGACTATATAGAAGTTAGAGTACCCGCTGCTTCTTTTTTTTTTTTTTTTAAGATTTTATTTATTTATTTGACAGAGAGAGAGATCACAAGTAGGCAGAGAAGCAGGCAGAGAGAGAGGGGGAAGCAGAGAGCCCAACTTGGGGCTTGATTCCCGGACCCTGAGATCACCACCTGAGCTGAAGGCAGAGGCTTAAGCCACTGAGCCCCCCAGCGGCTTAAGCCACTGAGCCCCTCAGCTGCTTCTTATTAGCTGTGTAACCTTGAGCAAGTTACTTGCTCCATGTGCCTAGGTATTGTCATCCATCGAGTGGGAGCTTAATAATTCCTCCCTTGGTTTGTTGTGAGGATTTAAATCAGATATTGAGTGTCGTGATGAGCACTGGGTATTACATGCAACTAATGAATCATTGAACACCAATAACTAATGATGTACTCCATGTTGGCTTATTGAACATTGTATATTATATATATATATATGTTAAAAATAAATGAACAAATCAGATAATATATGGAGAAATCGCCACAAAGCCTGCAACATAGCAACAGTTCAAATAGATGGTAATGATTAAGAGTCAGTTAAAGAATTGATAGAAGAAGACATTTTAGGTTTGGTTGGAAAAGACTGATAATAATCCAAGTAGCACAAGGATGATTGGTCTGGGATCTGCCTTCTTCATTAATGAATGAGACTGATCCTAGAGCCTTTGGTTTTTTTCACAGGCTTAAGCAAGTTTTCCTATAAGCAAATAGAATTGAGATGTTTGCTCGCCATGTACTCTGTATATTATTGGAAAGTGTGCTTTTGTAGATAATTATGGCTACCAACTGACAGAACAGGATTCAAACTCGGGACTTCTGTCTATAAGCTGATAACTGTGAACTGGTAGAAACAAAGGGAAGAGATTGCCCCTGGCAAATGAAGTGAAGGAAATAAGAATCTGGCTTAGAAAAATAAGGTTCTCAAATAATAAAGTAGCCAGTATTTGACCACTTACTGTATGTCAGACTTTGTTGACCCACATTATTTACATTGTCTTGCACTGAGACCTAGAAACCTTAAGAAGCTTGCCCCAAATCATACAGGTGATAAATGACAGCCCAGATCTGTGTCATCAGATCTGGATTGGGCCCAGAGCTATCTAATTCTAATCAGGAATTAGGCCCAGATCTGTGACAGCAAATTCCATCTCTGAGTCACTTCGATAAATTGCCTATTTTTGGATGGAATCAGGAACTTACTTTTTCCAGGAGGAGTTACACTCAGCAAGATCAGAGTTAGACTACAGAAAGCTAAGGTGGAGCCAGGAGCTGTGTTTAACTTCCTAGCTATTTTGTACAGAGTAAATGGGGAAAATCAGCTAAGCGATATTTTCTCTGGAGTTTACCATGTATTTAAATGAGTTAAATGGCTAAAAAGTGAAGGTGTCCCAGAAGAACGAGGCTGAAAATGGACCAGAAGAGGGTTTATAGATTAGGAGGGGTGGGGAAGGGGGGTAAGTTAGAAAGGTAGACAATTTATATCCTTCCTTTCTCCATTGATTTACTTAAAATAAGTAAACATCAAGAGTGATCTCTCTGAGCCCATAAAAGCTAACACTTTTTTGGTAAAACACACATTTTCATAGCACTTTACAGTTTTCAGAGTGCTCTCACATGCATTATTTTGTTTGATCTTAACATATTGGTGAGCACTTTAACAATTTTGCTCCTATTATCCTAAAATATCCATAAGTACAAGAAATATGTCTATACCAAATTGGATAGAAGTCACAACTGTACTGGAGTTTCTTTGCCCATATCTTTTTAATGCATTTATGTCCTTATAAATGGCAAGTTTAGTTGTGATCAAAATTTAAATTTAGCTATTAATTGGGAAACAGTAGCCATCAGGCAGTGTCATAGAAGATCTTTGCTTTTCTTCCCTCTCATTTTACACCTTCCTTTTCGATCTCAAAAATCTCAATATTGCCACTGCACAAACATGTTCAAAATGAAGTAATTTTCCCTGTATAATACAGTTTTGAATCCCAAAATATCAGTTTGATAAAAAAAAAAACTATTTTTCAGGCTTATATTACTATGACATTTGGAGTCACTAAAAAAACAAAACAAAACAAAACAAAACAAAAAAAAACTTTGTACTATACTGCATTTTTTCTGAAGTATTTTTACAAAAAGTCTTTAGATAAATGAGAATTGCATATATAATTACTTAGTGATTCATGAAAGAGTAGAAACCTCTGATAATGAATTTCCTGGAAAGTCTTCCAATCTTTCCCCTTTGTCAGTAGATTAGACGAAAATTAGACTTAGGTTTGTCTGTTTACAAAGAAGATAGGTTTGTTTGTTTGTTTTCTCATCATTAACTCTAAAATTCTTTTTGTTGTTTTTGTTTTGCTTTGTTTTCTTCACCTGGCTTGATTAACATTAACCCAGGAGCTAAGTAATACAGTGTGCCTTTAACTACCCAGAAAGAATTTAAGGAGCTATAAAGCAGGATATTTCTGACAATAAATTCTTACCTTTCATTAATGGCTACTTACTAAGAAAGTGTTTACTTCCTAAAGGAATCATTTATGAAGTGAAGATAAAGATCTCCATCAGTTATTAAGGGGTACAATTTCTGTTTAGACTGTTTATATGGATCTTTTTAAGCATTTGGTTCTGAAACGAGTGCCAGCAGCGTGGTCAGTGAAGAAGTCAGTTCTCTTTTAACTCACCCACATCCTTAGATAATTATTTAAGAAATGTGATCAAATTGAGCGTCATTATGTTCATACATACTACTATTATTTTTGTCACTTAGACTTCGCATTATAGAATCTGTACTTCCTATTATTCTGAAAGGACTCCGGTTTTAAAATTACTACTTTATTACCACTCGGGGTGTAATGCTTAGAATACCTTTGAAGAAAGTCCTGGAGGGCATGCTTGGTTTCGAATTCCAGCTGTGCTGCTTAAACGCTGGCAGTTACTGAATCTCTCGCACCTTGGTTTCATCATCTGTCAATGGACAGAAATCATACACATTTTATAGTGAAAACAAAATGGAACACACCATGCAAAGCCATACACATTCAATAAGTGTGGATTCTTCTTAACGGTGATAACATTCAGCCCTGCGCTGACAGAGATATTGGCCGAGAAAGAGACTATACTCTGGAAATGGTTGCGTATGGGAGATTTTAGAAAAGAAGGAAAAGGAGATCGTCATCTGCCAAATTACCCCAGGTAGCCACATTGTCCTGTTGGTGGCTGAACATATCCCCTTTCTTGGCTCATTAAGGGATGCCCCCACCTCCGATCCACAGAACAGCTTATATGACTACGAAGGCAATGATCAGTCATCAGACTGCAGAGGTAGCTAATGGTAGCCCAGGGAGCTTATTTTTGTCATTTAGTTTAACTGTTTCCATTCTACTTGTACCACCAGGAAACAAATGTCAAGATATTTTTAGTTTTCTGCTTTGAAAGTTTATTTCACAAACACTGGGATATTCTCTGATTGATTTTTAAGCAATACAGAAGACCTACAAGATTGTACTTCCTGATTTAAATTGCTTAGGTATTGTTGCTCCTCCTTTCATATAATCACATCTAGAGTTCGGTTGAACATCCAAGCTTAAGGAAGTGCATGTTAATTTTTTACAGGTTGTATACATTTGTATCATAGCAACTGATTGTGACCCCAAAAAAGGCGAGGGGGGTTGTAAGTAACCCTGTTGTAGAAATAAAAGTAAGGAATGCTTCTTAAGGTCAGTAATAGGAAAATCAAGTTAAGAGGAATCTAATTTCTGGATTTTATAAGAATGGATCAATAATGCTATTTTGTTTCAGTCTATTAACAGCCAGAACCTTGGCTCCCAAAATTAAGATATCAGTTCTTGTTAATTAAACTTAAATATGATGGCAGAGATCTTTGTGCCGTGAAGCGAGAGCCCGATCTCTGGCTGTTTTGTTCAGTTCTTGGTATAATGCAATACCCTGTTCTCAGCCAAAGCCCCGTGTTGTCTGGGCAACTCCCGTTGCCATAGCAATGAAATTCTTTCTCAGAGCAGGGCGGATGCTAATTGTAGCCATTTGTTGTTCCTTCTGTCGATCCCTTAACTAGCACAGTTGCAGAGCAGCCAGAGACTCTGGGTGAGCAGCAGAGTGCCCCCAAAAGCATCACGGCTGAAGGCAACCGGCTGCTCTGCTTAAAAAATCATTTGAGCCGCCAGCAGTGCTGACAGTGCCACTATGTGGGCGGAAGCACAGCCTGACTCAGACCCTGACAACTGTTGATCTGGGACTATGAGAGAAAGCGAAGACTGTTTAAAACCTGTTGAGAAGGGACTGATGACATGGACATTAATTTGACACCAGTCCCTCAGAGGTAGGTGCAAGGCGTATCACAACAACTATTTATCCAGGCTCAACTCAATACTGGGATGCCCAGAGGCTGTGGGCAACCGATCAATGGCTCTCCCTTTATTTCCATCTGAAACTGCTTTCCCTCGGCCTAAGGTAAAAAATACTCATTTGGTAGAAAGCAACCAGTTGTAATTCACACGGGTATTAGATTCAGTCTGTATTGGTAACTCCCTCCTCAAAAGCCCGAAATGAGCTGAAACCGAAAATCAACTCGGCGTAAATGAGAACAGGCACCCTTTGCAAAATAAGAGACCAAGTGACACCTACCAATTGTATGGTCTTTCATGCAGGTGTAATTGGAGAAAATGTTCTTAAACCTGGCATGCAGTAATTCATTGTAAAACCTAATTGCTGTAGGTACTTGGGAAAATTATTATAATGGTGAGAGGGAACATGTGAAGTACAATTATATTATTATATCATATCTTCCTTTAAAAGTATATTGACTCATAAAAATGGTCAGGTTCATGAGATTTTTAAAACGGCTACTGTGTAAACACAGTAATAAATATCAAGGTAGTTTTTTTTAAGTATAAATTTAATATACAGGTCTTCTAATCAAGTAGACTGAAGAAGATGCATCCTGGCCGAAATGGTCTCAAAATTCAGAGGAACAAATATCACACACTTGTTAGACTGAGCTATTCCTTGCTGTTTGTATTCAGATGGTCAAAATTGGTCTAAAAGTAGCCCCATCATAACTAGAGATTCCTCTTTTTATTGGAGAACAGGGAAAGAAGGCCTTTCAATTCAATATGATTTCTTTTCCCTGAAAGAACTCCATGCATATTTACTGTTTTGACCCCTTGTCCTGCTTTTTCCAGTGAGATAGCCACCAGCCTATGGATCAGTGCCGTGAAGAAATTCGTTTCTGATGACAGTGATCATGAGTCATTTCTGTGCTTCAAACACTAAATAAGTTAGTGCCATCTCGGTTAAAATAGTACTCAACCCATCAATTCCAAAGGGAAAAGTCCTGAAATTGTCGTAATTTTGTAAGATTTGTCTGTTTTCTTCTTTTCCTAATTTGTAATTAAGCCGAAGTATCCATACACTATGTAACAAATACTATTTTAAGTATTATATATAAGATATACATATGCAAAATATAAGTATATCTTATGTGTGAATTTTGTATGAAAGACATCTCAGATATTCCCTAATAAGTCCTATGAATTATATTTTTAATAGGTTATTTTTATTAAATTCTCAACTTTAAAATTCTTGGTCCTACTCCTACAACACTGTATTGCCAGCATAATAAAGAAAAGCTCCAAAAGGTAAGAAAGACTCTTAATTTCCCAGTCAAGAGAGATCAGGTTACTGTCAAATTTGTCACCATTCATGGCTTCCAGCCTCCTCAAATGATTAGGTCTCCCATAGGGTTCTGAGAACAAATGAAGTCTAAAATACCCTTACAATGAGGCTGCACGTTCATTTTTCCTTGGCAGGGAGGATTTGTGTTAACACAAAACTTAGCAGTAGACTGGATGATAACTGGCAGGATAAATTTCCATCATGATCAGGGCGCAGTAGCCCTCTGGAGAAATAAGAGTAGACAGTCCATCTTCCCTCTGCCAAAGTTCTTTTCCTTAATGGCCAGAGAGATGAAAGAGCTAAAACCTGAATATGGGATGAGGCGTGATCTAATGTCAAGGAGTGTTCTGAAAGCACATAATATTAATATTAAGCCTCATCAGGAAAGCCAGCTCTTTGTGGTACCTAGAGCTTTCTGCTAGGGGCAGAATCCTAACCATGGCTGACTATATTCCATACCCTTCCAATTTTAAAAGGTGCTGCCCATTTTGTCTTACTTGATGGTTTGTAGACCTTTGCCTTTAGTGATGCGACATGCCCACCATCTGGCTAGCTAAGCTCACCGGGGCCAAGACAAACCAAACCTTCCCCAGACAATCTCTAGTGGGAGGTTACAGTCCATAGGCTTTCAGAATCAGGTCACTGGATTGGAGTGGGACTTACCCAAGGACTGCCACCTGGGAAGGAAGAGTTGACTATGAGGGAAAGGAATCCAGGGGCCCAGCTGGTTCTCTTGTCCTCGGTGTGGTGCAGATAGTGGGATAATCACTTCCCGAAATGAGAAGAATGCAGTCACCTATCATTCAAATGTGCATCCCCAGAGGGAAGTAACTCAAGAAAGCCAAGAGGACATGTTGTCTGTGTGCTTATGAAGTGAGATGACCCATCTTTTTCAGCATGAGATTAATTCTGAGGCTGTCCCTAGACCAGACCTGATATGGTTTGAATCACTCCCCTGGGAAGATGAGAGAATGAGTTACCTGAAATTTAAAATTCTACTCTTAAAAATTCTATTTTAACTCTTGCTCAAGCCACTCATTGCTTGTCCCTCCTCTTAAAGAAATGAAGCTTAAAGCACTCAAGTCCCATTAGGTCGATGAACCACTCTAGCAATGCATTGATTGAAGCAGGCTGATTTTAAAATCTTGCTATAAAATCGCTGTCTTATGTGAATGTTGATTAGAAGACTCAGTTTCCCTTGATCTTGGCCATAGTCAAGCTTCTCAGGACAGTATCTGGAAATGCCTTCCTGAGTACACATGCCTCAAAGACAGTCCTGACAGAATAATGTTGGTGATTACCCCTACCCCCCCCACACACATATTGGTAATTGGTAATATCAGTCAACTTGGCGACCTGTTAGATTTTTTTGTTAGTTTTGTGTTTTAGAGTTTGGCTCACTTTTATAGTTGTTTTCTCAATTATTTTCAGCCAAATATGTCTTATTCACAGTTAACAATGTTATATGATTTATTTTTAATTGTGCCTAGCATTAAACAATTTGCTTCTAGGAAAACTGGTTCAAAGTTTTTCCAACTACTAAGTATATATTCTTTTTTTCTTTCTTTCTTCTTTTCTTTTTTTCTTTCAGTTTGGTTTTATAACTTCAGGTGATGGTGGTTCAAGCTTTTAATTTTTAAAACTTAGATTCATTTTTCCCTTTGTCAGTCATTGCTTGAAATGACTAGTAAAGGGCGGATGGGTGGCTCAGTCAGTTAAGCAACTGCCTCTTGATATCAGCTCATGTCTTGATTTCAGGGTTGTGAGTTCAAGCCCTGCGTTTAAAAAAAAAAAAAAAAAACTAGTGAGACCAGAAACTAGCACTATTTATATTATACTTAATGAGAAGAACAGTCAGAGGTTCCAAACCTTGCTGTGTGTCATGATCAAGTGTGTAGCTTCTTTAAAAAATAGTTCTCTATGTCTCATCCAAGAAGACCTACTGAATCAAGATTCCTGGTGCTAGGAAGTTTTTAAACAAATTTCTCAAAAGATTATTGGGTGTACCTGAGATGTCCCTGGTTAGAAAAGAAACATTTTGGAAACTATAACCTAGAGTAATATTTCTCACCTTTTGCTATCAGATTTCAGTGTGTAAACAAATCTTAAAGTCTTGACGTTAGTTCCAGGGATATTCAAAACTAACTAGGTTATATTTTTCCTTTCCCTTTTTTTTTTTTTTTGAGTTTTATTTTATTTTATTTTTTTTAGTGTTCTAAAATTTATCATTTATGCACCACACTCAGCACTCCAAGCAATACATGCTCTCCATATTTTTCTTTTGAGTCCTTTGTTGATATTTGTTTCTCTCTAAATGGAAAATATTTTATATATTTGAATATAAATATATCTGCATAAAGCATATTAAAATCGATAATGTACTAGTGATTGAAAGTCAATTTAGAGTATAAATATAGAACATGGACAGAATTGCCATTTTTAAGATGTAAAAATTTCTTTTCTTTTCTTTTTTTCTTTTTTTTTTTTTTTTTTTTAGCCCTAGAGTCAAAAAAAAAGCCATTGCATGAGCTAGTGCCTGGAAAGATTTGTTTTCAATCCTTAGCCTTCCAAACAATTTACTTAGAGCTTGAAACATAGTTTCAACATTAATGAAAACTATCAAGCAGAGCAGACATAATTGGCTGAAATTTAATTAGAAAATTTGTTTGAAAAATAGTTTTTAGAAACTCTTAAAGTGTGTATTGATTGTATACATTCATTTTTGATCTGTTTGTTAGCAATGGGTGCCCGGGACCTGACAACTCTAGGTCCAGCCTCCTCTCCCCCTGCTAACAGCAACTCGTTGTTTCAGTAAAGTCTGGGCTGCTGGTTAGTGGGATTATAATTAATGAGAATTTAATTTAACCTACATTTATATGTCCAGCCTTGTTTCACCTGATATGTTACAAACCTCTGGGAACTAGTAACCATTTTCTTGCAGGTAATTTTCATCTGAGCAAGGAATAGCTCTACAGCACACACCAGCCATTAGTGAGTGTTTCTTCTTTCTAGCCACTAAAATCATGAAAGAAACCAAACATCTTTGACTCGCTTGTTTGCAATACTTCTAAGAAATTTTGCTCCCCCATTATTGGAAGTACCCACTCCAGATACACCAGAAGACATTGCTAAACCTCTGGCATTCACTTTTTAAAAGATAGCTAACCTCCAGGGTAAACAATAGTCACACTTGAAATAGTATTGGTTTCTGCCATGTTGGGTTTTAGTCTCCCTTCTATTTTGCCTTCTCTTTCACTTTCTTAGCTTTGTTCTCGTTAAAACGTGCTGACAAACCTCAGGCTGTGTGTTAAAGCTAGAGGAAAAAGAAAGACAAAAAAGTAACTAAGTTTTAAAATACTTCCTTCCTGGCGGGCTGAAGTTGTCAGTTCTTATGACAGCAACTACTGCAGGAAATCTTTCTAGAACAAAAAGGTTCTGAGTTTTACAAGTTGTCCATAAACTCCATACTAGTCATTCCTAACTAAAATGCTTTGGTTGTTCCACAGCTTGGGTCATTCTCTCTGATTTAGATTCTTTTCCTTTCTTGTTGCAGACACACTCATAGCTTCACAGTTTCCTTTTTAGATGTCACCTTCCAGCCGTACTCCTCCCTACTCCTGATAATCCCTGCTGCTCTGTGCTGCAACCCTATGTTTTATCTCTATTATCACTTGGTGGGTTGTTGATGTAGTTGTCTCTCTTACTGGAATATGAGCTGAAGGCAGCAACCGTCTTTATTTTTGGTTCTTTGATGCCTAGCAGAGTGCCCAACGGGTAGTATGTATTAAATGAGTTTGTTGATTTTTATTTCTTGTCCACAATGTCATCCGTCCCCAGTGTCGGGGATGAGAGAGTATCTCCGTGCATTGTGTGAATGGAAGTCTCTCTCCTTGGATTCCCGACAAGAAGATTTACATGGGGATCTGTGCTCAGATCAAAGATGGCTAGAAGGAAAGTGGCAAGGACAAAGCAGTTTATTAAAGTGAAAGTACATTCTCAAGGTGGGAGAGCTGGCGGGTTCTGAGAAGTGGAACTACCCGCTGTGTTGTTTGGAATTGGATATTGTTGGATTTCTCTGGGTTTGGAGGAGCTGTACGTGTAGTGGGGTGAACTCTAATGGAGACTTCCTCCAGTCCCTTGGGAATCTCCTGCAAAGGGAGTTTCTGACTCTACAAGGTTTGTACCCTAAACTTCATGTCAGCCTTTTTATTTGCAAGGAGGGGGGAGGGTAGGTAGTTCTCATTGTCCCAGCCTCCAGTTTACTTCTCTGTCATTCCTCCCTTCTAGGACTTGCGACTTAGCCTCAGGGTGTTCTTTCCACTGCTCATATCTAGCTTCTACCTAACACTACAGATTTTTTTCAGATAATTGGTAGCATCAATCTAAATAATGGATTTATATCTTCATCAGGTATGGGACTTACTCATGATCATTTTTAAAAGCTGGGTTTTACTTTTGATTGTTCTTTTATTTAATTATTATTTACATACAGAATATGCACTAATCATAAATGTATATATAATTCAATGTATTTTTACAAAATGAACTTACCATGTAACCAGCACCCATATGGTGTTTTTGCAAGATAGGATTTACCAGAGAAAATAAAGAAATTGATCCTTTTATAAATTCAGTGTAGGAATAGTATGGTCTGCCACCATTTTACTTAACTGTGTGTACATCCGTGTATATTTTGAGACAAGGAGGTAACAGTGATGTCTGTGGTATACAGACCTTTTTCCTCTATTAAAGTGCCTTTTTATTCTGCCTGTTGCAGTCCCTTGGCAATTTCAAAGGAAATTGAATTTAAATATGCTTTTCTAGCTGCATTTAAATGTATGTAAATGGATTGTAAATAAAAACTTTAAAGGAAATGAAAATGCCTTACAAATATCCCATTAATTCCCCAAGCATCTTTATATGACTGTGAAAAAGGCAGTTGTCATAGAATCAAAAGGCTAGAAGGGACCCTTCAGCAGATCTGTGAATAGCCATTACACAAAGATAATCGGCCACTTTTTCTAAAATGTTCAGAAAAGATTACTTTTTTTTTTTTTTTAAATAGTCCTCAGATTGGGCTGTCACGCAGACCTCATAAGGGGTAAGGCAAGGGTGAACATGTTCTCTCTGGGTGATCACCCCTCGGGTACCCCTAACAGGATGCTTCTGATTCCTCTTATCTCACCTCCCCTTATCTCAACTCCAGCCCAACTTGCTCTTCATTTGTTCCCCACCCTGGAAACCTCCTCCCTGACTCATCACCACCACCACAACATACACACCCCATTGGTCACCAGTACAATTTTCCCATCTCCTTAAGGTTGCTTAAATATGGCCTTTCCTCTGGGTGCTGCTGCCTTCTTTCAGGCCATAGTACTGTCTAGATACTTCTCCTGCAATAGCCATTCTGTTCACACTCCCTTCCTCCCGTGTTCCTCCTATCCAATTCATTCCTTCATAGTGCTACTACTGGAGAGATCATCCTAAAATACAAATGTTTTTGTGCTCTGTGTAAATTCCAGTAGTTTCCGATGTAAATTTCCCCCATTACCCCTTGTGTTTCTCCCCAGGCTCATCTTTGTGTATGCTATGGCCAGATTCCACCACTTGGCTGCGTATGGCCATTTGTAGTTCCCCATGGGAATCACACTTTTCAATGTGTACAATTCTTTCATCTTTTAGGAATGTTGCCCCTGTATGTCACATTCCAACATTTCATTAAGATTCAGAATGTTCATCTTGAGACGCCTGGGGGGCTCAGTCTGTTGAGGGGCCGACTCTCAATTTCAAATCAGGTCAAGATCTCAGGGTCATGGGATTGAGCCCGAGTGGGACTCCACGCTCAGCGCAGAGTCTGCTTGTCCCTCTCCTTTCCCGTCTTCCCCTCCCCACCTCATGCTCCCACGCTCACGGTCTCACTCTCAAATAAATAAAGTCTTTTTTTAAAAAAAGAATGTTAATCTTAACATTATAACTACTTGCATTAAGAGCTATTAATGTTCTCTTTGAGAACACCCACCCCCAAAATCTGTCATTTCTTCAATTTTAATGAGTCGTCTTATGATTCATCAAGGGTGAATTGTCAAAGCTGCTTAAATATAAACAGAAAACATGAGAGAATAAAGTAGAAACATGACCTACTGTGTAAAGTAGACAAGTCTTGATCTGTTCTTTTTATACATTCCTATTCTCTTTTTTTCCCCTCATTTAGCAGCATCTATGCTTAGATCACATGCTGGTCTTTTGAGATTACTCCTCATCCGTGGATTGCTGAAAATAGTATGGGGAGGATTTGAGATGGGTGGGTGGTGAGAGCGAGTTTGTATAATAATCTCAAACTGAGATTCAGATTTCCTCAAATATTTTCTTTTTGTTGCCCTGGGTCTTCTCACACTATTTCAGTGTCCAAGTAGTTGTGGCTCTTCATAGTGCCCTTTAATGCACAGACTATTTATGATGGAGCCTAGTGGTCTCACTTCTTTACCTGTAGCTTTCTCCCTTGGCTGGGAGGGTGCGTGTCCCTGTTATTTCTCCTTCAACCCCATATCCTGTACCATATTTCAGTGTGGCTCTGGTCTCCCTTTCCCAGCTCTTCCCTCACTTGGCCAGTGAATCAAATGCCTTCCAGACTCTGGAACCTTAAAAAATCCATATTTTGTTGAAAATCAACAGAGGTATGTGTCAGCAATTAGCATCCCCCACTTGGGTGTTTTTGCAGATATGCCCAATACATTATGAGCCTTTCCATTTTTCAGTGAAATATGAGGGGTTTTTCACATGTTCACTTAACCCATTTTCTGATTTCAGTTTTAATAGTTATGGATTTATTGTTTCATTGTTGAGCTTTTTACTGATATATTGCGTGCATGGAGATAAATGCATAAATTATAAAAGTATAGAGTTCAATGTAATTTCTCAAAACGCACACAGCATGTAACCCCACCAATACCAAGGAATAACACATCACCAGCACCCCCGGAAGCACCATTTTCCGTCCACTCCCAGTTACTCACTCTTCTCGTTTCCTGCCTCATTTCCCAGCGATAACCGTTATGTACATTTTAGGACCATCCGTCCTTTAGTTTACTTGGGAACCCCATATAAATGGAGTATCACAGTCTGTTCTCTTTGGAATTTGCCTTCTTTCACTCAACCTATCTGTTCCATTCAATCATAGTGTTGCACAGGACAGGTGTTTGCTGATTCTTACTGCTGCCTAATATTCCATTATTTGAATAGTATATGATTTACCCAACCTGCTCTTGAAGTGCATCTCATTGGTTTGCCATTTAGAGCTGTTCTGAACAGTGCTACTCTGAACATTTTCAAACATGCCTTTCGGTGAACATAATTACGCATTTCTGTCGAGTGTGCACCTAGGAGTGGCATTGCTGGATCATAGTGTACGCTCATGTTTCACTTATGTGAATATTACTAGCAGATGTTCCTAGGAAATCTTACCAATTTTTGCTTCCATCGGCAGTAAAGGAGATTACAGTCATTTCATATTCTCAGTAACACTTGGTATTACCAGTGTTTTAAAGTTCTTTTATTTTTTAGCCATTTTGCTGGCGTTTATTGGTATTACACTGGGGCTTTAAGTTGTATATCCTTTAATTCGTAACTTCTTCTATGAAGTGTCATGAGTAAGTCTTTCTCCAATTTTTCTAAAGAGTTGTGTTTTTCTTACTCATTTAAGGGGTTCTCGATATATTCTGGATCTGAGTTCTTTGGTGGATATTCTGTAATGCAATTAACTTCTTCCTCTCTCTAGCTTTCCTTTTCAGTTTTTTCCTTGGTGCTTTTATGGACACCTTAATTTTAATGTAGTTCAATTAATTGATCCTTTTGCTATGGTTAGTACTCATAGTGTCATATTTAAGAAATCTTTGCCTATCTCAAGGTGATGACTGTATTCTTTTTTCTTCTAAAGTTTTTTTAATCTTCCATATTTAATACTATTATCAAGGATATAGTGATTTGGGAGTACCTGGGAGGTACAGTCAGTTAAGTATCCCATTCTTGGTTTCAGCTCAGGTCATGAGATCAAGCCCACATTGGCTCCGTGCTCAGTGTGGCAGCTGCTTAACACTCTCTCTCTCCTTACCTTTTCCTCTCCCTCTACCCCAACCCCCCACATGCTCACACATGCTCTCTTTCTTTAGAATAAATAATCTTTAAAAACCCTATTTTAATCTTCTGTTATTTATTTATATCTTTATCCTGTGTTTTTCATTTTTTAAAAATTTTTTTATTTTGGTGAAATATACATAATATAAATTTATTTTTTACAGGTTTTAAGTGTACACTTCTGTGGCATTACATTCACATTGTTGCACAATCATCATTGCTGTCCACCTCCAGAATTTTTTCATCTCCCATGATTGAAACTCTGTACTCTGAGGTGGAGATGAACCATAAGAGACTGTAGACTCTGAGAAACAAACTGAGGGTTTTAGAGGGGAGGGCAGTGAGGGGTTTGCGTGAGGCCTGTGATGGTTATTAAGGAGGGCACGTATTGTATGGAGCACTGGGTGTTATACATGAACAATGACTCTTGGAACACTGCATCAAAAACTAATGATGTATACTGTATGGTGACTAACATAACATAATAAAAAATATTAATAAAAAAGTAAACATTAACTCTTCATCTTAAATATTTTTAAAGAATATTTTTATTACTTTCTACTTTTCTTATAACAAAGTTAACAATTCCAGATCTGAATACAAAAACATATTTTAAAATCTTAATTACTATTTTTTTTAACAATTCCCAAGTATGAAGTACAAGCTGTCAGAGAAGAATATAGCTTAAATATTTGAACATGTTTTATTTTTTGTTTTATGTATTTTTAATTTACTTTACATAATTTTATTCAGCACTGTTATGTTGAAACTACATGGAGGAGGCAGAAACATATTGTTATGTCAATTTGAGACACTATTCATGATGCAAAAGAACTTTAAGAAACTGCACACGTGATTGAGATACAAGTACTTTCCATGGATATTTTTTTCTATTTTAAAATTGTTTCATGTTGCATAATAATCAAATAGGTTAAATTTTAAAATTTAAGAGAATTTATAAATGTTTACTATAAATATATTAGTTATTCTTGAATTGAGGCATAGATTTTATGCTTGCATAAAGTTTATTATCTGTCTACCTAATCATTTTTAATTTAAGATATAGAAATAATTTAGCATTGTAGAGTGGAATGTACATCTGAAAAAGTAGCATTTTGCATCTCTTTCACTTGCTACCAGCAATACTTAGATCTTTGCCTTCCATTGGTATTCTTCTCTCTGAAATGTGCTTAAATCTGTAATATGTTCCTTATGTAGATATGAGAAACTCAAGTAACTATAGTAGCATAGTGCTATTTAGGATATATTTTTTCTTTCCCCTTAATACATATTTACTCACATTTTCTCTTTGTGCATTTCTCTCCACCACATACACCTCCCCAAATGTCCCTGTAATGTGAAGAAATTAAAGAAAAAAAAAAAAAAAACTCCATACAAATTTCTTCTTTCTTATCTACCCCCATTCTGTGTACCCATTCTCTATCTTTTAAAGAGCACCTGCTTCATTTCAAAGTTTCTTTAAGTTGGTCATGTTTGTCTTATCAAGGGTGGCAAATCTTGTTAAACTGTAAAAAGGACCTGTTAATGGCTGGGGTAAGACACGGGAAATAATGAGCCATCTTGCTTTCCTGCAATTCCAGGTCAGCCCTTGACCTCCCCCCAACTTGCTCCTCATCCCCACGCCTTATTTTTTCTTCGCAGCCTTGGATGTGGTTTCCTGGAGCTGCTTCGTTGTTCTCGAACTCCTCTGTTTGAGAAAAGGCCCTCCATACTTTCAGGCTGACACTCCTTCGTTCATCTTCTTGCTCCCCCATCCCGTTTTCCTCATTCTACCACTATAGTGTGAAGACTAGGAGGAGAAGAGTACTGTGGTTTCTCTAATTTAGGTCAAATGATTTGAACACGTAAAAGAAAGGTAGATAAGACACTTCATTCTAGCTTCTTATAAGTTTCTTGATCCTTCACCTAGACCTTTTTGAAGTTTTACTCAAGGTAGAATGTACCTTGATTTTATTCCCCTCCATGGCATTTTTATTCACTGCTTTACGTACATGTCCACTGTTTGCTAATTTCATAGGCTACAGAAGGCCTTGGTGCGTGATGTGACACTTAGCAGGTGAGAAATCCCAGCACACGGGTTAATTAAATGTCATCAAGACAATCATTACAATTAGTGTTAGGAGTTATCAGTTACAGAGCACTGTCTATGTGGCAAGCACTGTGTACTTGACTCTTGCAATGGTCCGATAAAACAAGATAAACTACTTCTAGTTTGCAGGGTAAAGGGGTGAAATTCTTTGTACTTGGTTTCATATGTAGAGTACGGCAGAGGTGAATTGGCACTCAGAAATTTGACTCCAGAACCAATATTTCTTAAGTTCTGTGTTTAAAATGTTCCTGAATTATTCTTAGACAAGAATATATTTTCCAAGGAATTAAGGAAAGAATATTCTGAAATAATTCTACAACCTACCTTTGAGTAAGTAGGTAAGGTGGGTGTATACATGGTATCAAAAATGTGAATGGTGCTTGACTACTGAAGTGTCCTAACTGGGATGTAAGTATCTCCTTGTATATTTTCTGGTGCTCCCCGTTGCATTTCGTGATGCTTAACCAGAGTCACTGTAGCATGGTGGCAAGACAGTGTGCTTTGGGATAAGCAGACCCAGGTTCAAATTGCAGTTTTGGTATTAATTTTAATATTGCTATATCTGTTTTCTTTAAAATCCATAAATAAATGTACTCTGTAAGTACTAAGTAAATTCTGTGTTTAAAAGTTCTTTACAGAATGCCTCACCCAGAATAACAGTTACAGATGCAAATGAGCATGGAGGCTGTCGTACTTCTCATGCCAGTAGTACTGGTGGTATTGTCACTGATGCTCTGAACAGTGCCGGGAGGCACTCATATTGATATTCGTATTCCCAATTACTCAATAGTCATTAACTGACCAGCTCACGCTGCCACTTTCAGAATAGAGAATTTGATTCTTCCACCTGATGTGCTTTTTCTGCTATGGCGTGCAGCCTCTGATCGTTCAGTATTAGAATGCTAACTACATTCAAGATTCAAATTACGATTCAGTAGGTGAAATGTGGTTAGTTTATTTTATACAGCACATTATTCTACAGGATCCCATTCTTAACGAAATGCAAATTGGATACTTCAATCCATCTACTAATCCCTCTACTAACCGTTGTTAATTTTGCTACTTTGGACCTGAGATTGAAGGGTAGGTCTTTACAGCATGGTCAGGAGAGACAGGTGCCCAGTAAGGACAGTCTCAACTTCAATTACTAATTGAATTCAATTACTAATTAATTCTGAAACATCTTAATACGTGAAATTCTATTACTTCACAGCTGCTAGAAAAAGAAAAGACATCAAGAAGTGGGAAAGCCATTGGTTGTAAACATGTAAATACAGGTTTTTGTGGACACATGCTATGTTGGTGAAAATATTTCAGTATACAAAGAGGCTAATAGAGAATATGTACAATGGTCAAGCCAAGCATTTAAACTTCAGAAAGCTAGGTTTCAAGTCAATTTATAACTGCTCCTAGAAGAGAGTCAGAACTGACTTGATCTATAGAATTCCCTTATGGGCACTGCAAGATATATGAAGGACTAGATTTTTAAAGTGATGCCATTTTAAAAATATCTTCATGAATTAATGGGGTTATAGGTTTTCATCATATAATGTTGAGGAATATATTATCTCGCATATTTTCTTCTTGGTCGTCTTAGTATTTGAGAGTAGGTAAAATCTCTCTTGGCTGAAGCCTGCCTTGCACAACAACTCCTTTCTCCCCTAGCACACGGAAGGGAAGAAGCAAGCAAAAGGCAGTGTGACCATTCGTAAGCAACTTAGGTACCACTTTGGCTACCTGGTGGCGTGCTCCGGGTCTGGACAGTGCATAGAGCCCAGTCTCTGGGGAAGCTGCTCTCCCAAGCCCTTCCTTCTCCTTCAGCCAGCTCCTCCAGGGTCCCCCATCCCATGCACCTGCATCTTCTTACTGCTGCGGTGCTCTCACTTTGGCAGACACCTTCCTGACCAGGATCTTTATTCAAATGACCCCAGACCGTTATTGCCGGGCTTCCAGTTTGGTCAGGTAATTCTACAAATCAGGTAATTTTGCATTATATTATTATTATTTTTTTTTTAACTTGACATGTTAAATGAAGAAGATAGATCTTGTGCATTTACAAGGGTGGAAATTAAACTCGGAAGGTCTTTTGAAGGTGATGATTTGTGGATACAGGGGAAGTAAGGCTAATATGTAAGGATCAACCACTGTATGCCCAGTGTTCTCTTACACAGGTTAATTCATTTTGAACTCCAATCCACCTTTTTGGGGTAAATCCATTTTTCAGGTGAGAAAGAGGTGAGTTTAAGAGAACAACTTACCCAAGGTCATACAACTAGTTAGCTGAATTGAGATTGAAATCAGGCTTTTTAACCATGCATGTGTTGGGGTTTGACATTGGTAGCATGGTCACTGCCTTAGTTACTGTGAGGTTCTTTTTTTATATGCCATGGCTGATATGACCTCCTCAGATTTATGTCTGCATTGTTTATCTGTAGTCCCAGGGTATGAGCTTCATTTATTTTTCTACGTGTAATCCTTACCTTAGCATAAACCATGTAGTAGGTGTCAATAATAATAGGCGAGTATATGAAAAATGACCACACAAAGAATATAGGCTTTAAAATCAAGCAGAACTGTCTTCCAATTCAGTTGGATGTGACCCTGTATCTGTTTTCTACATTGGGAATAAAAATGCCACCATAGAGTTTTAAGGAGCCAATGAAATCATGTAGACCAAGGTGATATGAGTACTGTATACAGAGGAGATGCTTAATAAAAGTTTCTTCCCTTTCTATCTCCTCTCCGCCTGTATAAATGCTTGATGTTATTATGACTTATCTTTGTTTTACTCTTATTGCACAAGATCCCTGCAAGACTCATACATTCCTGCCTACCTTAGCATCCTACCTAATATGAGGTCAAATGTATCCAGATTTTTTATTAAGTATTTTTTGATGTTGAAAATTGTAAAGTAAGGTGTTACAGACTCTCAGAGTGGTTTCCAGATTCTGCAAATTAGATCAGTGTTATTTTCTTTCCCTGCAAATGACTAAGGTGTTTTCATCTCCACACAATAAAGCGTACTGGTCTCAGTCCATAAGTAGTTTTTTCAGAAAATTGTCTATTTTCCTATCTGCAAAGTACGTTCTTTTACATGCAACTAATATTAAATGCTTGTTGACTGATACTTATCGCATTGAAGTTTTTACTTTATTTTTGCCATGACTTTCCCAAATAGAAAAATAACAATCCTCTTTTTCGAGGTATTTTGAAACAGTCAGTTAAAAACATGACATCAGATCTGAAATAATCTGAAGGGAAATGTCATTTTTCTCTACTAAATGTAAGATCACAGGATTCCAGAGAGTACAGTTTTCCCTTTGAAAGTTTTAGTGACGTTTTAGGCATTTGGAAATTGAATTAAAGAATAGGAACATTATGTGGTAATAAGTTATGTGATACTTAAATGTGACATCCAATACTTCAAGAAATAAACTTTTGGCATTGATGTTGTTTAATAGTTACATTTTCAAAATTTGAAGATAAAGTGAGACGGCACGGGCTAAGTGGCCGGCCCCTGTCTACAGCGTGCAGGGGCTATTGATTTATAACAAATGCCAGTACGAGCAGGCAGGGACTGGCTTGTTGCTGTCGGATGAGAACTGAAAGCAGATAGGTTTTGTTATCAATCACGGGTTGTCGGTGTAAGACAGCAAGGCCTGTTATAATTGATTTGATGGCTTTCGATGACTTGAGCTTTAGTGGCCAAAGCGGATTGTGGCAACTCAGCCTTGCAAGACATTGACATGAAGAGGAAGTGACACGACTCCTTGGAGGCAAAGTTAGATGGTTTCAAGAGGCAAATTTACTCACCAATTCAATAATTCATAAACTTTAGCTTTTGATATGAGATGATGTTGATGAGCCAAAAAGAAAATTCAGTATTTGTTTTTAACAGTTAGGCTTTGAGATGCTTTTTTTTAAATTAGACTAGCCTCATGTGTTTTATTTTTTTCACCCCCCAGACCCTGTTGTCCATAAAACTTACTGTATTTATTTTCATATAAACAGCATGTATTATGTGGCATTCCATTACTAAGCTATTTGATGGGAGTGTGAATTTTACAGGAGGAAAAACAAAAAGATTGTATGAACCAGATGTCTACTTTCATATATGACCTTGATTCTTGAGTTAAGTAAGTTGGGTTTTATTAAATCAAGCACCTTCAGGAATGAACACAGTAAAAGGTCCAAGTTAACAGACTGTATCATGACTCCATTGTTACCTAAATCAAACCAGATTTCTGAATGCATGTATGTTCCAGTCAAGTGAACATACAAGGGTTGGGGGGTATGTATGTAATGGTAACTTGGTCTCCATGTCAAAGTTTTCTGACACAAATGGATTCTGATCTGGGTGAGAAAAGGAAAAGGTTTCCATTCCACAACATACTGACTCACATTAGCTTCCTGGAGAACTGGCTTAGGAAAGGCTCAAGAGGAAAGAATATTGTGCTCGTTGAGTGATGAGTGTGACGGTGCTAGATAGGGAAGTGACATGCTCTATCCCACACATTTGTACCCTCCAAACAGCACTTAAACCTTTTAAGGCTGATAGTGAAAAGAGATTGGTATCAAAATGTGCTTAGGGATTTCTTCTCCTGAGCAAACTTATGTCCAAAACCTAAAGACTATGATACTGAAGGTATAGGAGACTTAGGTATAATTAAACCCTCTTATCTTGAGCATCCTTTTTCAAATGTTAGCTGTAATGAATTCATCAAAGCTTATATATTTTCCTTTTATAAAGACTCCTCCCAGAAATCTTCCAGGATATTTTTATTTCAAACTTTAGAATAAGACGATAGGACACACCAGTTATGCTACCTTTGCAATAGGAGGTTTTATTTTTGTCTTCTCAGTGGTTAGATTAAGGTGTTCCAAATTAAAACTTCTTAATGAAAATTAAGCTCTGGCTTTGTTTATTTTGAGGAAAAGAAATTGCTAGAAATCTGTTTCTTTCAGGTTTTATTCCATAGTGAACATTTTTCTTATGAATGTGTTTATTTATTTGCAATAGTCTCCTTTGGATGAAATTGCATGTGATTCAGTAATAGTTCTTAATAAGCAGTGATATAACAAGAAAGATTAACACTTAGGTGAATGCCTTAGAAATTACAGAACGTAGCTATTGAAGGAACCTAAAGATCTTCTATTCCCAATGTCTTTAAAACTTTTTTGATTTCAGCCCACATTAAAAAAAAAAAAAAACAGCCTCAAGACCCAATACATATATCTGCACACACACCTACCCAAAAAATCCGAAGATAAAAATTTCACAATTTTTACTTTTATTGTATGTAATACAGTTGATTTTCTAATCCAACCTACTCTAATCTACTGTATTCCATTTATAAAACAATATATAATGCCAGTCTTGGTGAATAGGGACCTGAAATGTAGAAAATATCACTCTACTCTAATTCTTCCATTTTGCTAATTAAGAAACTGAAGCCAAAACTGAGAGATTTGTTTTGTTACAAAAGGAGAAGGAGAACATGCAAAAGCCACAGTCTGTTCTTCAGAATAGAAATCAAGTTCCAGATCCTCGAGGAATTTACAAACTAAAATGTAAATAGGACAAATACAATTAAATATATTATATCATTAACAATCACCCCCCTTAATACCAGGTGATAGCAAATAGAATTGCAAATAAATACTTAGATTATACTAATGAGAAGATTATAGACAGACTGGATAGACTATAAACAAAGTATTTGAACTACATTTTGAAGAAATGGAAAAACATAAGCTATTTTTCAGAAAAGGATCTTTTTAGGAAGGTGTTTTAATAGTATTCTGTGCAGATATGAAAACATGACACATCAGGTTTTATAAAACAATGAAGGTCAAAGTTGGAGATTAATGCACTCTGGCTCTACCAGAGACCTAATGCTGTTGTTCAGAATTAATCTAATATCCCACAAAGACTCAGTATAGTTTAGCGTAGTAGATAAGTTTTCACAATAACAGGCTTTTAAATATTCTCACCAAGATTCTGACAGATGATCAGTAAAGGTCATCGAGAGGCTAAAAAATCTTTAAATTCAAGTGAAACCAGCAGAAACTAAGCTAGAAATCTTTCTAAATTTAGATACAAAAATTTTCATTTCAGCTATAAAGAGCTAAACAACCTTTTTGGTTCTTCTTGCTGTTTAGATGTATATATAAAACTATATTGGACTATAGCTAACAAGCAGCCTTGAATGGTCTTAGAATATGGCAATTATGGCAATTATGTCTTCTACATTGATTTACCGGCTCATTCTCTTTCTAAGCTTTTTAACTATAGTGATCGGTATAATTACAGAGCTGCCTCTACTGTGTGAAGGTACAATTTGCAGGTCAAAAATGTTATACAGAAGTAGGTATGGTGGCTGTCTAATTAGATTGCTTAATATTTATCAAAATGGCATTCTCTGTTGTTGTTGTGCTTTGCTTGTCTCGGTGTTCCGAATATTCTTTCTTAATATAATTACATGATTGGATTTTCTTTTTCCCTTTATGAGACATTAATCAGAGTTAAATGTTTAAGCTCAAAATATGATTTGCAGTTGGACATAAAATCTCCACTTTCTTCATCAGTGTTTTGTAGTTGAGTTCTGAGACATTCCCTCAGTAGATGTTCATTGTGTAGCTCCCAGGGATGTCTCTTGTAGTTGCTAGGGCTCTGCTATTCCTGTCCGTGTGGACCTTACAAGCTCCACATTCTCTTGCGATGGCAAATAGAGAAAAGAAATATCAGCTTATTATAAGTACTGTGAGGAAAATAAATGAGATGTGATAATCAGCTGGAGACTTTCTTAGTGACATTTGAGCTACAACATGAAGGGAGGCCCCAGAAGGTGACAGCTAATCAAAGAGCCGAGAAGGAGCAATACTGAAGGAACAGAAGCAGGGGAGATCTGGGCCTGTTAGAGGAATCAGCGGAAGAGTGGTGTTGATGAAAAGGTGATGACTGAGCAGTGAGGGTGAATGAATGGAGGAGTCCGAGGTGTAGGCTGGAACTTAGGATAGTGGTCTTTGTAGGGAAGATAAGATTTATGCTGATCGCAGTAACACTATCTGATTTTTTTCCTGGGTACTTACTAGGTGCCAGAAACTGTACTAAATATTTTACTCGTGTATCCCATTTAATGATCACCACATCCCTGTGAAACAAGTAGTAATATCTCTGCTTTATAAGTGGCAGAAATGAGACTCAAAGAGACAAGGAACTGACTGCTACGACCCCTAGTATAAGGGAAAAATCCGGGTAGTCCAGTTCTAGAGCTCACGTCCTCAACTACCACAGTAAACTTTTCACTCAAACTTCATTTGACCTTTCACGAAGGCTATATTTGTCTTCCCATTGATAACTTTTAATACTTTACTGGGGTTGCTAAATGTATGAGCAACAAAACAAATAGGAGACTCTACCTTGATGAATTTCTGCTATCAGTTTTTCCTTATATAGTAAAAATAGTTGAAAAGGTATTAATTTCTTCCCAGTTTATCATATTTTTATTTTATGTGTCCCTTTTGTAGTCAAACAGAATGTTTTCCATTTATAATTTTTTCAAGGATTTCCAGATTTATGAAACATGAGGATGTAAAATTGTCCTCCTGCTTAAGTAAGGACAAAAGCTAATACAGTACTAGAAACCAGATACCAACTGGAAACGGACACCCAAGCGCAGGCTGAAAGGGATTGGAGACTCTGTCCTCAGTCTGTAGAGGCAGCTGCCACTCAACTCAGCCACACAGTACCTGGGGCGCCAGTTCTTCTGTTTCCCACAAAAACCCAGAAATCTCTATTTTTATGTGAAAACCCGCAATTCAAAAAATGTTAGCTCTTTCTTAGAGCAACTCTGACCACATAAAATTTGTCTGCAGTTGTCTGTGCCCCGTGGGCCAGTACCTTTCAACTGCTGCTCAAGAAAGAGCCCTGTTAAATTTTCCTTCATTTTTAAGAAGCGTTTTTAATTCTGTGATCCATCTGAATTTTATTTTGATTCATAGTGTTTGCTGTAACTTGAAAATTTTTTGAGCTATTTTGAAATAATCATATTCACAAGAAGCTGTTTTAATAGTAGAAGAGAATCCATGGACTCTTCACCCAGTTCCCCCGTATGGACATGTGTTGTGTAACTTTAGTACAAGGCTGAGAAATTGGCAAGTTGACATGGGTACATTCTGCAGGCCTTATTCAGATTTTATGGGTTTCCATACATTCATTTGTGTATGTGTGTATAAGTCTGTGAAAATTTATCACATGCAAATCTGTGTAACTACTATCACAATTAGCATAGGATTCCATTACAAAGATCTCATGCTACCCCTTTATAGTCCATTGATTTTTGTATGCTCCCCCAAAACACACACATAAATAAACACGCAGAAAACTGCCCAGAACCATCATGGCATGTATTCCTTTATTTCCTCTCTAGAATTCCTTTCTAATCCCTATTTAACTATTAACTGCTTCTTTTTTAAAAGATTTTATTTATCTATTAGAGAGAAAGAGAGCTTGCACAATAGGACACAAAGAAGCAGAGTCCCCACTGCACGACATGGAGCTCTATCCCATATCCCGAGAGCATGACCTGAGCTGAAAGCAGGCACTTAACCAACTGAGCCACCCAGGGGCCCCTAACTATTGATTGTTTCTATATTAGAATTTTTTCTGGTTTACATTGGAATTGCAACTCTTACCTCTCTATCTGCTCAGGGTTGCTACAATCTTACCAGACCAGAAAGACTATATGATCTCAGATGAGCTATTCTAAAGTAATTTTTACATAGGCTCTTGTTCCTTCAAAGGTGAGCCTATCCTGGACCGTGTTTACTGAGCTGGTGCACTGCAGTTAAGCTTCCTTTTCTGCATTGGTGGAACTTCTAAAGTCTACACCTTGCCAGGAAATCTGATGCTTCTTTTCTTTCCCACATGAACATTTCAGTCACAGGCCATTTACCTGCATGTATATATTGTGCCTTCTGAATATCTTGTAATAAGTGAAGTCATTCAGAGATTTCAATGTCCTGGAGTTAGGAGGGATTCAGGATGCACAGTCAACTCTCCTCTCAAGATGTTCTTTGACCTCTTACATCCCTCCTCTGGAACTCTTTCTACTTCTTACAGTATCTCCTACTTTTGTGAAACTGTTCCTTATTTATAGGTTCCTATGTATATGCTTTTCTGTTTATATAGAGAAAAATCCTCTTAATGGAGAAAATCAATACACAGTAGTGTATTGGCTTTTCTCCATTAAGTATAAATATACCCTGAAATATTAAATCAGCGAAAAATTGAACATTATTAAATTAGTAAAAAAAAATTGAACATCCTATTATAATCACCTGTTTTTATATTCATGTCCTAATATTAACATTTTTGTAAAAATGGCACGTATGCTGTAATTAACTAGTTTTATACATATTCACCTGGTTCCAATAAACTGTAATTATATTCATTTTATAATTTATCTTTAATAGGTAAATATATTTTTATGGTTCAAACTTTAAAATTTACAAAAATTGGATCCCACCCCTGTCCTTTATACAGTTTCTTTTCAGAGTCAACTGACGTTACCAGTATATTTTCTATCTCTTCTTTTTTTTTATATCTCTTCTGTTTCTTTATATTCTTGTTCTATCTCTATGTTATTTGGCCCTTTTCTTAATTATTTCCAGGAATTCTTTGTATATTAATTCTTAAAGTGTTTGCTTTAAGTTGTTGTAAAGCCAGCCTTCAACCATATACAATAAAAGTAGCTACCAAATTTCACCTAAAAATAGATAGGCTAATTCTAAAATTGGAATGGAAAAACAAAGAAGCAAAAACTTAAAAAAATAAGAAGAAAAGAAAAAAAGAGAGTGACCTGTGGAGGTCTAGCCTTAGCAGATATTACAACATGAAGCAACAAACAAGAAAACAGGACAATATCTTTTTGACTACAAAGCACAAATTTCTCTCTTCTTTTGGATGTCCCAGCTGTCTGACTTATCCAGCAGAACCCTCTTCAAGTCTGTGTCCTTGTAACACCATCCCAGGCATTTTTTAATATGTCCATACCTTTGGGCAACAAGATGTCTCAAACTCCTTTTGACTATTTTTTTTCACCTGTTGCAGAACTTGGAGTCAATTACGCTCCACAGACACTTTAATAGAGAAGACTCTTAGAAACCAAAATGTGAGCCTTAGGGCTACATGTCAAATTGTGTGGGAGGTGGTGGATTGGCTGTGTAAGGCCACAGCCAGGCCCCTTTCATAAAAACTGGGTGGATTCCTTGGGATGTCTGGATGGCTCAGTCCTTAAGCATCTGCCTTTGGCTCAGGTCATAATCCCAGGGTCCTGGGATGGAGCCACACATTGGGCTCGCTGCTCGGCGGGCCTGCTTCTCCTTCTACCTCTGCTGCTCTCCTGGCTGTGCTCTCTCTTTCTGTCAAATAAATAAAAATATTTTTAAAAAGCACCTTTTATAAGTTACTAAGTTTACAATATCTATTTTCTCTATATCACATCTTCCTCACAGTAGAAAAAAACAGCCAATATCTATGTAGCTCCTACTAAATATAGGCAGTGTTTTTCCCTTATGTAGTAACTTGTTCCATTATCATAAAAATCCCATAAGGCATACACATTTTATACACATGTAGGTATTTTCTATTTATTTATATGTAAGGGAGAAGCTTTAGGCACAAAGAGGTTAAAAACCTAGCAAAAATGGCAGAGTGAGATTCAAACCCATGCATTTGTCCATAGTCTTAAGACAGATGGATGAGGGTTAAGGACTCCTAGAAGCGTTTCCAAACTCCCTGGTTCATTTTAGGCAGACATTTGGGGAGGAGGTGCACTATGTATCAGGCCCACCCAAGTTCTAATAGTCCTCTTCCTTGGATATCAAATAATTGTTTACTCTGTTCTGTGTGACCTCATCTAATTATCATCCCAGTTTCCTAAACAACAACCTGTCCCCCTAAGGAACTCTGGCCTGGGTTTGACCACCCAACTATTGCCAGGGAGAATAACCCCTTTGGGAACCCCTTTGTTCCTACAGGTCATAGTGACCTTGTAAGAAACCCACAGGGAATGGCTTTGTTTTTGAAGAGCTTTCTTCGAATAGAACTACCTCACTGCTTCTGTTGAGATATGTGGTAAGGAATAAAACATTTAACGTTTAAGAAGAAGGTTTTCAATCTTTTCACAGGGAAGGTGATTTGTATGAAAGACCTTTATCAACTGAGTAGATTTTATTATCATCATTGATTTCTAACCTCTAATCTCTACTGCATTTTCTGAGAGCCCTTAGCCAACAGTCCTAAGTGCTATTATTTTTAATATGTTTGTATTCACTTCTTTGTACCTAGGGCTTATTATTATTATTATTATTATTATTATTATTATTATTATATTTCATTTTAACATCTGCTTGTCTGTTTTTGTGAACTGTCTAATGAAAATACTTAACTAATAGTTGAAGACAGGAAGTCAAACAGGAAGTCAGCTGATTACCACTATGAATTGTTGTGAGTGTTGTGAGTGAAGGGGCCACCATCTGTAGATAGGTGTTAGATCAGTGACTGAGCGGAAACAGAAGTAAGTAAAAGGTCAGGGATGGCTGAGCTGGTTCACTAGACCAGGAGTCTCAACTGTCTCATGAGTTCCTGTAGGATGTACCAGGTTCTGTGCACATGGTACAGACTCCAATGATGGAAAGGTCAGGGAAATAAGAGCAGGTATATGGACCTATTGCCTGGGGGCCAATAGTTACCCTATCCTGAGGTTTTATGTTCAGATTAACTCGTTTTAACTGTGAAAACAGAGTCACACAAATTCAGAATTATCTGATGCATTGATTCCTGTCTTATTATACGTGCGTGCTAGAGAAGACATCAGTTGCATATAAAGAATTACTGATGTGTGTACATATGTAAGTCCATACAACCCCCCCACATACACATTATTTATATAGGAATGGGAAATGACAAAATGACTGGCTTTGTACAAAATTCCTTCTATAAATCTGGTTATATAAATAATATATGCAAATCTATATACTTAATTCTAGAATACTCGTAAAGTTCTAATTTGTGTAATAGAATGGGCTTTGCAGTCTATTAAATGTGGCAGCTATGTTTTCAAAAGGAAAACTTTCTCACCAAGTTAATAATAATCAGATTTGAGTTTTAATAAGTAATTATAAACTTTTAGCAGAGAAAAGGCATCGGTCAGCAAAGCATATGATGCTATTTTTTTTCCCCGTCTTACCTTTGTAATAAGGCTTTTTCTTAAATTGCTTTCTGCCTTTCAAAATGGTAGCATTCGTGTTCTAGCAATAATTGTAAAGGTTTGAGTTATTATAAACTTTGAATATCAATTCCTCCCCTTCTGTGACAGTTCTACCACTAGGGAAGTCAGGCTTGCAAGGTCTAATTACTGCAGCGTTTTGATATCCCCAGCTACACTATTGGCAGGAATTTAAGCTATGGTAGAATTCAATGGTGACACCGTTGTAACTGGAAAAGCACAGAATCTGTTTTCAAGCTTGTTCAGGATGGAATCATGTATTGGATGATGTCAAATAGTCCTGCTGTAAGTTCAGAAGTGCCTTGGATGATTCTAATATGAGATGCTAATTATTTGCAATAGAATGTAAATAAGGTGGCACTAAGTCTTATTTGCAGTGACTAATGAAAGCTGTTGTACTGTAATCAGTGAGATACAGAGCAACAGGGCAATTCATTAGGAAAACCATAGTTGACAAGCAGTTAATGCATGCCAGTCCAGACCTTTCCTCTTGCTTCTGTTTGCCTCTATTATTTCTTCTTGTTGATAATAATAAGTCCCATATGGAAAACGGATAACAAGGATAAGAAGAAAACTAGCAGCTAAATTTTGCCAAGCTATGCCGAATATCTACAGACTGTAAGTCTTCCTTAGCTTTTCTTTGCCTATGAAAAACAACTGCCATATTAGGCTGATTGAAAATATAGTGATTTTCTAGTCAGCAAATTGCTAGTCTGAGGGTTTTTCGTGTGATCTCTCTAGACTTGAGCAGAACTTAACTATGCTGCAAATTATTTTATTTTCCAGATATATATTACATTTCAAAGTTAAGCCTCATTTTCACTTCTCATAGTTGAACAGCAGAGCGCTTTTAACAAATAAAAGCACGAAATTGCTTGATACTGCTCTCTTCTCTGTGTTATAGAGTACATGCCTTGGTAAATAAAAGTTGGAACTCTGGAAAAGCTTTTCTGCTCTAAGGCATACATTCATCACAGCCAACAGTAGTGCAGGATACTACTCTGTTTCTAAACTTGGATAGCCAGATTTCTAACTTCTGTAACTATCAAGTGGCATAATCATTATGTGTTCTTCCCCACAGATGGAAAAATTAGGAAGGTGATTTCTGTTGTGCGTGATTTTTAGAACCGTTTCTTTCACCGGTTATCCATGGCTACCAGAGAGGAACGCCAGCTCGCTTGATTCCATCAATATTGTACGACCCATCACTTGTTTTAAAAGAATCTGAGGTGGCTTGTCTATTTAAAGGATGAAGAAGAAATGGGGACTTATTTTTGAGCTTCCAGGCAGCCAGGGGGAAGAAAAGAAGCAGCATGGTTATAGAATACCAGAATGTGAGCTACAGCTCCTGGGCAAGAGTGTATTTGGATCTAGTTCAAGAACGCAAAATCTAGGAAATAGTCTGAGGCCAGTTAAGAGTTTCATTTATTCTTTATCCCCTGTTAAATAAAATGTCATAAATTATGCACACTGAGCTCTTTGTTTCTGCCTGCAGAACAAAGTTGGGTGTCTTACATCTTGCAACACTGTTGGACACCTAAGCTCAGTCTAAGATGACTGTGGAGTTGTAGTGCTTGCCAGCAGTGTTCCATAATTAGATTTGTTAGTTAAAACACAAGATAGGCACTTAAATTGGAATTCCAGATAAACAGGGAATACTTTTTTTTTTAATCACAGTATGTCCCATAAATACTTTTTATATATACCTATGTCCAACCAACTGAGCCTCCCAGGTGCCCCCTTTGTGAAGACTTTTTAACCTTTGTTTTTAACCTTTGTTAGGGGCGCCTGGGTCGCTCAGTTGGTTGGGCGACTGTCTTTGGCTCAGGTCCATGTTCCTGGAGTCCCGGGATTGAGTCCCACATCGGTCTCCCTCTTTGGCAAGGAGTCTGCTTCTCTAGCTGACCTCTCTCCACTCAGGCTCTCTCTCTCTTTCTCATTCTCTCTCTCTCTCTCAAATAAATAAATAAAATCTTTAAAAAAGCAAAAAAAAAAAAAAATCATTGTTAAAAAGGTTAACGGGGATAGATAGAATGATCATTATTTTCTGGCAAAGAGAGACTTAAAGAATCTTTAAACAGTACATAATAACCAAACCAAACCCTTTTATCACTTGAATATTTCAAGTGAGCTATGGTTTGGTTAGGGCAGTACACATGCGTGTGTACACACACATTGACTTTCCAGTCAAAATAGCCAGAGAGAGAGTGGCAGGGGAAGTTAGCCGGTTGTGTGACAGGAGTGGGTGTCGCGTATCTCAGAACCCCATTGCCTCTAGGAACTCATGGGGGCCTGTAGCTTCTGGGACATTGCCCCAGAAGGAATCTCACTGATTCTGAGAAGCTTGGTTTTTACTGCACTCACTGTGCTTTTATCCTTGGGGTTTTAAATCTTGGATATTGTACTCACAGTCTGAACACTTGGCGTCAAGGGAACATTTTAAACACTGGTTTTCCCTGGTCTTTGAGCGCAGTGCTCAGTATCACCAATTGCACATCTTCATTTTGCGTTAGCTCCCGTGAGTCCCTGACCATTATTTTGGAGTGTGCCATTCCTTGTAGACCTTTACACCGCATTACTCTTCCTCTCCACTATGCATTGGAAATCCATTCCTTAGAAAGGTTATATATGCCCTGGCATACATAGAGATCAGGGTTCAGGTGTAAAGACTAGAATCCAGTTTCAGTGGAAAAGCATTTCTAATAGCATATTAAACGGAATACAGTCTCATTGGGATAAATGAAGAAACGATCTGGATTGAGCATTGATAGGTAACCTCCAAAGCTGTGACATAAGTACAGGGCAGTTGCTCCCTCCTCTGTGATGCAGAACTGCCTGCTGAATTTTGGAAGCTGCTATTGCAGCTCTTGGCTCCAGAACCTCACTGCCACGCCCTGACAGAAAGTCCCTGTGTGTGATCAGGGAGCAACCATCATTCCTGCCACCTGCAGAACCGGGCAGCACATGTGACTGTCTATGCCAGCAGAACAGATAGCCATCTTCCTGTCTTGCAGCACCCACAAAGCTAGTAAGCAGATATTGGGAGTTCTGCTAGTGTTAGAAGAGAACTCCAAATGCTTCCAGTCATACTTGCAAGGAAAACCAGCAAAGACATGACCTCTACTTCACTTCCAACTTATTAACCTTGAGCAATATGGAGATTGGTCAAGCCTAATCACAAACTACGAGAGGATCCTTGATGTGATTTTTAGCTTTCCAGCCAATAGAGTACAAGACACTCCAGTGGGTGGTTAAAATGGGCTGTTGAATGTCAGTGCACCATAACCAGGATGTGTAACCTTGTTTATAAGTGACAGTTACAACGTATTAATTCATCTGCACAGTATAGAAAGGAAAATTCAATAAAGGCCATGTCCTAAGGATCTCAGATGCCATTTGGAAAATGCTTCTGAGGTCCTTCTGTAACATCATTATTATTTCCATCTGTAAGGTCATCTACCAATTCTTAAACAATGGCAAGCTTTTTTTCCTGGCCTTTAATTCATAACCGGTTGGAATGCAGAACTTATGACAGATAATTCCATGTTTTACTGGCAGTGTTTCACAACCATTTTATATACAAGGTAAAGCTTCTATATATGGTTGTATCTTTATTCAGAAGCTTTCGCTGTCAAATGAAGCCTGACTCCCGAAAGGACCCTAGGTAGGCAGTACTATTGTGGCCATTGCTGTGAATGGGGCTCAGAAACTGATTTCAGAATTAATCTACTTTGATGGGTTCTACTTTGGTTCCTCCAGACACAAGCAAGTAACTTGATGGGACTGAATTTCCTTCCCTTTGATGATGGCTGGATTGATGCCAAGTGGGTCATACTCAGATCCGCTCTATTTTTTTTTTGTTTGTTTGTTTCTGGTATAACCATCACTCCCACTGTCATTACCATTATTTTGTCAAATGGATGCAAACTGAAAAGGTTCTTTAGGAAATGGTGAGAGGCAAATAGGTTAGAATTAGTGATCGCCCAGAAATATTTATAAGGCAATCACATCTGGTTTTTTCCCTTGGGATTTTCATTTTGTGTAAGGCATAAAGAAATCCACATCATCAGTTCACCTAGTTTTTATACAGACGTAGAAATGTTGGCAAGTAACTTCAAAAGAAACATCAGTTAACAGCTTGAGTATTGAAGTATGGTTCTTCCTCTTATATTACTTGAGGAACCATTGTTGTATAAAAAGCACAGTGCAATAATGCAATAAAAATCATCTTTATTTATCAAAATAACATTTATTACCAAGACATGAAAAATGAAACTGACAAAGTAAGTTACACATTCCTATCAATCTTTTGAAATTTTCATGGATTTTCTCAATAAAAAGGCCTTACTTGCAAATTCCATTTGAGCTATTCTAATCAAATTTTCTTATAAGCTGGTTATAATTGTTAACAGTCCCTTTTGGGGAGATAGATGATATATATATATAGAAAGAGAGAGAGAGAGAGAACATCAAGAAGATAGTGTAACTATAAAATGTAAATCAAAATTCTTGATTTCTGTAACCTTTAGAGTGTTATTTATGGAATTTTTCGGCATGAAAATTTTGCCAAGTGTACATTTAGGAAGTTCTATTCTTTTGAATTGCTATACTAGAATAAAAATATTAGAAAAATAAAAATCATGAGAATTAGAGCTAAGTTTCTGTCATAATTCTTTAATAGCAACCCTGTGCCCCACCTAACGTATTTTTTTAAACTTTCACTTGGGATTATTACATATGCTCATCAGTCGATGAATACTTGCAGAGGAAAATGAGTTACTGGAGCAGATTAATCATTTGGCTTATATTGTTTGCTTACTGGCTTAAAAAACTACCAATAACTGTTCTGCTAAGCTTCTACTCAAAAATCCTAATCTTTTTTCTTTGTGTTTACCTGTCTTCCACACACATTCAGTTGTATAGATTACTGTCAGGTACATATAGAAGAGAGCACTTGCCAGGGTAATGTATTTTCTGGCATTTTAGTTATTCAACCAGCATTTTTTAACACCAGCCCACATGCAGAATCCCTGACTAGTGGCTCTTATTATAAAGGCGAACATAATGGTTCCTATACTTAAAAGTTTGAGAAGAATCCTTGAGGTTTATATCATATTGCCCATATTTTTAAAAATATCTATATCCAGATTTTTATGAACTTTTTTGTAGAATAAAATGTTTTCATTGAACAAAAACAATTTCTAATATTCCAAGTTTTCTTAATTTATTAGAATTTTTTTAATTAAGTGTAATTTAATTTAATGTCAACCATGCAATTCACATGGCTCAAATTGAGATTTTTAAAAGAAAATACAGTGAAAAATCCCTCTCTTTCTCTTGTCCTCCAACCAGCCAGTTTCCCTTCCCCAGAAAAAGTGAATGTTGGTTTGGGTTAGGTTCAAGAGCATATAAAAGAAAACTCACATATTATTGACTCAAATACTTAAACAGAGTAGTTCTACAATGTCATCAGGGACTTGGATTTCTTCTATCATTTTCATATGCAACTTTGTAACTTTATTTAACAATCAGTGGTCAGTTCTTATCCACAGTGACTGTAGATTTTTGAAGGTGATGACAGGTAAGTAGGCAGCCCACATACAGAGCTCATTTGGTCAGTCTTCATCCTCACTCTCTTTTCTGGATAATCACACATGGATTACAGTATAGGACATTCTTGTTCCTTTGGTCCAGGCAGCTTTGTTGAGTCTGGTGTCCATGTGCACATCTGGCTTTTCCATCTTCTTCACAGCAAATTTCCAAGTTCTTTGAGTGCCCAAGGTGCAGGCTTGCAAACATCAGTGATGTGTTCGCTGGTCACCACCTCACTGAAGGCAGGCACTGCTTTCTTCACCGTCTTTCTTCGTGGGAGCCATTCTGTCAGGCCCAGGTTAGGAGGGACAAAAATGGGGGTCTGCCCCTTTCTGTTTTTATCTATCTCCTTTAGCTTCTAATCTCAAGGCTGCCTCTTGGTCCAATTTGGCTGCTGGAATGCCATCTGTCATTTCTGTATTCCAGGGAGGGGAAAGAAGCCAAGAGCCAAATGGCATGACTCGATAAAGAGCTTTTTCCAACACCCAGAAGAGGTGATGTAGGGAGACATTCTGATCCCAGAGTACTTTATATGAAAGGCTTGCCTGTAGTAGGAGGGCCACAAGCCGCGTGACAGAAAGTAGTACAAGCACTGGAATGTTACCAAGGCCAACAGTGGCAGAGGACAGGCTTCACTTATTTATCCAGTTTGCCTAGGCTCAGCGTTTTTTCATCACTTCCGTGTAAAATAGCTTGCCTTTTAATCCATTCTCCATTAAAGCAGAACGTCTTATTAAGTAAAATTTTACTTAAAAATATGAAATAGAACTAATATCGAGTATTGCATTTGATAGATGTCTTTCCTAAGTTAAAACAAATGTAGCTTTTTATACGTGCTTGGGTCCAGTTCAGATTACACATGTGCCTATGTCCCATTTCACTAATACCCCTTTTCAAGCAGGACATTTTATTGTATGGCTTAATTTCAAAGGAAAAAAAGTTCTGGAAAGGAGAGGAATAATATGAGGTATCACAGAAAAAGAGCAGTCTACTGTTTATTTGTGCTAAAAACTGTGAGGGCTTTTAAGAGACATCCATTTCCTTTCCAGAGGCTCCATGAGCTAACCCTCAGGAAAAGTAATGGACTATCAGTGGTCATTACAGTATACTTATTTCAGGGCTGAAATTCTGAATTTTTTTTATATAAATTATCAGAGGTAGGGGGAAAAGCTTTTTTTGGAGATGGCAGTGTCATTAAAATATATGAATGTGAAGTATCTATTACTTCTCACAGAGACCTTCATAAAACATATGGAAATCTGTTCCTTAATCTGTTTTCTTTTTTCAGCTTTATTAAGGGATAATTGACAAATAAAATTGTAAGGTACTTAAAGCGTACAGTGTGGTGATTTGACATCTATACATTATGACAGAATTTCCCCACTGAGTTACTTAAAACATCCATCAGCTCACATAGCTACCTACCCCCCCTAAATTTTTTGGTAAATACTTTTAAGATTTACTCTCTCAGCAAATTTTAATTCTGTAGTATAGTGATATCAATTTTAATCACCACGTTATATATTAGATTCTCGGGCCTTATTCCTTCTATCACAAAGTTTGTACCCCTTTACCAGTTGCTCCCTGTTCCCCCCCAATTCTCCAACACTTGGCAACCCCTTTTCTACTCTTTGTTTCTAGGAGTTTCATGGTCTTTTCGATTCCACACATAAGTGAGATCATTCAGTATTTTGTCTTTTTCTGTCTGGCTTATTTCATTTAGCATAATGCCCTCCGGGTGTTCACCCATACTGTTGCAAATGACAGGATTCCCTTAGTTTTCTTAAGACTGACTAATAGTTCATTCTGTGGTGTGTGTGCATACATTACAAAATGGAATATATGTATGTGTATACATACCTGCATGTAAAAAGGACTATTATTCACATATATATCACACTTATTGATGCATTCCTTCACTGATGGACACTTCCATTGTTTCCATTCCTTGTCTATTGTGAGTAATGCCACAGTGAACATGGGAGTGCAGATATCTTCTCGAGATAATGGTTTCATTTCCTCCCTAATCTTTTTGATAATTGAAAACCAGCTCAAAGTGTTACTCTTTCGGAATACAGCCTACCAAAAGGATTTAACAAATAACAGTTACTTTATAAAAATAATATTACTTGTTTCTGCCTTTCTCGACATGCCCTTACCAAAAATGTCTCAATTATGCGTAATATATGGCATTAATATATGTTCATTTTTAGAAGACATTACCGTTTGACTTTGGAAGCTTGCTTATGGTGATCTCCTTTCTGCCTAGTGTCATCCTAACACATCACATTAAGCTAATTTATTAAGCATTTAACATACAGTAGTTATGAATAGGATTAGGTAGTCTGTTTTATTTAGGCCACCGTGGTGTTTATAATTTCTAATGCTTTTCCTTGAATAAGACACTGTCACTATTTCTGAAAATTTGAATGGGTTGTCAAGGGCTAAACGGATTTGATTTTTTTTTTTTTTTAGTTATTCCAGTAGATTTCAGAACAAGAGGAATTTAGCTTTGTTAATTACAAGGACATATCATAGTACCTTCTTTAAAGGTTTAGGGTCTTGTTAGAATTGTTTTTGTTCTGTGATACTCTTTTTAAACAGAGGAAAGTGAAGTGTGGGATTTTTCCTCACCGCACGCAACGTGGTATCAGGAAGGTGGCCAACAGCATGACCTTGGCCTTTAAGCCCATTTCCTCACTGTAAAACTTTAATAGTAGTTCCAACCCTGAATGGTTGTTATGAGTTTGAAGATGAATTGACATCTGAAAGGACCTGGCTAGCGTCTGGTATAGACTAGTTCAGTAACCATTGATTTTTCTTTCTTTCTAATGTTAAAATTTCATGTTGTGTGTTTAGTGATCTGTGTAGAGATGATTAGAGATAAAAAGTTCAGTAGTGACATATAAGATTGTCCATTTTAATAACTCTCTCTTTTTGATTTGGAGCTCCAAAGCTAATGCTTTGGAAGATTTATCCTCCTATACCTATAATTCTCTCCGTTGCTACCATATCAATGGTGGCAGTGTTGGGGTAGGTTGGTGGCTGTGTGGGAAAGTCACCAATGTTTTTCTTGGATGGTAACTGAAAACATAATCATGAATTTTTATTTTGTTTTGTTTTGTTTTGTTTTTAGTTCTGTAGATATATTCTTACTCCATAATATCCAGTTAAAACCTAAGGACAAGCACATTGCTAGAAAGTAACATTTCTTCCCAAGAATCTGAGTGACTGATCAGACTGTAGACACTTGGCCTTGTTTGAATCAGAGCGAGAGGGCCTTTGGGTGACAAATTAATGCAGGACTTGTAACTAGACAAAACAATAGAGACCACAAGTTTATGCCACTGTGGATCACTGTTTGGCACTGAAGGCGACTGGCTGACAGATGGCTATCCTCTGTGCAGACTCTTAACTAGGCCCCTGAGAAAATTCTTAAAAATACTTCAAGTATTTACAGCTTAAATCAATGCATCTAGATTAAAAATTGAAAATTTAGAAGTCGTACTAATATGTTAAAAATTCTTAACATTTTAATGATAAGATTTTTTAACCATTTCATAAACTCAGAATAGTTATAAGATCATTATAAACTTACTGGGTTCTTTGTTTTCTCCTGAAATTCTAGTTGCCCTCATTAGTCCTCTATTTTGATTCCTATTTCAAATACCAGCTGTCCTGGAGTGTCCTATCAGAGATCTTTGATATGTTTTACAGATAATATGTGCATGCTTGATGCCCACTGCCCTGTGTTTCTGCTGCATTTTGTGATCGTTACCACAGTGTAGAAAATTTTAAAGATAAAAAATTAAATCACAATTTTTTTTATCATTACCTTTTATTTTTTAATAGACTCGCCTGTCACTGTAGTCATGGTCGCCATGAAGGAATGCCGGCGTATGATGTGCATTGTGAAGCAGTCAAGTATTCCCCAGTTGATAGATAGTTCATCTCATTTAAAACAGAAATCATGGACTGAATATATTTTATAATAATTCTGTCAGACCCACTCATTTTATGTGTTAAGGAACCTAATAGAGGGAGCATAAAATCAAAGAGCAGGTTTCAAATCCAGCTTCTGTCACTTATAGTGTGACCTTTTTTGAGTTATTTAAGCTAGCTTAAGTTCAGTTTCATATTTATAAGATGGAGATAATAGCTATAATATCTACTTCAAACGGCTTTTATGCACACTGGAAGCTATTCAGATGTGAAGGGTTTAGGATGTTGCCTGGTACCAGGCACATCCCCAGGAGAGGGACACATATTTTTGTTGTCGACATCAACTTCATTTTCATTTCCTTTGAATTAACATTTCTTATATGCCCGAGCCCAGCATTATTCCTGTGAATGTAAGAAAGACAGAATTGTGACTATTCATTTTAATATAAAAATTTTCATCAAAATATTACTATGTCTGTAACCAAATTCTTATATAACTGGGGGTATCTGTTAAATGACATTTGTGCATTTAGATTTTCATTATAATTGACATTCATATAGCTCGTCCACTCAAAAAAAGATTTTTTTTTTTTAAACTTACTCTTACCCTTTTGCAAAGAGTAGTCTTTACCAAGTGCTCGGTGATATCATTATATTCTTGCACACCCTGAAAAATATTTTTGTGTGAGCAGGTGCTGTGTGCTTCTACTTACATACCGTATTTACTTCTCGCAATAAATGCAGCAGGTGAGGATTTCATCATCATCTTCAAGAAAGAGAATATGAGTCTCAGAGAACTTTTAGGGTTTGTTCAAAGTTACACCTGGCCTTGTGTCACTATTAATTTTATTAAATCACCTCTACTTTCCATAAGTGCTACAACTGGGACAAACTGTGGGTATTTCTTCTCTGTTTACTGGGGAACAGACTGCGCCTCACTCTAAAGAACATTCTAACAGTATCATAAAATGATGGGCTGACTTCTCTTACCAGTTGTGAGATAGCATAGACAGCATTGTTGCTTGGCAGGAATGTATGAAGAAATTGAAATTTATATGAATGACTGAGTTTATATGAAAGACCTTCCAAAGCTCCAAATCAGGACTTGCTAAAGATTTGTTTTCTCATACCCTCCTCTAATCAGGTGCCATATCCAAAAGATCTTGCCTTCTCAAGGTTTCTTTAGAAACCTCAAAAACATAATGCTACAGAACAGATGCATTAAACAAATATTTGATTACCTACCATGTGCCGGGAACTTGGCTAAGCAGGTAATTTGTGAGTTCTTGAGGTGAATTTTGAATAACTCTTTGAGGACAGAGACAATGATGTGCCCTCATTAACATCTAGGTAATAGATGGTTCTATAATAAATGGTAACAAATGTCTACTCACCAAAAGCATTTTTCTTATAAAATGAGCTGTATGTTCCTTGCTGGCAAATGGAATTGCATATGCTCCATACCCACAGCCAGCTCCTTGAGCACCACAGTCAGCCTCTTAGAAGACAAAAAGGCTTAGATTTCTTAATGAATGAGATAATAAATACCCCTCTTGTTTAAGGTACTTTAGTCACAATCTGTCTCTTGAAGGTAGAGCATCCTCACTGATGGAGACAGGAGGAGTGGCTGGGGCACTCTGAAGGTAAGATTGAGGATGTAGTATCTTGTTAGAGGAAGAGGGAGAAGGAAAAAAGTAAACATATAAACAGAGATTTGAGATCTTGAAATTTAAATAAAAATTGTTTTTAGATTTCATTGAAGGCACGATGGCATTATCAAAATCTTAGATTCTTTTTAACCTACCTCTTGCTCCCCATGGCTCTTGTCCTTGGGCTCATAGACTCATGCTTGCAAGATAATTGGCCTCATCCACAGTCAGCCAATTCAATTCTCTTGAATTTGTGTTTTTAGGAAGGTAAATCTTTCTCAGAAGTCCCTTAACAGACTTTGTGAGTCTTAGTGGCCAGAACTAGGATAATTCTTCAATCCAAAACGCCTCTTACCTGGAGTATTCTAACAACCCCGCCAACTACTCCTCCTCCCTTGAGTCTTAACGCACTTGAATCCAACGAGTGCCACCATAGTTTTCTACCCAAGACACAGATCGAATCACATCATTCCATTGTTTAAAAATTGTTGGGGGCTTCCCTTTGGATACTGTTCCCCCCAACCCCTTCCCCATCCCAGATCACCCTACAAAGTGCATGCATTAAGTCCTCAATGGAAGTGGATTGTATTCTAGTTCTATTAATTGTGAACTATTCATAAACACATTTTAGATCAGATATTGAGGTTCTTTTTTTATTTAAAAAAATAGATCTTCAAGTCACTACAGATGGTGTATTATAGAAAGAAATAGGATTTATTATGCACTTCTTGTGGGTCATGTACTATACTTGGAGTCCAGGATTAAACCAAACACAGTGTTGACTTCAAGAAGCCTGCAGTCTAGAAAGGAAGACTTATTAGAATGAACAAGTAATTTCAAGGGTAATAAGTGGGAAGAAAGAAGAGGGTGACAAAAGACCCAATACCAGGAAGACTTTGAGCTTTCCCAAAGAGATGATGTGTTCAATAAGAACTGAATGTGTCTGCGTGCAGAAGGGGGGTGTGTGGCATAGGGTCTGGGAGAGCGAGGGGTAGGTTGGCTGGAGGACACTAAGGAGGACACTGCGATGATCTGGATAAGACTTCATGGTGGCTTGGACTACAATTTTCTTTTTAAGATTTATTTATTTATTATTAAGGGTGGAAGGGATGGGGGGCGGAAGAGAAAGAATCTCATACAGACTCCCAACTGAGTGCTTAGTCCCACTTGGGCTTGATCCCACAACCCCGGGATCATGACCTGAGCCAAAATTAAGAGTCCAATGCTTAGCGTCTGACTGAGCCACCGATGTGCCCCTTGGACTAGAATTGAAGCAGTGAGGGTAGACAGAAAATACTGAACATGGTAAAGGGTTGTATGTGCAGAAAAAACATGGGACTAATGAGTTACTGACTTGAGCAGATCGATAAGACTATTGTTTCCTAAGGAAAGGATCAAGGCTTGGTTAGAGAAAGAGGATCCCAAAAACATTTGGAAAAAGTATGTCGGCAGCCACTCAGTCAGCCACTTGGAGAACTAAAGTGCTGTTCAGGATATTGCCATTGCCACAAGGGTGCTGTGATGTCCTGATGATACACCTTCTTCATGTCTCTGCCTCTGTTTCTTGTCATTGCCATTAGATGTAATGTCTATACCTTTCTGGCATATGTTGACCCTGGTTTTCTTGACTTTATGGCTCTAACTCACTGCCTTCTCTCCGTTTCTTGATTTTAATGTCCCTATGCTTTTTGAGCCCCTCTACGTGTTTAATTGTCCCATAAAGCGAGTTGACAGATTGAGTTAGAGAATACGAAGTACAGAATGTCCTGTAGGGCAGCATCTCCTACCCGCTGCCCAGAGAGCCATCACCACTGCTGCAGAATGGAAAGCATGACACCTTTTTTTTTTTTGTCCATTCGTGCTATAAATTGTTTTTAGCGTTAACTCTAAGTAACACTAGGTCATGGGAAGAACACATGCCTTGTAGTTATTAAAACTTTGATCTAACTTCTGGCTTTTCTGTTCATCAGATATATGAACATGAGCCAAGAATTATTAAGTTCTCTGTGCTTTGATTTTCTCATCCGTAAAAGAGATACAACATATCTTGGCTTGTTCTAAGGATTAGAGGGAGTAGTACAAGTTAACGGGTCTAGTGTATTCTTATCTGGCATTAGGAGTGGTGGTAGCAGGAGTGATAACCAACGAGGGAATCACTGAGGCAAGGGGAATAGTGTGGAAGGCATGGAGGTAATGGGAACTTGTGATCATGACTCTTGTGGGGGTGGTGACAGTGGATTATACACAGAAAAAACTGCCCTTGGCTCAGAAGGGCTATGGGTAAGAAAGGCACTCAAAGCTTCAAGGACTGTCCAGTACAAAGGAGTTTTTAAATTTAGTTGGGCTCTATTGTTAGGAAACAAATCACTATGCTCACTTAAACTTGGACCTTGGAGAGTGTATTTTATGAGTTCAACGCTGAATTACTTTCACAGTTCAAGAACACTGACAAAGTGACTTAAAAGTGTACAACAATTATCTAACTATTTCAGAAAGTCAATTTAGAGGTGGAAAGTCTGTATTAAAATGGAAAGAACAATGCTCACTTGCATGTACTTTAAAGAGCAAGTTAAAGCCTCGCTTCTTGGCCAAAGTGCATTATAGTCATTCAATTATGTCCTTTGAGCTTTTCTGTCTTTTTGACAGAACAAACTGATTTCAAAGTATAGCTTTGTTCTCTGTAATAAACTGTTTTGTATAAAAACTTGCAGGCAGAATTCAGATCACAGTGTGAATATTCTCTTTGTTTTAATTATTTCCAATACTTGTTCATTTGAACAGCTTTAGTGAAAAAAAAACTTCTCAGAAATAAACAACATGCAGTAAACATGTTTAAGAAAATAAATATAGGGATGTTAATCCTAACACTTGTTAAGCCTTTAGTTTATAGACCGGTCACTATGCTGAGATATTTACATATATTATCTTAGTAATCATAACAGTCATGAGATGGAAAGCAGTATTATCTTCATTTTAAAGATAAAGAAACTAAAACTTAGACTTCCCCAAGCTCACGTGCCTTGGGAGAGACGGAGCCAGCATCCGCACTAAATGTTTTAACTACACTGTTGATTGAGCAAGTTCTTTATTATTCCCTCTTCCTTGATTGGCGATAATTGGATTAATAAAAACTGAGTTCAAATTCAATGGAAGTTGGATCCTATACTTTGAGAGCTGAATCTCTGATCTATTAATATGCCCCTAATCTCCTCCCATATTTTTAATTGCATGCCTTTTTCAAATTACGGCTTGGGTTATCATTTGTTGTAGATTAAAGGCAGAGAATACATTTAAAATAATAATAATGAAGCTTGGGTTTTTTCCTTGAAGTCTATAATAGTAGTCTGTAATAGTAAGATGTTTGCATGGAATTTTTTTTAAAGCACAACTTTTCTACCTTAGATGTCCTCATTCTCTTATTCAGAAAGACCAACTTAATAAAAGTAAATCATATTAAATTAATAATTCTATAAAATTACAGGCTCATTTGGAAATAAAAGTTACTCATTAAGAATATGAAAGAATACAAGGATTGTGCCCATTTAAAAATTTTAATTTTAAATTTAATTTTAGTTTTAAAAATTAGGTACTATTTAATTTCAAATGGCTATAGATCTTCTGCATTTTTTCATAGATTCTATTGCGTTTCTATGTGTCTGAATGTGGTTATCTCTAGGTTATGGAAAAACAGATAATTTTTAAGTTTCATTATTAATTTTATCTCTCATACCAAGCAATTAAGAAAAATCTTTGACAGTAATTTTTTTTTTTAATAAATTCCCTTTTAACTTAGTTTTGATTGTCCACAACAAATAGAGTTGTATTTTGGGATTTTTTTGTTTTGTTTTGTTTTGTTTTTTAGAGGTTTTACTTTATTTATTTATTTGTCAGAGAGAGAGAGAGAGAGAGAGAGAGAGATCACAAGTAGGCAGAGAGGCAGGCTGAGGCAGAGGGGGAAGCAGGCTCCCTGCTGAGCAGAGAGCCCGATGTGGGGCTCCATCCCAGGACCCCGAGACCATGACCTGAGCCAAAGGCAGAGGTTTAACCCACTGAGCCACTCAGGCACCACTGTTATTATTATTTTTTTTTAATCCAGAAGGAAAAGCAGCTTTTTATTTTGGTTTTTTAAAGGGGTAAGACAATTATAAAAACAACATATCTTACTTAAAATATTAAGAAAATGTGTTGCAGAAACAGGTCAGAGCTATGGAGATAAAAATCTGGGAATTCTCAGTAGACAAATGGGTACAGTAGATTACTTTAGAAGTAAGTGTGGATAGAAAGGAGATAATTTCCAGGGACTGAGCCCTGCGACTCCCGAACATTTAGGGCTCGGGATGGTGAGGAGGACACATCAGAACACTGAGAAGGAGAAGCAAGCAAGGCTGATATCCTGGAAGCTAAAGGGAAGGACATTTCGGAGGGAGAGAGGGAAAGCTGTGCCCAATACTGCTGAGCCATCAAGGGAGCTGAGAATTGAGAAACCACCATTGGATTTATGAACCAGGAGGCACTTGACTGAGGAGGCTGATTTGGGTGCAGTGGGTAGGACACAGACTAAAATGTGTTCAAGGGGGCACAAGAGAAAATAGAAACTGAGGTTCTAGGTAATTTTTGGAAGGCAGTTTGCTATAACCTGAGAGAGAGAAACAGGTCAGTAGGAGGAATTAGGGTCTAGGTGAAGAAATAGTATGTTGGATTGCTAAAGAGAGCAGTGACATGAGGAGAAATTGATGACATTAGAAAAAGAAGAGTGGATTGCTGGGGCTTTGTCCTCATGAGAGACCGAGGTCTGGATGCAAGTGGAGAGGTTGACCCTGTAAGTCTGCGCAGTCCGTGAGTAGGAATGGGAGGGAAGGGTATGTGGGCCACAGTGAGGCAGGTGGAAAAATGTCACCGGTGAAAAGGGTCTTCCTGGTAGAGTAACTAATTTTCATTTCTTCTCCTGTAGGTGAAGAATTTTCTAAAAACGCTTTGCCAAATGGTAGTTTATTTAAACCATCTTCACGGACATATTAAACCTTGCTATGAGATGTATCATCCGCTCTTCTGGGTTAGAAACTTGGGGGAATTTAAACTTTCCAGAAATACCAGATTTTCTACTTCAGTCCCTTTGATTCCAATTGCCTTTAATATGTTCGCCCAATTTTAACTTTGTAAAACCTTATTCGGCAGTTTTCTTCCTGATACGTTGTAACTGTGAGAAAGTCCATTTTATTTCTTGGAGCTTTCACATTTAACTTGAGAAAGCCCTGTTTTCCAGATATTTAACCAGTTTCTAAATTACTTAACCAGGTGCCAGCGTAGTGCATTTAATGTACCAAGTAATGATTACTGATTGCTGGTCAATCCATATTCTAATTGCTATTCTCCTCAAGGTATTGTTCTCTTGGGGGAAATTGTCAGCTGTTCAATGTTTTGAGACCAGAAACATTTAAAAATGCATTAAAACTTAAACTTGGAGCTTGCTAGAAACACATTTAGCTGGCTTTACTACTAGGTTCTAATCACTTCTTTCATGTAATGAATATGACTTCATTTTGTGTTAAAGTCTGTTTTCTCAGGCAGATGGATATAACCATTTTCTGAAATTATTGCCACAATAACTGCTAATAATATAATCATAATTACTTCCTTGGATTTATATGTATGTGTCAATTCTGCTCAATCAAAATATTCCCATGGAAAATATGCTGGTAATATAAAATATTAACATATTTTTGTTGGCCGTTTCAGTGTGGGGAAATCAATTTAACTCTGTTGTCCAAAAATGCTAATATAAATTATCTAAATTATCAATAATAATCTGAGAATGACTAACAGGAGAGAAAAAAGAAAAGGAAAAAAGGTAACCTCTCCTGGCTACTTTATTTCCTGTTATTTGTAGCAGATCTCTCATAGTTGAGGCTTATTTTGTTCAGGAATCTAGATAACAAAAGAAGTAGTCTCTTAAAGTGATGTCTTAGTGCTTATGGACTTTTTTAATAGTTGCTGAATAAAAATGTCACAGCATTTTGGAAGGTATATGAAGAAAATATAATGAACTAACTTAATCACCATTATTCGCAACAAACATTCAGTTCCGTAGATTATATTTTATTCAGGTTCTTAATGTTTCTCTTTTCTTTCTTCTCCCCTATTTGACCTGGTAACTTCTTACCAGAAAATGGGAAAAGTTGACTTTCTTTCTTTACTGCTGTCTCTTGTTAGACACATAATATTAAGTTTGCAGGTGATTCAGAATCAGAAGATGTAAAAAAATACATATATGCATGTGTCTTAAGTGGGTAACAACAACATATGAGGAAAACTGAAGCATTATGGGCACAGCTCAGTATGAGGAAACACAAAATAGAATTGTTAAAGACCTCCTAAGATTAGCACAGTAAAGTGTTGCCGCCTCAGCTGTGAAATACAGGCTTTGTGAAATCTAGAAACTTCTTGTACCGTCAAGAAATTCCTTTTACCATTCTTAATATACTTCTGTATTGTTAATATATGAGTTGTTCCTCCATGTATTATTTCTCACTTTTCACTAGCATTGCATCTTTTAAACTGTGTGTTTAACCATAGACTACGATAATGAAACAAAATACTAAAATACTTATTTCAACAATATTTTGACTCTCACAAACATTCCAGTTTCTTGAAATTACCTTCAGAGTCAGTTTATAAGCCACACAAGAAAAGGCCTTCATAGTCTTCCCTCATTGATTAGAAATGATTTTATGAGTTTTTTTGTTGTTGTTGTTATTGTTTTAATCAAACTTTCAAAGGGCTTCTAATTTTTTTTCTAAGGTTAAATCTACCCTCAAGGGGAAAATTTTCTGCTACCATTGAAAACAAAGATGCTGTGGGCCCTGAGGGCAATTACAGAAAAATTGGCAGATTGTTCTGAACAGAGAGAGGAGCATCAAGGGAGTAAGAGTGTGACTTCCCCCAGAAACTTTTGAAGGGGTTTCTTGTTAATCAGGGTGCTCATATATTTAAAACTCCATCGTTGCTCTCTTGCCATGAGCCAAGAAAGTACATTTTGGGTTTGGGGATTTTTTTTTTAATCTCTTTTTTTGCTCATCTGTTTCTTAGGGGAGGGAATATGCTGTATTCACTTCTGAATGCCCAACCTTTAATATACTGTTTGGCACATAGCAAGAGCCCAGGAAACGATGGCAGAATAAATATCTATTTCTTGGGAAGACAAATCAGTTCATCTTTACTTAAGAATCATGTTTATTTAGGTTTTTCTTGATTTTAACAATGCAGTGGTCATAAATTCATTCTTCCAATCTTTTCACATTTTTGGAAAACTGAGGATACAGATGTGAAAAAGAGACATAAACCCCCAGCCCTTCCGGAGAATAAATTCTAAAGAAAGAACATGATAAACTAAATAAATAAAATATATACTGTGTTAGATGATGAAGTAGGCTATGGAAAAATAAACAAGGAAACACCTGCTTCAGGATGGTGGTGGAGCTGGTAGCCAGTCATTAGCTCACTTGGATAATAGAAGCACTGAGGACCAGAGCAACTACCTTTGCAGAGAGGAGTCTACATATCTCTTATAGCTACAGTCGAGGCATGTATAGCTGCCCCTGTGAGGTGATGTCTGTAGCTGCTAAGGCTAGAGACTGGGAGTGGTGCCTTGACCCCGGAAGTGGGGTATCAACTTCAGAGCAGTGAAACTAGCCAAGTTTTGGCAGTTGTATGCAGCTGAACTGGCAGAAAGAAAGACTGGAAGGGCCTCAGCAAAGAGTCGGTTCTCCCTCATGATGTTTACTATATTCTGAAGTCCAGGACAGTGAGGAGTTGCACAAGATTAAAAGTAAACAGAAAATGTTTTGTTGACGTTTCCTGAGGTTCCTGCCAGTAAATCACATAAAGCTCTAGAAGACTCTATCCTAGGAGCTAGGAACTGGGGCAAGTCAGAATGGACTCTTACTTAATCTGCTACTTCATCTAGAGTCAGCTCAGTCCCTGACTGGATTAAGGTAATCATTCCCTTCCTCCTAAAAGAGGGGGAAAAAAACAAATCATTGTTTTGATCTTTGTTTTTTAATATGTAGATAATATCCAGACTTCTAATAAGGCATTCCTAGGGATGTCAAAGATAGGACATATGAACATATACACACACCCACTCACACACACAGATTAGTAATACGCAGAGAATTCTGACATTAGAGTTATTAGACAAGGGCTTTAATTGAGATTAAAATATTTAAGAAAATAAAATAGATTAGAAGATGGAGTGTTTTACTGAAGAATTAGAATCTCAAAATTAAGAATAAAATGGAAATTCGAGAATTGAAAGATACAAGATCTGAAATTAAGTAGATGGGTAAAATGATGAATACATGTCAATTTAGACAAACAGTAAACAAAATTGGTGAGCCAAAAGATAGCTGGAAAATATCCAATCAGAAGCATAGAAAGGAAAAATAGGAAACACAGAAAATAGTGTAATAGATATGAGACACAAAAAGGCTTAACAGCACTATCCAGTAGACATGTCATGGCAGGACACATATGTAATTGAAACAGTTGAAATTAATTTTAATTTACTTAACCTTATGTATTTAAGTATCATTTCAACAAATAATAAGCATATAAGTATTAATCAGTTACTTTGTTTTTACTCATGCCAAGTCTTTGAAATTGATACATATTTTATACTTCACCACATCTCATTTTAGACTCTCCATTTCAAGTGCCCCATAGTCATATGTAGCTATGGCTACCATATTAGACAGCTCAGATTTACATCCTTATAATTAGAATCCCAGAAGGAAGAGAGGAAAAAATCAGAAGCAATATTTTTTTAACAGTGGGTAGGAAAGGGGGTAGAGAATTAAATATTGACATTGGGGAGGACACAAGGAGTACATAGTTTTATTTTTTTTTTAAGATTTTATTTATTTATTTGACAGAGATCACAAGTAGACGGAGAGGCAGGCAGAGAGAGAGAGAGAGAGGGAAGCAGGCCCCCTGCCGAGCAGAGAGCCCGATGCGGGACTTGATCCCAGGACCCTGAGATCATGACCTGAGCTGAAGGCAGTGGCTTAACCCACTGAGCCACCCAGGCGCCCCAGGAGTACATAGTTTTAAATAAAGACATTGGGGGGAGGTGTCTGGGTGTCTCAGTCATTTAAGCATCTGCTTACTACTCAGGTTATAATCCCGGGGTCCTGGGTTCAAGCCCCGCTTGGGCTCCCTACTCAACTAGGATTCTGCTCGTCCCCCAAATCATGTTCTACTCTCTTTCTCTCTCTCTCAGTATAAGTAAATAAACTTTAAATAAATAAATAAAGACATGGGAGGGCGTCCTCGCAGGGTAATATTTGAGGATCGAAATGAAGGAGATGGGGAAGTAAGTGAGCCCTGCAAATGGATGAGAGTAGAAGACTGAAGGCAAGGGCCTGAGGCAGGATTATGATGGGATTTTTTAAAAAACCTCAAGGAGCCTGCTGTATGATGGAGGGATTAACTGGGAGACAAGGACATTATATCAGAGAAGCACAGCGAGCCAGATCATATAAAGCCTCAATAGACTTCTTAATATTTATTTAGAAGTAAGGAATACATATATTTTGTTTACTCACTTTATAATAAGGGGGGGGGTACTCAAGTTTTAAAAATTAGCTTTGGGTTTTCTGCTGTTGTTAATTAAAAAAAAAAAGAAAATGTCCTGAGAGAGACTAGTACAGTCCTATAATGCCTTTATAAGTATACCACTAAATATGTAGTGGGAAGAGTAAGGGAAGATGTGGGGGTTTTTTTTGAGGTTGGTTTTCAGAAATCCATTTCTTTTTCCCCTAGTCCCTAGAATATGATCAAACTCTGTTAGCATATTTTTTTTAAATAACACCTTTTCCACACTGTGAATATATCTAGCAAGAAAATCAATACAGTTATTCATTTCCAGATTTGTTACATGTGGTTTTTTTTTTTTTAAGATTGAAAATAACCACATTCCATTAGTGAGTTAAGCATGGATTTTTTTTTTTTTAATTGTAAGTGGCTCAATCTAAAGTATATTATATGTTAGGATCAAGAAGAGATCTAGTTAAAAAGGTAAGACACTTCCTTATCTGACAAATGAAGGTTGTAAAACTGAGGATACCTAGCTCTTGTAGATGGTCTTCTTGCTCAGAATTATGTAAAAATGTAATTCCTATAGCCAATCTGGGAAAATAAATATGAATCTTCATTTTCTGAGGTTGGATGAGACAATTATGGTAAAGGTTCTGTCTTAGAAAAAGAAAAGTGATAAGAAAAGGTAGACGAGTATGAGGACTCATTTTCTTCAAGGATTGATATTAGCTTGCTTTACACTTCTACACGTAATCTAGAGAAAAGTAGGACTCAGTGAAATATCAGAGGTTTTAGAGAACACAGAACTTTCTAGTACAAAGTCAATAAGTTGGTAAGGGTCCTTGGGAAAAACCATGCAGCTCTGTGTAGGTGGCCATTTGAGTGTTGAAATGGGCAAATGCAACATTCTATAGCTGGTCATTCAAAATCCAGTATACATATATTCCTGTGTATGACTTTGAAGCAGTGGCTTTTTTTCCTTTTTGAAAGTTACCTGGCCAGTTCCTTTGACAATTCAATTAAAATTATGAACCATTTCCCTAGGGAAAAAACTCAAAATCCCCACAATAAGAAATCAGGTTTAAAGGTAGTGGTCTTAAATTCACTAAAAAGTAACAAAATGATTTTCCTCAATCCATTCACTCAGTAAGTGAACAAATATTTATAAAGTTGGTCCCACATTAAGTACTGGAAATACACAGAGACCAAGACAAATTTGGCAGCAGACCTCACATAGGTTACAATTTGGGGAAAGAGATAGATTAAGAATGCATTTATGTCATAATGTGATAACTGCTGCCACACCCTTGCCAAAAATGTTTTGGACACCTCTGGAAAGGCACCTAATTCAGACTGAAGGGTGGACAAAGGGATTTCAGAGATAGTTGTGAGGGGCTTCTAACTGATATCCAGTGGTTACTTTCAGTCAAATTTTTAAAAATTCACAGGCACAATGTTATTATATCTATATTTCAAAGATTTAGTAATTATAGCTCTAGCATACATCAAGATGGATAAGTGGAATGAATAAAAACTAAAATGAAAGGATAAAAACAATTTTTAAATGCACGATTTTTTTGAATTTGAAGATAGAGGCTGAGCGAGAGCACAATAAAATAGACATGTATATGCAAACACATATGAAATAAGTAAATTAACTTATTTACTTAAACAGGCCTGGAGAAAACTGACATTGTGTTAACAGACACTTATTTACCAAATCCCTGAATACTAGAATAAAAGATAGTATCCTTGAAGCTTGATCTGAGTAACTTCCTTTACAAAGTAAATATTTTTTAACTCATTATCCTAAAGATTGTACTAGAAGGGATTATTAATGGAATTGAAGATTTTTTATAAATTACAGAAAGACAAGAATACTAAAATACTGTATTTTACATTTAAGGTTGATTTCACAAGGATGACCAAACAATCTTTATAAGTCAGTGTAAGAAAGACTTCCTGTCATAGCAGACAAGCCCTGGAACTTCGCTAACACAGGACAGTAAAGGTTACTTTCTCTCCTCCACGAGATGCAGTGTGCACCGGGCAGCCTACCTCTATCACATAAGCAAATCCTCAGAAAGACCACAGTTTCTTCTGAAGGGAAAGAAAGGTGGAGAAGGCACTGGTTCTTAATAGCCTGATCCCAGATGTGACACATGTCACTTCAACCCCTTCAAAGAGATCTGAGGTAGTCACACAGCCCAACGTCATTATAGAGTAGTCCCGGAAATGTAGGAAGGCCTGTGGAATATTTGGAATATTTGGTGAGCCCTTCGTCATTACACCCTTCGTCATTACATTCTTTGAGGACACTTGTCAGTAAAAATATTACTGAGGCCTGACAAAGCAATGAATGTGTATGTGCCTGTGTTACGCACCCCTCATGTACATACACGTCCTTCTTTTCCAGAGTTCTCTAAAACAGGAAATTTTCTCTACACCAGAGAAGTATTTAACTACTGTTACAAAGCTCTGTGGCCAAGTGATCACAGTATGAGAGGGAAAGGGGCACTTCACGGTTACACTGTAGAGAGATACGCTGTTAGCAGAATTGCTATTTCCTCCCCCTTTATCCTTCCTCAGGATGGAAGTAATGGGTTAAGTAGGAAACCGTGGCACCACTGAACAAAATAGGGACTATGAGGAAGAAGAGCTACCCCCGCCCCCGCAACCTGGAGAAAATAAGTCTGCATTTAGACATCAGGAACTGGAAGAGGGAGAGGGAGGTGGAGGAGGCAGCATTCTGTACCCAGATAGAAACGGAGACCTGTAACTCAAAAAAGTATTTAGCATAGAGGGGTAAAGTTTGGAGCTAAAAGCCACAGGTTGAGGCCTCGGAGCCCCATGCACCCTCCAGTGGAAAGACTCACATTTAGGGTTGATAGTGGGAGAAGGTGGAGGAGTAAGAGGATCAGAGGGGCAGAGAGAAGTGGATGAGCAGAGTGACCTCCGGGCCAGCAAAGGATCTGCTAAGAGGTCTGGAAGGAGACGGAAGGAAACGAATAACTCTTTCCACCCAGTTTAGAGATTAGAAAATACAAATGAGGCATCATTCTGGATCCACACCAAGGGCCCATGCAGGGTCACGAATAGCCAGTCCTTCCCCAGTGGACTCTGCTTCCAAACACTGAACTATACATAGTCCACGAGCTGTGAGGAAGTCCTGGAGAAAGTCCAGCTACCAAGTAAGACAGAGTGAATGACAAAAAGCACTTTTTCTAATAAAAACCTGGAATTAAGAACCATCTCTGCCTAAAAGTGTTTCTGGAGAGACTGGGATGCGGGGGAGTAGATTATGAAGTCAGTATTCAAATGATGGTGGTAGAATTACCATCTCAGGATCTGGGCGGCTCTCAAGGAGAACAAATCTAGTCACACCATCTCTCATGCAGATTATTGGTGTTGTCTCTTCCCTGGCCTCCCGCCTTCTCTCCTGTCCTCCTCCGGTCTGTTCTGAGCACAGCACCCAGGGTGGGCTTGCCGAAGTGTAGGTCAAACTAGTAACTCTTCTCAGAACCCTCCGTGGGGTAAGAGATGTACAAGGCCAAAGCATCTGTCCCCCTCACGTCTACAGCCTCACTTCAGCTGCTGCTGCCCTGGCTTCGTTCTTTGCAGCTGTCTGGCCACCTTGCTGTCCCCAGAACACATTCAGTCTGTGTGCGCAGTTCCTGCTGCCTGGAACATTTTTCCTTTTAAGATATGTGCACGCTCACGCCATGGGTCCCTGCAGATCTCCGCTCCATTTACTTTATCCGAGAGCTTTCTTCTGACCATCCTTCGTAAGATAGCGAGCCCGATCCTTGGCATGTCTGCCCTGCCTGGGTCTCTCTGCATGCTGACCACCCTCAGACGTGTTTGTATGTGTCTGTCTCTGGGACCCTCCTCCTGCCTTACCCCCAGAACACAGGCTCGGGAAGGGTGGGCGTCTTCTCAGTTTCCCTCTGTTCTTCCTAAAACAGACCTTGACCTGTGATAGGAGCTCGAGATGCTTTGCAGTCACCTGTATTTCTTTTTTGTTATTAGAAAAATATATATCTATACCTATATTTCACTTTTTAAGTAACTTTAAGTAATTTCTACCCCCAATGTGGGGTTTGAGCTCACAACCCTGAGATCAAGAGTCTCACACTCTACCCCTGAGCCAGCCAGGAACCTCTGTTTCACTTTTAGTAAGACTCTTTCAACACTCCCCCAAAAGAGAACATAATGTTAGTTTATATTTGTATAAATTTAACGTTAGGCACCATTATTTTGTTTCATTTTCCCTCAGCGAACACTTGCAAGCAGCTGCTGGAGACCACCGCACTCGGCCATCCCCATTCTCCGAGGCCAATTAATCCTTGCCATGTACTGTTTGTGTTGTTCTTAGGAAATAAATTACTTCAAGCTGACTTAAGGAAATAAGAATAGTGCTGACTTTCTGTTTCTTTTAGGAAAGTAGGAATACGGCGCATTGCGCTATTCCTTTTGTCAAGATCTACAACAACAACACTTTTTCATGCAGGAATATAATGACCCTTTGTTTTTTGACCATTTGCACCACAATGTTTGTGGGGCAGAGATTTTTAAAAAGATAGATAAGAGAGATATTTGCTGGTGCTCTGTTCTCTTTCATTTTGTCAAATATTATGTTCTTACTCAAGTTCCGTCATCAACTGCTATGTCCTCACGTTCGGACTCGCTGATGGAGCTGTGGTCGTAGGCTTCCCATCACTTTTACTTTCTCCTCCTTTTATTGGTTGTATTGAGGCTATAGAGGAATCTCGTGTTTCTTCATTAGAAAGATATTTTAAGTTATTCTGAGTCCTTGAGAAGACTGTTTACCACAGGGAATCAGAGATAGCAGACTGCAAAAGACTTTAAAACCCCACATTAAGCTCAGAGTGAAACTGTCATCAGACAACCAATTATTTAATTTTCTTAACGATGCTCTTTATAAATGTCAATGCAATAACCTGTCATAGGGAGAGAAATTATAGAAGAGTGAAATGTACTGATAAATGTAAAAAGCAAGAAAATAGATCTTTGAAAAGATGCTGCCCCCTATTTCAAAAGCCATAAAAGAGGCATTCTTTGGCTTATGCACATTTGGATGTATGTATTTTATTGGACTTCCCTGAGAGTTTAATTCTTGTCAATACATAATAGAGTTCTCCTTTCTTTGACTATTGTAATTTAAGATACTCATTTTGTTTTGTTTTGTTTTGTTTTGTTTTGTTTTGTTTTGTTTTAAAGGCCAGGAGCACTATGTACTTCTAAACCAAATTTTATGTAGAAGCAACCATTGTTTACAAGCACAATTAACATCCCAGAATGAAAGTGTAATTATCCACTATTTCTAACCCCTTTCATGGAAATATAAAACCATTAGCACAATAAACAAGTAGCTGTTCATCAGTTGGATGATTCAAAGTTGTTTCTAAACATCATGAACACTTGTTGTTCTTTGTTTTTGTCGATAGGTAGTCTTTATTCACAGCTTGTGTAGACCTGAAAACCCAGCTTTCCATCCTCAGATTCAAGGTTGTTCCAATTATCAAAGGGGAGTCACATTCACTAAAGGGAGAAATGATTCTTAGATCTGTCACATGTTTACAACCCTACATCTGTCACAGCCAGAGGAGTACAGTCTCCTGATAACTATGATGACTAGTGGGCCTCTCTCTCTCTCTCTCTCTCTCTCTCTCTCTCTCTCACACACACACACATACACACACTCACACACACAGGTGAAATATTAGAGATATTGCTACACAAGCCTCAATTCCTTCTTTGGAAAACCCTTCTGCCCTCTTTCCGACCTTACGGGCAGCATGTGGAGCACTTTGGGGAGGCATTCCTATTTCATTTCGATGTGTCTGAAGTTTTTCAACCGTCATTAGGTCATCCACTCGTCGATGTACCACAGGCCAGTCAAGTTTTTAGTCAAGTTCAATGATTCAGTGGTTTGGAATGAAATCATCCTCATCTCTTGAGAATGTGCGATTCCTTAATTCATTTGAAATATAATTAAAAGTTCATTTGGCAAGTAACTAGACTAGAATCGCAAGTTTACTTTTGACTTTCTTTCAGGAAGTAAAGGCAAATACATCTCAATACAATGAGAGTCTGGTTTCTGGTTTCTTTATTAATGGTTTGCACAAGATCAGGAGCCTCATCATATACAAACAGAGAAAATATAAAGTACTGTAGAGAATTCAATTTAGCGCTACGGGGATTACTGCAACCTAGCAGCTCTTTATCTGTACTAGTATATAAAAGCACTCCTAACAGTGCATCAATTTTCACAACCATTTAGTAGATTAGAAAGCAATTGTAAACAGCGTAAAACCCACATTAACTCCTGTCAACATCCTGCCTTTTGCTCAGTTATGGATTTGTTTGAAATAACAGATCTGAAGTGATGACATCGACATCACAGATTGTACTATAAATATGAATGAACCTGCCGTAATGAGATGCGTAGCACTGTACAGCAGGAGTCTGTCCTCCCTGTCATGGGAACAGGTTTGTGACATAAGGGAATATGGCATTGTCTCTAAGAAATAACCCCACGTGTTCTTAGATGGTAATCGTGTCAACTGACATGTTTTCAGATTGCCCTAAATTTCGTATTCTAATATTGTACCATTAATAACCATCTGCCGTTTAATGTTCAAAAGTCAGTCCAGATGATGTGAAATCCGTTGGGCTATTCCTAAAAAGTGATTATTAATTTAACTGAAATTTTTGGTTTGGGGTAGATTATCTTGATTGATCTCTGCCTAAAAGCATAAGATCAAATAACCATCTCATCTGAATAAAATACAGGGAATGTGACTAGGTGCTGTTAAAATGGAAATTCCTTTGCATGACAGACGAGAACTGCATCCTTACCTCTCAGGCCTCTTCAGTAAGGATTTAGTAAGCTGTTGTTTTCTTCTATGTGAAAGATGAGGGTGTATATCCTTCTGATTTTTGTTTTGCTTTTAAATGTAACCACATAGAGAGCTTTTGGTGGTGGAGCAAACCATGTTTTTAGGAGACATCTTTTGATACTGTTAGATTAGAAGAAAGGGTACCAGTGCATATCTTTTTAATTGCTTGATTCAGCCTGAATTGTCATTCTTTTTTAGATAAGGGTCATTTTATTCTTCTGCTTAATGTCTTTTTTTGTCGGAATACTCATATTCTGGCAAAGTTTCTTACTCACTTTTTAAGTACATCTGTTAGTCTTCAGGAAGAGTAAGTCACATTTTAGTATCAAAATTGCGAATCCCGTGGGATTGTGAATGTTCACTTATTAGGATTTACCCAGTTGTCCACCTCTCTTCTTTGTTAGGAACTTTGCAGATACAGTTTTCTGAGGCTTAGAAGGGGGAGCAGTAGTCACCTGATGGCACTAATATTTGTTTAGTGACTTTCTTGCTAAGTACTGTACTTTGTGCTTTTATAACATTTTATCATCCCACTTAACACATTCTCCTTTTAACTGGTGAATATTTGAAGGGGGGGAATCATCTGGATGTATTGCAGTAGTGGTTCTTCCCAAATACACAGTTTACTTGGAAAAGTAAATTCCAGGAGACAGAATAGAAGATTAGTGTTTTTCTCTTGGCTTTTCTGGTTCTAGTTCTGACTGTAGCCATCCCTCACTGTCTGGTATGGGGGAAGCGGAGGATGGTGCGCCTCTGAGGGAGAGATAGGTATGCTTGCCTTCAAGTAAAGAACAGCTGTGCCCACGAATATTTGCTCTCACCCTTTTTCCTCTAAAGAGAGCGTTTATGGGACTGGCCACAGTATCCATATGGGAATCCTGTTTTTCCCGTTGAAACCACAAGCATGATGAAACCTAACCAGTAACCTACAAAATATATTCACTAGAAGCTGTGGCAGTGGTTCCAAGTTAGAAAGATGATTAGTATATTCATTTTTATCAACTGTAACACTTTATGATGCTTATGGAAATATTCTTAGTAAATTATTCAATCAAATAAATTTTACATGAGGGTTTTACTAACAAGTCTAAAAAATTATTTTCAACTAAATTCAGTCAGACAGATGGATTTTGTTCTCCAGGTGGTTGCGTATTTTTTGCTTGATAACCTATTTGGCAGCACTCTTTTGAACCTGTGAATATTTATATTTCAGGGCCCTCTCAATAATTAAGAAATCCACATTCAGTACCAGATGTTTCAAATGACTAAACAACTTTGTTTCATTCTAGAACTGTAACATTTTTTTATTCTGTTTTCGTTTTTAGTAACACTTTCCCAAGATCAGAAACAAAGCAAGTATTTCCTAAAGTCTTAGGTTCACTAAGAAACAATGTTAAGGTTAATTTACGTTATTAAAGCAGAAATGTAGGCATCCCAAAAGCATTATTTATTTTAACAACTAAGTATTTTAGAAGCTTTAAAATTAGCCGTTTTATAATGTTTTCAGTTACTTTTATCCTTAGGTTGTTAGAGTACCCAACTTAGACACAAATTTAACTTAGAAAACTGAAAACATGCTTTCTTGCAATTATTACCTTTTTGGTAGGCCTTTACAGTTTTCTTTTAAGAATTAGGCAATGATGAATGGCATAGCTTCCTTTCTATTAAGCTAGACCAAAATCAAAGTTTATCAACCTCATATATATATACTTATTCTTAGTATAAATACTGAACTGAGAAGAGATTTTTTATTTCTATAGCCAGTGAATCTTGAGTGTTCTGTGGATGTCGGGGTTCATGAACAATTCTGATTTGGGGAGTCTTCTATATTATTTTACCTTGATTAGATCCATTCTAAGAATTATTTTTCTTAGTATTACTGGGGTTGATTATTGGTTATTAATATTAATTTCAAAGTCAAAGATATTTCATAGGATCCCATACCTGTGCTTTCTCTATAACCGTAGGTTAAATCAGAGTTGGAGAATTTAGAAACTTTGGTTCATAAATAGTACTGAAAGAATAGTTCAAAATCAGAAAAATAAAGTCACTTACTTGAAAAATCATGTTTCAGGATATTACAAAGATTTTTTCTTTATGATGACTTTAGAATATTATGTACTAAATCATTTCATAGTTTATTTTAGATACTATTTCCTTCAAAATTCATTTTAGACCTTTTAGAATAAAAATTGTAAAGATCATTTGAAATTCAGATTAGAAAATATTTCCAATATAAATTATAATTTCAATTTGATTTTTCAGATGAAAATCTCAAATTTGTTATAGAATTTTTAATAATTTCCTTTGTCTTTTTATAAAAATACTGTGTTGTTTTCATTCCTTTGAAGATATCACATGCTTCATGAATTTTGCAGTAACTTTATTACTTTTTCCTAACTATAGCACTGCAGTTTCTTCTCATGTTGGATTATAATACTAGTATACCATATATCACATGGTACTATGATACCGTATAAAAACTGTCAGAAGAGCTTTTGCTTCAAATTGTTTTTACAAGTAAGAGAGAAGGACTTGCACCGATAATTATCTTCATTGTTTAGACTTATGACATATCCTTTTCATTTTTTAATTTTATTTTATTTTACTAAAGTGTGCATGCATGCAAGGAGGGGTGGGGAGAGAAAGAATTTCAACCAGACTCTGCACCGAGCATAGAGCCCATGGTGGGGCTCGATCTCACTACCCTGAGATCATGACCTGATGGATACTGAGTGTCCCATTCTTTGAAAATTGGGTTCTGTGACAAAGACCATCAGAGAGACACATATCTGGCCAGGTCACACTCCCACCTAACATCTTTTTAGTGGCTTCCCATTAGTTCTTGGAATAAAATTTCATACCCCTCCAGTCTCTGTCAAGTCACTCCTACCTTTGGTCACTGCATCCCACACAAAAGAGTTTTGCATCTGTGGGCTTCATGCTGTTCCTTCTGCCTGGAATGCTGTTCTCCTGCTAAACCTGTCTTGCTCACTCTTGGGGTATCTTTCTGGTCTCAAATATTATTTTCTCATAGGAATTTTCCTCTTGCTGCCTTGCCTCTAAAACAAATCAGGTCCCCCGTTACACTTCATAATTGCATCCTTTACTTTTCCTTCATTGCACTTACAAGTTATAATTACATATTTGTTTGATTATTTGTTTAATGCCTGCCTCTCCCAATAGAGTGTAAGCTGTATGATTAAAGGAAGAGTTGGAGTCAGAGGAAAGACTTTATTATAATCAGTATTTCACACTTTGACAGGTAAATTAGACCAAAATAACTCCCAGCGAGCAACACACGGCCTGATAACCATGAAATCAAGGCGAGGCCGTGTGGTGTAACACAGGAGATACACAGATTTCGTTTTCAGAGGCCTCAAAGAATAGGAGGCTGGTGATGGGGGAGGAGGGTTTACACAGAAGGAGTCTGCTCTTAATAGTCATTTGGGTTTATCTTTTGGCCTCTGTGGGCCTCAATGTCCTTGTCAGTAAAAGGAAACCTAAAGTTTTGTGATTGGAATACTGTCAGCCACAAATAGAATAAGATGAAGCTTGGGCTCCAGTACTCTTCCAGAAGATAGGTTACACTTGTGAATCACACCAAGGATTCCAGAGACCGGCAAGAACATAGAGCTTCAGGAGGGCCTGGAGAAGGGCTATGTAGAAGGGCTAGAGGGAAGGGTACAACTAGGAATGAATTGTGGCCTCTTTGGCTCCAAATTCACACTCTTTCTTAGCCCCCTAGTCTTAAATCTCAATCATTTCTCCCACCAAATTTCATAGATCAATTATTAGGATTAAGAAAAAGAGCTAAGAATTCAATTACGAAAGCTAATATTTTCTTTAAAAAAAAAAAGACGCAACTGATAATTTCTCAAAGCTATGACTTATCTATACCAAGTAAGATGGGTTGGGGGGGTTATTTTTGGTTATCAAAAGCATAGAACAAAGAATACCATCAACTACAGCTGTGGTATTCTATATACGAAAATTCTATTCTTGGCTTTTTAAAACCCTTTTTAACTCATCTGAGGCCGAATGAGATATTTTAGTTCTAACGTATACATTGCATAAGCTTTATACCAAAGGGTCAGGATTATTTTTAACTAATGTTTACAGGGGATCAATGGACTGTATCCTTTTGTTTGTGTTACACATGAAAGGAATACAGTTTACTTAGTCCTAAACACCCTCAGTCAGCCATCTGCAAATGGATTATGTACTTGAATATAAAAAAGTTAGTGGTAAATTTAGAATGTACTTGAGCTGAAACATTCTTTCCTCTTTGTTTCCTCCACTTACTTTATTAGTTCTACATGGATTAATAACTAAAATTGATCTACATACTGACTGACATGTCAGATGAAATTTTCTGAATTTTTCTGAAGCAGGTATTTATAGTGAGACAGTTTCTTAAAGTCAGTAAGATTATACTTTTGCCTAATAAAAAGCATATTAGGGTCTCAGAAATAAGCATAAGGAAATGGTTAAAATATGCCAAATTTTAAATTCTAATCCTTTACTATATTTTCTGAAACACTAAATATTAAGCAAGCTTTATAGTCTGGCTTAATATAGTTCAACAAAAGATTGGCAAAGGTTGATTATACAACACGAGTAGACAAAAACAATACTAATGATATGAAAAGCAGAAATTGCAATCTTTCATGCAGGGAACAGGTCTATATAATTTTCTCAATCTAGTCATCCTCTTTCCTTTGGAAAATCTGAGAAGATTAGCTAATTAAAGATGCCCCCAGGGCACCTGAGTGGCTCAGTGGGTTAGGCCGCTGCCTTCAGCTCAGGTCATGATCTCAGGGTCCTGGGATCGAGTCCCACATCGGGCTCTCTGCTGGGCGGGGAGCCTGCTTCCTCCTCTCTCTCTTTCTCTCTGCCTACTTGTAATCTCTGTCTGTCAAATAAAATAAATAAAATATTTAAAAAAAAAAAAGATGCCCCCATATGGACTGATTTTGCTTTTATGCTAATTTTGATCCTTTATCAGTCCTTTCTCCAACAATTAATTTTTTTTTTTAAAGATTTTATTTATTTATTTGACAGAGAGAAATTACAAGTACACTGAGAGGCAGGCAGAGAGAGAGAGAGAGAAGGAAGCAGGCTCCCTGCTGAGCAGAGAGCCCGATGCGGGACTCGATCCCAGGACCCCGAGATCATGACCTGAGCCGAAGGCAGCGGCTTAACCCACTGAGCCACCCAGGCGCCCTCCAACAATTAATTTTTTTATGACTAAAAAACATCTGACAGTTCACAACCCAATCCCCTCCCCCATTACTCTTGTCATTTAACATTTCACACCTGAGTACAGATCTTCCTCATCTTAACAGTGGAGTTACATCCTAACTGGATACATTTTATACACTTAATGCATTTAATGTACCTAAACTTACCTAAAATGGTAAGTCCAGCCATCTGTTAGGTAGAGACCCTCTGTATTTTGTATCTGTTTCTATTTCTACCTGAGATGTCCTTCTTACCCTTCTTTGGTTGGTAGGTTTGGACTTACTTCCGAAACTCAATACAAATGTTATTTCCACAGTCAGTTCTTTGGAGGCTTAGTTCCTCTGTCCTCTGTATTCCTGCCGCTTTTTTTTTTCTTTCATGGCTGTTTTAGCACTTATTTATAATTTATTTATTTTAATAAGATGCTTTTCTCTGCTATATATGAGTGCCTCAGGGTCTAAGACCTCCTTCATCTTTGCATCCCCAGCACAATGGCTGGTAGGTACATAGTAGGCAGTCCATTATTGTTGCTTCGATGCATGAATTAAGTAACCAATTACATGAAATATCTGACAGACAATCTTCTACTTTGAAACCAGTTGTATTCCCAAAGTTAATTTTTAAATCAGTTGTTTTGGAACTCACAAAGCAATTTCCCCCAGAAACAATGTTATAAATGTTATAAATGGTGGTTAGGTTCCCAGGCTAGCCCTCAAGAGTCTATTTAACCCATAATGTAGCTGAAACACAATGCAGTTGTAATGAAAAATAGCAGAAAACAGCACAGTTACAAATGTGCAGTGTTTTCATTACATTAAGTAAATACAATTCCTCTTCTGTGTAGAAACTGCAATCCAGGGCAAATTATACCAATGGGCAGGTATAACATGACCTAGTGACAAAAGCATGATCACTGAATATAAGCCAAGCTCTTTCACTAACTTGTCTTGTAGATCATTTAACTTTACTATGCCTGAGTTTCTACAACTCTCACCCCATTTTGTCATTTGTTGCCTGTTCCCCCTGAAGAAAAAGCAAGCTAATGTGTGTAAGTATACAATGAAACATTCAGAGCCCTATGCAAATGCAGTGTGTATGTATCCTGGTATAAAGTACTCACAAGTGAAATTAAACTGAATTATGAACATTTGATGGAAAGAAAAAGAAAGTAACCCCTGGAGTTTAAGCTTCCGTTGGCCTGACCCCTAAAGCCTGGGAACTTGATAACCAGCAGGTTATCTTTCTTCCGCCCTGACCAGCCCTGAGACGTATAAGTTAATCTCTCTGGAAAATAGTCTCCTCTTGGACAAAACAACATTTGGATTAGATGAAGTCCAGTTCTTTTAATCTGTCTGTATTTAACATTATTTGGACAGAGTGGCAACTTTGGTGGAAGCAAAAATGTCCTGAAGGGCTCATAAATACGATCTGAATTTCTTCACTGTCTCTTCTGTGATGAGTTTTCTTCAAGTACCACTTGGGTACATTATCTTTTTACTCTTGATACAGTTTCTTCCTTCATCTGCTGACATATCCATCTTAAAGCCAGTTTGTTCCCCAACAACCACCATCAAAATCCATATGGAAACTAACTTCTATCATGTAGTGTCTCCATCCATACTTATAGAAGAGCTGTCTTCTCATTCCTTCCTCGGAATTCTGGTTTCTCCTATAAAGACTCAAGTTTTCCCTCATGATTTGCCTGAGAGATTCTCTGAGAGTTGATTCTGGTGCTTTTGATCTATGTTCCAGCTAACTGTCTAATCAAACCTTATTCTCTATTAGGAGCCATCTGTTTGCTGATGACTACTGCTTTTTATTTCTGTGCAATCCATTTTAGTCTGTTTATACCATACCACCTGCACTTCCCACTTTCCTCCCCTAATTCCTTTCATGTGGGTGAGGAGGGGACAGAATGTGGCCAGCAGGGGTCCGCTGTCCTCCAAACAAAATGCTTGAAGTTCAACCCTTTCTCTCTGGCCAAAATGCCTCCTTTATCAACTTTATATTCTGCCCTGTGTTTAAGCTTCCCCAGAAATCTTACGACTTTGAGAAGACTTTTCAGGAACAAAGGAAAGAAGTTAGTAATGATTAGAATCTTTAACTTTTTGTAACAAGAGATTCACATTTGTCTCTTCCTCAGTTGTTGCATAATAAATATGTAACCCCTTCTATACAAACAATTTTTAGTGGATCTGACCCCATTACAAAAACATGTTCTGTGTGAAATTCCCAATGCGATTTGATACTAAAAATATTTGTATTAGATGATCAATGTAAGGTGTTTGTTCTCTTCATTGCCTTCATCTGTTCATCAGCAAAGGTGTCAGTTGCTCTAAATCCTAGCATCTATGAGATAGGACATTTGTAGGATTTTTAGTAGATTTTCCCTTAGGTAGGATTTCCTGCACATTGTTTCAGATGTATCTTAAGTCTTCCTGTTATTGCAAAGCTCGACTGAGACTGTGCCATTGTGAAGCCTGCCTTCACTTCACTATCCTGGTTTAGACCACACTCCTCTAAAATCCTGTTGCATTTATTGTGTGCACATCTCATTTGGCATTTCCATTACACTAAGGATGAGCTAGCATAAGCTCTTCTTTTGTCCATGGTGCTTTTCAAGTCAGCAGGAGTGCCTTAAACTTCTTGGTAGTATCTAACTCTTGTAGCTGATACGTATAGGTGCTCAATAAACATTTATTGATTCATTATTCAATTACATATTGACTTATTTGTTAAGTTGAAGTTTTCAGCTGATCCATTTTTGACCTTTTCAGTTATTAGGTTTTTGTCAGTGTTTTGATTACTCAGTTGCATTTTTACCATCAATAGGTTATGTCTATGAATAGAAGTCTAGAGACATTTTTAATGTGTTTGGGAAAATAAATTGAATAAGGAAGTGCAGATTTTAAAATTGCAGATGAATATTATGTTAGTGATTAACTGTAGCAAACATATTTCGAAACCATTTATATAGCTGAGAAAAAGACAACAATAGAGCCATCCCTTGTGACCATTTTCAATGGCTTCCTTCAAAAATAGTCATTTTGAAGTTTTTGTTTCCTTCTTCCTTTAATCTCTCATGTTATGAATAATATTTAGTTGAACTCCCAAAGCAACTGGGGGAAGAAAATCTTTGGTGTTGATTTTGGATAAAATATGAGACATTTACTTTTGTGAATGTTAATCTCAGAAGACTTTAACACAGTCTTTTGTTCTCTGGACTCCTGTGTCATTCAAAGATTTAAATTTAAACACCAGTGTGGTTTTGACCACAAGAAAGCCCACTGGAACATCTAAGTATGAAATTTTTAGTCATTGGTATCTATATAATTTCATTATTCTTTTAATTACCATTTCAGCAATTCTCAGATGGGTAATAATATATTTGGTTGTCCTGCCTGTATTCTATAGGCAGTTTGTAGAATAAGCGCCCTCATGTTATACCACTTTATATAGTTTATTATTTCTCTGAGATTTTTATTTTACCCATATTTGCTTGGCAACCAAGTTAACTGATTAAAAATTATATTCTAATTAATTACTCTGTGAATCCTTTAAATCTCTCATTTCAAAGCACTAAAAAATGTCAGATTTTGCCCTGGTTTCATGTCAAGAGTTAAAGCTCTACTTTCTGAATTTTTGACTTTATAAAATCCTTTCTGCCTGTAAATTTCCAAATCTTATTGCTCACAAAGCCCGCTAATCTGAAAATTCATGTGTTCTTTTAAAAAACAACAACAACAAAAAAAGGTGTATTTGTTGAGGGTAAATACTTGTAACACTTGTATTAGATCAAAAGTTTGATCAGCTACAATCCCTTCGATGATTGTCTTTAAGAAGTCTAAACGAAGTTATTTCTCTCTGGTTTAAACATCTTGGCTGATTTTTAGAGTTGGATGAATTTCACTGTAAATTGCTGGTCGATGTGACTCGAGTACCCAGGAGCTGTCAGGATGGCTCAGTGATTTAGCGTTGGTGTCCTGCAGCTTTGACTATAATCAGCAGATGCTGTGGTATTACCATAAATGTTTTCCTAACTGCTTCTGTCAAAAAGAGAAAATTCTTCCTGCACCGAGTCTGCTGCTTCTGATTAAATTCAGTTTGCCTTCTTTTGCATAATTAATGTCCCATGATGATCTCTAACCTTTTGTTTTTAATATTGCCTCTTGGTCCAGACTCACTCTTGATGGGGAAGCTCAGCTAAGAGCAGACAAAGGGAAATGGATGGTGCTTTTACACGAACCCCCAGCACCTCCACAGCTCTGAAGTTGTTACTCTTTTATACACCACCGCTTGTCAAAGATCATGAAAGGTTCTGGTCTTTGCGATGTTTTTCATTGTTGTGCCACGGCTCTGTTCTACTTCTGAAGGCTGTTTCTGCCACGCTTTGGTGCACATGGTTTTGCCTGAGGAAGTGGGATGATAGGATCTGCTTCCAGTGTGCTTACCCCAGGTGTGTGTAAACTGTGATAAACCTCAGACACAAACTGGGCACAGGGCTTCCTATTCTCCTGCTGAACTTTCTATACCTGGAGCTCAAAGCAAGTCAGGCACTACACTGGCCACAACAAAGTCAATGTATTAAACACACACACACACACACACACAAATATGTTAAAAATAAATGCCCTATTTGTCAGTGAAAATATTTTTTGTACATTTTCCCAATGGGATGAGATCTTTGAATTTGGTCAGCTGCACGTTTCTCCTAAAAAGCCCAAATCCTTCACCTTTTTCCTATTTATCCTTTTAGAACCCATGAATACTTCTGCCTGGTAACCACCTGTGAGTTCATTTTTTTTTTTTTCTTTTTCAAGTGCAACATTGATGTGAATAGATATCCTTTGTGATTTGGTTCTTACAGTTTAAGATTAAAAAAAAAAAAAAAAGTACACGATGTCTCCTAAGGTACTAAATCAGACCAGCAGTAACTGGCAAATTTACAGCTTAGAACGGCTCTGGAATCATATTTTCTGTTATTAGGATTCCGTCTCTTCCCTTTGTTTCAGAAGAAAGGACAAATTGCTGAGCCTTCACATTTTCAGTGGCTTACCTCCTTCTTTCTGCTGTAGGAAATTTTTCTAGCAAATATTATGTTACTTATTATTTTCTTCCTAGAATCAAAGAACTTTAGAATGGGAAAAGATTTTAGAAAAGTGGTAATTTCGTGACTGATGAAGCTAAGCCTAAATGAGGAAAAAACCACAAATCGTGGCATATTTGGTTTGGTGGGTTTCCAGCCATTAACTATTAAAATGTTAACTTTGAATGTAAATTTTAGTTTATCTTAGATTAAAACCAAATAAAAGGGAAACAAGAATTCTGAAATAAATACATCATTCCCTCTGGGGTATCCCCAGTCACATGGGAGCTGGCTTCATGGGTAGTAAAAGAATTCACCCAGAGCAGAACAAAGGAGAGAGGGTGCCTGGGTGGTTCAGTTGGTGGAGCGACTGCCTTCAGCTCAGGTCATAATCCTGGAGTCCTGGGATCGAGTCCCGCCTTGGGTTCCCTGCTTGGCAGGGAGTCTGCTTCTCCCTCTGACCCTGCCCCTTTTCATGCTCTCTCTTTCTCTCTCTCAAATAAATAAATAAGTCTTTAAAAAATTAAAAAAAAAAAAAGAAAGAAAGAAAGAAAGAACAAAGGAGAGAGATAGAAGTTTAGAATACAGTGCAAGGGAGCAACAGTCAGGATAGTAAAGGAGACACTGCCTGCCACAAGGTGGTGGTGAGAGGCTATAGTTATAGGGCAGAGTGAGGAAATATGAGAACCTATGGAATTTTCCCTTTTTTGGTAACTGTGCCTGATTGTAAGTAGCCCATTCGTTGATTAGGACCCATGGCTATTTCAGGAGGGGCTGCCTAAAGAGCCTGTGTGCATTTCAGTTCAGGGAACATGGGCCCTTTTGCCTTGCTGTGGTTCCCATCGTTCAAGCCTGTTCCCTATAAGTGCCTTCCACAATCCCCAAAGAGATTCCACATAAAAGCAAGATACGGTCAACATTAACTTTTTCTTACGCAGACTGTGTTACTATAAACTCTTTAAGCATACATTTGCTTAGATCTCCTGCAGATCCAGTACATCTATGCATGGATGTACGGGTGTGTGTTTCCTCCACACAACCACCAGCTTTTTACCACAACCGCTATACCACTTTTCCATCTCCGTTCATCATCTCTTTGTATTAGCCAACCACTTCTACAAGAGAGAGCACTCCCTTCAGCAAAACAGCTAATCTGTGACCCGGGAGACAATGGCAGTGTGCCAGGTAAAACAGAAAGCCTGTTAAGTCTTCATTGTGCATCCCCTTTTCCCTGGCTCTGTCACTAAAATAATCCACTTAACTTCTGGTCTCAATTTCCTTGTCGATAAATGGAGATAAACAATAACTACCTCACAGGAGGATTAAATGTGTGCTAACGTGTCCATATCCCTGCTTCTTTGGGACTTGCATCTGACAGCCAAAGAGAACCAGGGAGACACAGAAAAGGCAAGACTACAAGAATAAGAGGGCTTATATTTAATTAAACAACTGATTTCAATGGTTCTTTAGTCTGTTTCCTTATCTCCGTTGATTCCTGAATATAACATGTTAGTTACCACTCAAAACAAACAGACAAAAAAGTCACAGATGTGTCTCCTTCAATGATATTTGAAGGTGACCATGGAAATCACTTGAAAAGCCCCAAGATTTTAGGAAAACGGGAAATGTTTCTCTGACTCTCAGAAGAATCTTCTTACCGCCCTCCTTTCCTCCCCCCCACATAAAGCTTTTGATAATCTTTTAATAACTCTGGATGACCTGAAATCCTCAAACTTTTTTTTGTTTGTATGTGTTTTTTTTATTAACGTATAATGTATTATTTGCTCTAGGGGTACAGGTCTGTGAATTATCAGGCTAACACATTTCATAGGACTCATCACAGCACATACCCTCCCCAATGTCCAAAACCCAGTCACCCTATCCCTTCCCCCCAGCCCCCAACAACTCTCAGCCAAACTTGGTTTTAAATGTATTGTTGTCATCATGCTTTAGGGGGAAGCTGTCAGATTAGTTTAAATGACAAAGAGCTTTAATGCATAAGTATTACAGCTGCCATTCTCTTCGGGATATATTCAGCATTTGGATATCCACCCACTTTATCCCCAGCAAATTAACACATAAATACACATCCCTGGATTTATCACTTTCACTGTGAATTTAATGATACTACATGTAATCATAAGCCGGTTTGGGGTTTTTTTTTGTTTTGTTTTTTCCTGTTGTTTTTGTCTTTTTTTCCTTTTTCTTTCTTTTTTTCTTTTAAACATTAAAAGACATGTCTTGGTCAAGTATTCCAAAAGCATCCATGGCTCTGTTTCACCCTGAGTTCTAGGACTTCAGGAGAATACATCTGCTCTAACCAGAAAAGAGGCCCAAACACAGCCACCTTTTTTTTTTTTTTAAGATTTTATTTATTTATTTGACAGACAGAGATCACAAGTAGGGAGAGAGGGGGAGAAGCAGGCTCCCCGCTGAGCAGAGCGCCTGATGGGGGGCTTGATCCCAGGACACTGAGACCATGACCTGGGCTGAAGGCAGAGGCTTAACCCACTGAGCCACCCAGGTGCCCCAACACAGCCACTTTGAAGGTTTGTGATTAGAGGACACCTTATAGTGCCTTAGAATTGTATGAGGTCTGTATTTATCAAAGACTTCTTGCATATGTTGTTTTGGTCATAAAAGTCCTTTGTAGAGTTGGTTTATTTAATCTCCAGTAAACAAAGAGAGGTGCTGAAGTCTAGAGATGAAACGCATCATTCCGCATATAAAGTGAATGATAGAGCTAAGAAGAAACCCTTACAATTTTTCCTTTTTAAATATAAATTAACTCCCTAATAGAGCACCCTCTGATCTACACATGTAGAGTTTGCAACCAAACAGATGAACCAGGGAAAATTGTTTTTGTTCCTCTTTTATGTAAACCCAAATAACAAATCAATGAGCGTGCACCTTGGTAAATAGAAAGGTTGTTCCGTGACAGTTAGCTCAGTTAAAATCACATCTGTAGAGACAGCAGGGAAGGAAATAAAGCTACACTTGCCTCCCGCCAAAGGGCCTTTAACGTGCTTGAGGAGATCATCCGAGCCCTCTGCTCTCCAGGAGACCCAGAAGAGAGTCACAGCAGTAAAACTAGAAACATTGTCATGGTGTCCCACAGAGTAGCTGACCTCTCTGCCTTGACTTTTTCCGTGTATAATTGGGATATTAATAACAAATTCATAGAGTATGTAGGCATTAGCTAGGAAAATGTTATTAAAGCAGCTTGTCCTGCCTGCGAACACTAAATGGTAGTATTGTCCCCACAATTCAGATAAAGACCCCGGGAAAGGTTTCTTGTGTCAAATGTAGTAAATGAAACCAATGGAAAATGCAGGGAAGGCAAAGAACAAGGTGCTATGAGATAGACAATGGAGGGTGTGGGCCAGGGGTTCCTCAGAAGTGACTTCCTGTGCCAAAGCACTCTGACCTTGGTTCAGACTAACTATGGAGAAAAGGGGAAATTGGAACACCATTTTTTTGAGAGACTCAGGTAGGATGATGAATTCAAATGATTCTTCTGCATTTATTATGACATTGGCAACAAGGGAAAAAAATACGGCATTAGCAACAATGGAAATAATAGTAACAGGTCAACTCCTTTGAAAGAACATTGCCGAGGGAGCCATTATTGTCAACCACATCTCGAGCAGAAGTGTTTCAAACTCTGAATTTCTGATTTCAAGTTTATTTTCTTCTTCATATGTTCTGCAAATCCTGTCCATTTCCCCTTCGTAAACCAGGCCCTATTCGATCATCTCCAGACTTGTACTTCCACATAGCTTACTTTTCCCTCTCCCTCTCTTGTCTTTCCATCCCCCAAATTGCCTTGTTCACGAACTTTCCTTAGATTTCCACTAATTAGGCCCTGTTATCCTCACATTTCTTGTGTTCCCTTCATGTGTAGTCCACTGCCACAAATGACACCCCCACTAAGCCCTAAGCATCTTCTTTTGAAATCTAGCACACCCATAGGACTTTACTACAAATTTGTGTTTTGTATTTGCAAAGCATGGATCCTAATTTTGCTAAAAGCCATAACAGATACCAGGTTCAATAATGCATTTTTTTTTAAGATTTTATTTATTTCTTTGTCTGAGAGAGAGAGAGAAGGCACAAGCAAGGAGAGCTGCAGGCAGAGGGAGAAGCAGGCTCCCAGCTGAGCAAGGAGCCCAGTGTGGGACTAGATCCCAGGACACTGGGATCATGACCTGAGCCAAAGGCAGACAGACACTTAACTGACTGAGCCACTCAGCCGTCCCTTCCCTCAATAATGCATTTTTAAAAAGGCATAAGTGACTACACAAAACACCTTGATTTTTGCCATTTGTCCTTGTTATACAGAAAAGATAATAAGCAAAGAGCTCTGTAGATACCAATATATCGATGTGCTAGATTTTAGGTTTCCTGTAGGTGGGAATCACATGTGCACATTCTTTGCTACATTCCTGACAGTTACACAGCATGGCTCCCTGTGTTTACTCCCAAATGAATGAAAGCACATTGTTCATCTTACATCCTGCAGTATGCCAAAGAATTATGAGACATGGCCTCTGCCCTCTTGAATGTAGAGTTTTAAGACGCAGTGTCCCACATGCGCATGTGAACTACTGCTTTAACACCACAAGGGAGGAAGAGAACAGACCCTCCAAGTAGTTTGTGTGTGATCTCACTCGACTCTCACGTGAGGCAAGGACACAAAAAACCCTTACCACCAAGCCGACCAGGGTACGCAGTACATGAGAGGGGGACACTGAACGTTCATTGGAAAGTGACATCACCACCTGTTTAGGGGAATGTGCAGGGAGCATTTGATGAGATCTGACAGGTTCTAGGTTATTATAGACAATGGTTAGGACTGAGGATTAGCAGGGGCTAATATTTCATAGCTCACTGCCCAAGTAGAGCTAAAAGAAGTAAAAATGCATGTCTTAGTTTAAGGAATCGTGCCATTCCCTAAAGGAATAGTAGGTTCCCAAGCACAGACTAACAGTGAGGGGAAATGAGATGCTAAAACTGTAACATTTTGGATAGATTGAGGTTTGGGTGTTCATTTCTTTGTTTTTAGAAGATAATTTTATAACTCTGGGCTCTCTAGTTAGCACCAACTGGGTAGTATTGAAATGTAGAGTATTTTTCTTTAATGTGCAATACTGTCAAAATAACTGGCTTCAAGTATTTTCTAATGTACTGGTGAATCTGGGCCACACATTTTGCTTCCTCTGTGAGTCACTAGTTGCAGTTATAAGTATAGGTCGTACTTTATACCAAACAAGCAAAAGCCTTGGGGAAAAAAATACTCCCCGTTCCGTTTAACTAGAGAGCTCAATAGATATTTAAGGCATTTGTCACAAACAATATTGGTAAAAAGGAAGTACCGCATAAGTTAACTTTGACTCCTTGTATTAATCTAGGAATGCTATCTACTCTTCCTTCAGCATTTATAGTTTCTACTTCAAAAGTTAAATATTAATGGGGGTGCCTGGGTGGCTTGGCCAGTTAAGCATCCACCTCTGGTTTCTGTTCAGGTCCTGATCTCAGGGTACTGAGCTGAAGCCCCACATCAGGGTCTCCTTTCAGCAGGGAGTTGGCTTGTCCCTCTCCCTCTGTTCCTCCCCAGCTCATGCTCTCTTTCACTACTCCCACCCCGCGCTGCCCAATCAATCAATCAATCAATAAGATCTTAAAAAGAAAAAAAAAGTTAATACCACAGCTGTAGTTTGGTGCTGGAGCTGAATCAGAGGTTTGGGGCTTGCATGAAAGCTCTGCCCAAACTCGCCTCCTGCCCTGGAGCCAGTCGCTTAGTCCCTCAACTTCTCCTCCTCAGCTGTGAAATGGAGAGAAGAAAAATCGTCCTTCACTGGGCTGTCTAGAGCTGCCAAAAAAGCCCTTCCTACAGCTGGGGCACTTAGTAAATGCTCAAACATGTTCACATTGTTTGTATTATTAGTCTTTTGTAACATATAACCGTAAAATGGGGGCCAGGGGCTTGCAAACAAGTATCCTACCCATAATGGAGGAAAAGTGATTTTTTTTGTTAGAACTGAATCTGAGTTCTCTCTCTTTGGGGGGTCACACTGAAAATTTTATTTTTTAACAAAATGACCCACCCCCAGGCTCATCCAACCTCCTACCCTTATTCCCTCCAAAACCCTCAGTTTGTTTCTCAGAGTCCTCAGTCTCTCATGGTTTGTCTCCCCCTCTGATTTCCCACAACTCACTTCTCCTCTCCATCTCCCAATGTCCTCTGTGTTATTCCTTAGGCTCCACAAGTAAGTGAAATGATATAATATTTGACTCTCTTTGCTTGACTTATTTCACTCAGCATACTTTCTTCCAGTCCCGTCCATGTTGCTACCAAAGTTGGGTATTCATCCTTTCTGATGGAGGCATAATATTCCATAGTGTATATGGACCATATCTTCTTTATCCATTCGTCCGTTGAAGGGCATCTTGGTTCTTTCCACAGTTTGGCGACCGTGGCCATTGCTGCTATGAACACTGTGGTATGGCTGGCCCTTTTCACTACATCTGTATCTTTGGGGTAAATACTCAGTAGTGCAATTGCAGGATCCTAGGGTAGCAATATCTTTAATTTCTTAAGGAATCTCCACACTGTTTTCTAAAGTGGCTGCAACAACTTGCATCCCCACCAACAGTATAAGAGGGTTCCCCTTCCTCCACATCCTTTCCAACACTTGTTTACTGTCTTGTTGATTTTGGCCATTCTAACTGGTGTAAGGTGGTATCTCAATGTGGTTTTGATTTAAATCTCTCTGATGGCTAATGATGATGAACATTTTTTCATGTGTCAGCCATTTGTATGTCTTCTTTGGAGAAGTGTCTGTTCATGTCTTCTGCTCATTTTTTGACATGATTATCTGTTTTGTGTGTGTTGAGTTTGATGAGTTCTTTATAGATCTTGGATATCAGCCCTTTGTCTGTAGTGTCATCTGTGAATATCTTCTCCCATTCCATGGGTTGCCTTTTTGTTTTGTTGACTGTTTTCTTTGCTGTTCAGAAGCTTTTGATCTTGATGAAGTCCCAAAAGTTCATTTTTGCTTTTGTTTCCTTTGCTTTTGGAGACATATCTTGAAAGAAGTTGCTGTGGCTGATGTCAAAGAGGTTACTGCCTATGTTCTCCTCTAGGATTTTGATATTTTAAGTCACTTAAAGTTACGGTCCTATAACGCCCCCTTAAATATAACGGTTGGTGACAGGTATAATGTCTGACCTCTAGTGACTGTAGCTTGTAAATGCATCTCAATTGATAGGGTTTTAAAAATAAGGGGTGCCTGGGTTGGCTCAGTCTATTAGATATCAGCCTTCAGTTCAAGTCATGATCTCAGGGTTCTGGGCTTGAGCACCAGGTCAGGCTCCCTGCTCGGCAAGGAATCTGCTTCTCCTTCTTCCTCTGTCTTTCCCCCTGCTTGTGCTCTCTCTTGCTATCTTTCTCTCTCTCTCAAATAAATAAATCTAAATAAATAAATAGATAGAGAGATGATATATAGATAAATAAATACCATAGGCAGGCTGTGGAAAGAAATCTCAGATTCCAAGAATTGAGTTCAAAATGCAAGCGTACTGTTAACTATCTTCTCTGAAGTTCTACTAGTCTAATTGTTGAGGTAATGACTCAAAGAACAGAGTTTTAGAACCAACTTTGTTCATTAGTGAGTTCAGCAGATGTATCAGCAGATATATGTATCTTTTGTATTATGTATGTATCAGCAGACCCCTGCCCTGAGGCTCAATAGCCAAGTAACGTCTATGGCAATTTTGGTTGACATTCTGAGGTTCATAGCAAGCTTCCAGCATCAACATTCAGCATTATTTGATTGGCTTTCCTGAAATATTTTTAAAATATCGACAGACTAGTGATGTGTATTTTTTATTAGATGTCTGTATAAGCAATATGTCTTTGATAATGTGTAGATGTATGTGTTTTTATGAATATTTTCAGATTTAAATTGAATAGCCTTTCTGTATGTCATGTACTCCATCAGAGTTAAGGATACTGTTTGTGACCATGGAAAATGTTGGAATTAAACTCTGATTATTCTAAACCACTGAGCTAAATGGACATAGATTCTACATTTAATACAATTTCCCAAACTGAAAAAGACTAAAAGCAATTTATACTGAGATTGAATAATAAAAAAGAGCATTCTGCCATGTGCTTGGAATATCTTTTCCTTTGTCTTTGACATATACCATATTGGAATATTTTATTTAATTTTTTTTCTTTTTATACTTTGTATCTCAATTAATGGAGAACTTTTATCTCAATAGTTTAGTGAACTATAAATTGCTACTTATTTATGGCTCATGTGGATCTCCAATATTTTTTTTTATTTCGAATACCATGTGGTTTGTAAAGTTCCCCATGTTTTAAGGTTCAGTGCTAACACTTGTAGCTCTTTAAAGAGAATATGAGAAATGGAACGACTAACAATTGCTACAGCTTGTTCTCTGTCCATTTTCCTGCCGTCAGCACCTTCTTGAGTTTACCAAGAGTACTGCACTTTAATTTCTTTCTTTTCTGTCTGCTGTATGGTACATTTCCAGTGTTTTGTGTTTCATGTTGCCATAGAGACAAGAGGTGCTCCAAAGCCCTGGGAAGACGAATAGAAGCAGGTCTTTGAGGAAACAGTCCCTGCTGGCCGGAAAAGCCTAAAGCAGGAATCTATAGTAGTAAATGGAAAGAAGGAATTGTGTGGTCAGATCTGACTGTGTGTCCATAGAGTCTGAGGAAGCTCACAGACCCAGCCATGCTGCATTCAAAATGAGTTGTTTACAGAAACCAATTTTTCAAAGATCTCAGGGCAGCCTGGGGTTTCTTAGGAGCCAAACTTAGTGTTTTATTTGCAAGAAAACAACTGAAGTGACATTGACCTATTCCTTTTCCTGTTTCCTCATTAAAAGGGAGCAGCTTCTAAGAAAGGTCCTCTTTGCCTGACTTACTTTGCCGATCAAAAATCTCACCTTTAAAACGCAGATCGATATTCTTTGATTCAGCCGAAACCATCAGAAGTCAAATTTCAGTCTCAGCACAAGAGTCTCTAAAACCAGCATCCAAATCATTGATCCAGCTATGCTAGTTCTAGAAATGGGTAGTTTACATTTACGTTAAATTGTCATGTACTCCTTCCATGTTTAGATATATAACAAAGATTTTATGCTTTTTTTTCTGATTTAATGACTTGTGAAAGCTCCAGCTATATTATTTTAACTCATAACTGTTAATATCCATCATTTAGACGAAGCTGCTAAGAGACTTTAAAGTAATATAGATATTTTTCCCCTCTTCCCTTTTCCAGATAAGTATGCAGTAAGCCTTTAAAAGAAAAGGGGAAGAGAAAAATGAAAAACTTAAGGAAAACACGTGACACAGATCTTTAAAAGAACAAATATTATTTTGTGAAAAGCCAGTTTTTTCCCCCTTTTTTTGGATAAGATCCATACTAAGAGTGTTTGCTGCATTTTCTCACAGATCTAATATCTAAGCAGGGAAAGAATTCAGAGAAATTTTTTTTAAATCAGCATATCTTCCCAGGTTACTGGTCCAAGGGCATAGTATGCAAAATTGTACTTTGGAGCAAGTGGGCCAGTGAGGTGTAAAAAGTTTAAGACCTTGGAGGCTCTCATTTTCCTCCAACTGACAGTAGGAGGCAGTCGTGTACCAGCCTGAGCTGCTTTCTTTAAGGCACTGCCTGTGACTCATGCCAGAGTTCTTTTTTTACTCACGTTCTAGAAATACACGAAACCAAAAATCTTAGAGGTAGTGTCAGATTTCGTAACGAAACTTATTACCATCAATCCAGTACAAGATAATGCTGCTGGGCTATGAATAGAACTATCCAAAAAAAAAAAAGGTGAGTTTATCCCTTTTTGAGTGGCAACTCTGTGCAACTTGAGCCCCCATTACAGGCCATGTTCCAATTTGAATAAAAATAGAAAGAATGGCAAGAAATAAAGGGCAGTCATGTCTTGGAACGGAAAGTCACATTTAATAAGGTAGAGCCTTCTAATATTCACTGACTTCCTAAAATGTGTACTGGATGGTGAAGTAAAAGCAGAGTCCCTGAAAGGTAACCTGGCCTCCCTCTGCTTGGATGGAGGGAAAAACATGTGTCAGAACTTGGCCCGTAGCAACAGGAAGCACTGCCGTTACTGGCACGCAGCTTTCACAACTGTGTTCTACATCTTAGCCATCATCTGTTCCACCTCTCATGGCAGCTACATAAATCCAGATTACCAAGCAATGCATAACTGTTCCTTCTTTATGTAAAACAAAATCACAGTGAAGTGTTAAATTTTGGAACATTGCGTTCTTCCACTTGTTTTTCATGTAGCTACAAGATGACGTTGGGAAATGCATTTTCTTTAATGACGGATTTCATTAATAGGTTATCTTTTATTCATCGTCTTAATCTCAACAGGTTTTATATCTTGTGGGGCTTTTTGCCAGCATAAGGAATGTATTTATATCTGAAGTTTATTTCCCCATGTAATTCAAACAGCACTGTTTATTTGATAACTAACCACAGTTAGTGTACAATCTGTGACCACAGAGCAAAGCTAAGTCTGCCAGTATGTACAAGGATGGAGCGAGCTTGGGATCTTGATCTTGTAACTTTTTTGCTCTAGCCAGGTGAGCTACACATTCTTATATGGTGACTTACAAATCAGGTGTAGAAGTATTTTTAGGGAATACAGAAATATGAAAAATGTCAATTTCCATTAGGATACGGATTTTTTTAATTTGTACTTTAAGTTTTAACTAAAGCTTTTAAACTTTAGTTTTTTAAAACTTTTTAGTTTATTTTTGTCATAATTTCTAAACCATTTTTATTAATAATTACCAGCTTTCTGATAGAGGAATATCCAACTTGAAATAAAGTCACCAAGATTTTCTATAAGGATCTGACTCAAAAATGTTACAGGTAACAGCACTGGGAGAAACCCCATGTTCTAGTCTTACACTATCCAGTACAGTAGCCAATGGCCTGATGTGGCTAGTCTGAATTGAGATGTATTGTAAGTATAAAATACATCCTTGATTTTGAAGACTTAGTGCATAACAAATCAATAAAAAAGGCAAGGATTTCATTAATGTATTTTAAATTTGCTTACATGCTAAAATAATATTTAACATTTGATTAAGGAATACATTATGAAAATTAATTTCAGGCGATTATTTCCCACTATTTAATGTAACCTCTAAAAAATTTTAAGTGGTGTATAAAGCCCACTTTTGTGGCTCTCACAATATTTCTATTGGACAGTGTTGTTTTGGACTCAATGCTAGGTCTTCAAATGGCCAGAAAGTACAAAAATATGTATTAAACAAAAATGATATGTCCTCAGTTTGTTACCCAGGTAATGTTATTCCAAAGTGTTTTCTTTAAAAAGGACTAATAGAAAACAATAAGTGAAACAGGATAATAAAATTATGCCATGCTTAGGTTCAGTCAAGAAATTATGTGTTGAACACTCATAAGGGAGGCACTGTTCTAAGTACTTGGGATATACCAGTGAATGAAACAAAGGTCTCTGCCTTCATGGAGCTTACATCAGAGCAAGTTAGGTCAGATTCACATGGATATAAGTTGTTTTTCTTTATCTTTGAAGATATTACTATCTTTTAGATATGGCTAATACTTTAATAATAGGCTGGGGAGAAGTAAAGGAACATTTCTATGAATACGATCATACCTTAAATTATTTGAGGTTAAAATAGTATTCAACACAAATGTGTCTCAGGATGGAATTCTCCAATGAATAAAAATAGATTGTTTAAGAAGATTTTATTAGGCACATATTGAAAGCCAACCTCATTACTAAGTCCACACTGTAATGTTTTAAAGTTTGGATTCATAATGATTCTATGGAGCATAGAATTCTATTATTTTATGGTATTCGGTATGGTAGTTGGGTTTGTACCCCCACACACAAATTTCAAGCTACTAAATGGATATGATTTTGTATTTTCATAATTTAAATGATAGGATCCTAAATGTTTGAGGGACTCTGCAACCTCATTGAATTAACTAATACATTGACATAATCATAACTTCACTTCATGATCTCTGGAAGAACAGTTGAAGAAGGTGTGGCTGTTAGGTTTGGCAAAGAGGATGGGGAATAGGATTACTATCTCTAAATAGTGAAAGGGCCAGTGCGTGGAAGAGGAATCGGACACCCTTACCACATCCCTAATGAAAAAAATCAGTAAGCCAGTGATGAAGATTTCAGGGAGATAAGCACTAGATAAATGTAAGGTAAAACATTTAATTATTAGACCTGTCTAAAGGAAAAATATATTATCTTGTGAGGATCTGACTTGAGGTCTTCAAACTTAGATAAGATGACCACGTGACAGGATACTGAATAAATTGAATTCAAGTATTGGATAGACAGTTCTACCAAGTAATTAAGGCTCTTTCTAATCCTGAGATTATGTGACTCTGTGAGTCAAAATGAAATGGAGTCAAAATAGTATAATTTACTTGTTTAGAAGGAACATCAGTATGTTGGAAATATCTAAAAGTGTTGAATTAGGGAAGATAAGTAAAGGAAAATACTTGAAAACACACTGTAAGATACTACTTAGAAATGGCTTCAGGAAAATATTTAAGTCCCATTGTATTTATTTAGCTGGTTATTTTCCAAGATAGCTTCCAAGTCCTTAGCATTGGAAATCAGCCTTTCCTCAAACACTCATCTCAGTGAAGTGCTCTTCATTTCACAATGGGTCTATTTTCTGTGGTCTAATCATGTGCCCCAGAGCTGTAAGGGTAAGACTGTGACTGAGCTTGACAGAGGTAAACAGCAAAGTCTGTGGACTTCACAGTTTATGGACTTCTCCAAACCTCCATTTCCTCAGTTTTAAACCAGATTGTTAATACCTATCTTTTAGAATTGTTGCAAAAAATTTAAATAACATGTAAAGGAGGTTATCAGAAATATAGTATGTATTCAATAACTATAATATCAAACCTTATCCCAGTGTTGTTTCTCTACCTCTTCTCCATGAAACACCAAGTTATTTAGTGTCTGGTATTAACTGACAGGCCAATGCATACTTAAGAAATATTTACTTAATAGCTGCTAAGCCTCCCACTGTGACCGCAAGTACATAGTAGCCTGGGACTTCTGTCAGGAACAGATAACAGGACTGGCAAACATGCTGTCGTTGGTTTTTGTATGTTAGTATAAAGAGGAAGCTGCTTTGGATGTGAGTTCTGTTCGAAAATGTGTTGTTTGAAATAATGGTAGGAAAAAAGAAATGAAATAATGGTAGGTCATTCAAGGCAGAAATGCTTCAGGAACCCAAGATGAACGCAGGGTTAAGGCTCTGCCATTAGAGCTGCAGATGCTGATGTGCGAGTCTTCTTATTAGCACCGAGGGTTGGAGCTGTGAGAGCTTGGTGAAGAGAATGTAGAATGGACAGGAAAGTGGGCCAAGTATCTAACCATGAGAAATGGCCACACAAGGCCACATTTCCATTTGAGAGGGGCTAGGAAGGTGGAAGAAGTTACCAAAGAAGATTAAAAACAGTCATCAAAATGTGGGAGAATAAGCGCAGTAAAGGGCATTCCCATGAACGTGCTCACAAGCCGTCTGAAGACTTGAATTTTGTCTCCGGCCTTGCCTGAAAGTTATGCCTGCTACTTCAGCTGTATGTAAAACAAGGTAAATCTATCATTTTATCATCTTATCATCTTGTAACAGGTGTTACAAGAATCAAATGAGTGAAGTATAGGGAAAGTGTGAGAACAGCAGAATAGCCATATATCGAGGTAACATGGTGATACTGACTTTATCAATTATATAGTATTAAAAGTTATGAGTAACATTGGATAATGACTTACGACACCAACCACCCAGAGGTAAGCCAAGCTTTAGAGGGCACAGTCCTCTGAAAAACAGCCCTCACTTCAGACACCCGCTGTAAGTTTGGGGGCCCCCAGGCAGGCCACCCTCACTTCTGACCAGCTGGCTATAAATTCAGGGGTTTGCACTACACCCTCTGGTTCACTAATTCATGATAATGAGTCCTAGAATTCAGGAGCTTACTGCTTTGCTCAGCTTACTATTACAGCTTTATTATAGTAAAAGGATACAAGTCAGAAAACCAGCCAAAGAAAGACCACACATGGAGTGAGATCTAGGAGGGTCCCAAACATGAAGCTTCCATTGTCCCCAGGCATATATTCTTTTTCCCCAGCATATCTATGTGTAACAAGATATTGCCACCCAGGAAAACTCAGCATCAGTGTCTAGACTTTGTATTGAGGCCTTATTACGTAGGGATGACTGACTTAATCATTGGTCACATGATTGAACTTAGTCTCTACCCTCTTCCCCTCCTTGAAGATCGGGCTTATATCACTTGACTCAAAACCCCAGCATTCTGGGGCACCTGGGGTGCTCAGTGGGTTGGGCCTCTGCCTTCAGCTCAGGTCATGATCTTGGGATCCTGGGATCAGGCCCCGTATTGGGCTCTCTGCCCCACTTTCCCTCTCTCTTTGCCTGCCTACTTATGACCTCTCTGTGTCAAATAAATAAAATCTTAAGAAAAAAAATTCTAATCATGATTGGTCTTTTGGATGTAGCCACCCCCAGCAATTCTGAATCACAATTACTATAAACTATCTACAGACCTACCATGAATGACACACTCTTATCACTCTGGAAATTCCAGGAGTTTAGAGGCTACCTCCCAGGAAACTGCATAAAGGCAAACCAAATTCTTTTTTTCTTTTTTTTTTTTTTTAAAGATTTATTTATGTATTAGAGAGAGAGTGTGAGTGGGATGAAGGTCAGAGGGAGAGAGAGAATCCTGAAGCAGATTCCCCACTGAGCATAGAGCCCCACACAAGGCTTGATCGCAGGACCCTGAGATCATGACCTGAGCCTAAATCAAGACGCAGCCACTTAACCAACTCCAGTTGCCACTGCAGTGTCTCCCAATTCTTTATTATACATATTCTAAAATGTTGCAAATTGCATTGAGTTTAGGAATTTTCAACCTCTTAGGTTTCAATAGAGAGATATAGATAAAAACCAAATTAAAATTTTCTAAGAATTGAATAGAGATGTGGGGAAAAGGGAAGCAACTATAGAGAGGGACATTCAATTCAAGTAATATATTACAAACAGATTACATATCAGAAAGATAAGGAATTGAATGGAAGGGTTTACATTACTATTCACTATGGTGGGGGGTGTGGATAAAAAAGAGGCTGGACTTAACCTGGATGCTCTGTAGTCAGGATCCTGCAGCATCTTGCATTCCTTCCAGCCTTACAAGCAATTGGGAAGGCCCAGGACAGGAAATTGTAAAATGGGATTGTTTTCTTGAATTTTTATTTAAAGGACAATGATATGAAGCAAGACTGAATAAAATGTATATATGATGGGTTTCCAAAAAGCAAAAAGAAAAAAAAAAAAGGTTCTAATTATATTAAACAGTTCAACTAAGTAAATTTGAAGATGAAACTGGCTTTATTCAGCAATTTATGAATCAGGCAGCATCCCATGTAGCACATAGAAGGGAGCTTTGATGAGCTGTACAAAATGGAGGTCTTACAGGAAGAAAAGGGGAGAGACAAGGAAGCAGTGAATTGTTTCAGGCAAGGTCATCTTCCTATGAAAGGGGTCTATTGGGCAGACTACTTCACTGGTGCTGACCAGGTAATTCCAGATTGAGTGGTTAAAGGTTACATTCCTGGGTGGGGCTGAAACTGCTATTAGGTTAGGTATTAAGTTTTGGTTTGCTGATACTACTCAGCACAAGTGACTCCATTTTGGGCCTGTTAACTTTTTTAAAGTTTCACCTTTTTTTTTTTTTTAAGATTTTTTTTAATTTATTTATTTGACAGAGAGAGAGATCACAAGTAGGCAGAGGGCAGGCAGAGAGAGAGAGGGAAGCAAGCTCCCTGCTGAGCAGAGAGCCTGATGTGGGGCTTGATCCCAGTCCTGGGATCATGACCTGAGCTGAAGGCAGAGGCTTTAACACACTGAGCCACCCAGGTGCCCCAAAAGTTCCTCCCTTTTGATTAAGCTTTCAGCTTAATTGACAGATGTTGATGAGGAGAAGAAAGGCAAGAGAAATGTAGATAGAATTATATTTCCTTACAACTTGAGGCCATTGATAAATGCCTGACATAGGCAAAGTGTGACATTCCTCATGGGACTGCCTTAATGTTAATGCTTTTCTAGAGACTGAAAGCAACTTTATCTTGACAATAGCCAGACATTCAGGATCCTGTAAGTGTTCTTTAATATATGGAAATCTGGAAATCCCTTCAGAGACTTCTCTTATCACTACCTCTCCCCAAACTTAAAAATATATAATAAGTTACTTCCCAAAATCACAAGTGCAACTCTTTCTGCCCATGGGTCCTGTCCCCTGATATAATAAAAGCACTCTTTTGCACCATAAGACATCTCAAAAATTCTTTCTTGACCCTTGTGCTCAATGGCCCTGCATCAATGCAACCAAAATTTAAGTACTAGTATCACTCTCCACTACCTCTCTGTAGTTCTCATAGCTTTTGTTCATCCTCTGTGTGGTATTCATGGTTCATGATGGGTCTTGCTTAGCAACAACTTCAGATTTACAATTTTTAAGTTGGCCATTATCTTTGTTCCTTTTCTGACATTCCAGTCTTAGGTGGGTCATTTGTTTGGTGGTTAGGGGCTGGGAACATACATGAAAGCTCTTGAGAACAGAGCACTCCAGCGAGATTACAATAATTATTTTAAGTAGAACAATCCCCAGCGTCTGGAGTGTACTTGGGAGCCATGGCCCCCAGAACCCAAACCAGTCAAAATCAGATGACTCCAAGAATCCAGTGAGGGAGTCACCATTTTAAGCCACGTGGCTTGCTCATGATCTTATATAACTGAGTTTCAACTTCCCCGGAAATATATTTTTTTAAGATTTTATTTATTTATTTGGCAGATCATAAGTAGGCAGAGAGGCAGGTGAGGGGGCATGGGGGAAAGCAGGCTTCCCACTAAGCAGAGAGCCCAGTGGAGGGCTTGATCCCAGGACCCTGGGATCATGACCTGAGCTGAAGGCAGGGGCTTTAACACACTGAACCACCCAGGCACCCCCCAACTTCCCTAGAAATATTGGTCAAGATGCAGCAGCGCGGCCATAGCACAGCTACCTCCTTCTTTGAAGATAAACAAGCTATTCAATAATCAAAATCAGCTTTTACCAGTCTAGGGCTTTACAGTGTTAGCAGCTGATTCAGCAGTGCTTGTCAGGAATTAAGGAGAAGTTCCAGATCATAACCTTATTTGAATTCAGTCCTAAATTCAGTCCTAACCAGGATGGAGGGGACCTACATGGTCATGAACTCCTCCTGGTAGATCTTTTCTAACTCGGCATCGTAAATTCAGGGAAGCTGAGCAATGAGGTGTCTTAACTCTGTTTATGACCAGTTAGCAAACAGTTCAGTAACCTCAGAGCCATTGCCGAGCATGTGCAGCCACCGAGGCACTCCTAGGCCCGGAAGAATGAGAATCACAGCAGTCAAATATAAATTCTGTTGGGACATACACCATTTCTGCTAAGATGGCACTCTTAATGTTTTTAGTATTGTAGACAGATTGGAGTTTTTGAGGACAAATCCAGCAGTCTGGAAAGTTACTTCTTCGCAGCAACTGCCTACAAAGTGTGGGTGATAGAATTATCTTTCAAGGCCATTGCCAGGGTAAAGGAAAGAAAGAGGAAAGAAGTGTTTTCTATTAAAGTAAGAAGTATTGATCTGGCATCTTTGGTGGAGGCCGTCTACCTCAATGTGAGCTACTGCTCTTCCTCATCAGTTTGATTCAGAGGTTGCCAGCATCCGCACAGGCCTATATGTCAGGTGGAGCCTGCCTTGGCTGTGAGATGTGTATCTGAAGTTAAAGTCCCTGAAGTTTGGCTGCCATGTAGGTTGTGAGGGGGATCTGGTATAATCCCTTCCAAGGAGATTCAAGGACAGTATTTGTTCTTAATTATTCCACATCAGAAGGGTGAGAGAAAATTGGAAACATTAGTTTTGAGTCATAGCCAGATATGTGAGGAAACAAGAATTCAGGATCTAGTCTTAGTTTACAGGTGTAAAACAAAACATCAAAGACAACAGGATTAGAATTATCTGCAAAGGTACAAATGTAATTTTTCTCTCTACAATGATTCCCCCCCCCCTTTTTTAACCAGAGATAATCATAGTAAAAGTGGCTTGTTTGCATTAGACTTGGTCTGATTATTTACATAAGTGGAGCAGGAATAGTGATTGGCAATATAAACTTTTATTAAAGACTGCGTTGATGGAACGTTTCATAAGGAATCTCAGATTGACCTCTTAAAAGCTATTAGATTTTACCTACAAAATTTGTACTTTGAAAGCCTCTCAAGTTCCCTAAAAAAATCCTCAGGTTCCTGGGCCTGCCAGGCAATGACCATTTTTATTTACCTGGTAAGGCTGCTGGGAACCCTCAAAGCAAGATACCAGGTTGACCTGAGCCGAAGGCAGCGGCTTAACCCACTGAGCCACCCAGGGTCCTGGGATCGAACCCCGCATCGGGCTCTCTGCTCCACAGGGAGCCTGCTTCCCTCTCTCTCTCTCTCTCTCTGCCTGCCTCTCTGCCTACTTGTGATCTCTGTCTGTCAAATAAATAAATAAAATCTTTAAAAAAAAAAAAAAAAAAGATACCTGTTGATCTTTCCAGGCATTTCCTCAAAGCTGTCTGGTCATATCTCAGTCTGTACACATTTTTCTTAAATGTGGTATTCCAGTCAAAGCACTGGAGGTATAACCAATGCTTTCCAGCTGTGTCCTGTTATGAAGAAAAAGATTCTTACTGAATTTATGCAAATAACCAGTTATATTGTCATGTAGAGAATAGTCAAGAGTTTTCAAATTCTGGATGAATCCAAGAAAAAGTAAATGTTCACTCTTCATTTAGAAAGATAAACTTTAGGCGTGCCTGGGTGGCTCGGTCGATTAGGTGTCCAATTCTTGATTTTGGCTCAGGTTATGACCTCAGGGTCCCGAGACTGAGCCTCCCGTGGGGCTTGCGCTCAGCACAGAGTTGGCTTGAGAGATTTTCTCTCTGTCCCTTTCCTCTGCCCCTCCCCCCTGCTTATGTGCTCACCCGCTGGCGTGCACATTCTCTCTCAAATGAATTTTTTTTTTAATCTTTAAAAGTATACTTTAATAAATTTCTCTAAGTCATAGCTCACTTAAGATTTCCTTAAATTTGATAAAGCAAAACATTAAAGAACCAGAAATGTTTCAAACAAAACATCATAAAGAATTATAATCATTTTCCTTAGTTCATTCAGTCCTGTGTATTAATTACTTTTTCCGCTTGAATCTGGTTTTTCTATTCGTTCTGGAATTTCTTACCCAGCTCAATTTTTATGATCTTAAAGGTATCAGAAACTGGTCAAAAGGCTTTATATGAATCTCCTCGAAGACGATGCACTTTTGCAGAAACACTTTTGCAAAAGCATCTGAGTAAAACAATAACTGTCTGCAAATGACAAAATACTTGAAAAATTCCCATTGTAAAAGATGTGATGAGAATTGATTATAACGAAACTGACAAGGAAATCTGGTTATTTCTGTGACACACATTTTAAAATGGTAAGTGCAATTATGATAATATTGTAGCAGGACATAGGAACTTAGAAGACTTTAGGAATTTAGAAGCCTCGGTTTTTCTTAAGTAATCAAAAACCCAAAGATAAAGTTTAACATGAAGCATAGTAAATTTTTGCCTTAAGATGCAAAGTCTTTGTTTCCAATGCAGATTACGTAAAAGTTAAAGAAACTTTCACAATCCATTAATAAAAGCAGACCCAAAATCCAGAAAAACTTTGTCCTTTTAACAGAGAAAGCCAATTGTAATTTTGCACCAGTGTACTTTTGATATTAAAACTCATCTTTTTAATTTAACTTATTCGCATCTTAGCCAGCTTGACTACCATAAAATTCCTTTCCCAAGATTCAAGCCTACAATTTTGTCCTTTTTTTCTTACTCTTTCACTTCTGAAATAACCAGTCTTACTTTAGGACAAATTACTTTTTTCCTTAACAAAAGTACATCTCCATTTTTCAGACCTTCCTTTACTAAAAACACACATCCTACTTTTCTTACATATGGAGATGTTTCCCTTATATTTCTAGCAGCTTTAATTACATATATTGGTATTTTTAACACTAAAAACTGTAATTTTTAGTGAAAATAAAGAAATAAGCAATTGTGAACTTTTACATGAGCATTCTGTGGCTTCACAAATTAGAAATAATATTTTTTAATTTGTAGAAACATATGCTTTCTTCAGTGTGGCACACAACATGCTTACTAATATATCAAATATCCTTAGTTCCTCTGTAAAAGGAAGCCAAAAGTGGATAAACCTGCATTCAGTAATTGTTTCAGTACTTAATCTGCTTCAGAAATAATGTTGGTAATTTAATGTCTATTCATCATTTAAATTAACTTAGTAGACTTTAAGCTTTCAGGCTCCAAAAAAGATTTGGGGACACTATTTAAAAAGTTGACCTAAAACCTTTTCCCCCCTCTTATGTCTAATTCACTGTTCTCAATAATTATGTTTAAATTACCCACAAAAATTTCTTGAGACAAAGTCAACCATCATCTCTTGCTCTTTCTCGCTAAGAAATTTTGTAACAGAGATAACATGACCCAATTTAACTAATAAACTCAAGTAGAATAAAGTTATATATGGTTATATATGTCTGCATTAATTTTAATGCTTATAATTCTAAGGACATATCTATTTTAATGACTCCAACAAATTTCAACTAGCTTCTGTTTACCAGATATTATCTCAGATCACATGATCTTAAGAAGCATCTGGGTTAGGGCACCTGGGTGGCTCAGTCAGTTAAACATCTGCCTTGGGCTCAGGTCACGATCTGAGGGTCCTGGGATGGAGTCCCACATGGGCCCCCTGCTCAGTGAGCAGTCTTGTCCTTTCTTGCCCTCTACCCTCCCCTGACTTGTGCTCTCTCTTGTTCACTCTTTCTCTCAAATAAATAAATGAGTAAATAATATTAATTTTAAAAAGCATTTGGGTTATTTTCTACTATATTTCTGAGAGTTTTAGGAGTCCTTAATGCATATGAGTGCTTCATTCTCTTAAAGACAATTACGTAGAGCTCTTTTATAAAAATTACTTTTATTAACACTATCCAGAGGTAGAAAATACCACATCTCTATAGTATATACATAGAGAAACAAACATAAAGACAGACACAGAGACCTTATATCTTCCATTTATAATCATTAATTATAAAAGATGTTGAATCCAAATTATGTTTCTGGCAGATAGAATATTTTGAGGTCATCTGCTTAGATGGCAAAAGCCTTTTAATTACATTTGTGAAAAAGGTGCAAGGTTTTTCATTTGCCCAAGTTTTAAAATAACCCTGTCTCCTTTTGTTTTTGTTTACGTTTTTTTTTTTCCCTCTGGTATTTTCCTCCTTGAAGTTGGTATTTTATTTTTATTGAGGAATAGTTAACATACAATCTGACATTAGTTTTAGATATTCAACTATGATTTGACAGCTCTATAGGTTATGCTGTGCTCATCATAAGTTACCACCTGTCACCATGCAGCAATATTCTAATATCATTAACTATATATTCCCATGCTGTGGCCTTTTATCCCTGTGACCTATTCATTCTGTAACTAGAAGTCTGTACCTTCCACTTCCTTTAGCCCATTTTGCCCATCTCCCCACTCCATCCCCTCTGCCTACTTTTGTTCTCTGTATGTATAGGTCTGGTAATGCTTTTTTTTTTTAAGATTTTATTTATTTATTTGACAGAGAGAGATCACAAGTACACAGAGAGGCAGGCAGAGAGAGAGGGCAGCAGGCTCCCTGCTGAGCAGAGAGCCCGATGCGGGGCTCGATCCCAGGACTCTGAGATCATGACCCGAACCGAAGGCAGTGGCTTAACCCACTGAGCCACCCAGGCGCCCCGGTCTGGTAATGCTTTTTTTGTTTGTTCATTCATTTGCTGTCTAGAGTCTACATATTAGTAAAATCGTATGATATTTGTCTTTCTCTGACTCATTTCACTTAGCATAATACACTCCAGGTCCATCTGTGTTTCTTCAAATGTCAAGATCTCTCTCTCCCTCTCTCTTTTTTATTAACGGCTGGGTAATATTCTATTTTACATATAAACTACATCTTTATCTATTTATTTATCTATTTATCTATATATGATATAGATATTTCTTTATTTATTTTTATCTATTTATTCTTCTATCAGTGAACACAATTTGTTTCCATATCTTGGCTATTGCATATAATGCTGCAATAAACATAGGGATGTATAGCTTTTTGAATTAGTATTTTTGTTTTCTTTGGCTAAAAACCCCATAGTGAAATTACTGGATTGTATGGTATTTCTATTTTTTATTTTTTGAGGAACCCAAATTACTTTCCACATGGCAATACCAATTTGTATCCTCACCAACAGTGCACCTCCTTGCCAATACTTGCTGTTTCTTGGTTTTGGTATGAAGTGATATGTCAGTGTGGTTTTGATTTGCATTTCCCTGATAATTAGTGATGTTGAACATGTCTGTATATTTTCTTTCTTTTTTTTAATATTTTATTTATTTATTGGACAGAGTGAGAGATGACAAGTAGGCAGAGAGGCAGGCAGAGAGAGAGAGAGGAAGGGAAGCAGGCTCCCAGCCGAGCAAAGAACCCGATGCAAGGCTCGATTCCAGGACTGTGAGATCATGACCTGAGCCGAAGGCAGAGGCCCAACCCACTGAGCCATCCAGGCGCCCCTGTATATTTTCTTTTGAAAAATGTCTATTCAGATCCTCTACCGATTTTTAAATCAGATTATTTGGAGTTTTTGTAGTGTTAAGTTCTATATATTTTCTATAATAACCTCTTACTGGATATATCATTTACAAGTATTTCACCCATTCAGTAGGTTGCCTTACCATTTTGTTGATGGTTTCCTTTGCTGTGCAAAAGTTTTTATTTTGGTTTAGTCCCAGTGGTTTATGTTTGCTTTTATTTCCCTTGCCTGAGGAGATGTATTTAGATAAATATTGCTCAGGCTGATGTCCAAGGGATTATTGTCCATATTTTTTTCTGGGAGTATTGTGATTTCAGGTCTCTCAGTTAGGTCTTTAATTTATTCTTAGTTTATTTTTGTGTAGGACATAAGAAAGTGGTCCAGTTTCATTCTTTTGCATGTAGCTGTTCAGTTTTCTCAATGCCATTTACTGAAAAGACTCTTTTCACCACTATATATTCTTGCTCTTTTGTGGTGGATTAAACCATGTATGCATGAGTTTATTTCTGGGCTTTCTATTCTGTTCCATTGATCTATGTGCCCATTTCTATGTCAGTGTCATATTATTTTGATTATTATAGCTTTATAGTATATCTTGAAATCCAGGATTGTGATACCTCCAGCTTTGTTCTTCTTAAGATTGATTTGACTATATGGGGTCTCTCATGGAGCTATACAAATTTTATGATGATTTGCTCCAGTTCTGTGAAAAATGCTATTGACATTTTCATAGAGATTACTTTGAATATGTACATTGCTTTAGAAAGCATGGACATTTTAATAATAATTTTTCCAATCCATGAACATGGTATTTTTCCCATTTGTGTCATGTTCAATTTATTTCTTTTTTTCCTGAAGATTTTATTTATTTATTTTAGAGAGAAAGAGAGTGTGCTTGAGCAGGGAAAGATTTTGGTGGGGTTGTGGGCTCAACACAGGTTGAGCCTCTATGCAGGACCTGAGATCATGACCTAAGCTGAAACCAAGAGCCAGATGCTTAACCGACTAAGCCACCCTGATGCCCCATCTTCAATTTCTTTCATCAGTATTTTATAGTATTCAGAGTATATAGGTCTTTCACCTCCTTCGTTAAGCTTATTCCTATGCATTTTATTTTTGGTGCAATTGTGAGTAGAATTGTTAATTTCTCTTTTTCCTACTTTATTATTAGTGTATAAAAACAACAGATTTCTGTATTTTAAGCTTGTATTCTGCAACTTATTGGATTTATCCTAATAGTATTTGGTTGGAGTCTTTAGAGTTGTCCTTGTATACTATCATGTCATTTACAAATAGAAACAATTTTACTTTTTCCTTACCAATTTGGATCATTTTATTTCTTTTTTTTTTTTTTTTTTTTTTTGTCTGATTGCTGTGGCTAGGACTTTTATTTTATTTCCACCAATAGAAATAGTGAGAGTGGACTGGACCTCCTATCTCATTCCTGATCTTAGAAGAAAATCTCTGTTTCTCATCATTGAATATGATGGTAGCTGTGTATTTGTCATATATGGTCTTTATTATGTTAAGGTATGTTCCCTTTAAGCCCACTTTGTTGAAAGTTTATATCATGAGCAGAGGATGAATGTTGTTATAGGGTTTTTCTGCATCATTTTATTCTTTTTTGAATTCCTTTAGGTGCAAGGTTGAGATTGTTTATTTGAGCTTTTTCTTATTTCTTGAGATAGGTCTGTATATATTTCCCTCCTAGAACCATTTTTGCTGTGTCTTAAAGATTTTGAAGCATTGTGTTTTCATTTTTATTGGTCTCCATTTATTTTTATTTCCTCTTTGCTTTCTTCATTGACTTTTAGGTTGTTTAGTAGTATATTATTTAGCCTGCCATTTTTCCCTTTTTTTTTTTCTTTCTAATTGAATGCTAGTTTCATACCACTGTGGTTGGAAAAGATGCTTAATAGGATTTCAGTCTTCTTGAGTTTATTGAGATTTGTTGTATGGCCTAACATGATCTATCCTGGAGAATGTTCCATGTGCTTTGACTTCCTCCGTGTATGATCTATCCATTGATGTAAGTGGGGTTTTAAAGTCTCGTATTTATTGTACCACTGTCAATCTCTCCCTTTATGTCTGTTAATATTTGCTTTATATATTTAGATGCTCCAATGTTGGATGCATGGATAGTTAAGCAACTGTTATATTCTCTTGTTGGATGGATCTCTTTGTCATTATGTAAAGCCTTTTTTTGGGGGGGGGGGGTCCCTTACTGCAGTTTTTGTTTTAAAGTCTATTTTTTCTAATTATTACTATTGTAGCTTTTTTCTCCACTCTTTCTATTTGCATGAAATATCCTTTTTCTCACTTTCCATCTAAATATATCTTCAGGCCTGAGGTGAGTCTTTTGTAGACAGTACATAAATGGGTCTTGGTATTTTCCACTCCACCATGCTATGTATTTTTATTGGAACATTTAGACCGTTTACAACTAATTTGGTCAGTATGTACTTATTGCCATTTTGTTAATTATTTTCTGGTTGCTTTGTACTTCTTCTCCTTTTTTTTTTTTTTTTAACATTCTTTCCTTATGGTTGATGACTTTCTGTAATATGCTTGGATTCCTTTTTATTTTTTGTGTAGCTGTTACAGGTTTTTGGTTTGTCATTGCCATAAGGTTCATATATAACATCCTAAGTGTATAGCAGTCTACATTATACTGATGGTCATTTAAGTTTGAACAAATTGCTTTATGTATATGTTGTCATGTTTTATGTTTTTTTATTCTGCAAGTTCCTTTTACCAATTGTTTACATATAATTGCCTTTGTCTTTGAATCTTTATGCTATCTTTATAAGTAAATGCTCTACTACCTTTTCTGTATATTTGCTTTTACTCATGAAATTTTTTTCCTTTCATAATTTTCTTCTAATTATGACCTTTGGTTTTACATTTAAAGAAGTCCTCTTAACATTTTTTGTAAGGCCACTTTTGTCGCCTTTAATATTTATCTGGGAAACTGTTTATCTCTCTCCTCCAATTCTGAATGATAACTGTGCCATACAGATGTTTTTGGATGTAGGTTTTTTCCTTTCATCACTTGGTTTATATTATGCCACTCTCTTCTAGCCTGCAAAATTTCTGCTGAAAAATCAGCTGATAGTTTTATGGGATTTCCTTGTACATAACTAGTTGCTTCTCTCTTGCTTCTTTTAAAATTCTCAACCTTGGGGATGCCTGGGTGGCTCAGTTGGTTAAGCAGCTGCCTTCAGCTGGGGTCATGATCCCAGGGTCCTGGGATCGAGTCCCGCATCGGGCTCCTTGCTTGGCAGGGAGTCTGCCTGCCTCTCTGTCTGCCTGTGCTCACTCGCTCTCTCTCCCTCTGTCTCTGACAAATAAATAAGTAAAATCTTTATAAAAAAAAATTCTCAACCTTTAAGCTTTCACATTTTAATTTTGTGTTGTAGTGTGGACCTCCTTGGGTTCATCTTGTTTGGAACTCTCTTTGATTCCTAAAAATGGATGTCTGTTTCCTTCCCTCAGCTAGGGAACTTTTCAGCTATTATTTCTTCAAATAATTTTCTGGCCCTTTTTCTCTTCATGTCCTAGGACCCCTCTAATACATTTGTTTATTTGATCTTGTCCAAGAGATCCCTTAACCTATCCTTTTAATCCTCATTTTTGAATTTTTTTGTTTTTGCTATTCAGCTTGGGTGCTTTCCATTACCCTGTCATAGGGATTGCTGATCTGTTTTTCCATATCCTCCAATCTACTGCTGATTCCTTCATTTGTATTCTTTATTTCATTTGTTATATGCTCTATCTCCAACTGGTTCTCTACCACTTTGTTGAAGTTTTCTCTGAATTCATTCCTCTTTTCTCAAGTCTGGTGAGCATCTTTATGATCATTCTTTGAATTCTTTATCAGGTTGATTGCTTATTTTCATTTTATTTACCTTTTCTTACACTTGTCTTAGTCTTGTTTGGAGCATATGCCTCTGTCTCATTTTGCTTGACTTTCTGTGTTTATTTCTATGAATTAGGCAGAAAAGCTACTTCTAAACTTGAAGAAATAATCTTATGTGTGGTCATTCCCTGTATAGACTGTGTTTATTTGGTGACTTTGGCTGGCCGGAGCTTAAGTTGTCATGGGCTGGGGTTCCCGGGGCCCTCTGTGCTAGGGCTGCCCTGGTGGGATGACCATAACTGAACTGGGCATGCCAGTGCAGTTTCGGGGCTCTCTCCTTGGAGGGTGCCCTGGCAGGACAGCTAAAGCTGAAGTGAGTACAAACCGAGGTATCTCAGGGCCCTCCGTTCAGGGTGCACCCTGGTAGAGTGGCTAAAGTTAAGGCATGTAAAGGCCAAGGGCCCATTCTTCCCAGGTGGCAGTTGGAGCCCAGAAGTACACAGGCCAGGATCTCCCAAGGTGCTCTGTGCTGAAGGTGCCCAGGCAAATTGTCTGGAACCAGAGTAAGGGTCTGGAGTGTTTCAGGGTATTTTGTACCTATGTCATCTTGGTGAGAGGGCTGAAGCTGTAGTGAGCACTGATTAGGGGTTTCCCAGTGTGTGCCATATTGGGTTGCCAGGGAATGGCGTGGCTGGGTCTAGTGTGGGCTGTGGGACCCAGGGTTCACTGAGGTGGTAGGCCAGCTAGGGTGCCTGAACCCTGGCTGTCCATACTATAAATGTGAAGGGGAAATGGAAACTGTACCACTTCACAGCCCATTCATCCTGGAGAGCTCTCGTGCTGTTTGGCCAAGTTCCAGGGTTAGATTCTTTATATTCTAGCTCTTTTAAACCATGCCGTCTAGGGCTGCTATGGGCTAGGTGCCCAGGGCTCCCAAAGGTGGTGGTCTGGTTATCGAGCCTGGACTCTGCTCCCATCTGCAATCTCAAGGTGGAGGAGGAACATAAACAGTGGCACTTGCCAGCCCCTCTGACCTAGAGAGAGTTCCAGCAGCTCTGCTCTAGGGAGTGGCTCTAGGACTGGTTCCTTTATATGCTAGTTACTTTCTTAAACTGTGGTGCCTTTTTTTTTCCCCCTGTGTCCCATAGCAGATGAACCTGCACAGGTCCTTTGTCTCCATCTCTCTTTCATTCTCTATCTGAGCTCTTTTGTTGTGCAGAAACTTCACTCAGCCCTCCATTCTTCAGGAGGAATTGTTCTATAAAGAGGTGTAGATTTGGTGTGCTCATGGAAGAGGTGAATTCAGGGTCTTCCAACAGCCACCATCTGTAGCCACTCATATTCCTGAAGTTGATACTTTAAAGCGATGACATAGGTAAGAATTCCTGGAGGGATCTAGTAGATCTCAAAGACACAGGGAAGGAATGCAAGTTCCTCTGAGCTTGACTTTTGTTAACTAGGACCAAATTTTACAACATTTACAATCCTTTCAAGATAAATTGAGGAGGTCTGGGGATTGATAGAATAGGTGGGCTTTAAATTTTTTCTGGAGCTACTTCTCTGGTTTTATAAAGATTCGTAAGGTAAGGACAGTTGCTTTTAATTCCTCAAGAAATTGGGTTGCAACTTAACGTAGTAGGCTGATCCACTCATAAATCCTTTTATGAAGAAAGTTTTTCTTGCCTTCTGGTTACATAGTTCTATTTTAGCTAAGGGGAGAAAGACTTAAAAGTATTCCCATCAGACTCCGATTTTCAGCTTCTGACCAAAGAGCTATTTAATTTGAGCTGATGTTAAGAATTTGCATAGGACCTTTGAGTGCACTTCTTTTTCCAGTGTCCCAGTTGATTACAAATGTAACATTGACTCTTGGGCTATCATTCTAATGGTGGATGACTAGAGAGTGGTGTGGGCAGCCAGGGGTTATCTCAGGTGACCTTGGATCTGTTTTAGCTGTAAGGTCACTCGGTAGACTTTTGTCTGCAATTGTGTTCCAAGTACCTTACACAATATTCAGCTATGGATGTGAGTTCAGACACACCGGTGATCTCTGATCCTGGTTCTGCCTTTTTATCAAACCACTTAGGAGATAATGTATTTACTACTAAGGCAACAAGAGCAGTTTGGGTGATGTTTATTGTATGGAATCTGGAATGCTGTAGGAAAGATAGCTTCCAGACAAGCTATAAAGTTGGCCACGGATTTAGCTTTTGTGTTTGAGTAACAAACCAATCCCTGCAGGCTCAGAAGACCCTAGGAATGGCTTGTAAAAGGTTAGTTGCTATTTCATGAGATTTTATTGGTCCATGAGGGAACCATGCTGAAAAACCATTTTGCTTCCCACATCCGTTCTTGAGCTTCATGGGGTCCCACCATCATTTGTACAAGCTGATAAGGATATGACAGATTGGGGTCAGAGGCCCCAATAATGACTAAATTCTTCAGAATACTTGAGGAGATCCTACCTTTAAGAAATTTCCATCATTATGGCCCTTTTTTCAAGTTTTGACCAAGGAGTGAGAGATACCTGAGAAGGATCACCCATAACTTTTGGTGGTTTTATCGTAAAGGTAACTGTTTGATAGTCTCTTCAGAGTGGAAAAGGCAGTTCAGAGTTACAATGTGAGTACTCAGGTAGTGGAAGGTACAGCAGTAGGAGGCCTGTCAGTGTTATCATCCTTTATTTTAGGCACCTCTTATGTCTTTAGTTTTTCATGATTCTTTTGCTATAAATCTTTTAGTGGAGTTAATTTGGAATCTTGAAACCTTTTAGAACATACCCCATTCCATTTAATTCAGGAATTCTTGATTTTGAGTGCACTTTTTAGATGAACGATCTTGGTTGCCATTAGTAAGAATTTGCTATTTTTGTAGATATTTATATGTTCTGTAACCATAGTTCTTAGACACAAACTCAACAGGTATGCTGGAAGGTGGTATGCTCAACTTTTTGGAATTTAAGGATCTCATTAAAAAAAAATTTTTTTTTTTTAAAGCTAAGCCTTTGGATCTCTGGGAGTTAAACTAATACTTAAAAAGGATGTGCCTCTGTGGGTTGTGTAGTGTTTGCTGTGTACCTCACTGCACAGAAATTGAGGTTGTCCAGTGACAACCTCAACCGGTCGACCTGACCTGTTCCATGACCAACTTAGCCTAACATGAGTCTTTAGGTTAGGTGGCAAGAACTGTAACAGCTTTTAAATGCTAGACCTTTCCTTGCCAATTTTTAAGTTGCTTCCCAGACTCCTTTTGTGTAGATAAAGGCTAATACTAAACAAGACAGACAAATGTGTACGCCTTAATACACCAGCAGTAACCAAAAGATGTTGCTGCAGCCCAGATAAGAAAAGCCCCCGTGTGGCCACTATTGTTCCCACCATGGAACCTTGGACCAGGAGAAGTATTAAAGCATCAGACTTAAACAAATGGGGACTGGGGGCTCCACATAACTGGGGAACTGCTAACTCCCACTAAGAGTTCCCATGTGGATTTGGGGACTGAATCAAGGGCCGGGAGTTTCCACCAATTAAATAAGAATTGTGACCTAAACTACCAGCTAGCTGCTCCAGATGTCTAACTGACTAGAAACCCAATTAGATTAGAAACTCAATGCAAGAGCTGAAGTCAGAACCAAGAGGAACTTGGAGCCCTCAGAAATGTCAAGGAAAAAACTCAAAAAACATTCATGGATACCATTCCTGTGTTTCTGGTGGTTTCCAAAGCTCCCAAAAGCTCGCTTCATATCCCATTGCTGCCTCTAAATCTATTCAAAAACAAAATTCAACTGAGTAAATGTGAAGAACAAGCTGGCCTTATTCAGAAATTTATGAATTGGGCAGCATCCCATCTAACATATAGTAAAGAGCCGTAAGAAATAGAAGACTTTTATAGGCTGAAAGGGGGTGAGGTGAGGAAAGGGTATATTATTTCAGGCAAGGTCACCTTCCTTTGAAAAGATCAGAAAGGTTCGATTGGGCACATTCCCTCACTATGCTGGTCAGGTAATTCCAGATTGATTGGTAACCTTTAATTACGTTCCTGGATGAGGCTTAAACTGCAGTTTGGTTAGATATAAAGTCATGGCTTGGTGACATGGGGCTCAGCACAAGCGGCTCCATTTTGTACATGTTTCTTTAACAAATATCAATTATTTCCTCTATTCAGATACCTTTTATCATTCTCTTTGTCTTTTTTGAATTGGGGGAGTAATTGCTTTGCTGTTTTTTGTTTTTATGTAATGGGTTTCCAGAAGAGTCTCTTGGCACTCCCAAAAGATTTTGACTGTATACAAAATGCCCTTTGGCTCTTTTTGTCATTTTTACACATTTTCAATACAAAAGGTAAAATGAACAGCAAAATGAAACTAAGGGAAGACAATTATTTATAGCATCAGTAAATCAACAGTAAGGAAAACCACAGGGAGATGGGCTGCTGGTGGCTGCACTAACTTCAGTTATTGCATAGATTAAAAACATATATTTGTCACACACTTTACTATCATGTACACCCAGTAGTGCTTTAAAAATTATATTTATGGGTTATTTTTTTCTCACACCAAAGTAAAGCCATTTCTGGGGTGAAACAAACAGCTACTTAGTAGGTCAAAGTAATAGTTAAGAGCAAAAGGTAAAAAAAAAAAAAAAAAATGGGGAAAAGAGACCAAACTTCGAGAAGTCTGAACTGAGGCAGTCAATTTAGGACATGAGAGTCTTGTATTCTTCCTCCTGTCAAAGCTGCCACAGGTTCACCAGTGACCACAAAAGGCAGGAGCTCAATTTTATATTTCACCTGAGAGCTGGCACTTCTAAGAAGCCAGTGCCCATTAGAACCACAATGTGATGGGGGATCAATATGGACTTAAAGGGAATACTACCTCCTTCTAAACCATAACTGAGATTTCCTGCCACTGAGAGGGTTTTCCCCAAGGGCCATCAGCCAGGGCCTCAGCCTTGTCTTAGCTTAAGCATATCAACTGTTGGCTGGAAGAGTTCCTCATCTGGAGGCTTAGCCGTGTCCATTTATGTTTACTCTCTTGTCAGCAACTTTCCTAGTTTCCCGTGTTACTCAGGGAAACAAGGGGGAAATGAGCTCAGGCTGGTAGGTGTTTTTGTTTCGGCTTTCTACTGTTTGTTTAGTTGTCATCCACTTCTCTAGTCCGCCAAAGGTCATGTGGGATCCAGCCCTAAATCTAGTTGAAGGTTTTTATTCTCATGTTTAAGTCCAGGGGTTTCTCTGTATTTAAGAGCCATTCAACTTTTCAACAGGTTTCAACTTCTCATGCAGTTTTAGCAGGTGGGGGGGTGGAGGGGTGCTCTTGTGGGACTCCAGAATCAATTCTTAGAATGAGAATCATCTGAGGAATTAAACTGAAATTGGGATTTTTGGTTTTCCTTTTTTTTTCTTTTTTGTCTTAAAGGAAAATCGCATGTATCCCCATAGTTTATTTCCACAGAAACTTAGAAACAAGATGTGTGGATTAGATTCCCTTACTGACCTACTGCTAAGAATAGCAGCTGGTCCTTGCCATCTGTACCATAATCACCAATGGTCCTGTGTATTGGCCATAGTCCTAGATATACTTCCCTTCACAAACATCCATTTTAACATCTTGTAAAGCCCTGGATTTGATTCATAAAATAATAGCACAACCCTCCTCTCTCTGGAGAGTGAAGCAACCATTCTGCTTTGCCTTGATACGTTTTAGTTTCCATTTAAGAATGTATACTGGCAGGGATTTGAATTGGTGAGATATAGAAAAGTCTTTTTTTTTTTTTTTTTTTGATACCCCAGGCTTATCTTTCATTGAAAGTGTCCAAGGGTGTCGTTCTAGTTTCTTGAGAAAAGGCAGTGAGCCCACTGGCTTCAAATTACGATTTATTTTATGCCTTTGAGCACCTATGGAGAGTTCTCTCCAACTTAAAGTATTGTGCCATCCCCCAATATTTGAAGTGAACCATTTAAAAACCAAGTGCATGTTTTTGTGTGGAATTTGTATCTATAGGTCAGCCCACATGAAGGCACCAATAGCTGATGTTTACTAGTAATGGCAAAAGCCACCTGGCTTTGAAACCAGCAGTATAATCAACGTGAACGAGCCTCCTGCCTGGGAGCTTCCTTCTACCTGTAAACATTGTGGCTAGTGGCAGTGGGATGGCAGACTCCTCCATCTCAACTTTATCAGCTTTGCAATTTCAGATGAAACTTCCTCAGCTCCACAGTTTGGGACTCCCGTGACTGGGAACAAAGTGAAGAAAAAGAAACTGCAATCGTCTCCCACCTGGAGACTACTGAGGTGTGGAGAGATAAATGTGAGGGCTGCAGTGAAGAGTTGTTCTCTAAGAACTCTAAGTTCAGTCTTAAAGAAGCCCTGGTGCACTTTCTTTTTCATTTCTTTGGTGGTTTCAGGAATGGCCGCTCTCCGTTTTGTGTCATCTTGTCTGTCGCTTCTCATAAAAGATTCTCCACCTGAAACCACAGAGGAGTTAAATGCCAGCTTGGTTTTTCTCTTATCTGTGGGCGTGCTGTAGGAACAAAATAATATTTGGAGTTTCCTTAAAAGGGTGGAAATGCTCTTGCCTGCATTGACCCGCCCAGTGTTATCCACCTGAGCCTCCAGAGAAGTTCAAAGAGCCCACAGTTAAAGAAAAGCCGGGTTCTGCTAGGCATTTCATCCTTGGATCTGGCATAGGCTGAGTGAACGAGGACTAAAATATCCAAGTGGATATACAGTCCTTGCTGTTAGCAACACACAGTTTATTAGTGACCTTGACAAGAGCTGTTTCAGAGGAGTAAAGGGTCAAAAGCATGATTGGAGTGGGTTCAAGAGAAAAATGGGAAGAGAGGAACTGAGACAGTAAGAATGGGCAATTCTTCTGAGATGTTTTGCTGTAAAGGCAGTCAACAATTGAGGTAGTAAATGGAGGATGTGGAGTCAAATACATTTTTTTTTTCCTCTAAAGATTGGGGCTATTGCAACATACTTGTATGCTGAGGGGAGTGATCACATGAAGAAGGAAACCTTTCCTATAGAGAAAAGAAACAGCTGCCAGAGGGATGTCCTTGAATAGACAAATGACAGTAGCATGTGGTACTCACTGTGAAGGTTTGTCTCAGAGGGGAGCACAGGAGACCCTGAGGAGGGAAGGAGTCTATATGCAGTGAGTAGCTATCGGAGGCGGGTGGAAGCTTATGGGAGTTCTTTCCTGATTGTTTCTCCGAACGAGTTAAATGACAGCATAGGAGAACACGTTGAACATTGAATAAGAAAGGAGAAGGTGTGAAATATTTGTCTAGGAGAATGGAAGAATGAATGGACGAGGGAATTGCAGTAGTAGTAAGGTCATACTTGAAATTCACTGTCACACATTTCAGTAAGATCCAGAAAGAAAAAAGGAGCATATGTATGACCTTGGACATACTGTACTGAGATAGTTTACATGGGTCTGGGATCTGCTTTACATAGTTATTGAGAGAATTAAATGTGACAGAAAGCATTTTGAGGTATAAGTACAGGATATGATTATTGTGAAACTTAGCTTGGAATTACTTAGCACTTTTCTTTGGCAAAAAGCTTTTCAAATTTGTTTAAGACAGCCTTAGTATCTCTAGAGACAGCATTTGGCTTCTGCCACTGATTTACTCAGTAACTAAGTCTAACCAAATGCCTTAACCTCCTTTTGCTTTTACCTCTCAGTCTATAAAATGAGGGTGGTAATGTTTAGAGTGCAACACATGCGTTATAAATAAAGGTACTGTATAAATGCAAGCTGTTAATAAAATGATATTTCAGGCCTCACTGGTACAATCACCAGAAAGTCAGAACGGTCAGCTTTGGGTGGTAGATGCATCCCTTAAGAAGCTTTTATAGATGGCAGCCTTGGTGGCTCAGCCATTTGAGTATCTGCCTTCAGCTCAGGTTATGATCTCTGGGTCCTGAGATAGAGCCCCATCGGGCTCCTTGCTCTGCGGGAGTCTGCTTCTCTCTCTCTCCCTCCTTTTGCCCCTCCCCATTGCTCCTTCCCTCTCTTAAGTAAATAAAATCTTAAAAAAAAAAAAAAAGCAGCAGCTTTTATAGAAGTGGAAAACAAGCATCTTGAAGTTAGTATCAGTCACCCACATTGGTTGCATTAATTCTCATAACTACTCTTTGATGTTGATTATTAGAACCTAAGACACAAAGTTTAACTTGCTAAAGCCAAGCAAAAGTGTGGATTTCAATCCTCAAAATCCCATGCTCTTTTTTCATTTTGCCACATATAGAATTGGGCTTGAACCATTCATAGCCAGAGAAGGTATGGAATACTTTGTGTCTATGATGCACCCATATTTCAGCCAACTTAGTGTCGTCTTTGCCATAACAACTGGAGCTAGAGTTGCCCAGCATCAGAATACCAGCAACTTCATTGGCGGCATCCTCCTGATAAAGTCGTTTACCAGAAATCAAATGACAGGAAAAGACAGGAGCATCTGTGACAGTAAGCTGACCAAAGATTTCCACTTAGCTACAAATGCAGTTCTCAGACATTCTGGGGACAGGAGGGTGGATACTATAAAAAAGAAATAATAATAAATTTGCACAGTCATTGGAACTGCAGGAATACTATGACCTCTGTCCTCTTTACTGCAAACACAATATGTACATTATAAATTATAAAGCATAAACAGCTCTAAGAAAATCAGTGCTCTGTTAGATTTTGATTTTTGAGTAACAATTGGCCATCTGATAGAGGAGGGGATAGGAAAACTGTATTTATTTTCTTCCAACAGCTAAAAGGTGATCATACTTCTAAAATTTGTTGAGATTGTCCAGGAAAGTGTGTAAAATACTCATCCATCACTGGAAGCCCCTGGTCAGGAAATGACAGGGCAGTAAATATCTTCAGCAGCCACCTTTTAATGTACAAGCTGTTTTCGGTTGGAATTTTCAGCACTCACATAAAACACACTGTCATGAGTGACTGCTTGTGCTCCAAAGTCATTACTATTGGGATAATGGAACATCTCTCGGCGAATAACCAAAAAACTTTAAATGTCATGTCAAGTTTGTTGAAGCCATTTTCAAGCCCTGTTCAAGGTTACATGAATATTGAGGGTGTCTGTTTTTTACCAGCTGGAGGTCTAATAACTCATAAGGTTGTGCGATAGGCCAGTCAGTTAATTAAAAGAAAATCCAGCATTCCCTGTGAAAGTCAATCAGTCAGAGCCATCAGTCCTGAGCTATTGCGACTCTCCCCTTTCAGCCTTCCACACCGGGTTCAGTGTCACTTATCAATAAAAATATACATGTGTGCATATGTATACAAGTCTGTGAATATATGTGTGTATATTTGATGGACTAGGCCATAGTTTTGATTTGCTAGGAACATTTAATTTGCCTGCCAAATGCAGTATTACTTTTGAAGGAAATCATTGAGTTTTTAAAGACCTAGTAAAAAAAATTTCCTTTCTGTTTTAGTTTTAAGAAAAAACAAAACAAAACAAAAAATCTCATTAGTATTGCAGCTAATGTATATCTTGGGTCCTAGAGTATGGAGAGGATTTCCTTACTCAGTACCTATCGAGCACCACTTTGCCCCAGGGCCGTTTTAGGCCCTGACGTTTAGAACAACGTCCCTGTCATCTTGGAGCTCACATCCTAGTAGAGAGACAGACAGTGGACCAGTAAGCAGGTATATGATGTGTCTGGTGGTTAGAAGTTCTATGAAGAGGGGTCAATGTGTGATGGAAAGGGGCGGCGCTCTTTCTGTTGAACGGTCCTAGAAGGCCTCTCTGCTTAGTAGAGCATCTGAGCAGAGACCAGAAGGACATCAGCATGGATGCTAAGGAAAGGGTTGTCTATTTATACTTTATTCTTAAACTACATGTATTTATTTCCAACCTACCTTTCTCTGAATATTTTAAGAGGACTTGAGAATAATTATTTTAAATCAATGTTTCATAATGTGCAGTCCTTCCTTACCACAGTGATAAGTCTCTGTTTCTCTCTTCCTTACTGTAGAAAACCAGAAAGTGCATTTGACAGAAGGGTCACGTTCACACTACAATATCAATTGCAACTCAACGAGGACTCCAGTCGCCAAGGAGCTTAATTATAATCTAGACACTCATACGTCTACGGGGAGGATCAAGGCAGTTGAGAAGAAGGAAGCCTGTAATGTAGAAAGCAACAGAAAAAAGGAAATGGAACTTCTTGGCTCTGTTTCTAAAAACGAATCTGTTCCCGAAGTTGAAGCCCTGCTGGCAAGATTACGAGCTTTATAAATTAAACTGGTAAAAAATGATTAAGCCAAATATAAAACCATGCTCTAAGCGATACCACTTGAAAAAAATTGCTTTTTATATAGGTGACTTTATATAGTTTAAATTATGGTCTATATTAGAAAAATAAAGCTAAATAACATGATTGCAGTGCTTTTTCTATGTACTTGTGGTCTTGGCTTATTCAAGATGGTAATGGGTTTTAATGCTTTTCTTGTCTCCTAGTATTCATGTGTTCTATATTTGGTGGTGAAATTATACATAATGCTTTAGAAAGCAGGTAGGTGGCCATGTGTTCAGCAATGTGTCCTGAAGAAAATACCATTTTTCTAAGTCACTGTAGTTTTTACTGTACTGTTTTCAGCATTAATGAATCTCAAATCATTGGTATTAACTCTTGATATATATACATATGTGTGTGCATATATGTATATACATATCCCATGCATGTTGTTTATATGGGTCCAAGTTTCTCTTTCATTGGATCTTCAAGCTATCAATGTAACATCAGAAACATAAAATGGAATGTAAGAGAGCTGTGAGGAAATGCATGTAAGCTCATTGCTATCATTGTTGAATTCATGTTCATTAGACCCTGTAAGAGACTATAAGGCCATTGGGCACATATCCAAAAATGATGTACTAAGAATGTATGCACTTTTTGTAAAACATACCTGCTTCTGTATCAAGAGGATATATATGATACTGCAGTGCTGCCCAAAGTCTGAACTGAGAGAGAATTTTTCCCTTGGTAATTGTGACTCTGGGATAGAATTGCCATTTTGAAACTTCCCAAGTAACAGATTTTTTTTTTTTCTGTGAACAAACTTGAAATTGCAGTTTCTTTGATATGACAATCAATGAGTTTAACAAATTTCTAAAGTGTGTCAAGGAAGGTTTTCCTATGCAAATGTTGCAATTTTACCTCATTTGGGGCATCACATTAACTCTTAATTCTATAGTCAAGAAAATAAAACTTGCTACTTGCACTAAGTGAAAAAAAAAATTGGGGCTTTTTTTTTTTTTTTTGTAGTTAGCATATTCTGTGGATAAGCTGTAGCTCGACTGTGCTCTGCCGTCTATCTAAGCATCTATTTGGCTTTATTATGTGCAGTAAGTAAATGACTGCTCTTTTACCTTCAGTTAAAAAGCAGTTATGTGGAACCAGTCTGTGAGGTCCAGTGCTTTTTATTTCCTTGTTTAAGTTGCCACCTCCTTTCAGCTCCAAGTTAATAAAGTTAATTAATTAGAACTATGAACCAGGCCCCATTTACAGACATTGGGGAATGGTGCTATCCACAGCCTGTGTAGGAAGAAATTGTTCTCCTATGCATTGCTGAAATAGGAATTGCAACTGGAGGACAAAATGCATATTTTCCTGAGAACAAATCCTCAAACTCAGAAAGGTGAAGGACATTGACACATTTTAGCAGACAGGACCCCAATGACCAGAAAAGAAGCTAAATAAAAGAATGCTGTCAGTTCTTCATGTGATTCTGCAAAAGACTGGGGCTTTTCAGAGACAAAGCTGAAATCCAGCCAGATAGTTTGGACATACCGGGTGGCAGGTAAACACTCCAGAAACTTAGGGCCAGGGAGCAGCCACTCGGGAGCAGCAGCCTGGCAAGTAAAGGGAAGTGAAGATGACACAGAACCCCAGGGGCAGAGAAATGCAGGCCAGGCCTACACCGGAGCCGTCAGGCCCCAGAGCATCTGTCCACAGGAGCTGAAGGACAACCATCTAGCAGGAGGACCAGGAGCCCGAAGCTAGCTGAACACCAGCGGGGGCTGGCCTCCTGCAGCTTAGCAACCCACTCTCTCACCATCACTGACAGGAGTCTGTGCAGGCCCGAATAGGGGACCATGTTTTTTATTTTCCTCTCCACAGCTTAAGAGTTCACAGCAGTAAGAGCCAACCAAGAAACAGCCAAGTGCTTCTGCAGAGATTTCACTGATAAATGTGCCTTCAACAATGGGTGGGAGAGTACAATTAGGGTTTTATGAAAAACTCTTAATATTCCTTTAGCCAACTGTAGCTGGGAACTATAGTGATGACTTTTAATTGGAGGGCAGGCATTGAGATACAATTTCATGTTTTTGAGCAAAAGGTCTATTCATTTGAATTAGCAGGTCAACTTGAAGCCAACACACAGCTCAGCACCTGTGATGAAGATGTTCCACCCAGGCCAGTGACAAACCCTGAATAGGTTCTCAACCCCTCTCTGGTCAGTGTAGAGAATTTGGCAAAAACACACAGAAAGCTAAGTGATCACTGAGTTGTCCAAAAGCAAAGACCTGCTAATAAGTTTTCCCAGTCAAATAATTGAAGTGATTTAAAAATAAGGGAAGCAATCTAATCATAAAGCACATCCCATCTCTCCCTGCCCCCCCATCATCTTCAGGGGATATATTCAAAGATACCCCCCCAGGGGATGCCTAATTGCACATAATACCAAACCCTATATATATTTTGCTTTTTCCTATACAAAGTTTAATTTCTAAATTAGGCACAGTAAGAGATTAACAGTAGTAACTAATAATAGAATAATTTTAATAATATGCTATAATAAATGTTACATGAATGTAGCCTCTATCAAAATATCTTAACGTAGGGGCACCTCTGTGGCCCCCTGAGTTGAGCATCTAACTCATGATTTTGTCTCAGAAGTATGAGATTGAATCCCATGTCAGGCTTCATGCTCAGCAGAGTCTGCTTGAGTTTCTTTCCCTCTGCCCTCCCCCCACTCACTCTCTCTCACTCTTTCTCAAGTAAATCTTTTAAAAAATTGTAGTGTAATCATAGTGTACTATACTTATCCTTCGTTTTGTGGTGTGAGATGATAAAACGCCTCCCTGATGATTTGAAATGAGGGGAAGGACACAGACATAGTGTTAGGCTGCTATTCACCTCTGACCTTATGTCAGAAGGAGGATCCTCTGCTTCCAGATTATTGTTGAACCACAAATAACTGAAAGCATGGAAAGTTAAACCAGAAGTGGAGGCAAGAAGTGTACTACCCTATATGCATGTATGTCCTTTGTTAACATTTAAATATTCAAAAAACTATCAAAGTTTATATGAAGAAGTAGACATTTCAATAATTTATATCAAAAACATTGAGTTTCCTGTTAAAAACTAAATCATTTAGACTATATCTATGCTATATTTCATCATATTAAACTCCTTTTTGGGTAACCACAGGTGGGCTGGGAGCATATTTCATGACTACTTTTGTGACAGCCTTATGTACTGACTATGCAACTTTTGGAAAGTAACAGGTCCTAAAAAAATAAACAGCTAATTTGATTGAAACTCAGAAAGGGGCATTCATATTCTTTTTCTTCATATTAATTATTAAAATTGTTGAAGTCCATCAGTTGAAATCTGGCAGTGTAACAATAGTCAGTTTTGTCTAGTTAATTGTTCAAAGTAGTTATTACCTGTCCTTGCCAGGCAAGAATGTTCTTAAAATGTGTACTAGGGCCAAACTCTGACACCATTTTGCTCTAAGAGTTACGCTTTAGCAAAAACATATGATCTTGCCAAAGAACCACAAGACTGGATGGCATTTCAAAACTGAATTCAAATCTCCCCATAAAACCTAATTAATACAGGCATTAGTGATATGTCAGAACTAGAGTTTAGAATGACAATTATCAAGGTGTAAGCTAAGCTTGAAAAAAGCATGGAAGAGACTAGAGAATCACTTTCTGGAGAAATCCCTTTCTGGAAAAATAAAAACTAAAATCTAAGCATGTTGAAATCAAAAAAGCTATTAATGAGGTGCAATAAAAAAAAATAAAAAAAAAAAAAACAGGCTCCTACTGCTAGGATAAATGAGGCAGAAGAGAGAATTAGTGAGATAGAAGACCAAATGATGGAGAATAAAGAAGCTGAGAAAAAGAGAGACAGATAGCTACTGGACCTCAAGGGGAGAATTGGAGAGATAAGTGATACCACAAGATGAAACAATATTAGAATAATTGGGAACCCAGAAGAAGAAAGAGAGAGGGGGGCAGAAAGCATATTGGAGCAAATTATGGTAGAGTATTTCCCTAATATGGCAAAAGGAATAAGCATCAAAATCTAAGAGACACAGAAAATCCCCCCTCAAAATTCATAAAAATAGGTCCACACCCTGTCATCTAATAGTAAAACTTAAAAGTCTTAGTGACAAAGAGAACATCCTGAAAGCAGGTCGAAACAAGAAGTCTGTAACATTCAATGGTAGAAATATTAGAATGGCAGCAGACCTAGGGACAGAGACCCGGCAGGCCAGAAAGGATGGTGCAATGATATATTCAGAACACGAAAAGAAAATTATGCAGCCGAGAATACTATATCCAGGTAGGCTGTCACTGAAAATAGAAGGAGAGATAAAAAGCTTGTAGGACAAAAAAAAAACTAAAAGAATTTGCAAACACCAAACCAGCCCTACGGGGAAGATTGAAAGTGGTCCCCTAAGCAAAGAGAGAGCTTAAAAGTAACAGACCGAAAAGGAAAGAGACAATATACAGTAACAGTCACCTTACAGGCAGTACAATGGCACTAAATTCATATCTTTCAATAGTTACCCCGAAGGTACATATGCTAAATGCCCCCAATCAAAAGACACAGGGTATCAGAATGGATAAAGAAAAAAAACAAGACCCACCAATATACTCTCTACAAGAAACTCATTTTAGACGCAAAGACACTTCCAGATTTAAAATGAGGGGGTGGAAAACAATTTACCATGCTAATGGATATCAAAAGAAAGCTAGGGGGGCAATCCTTATATCAGATCAATTAGATTTTAAGCCAAAGACTATAATAAGAGATGAAGAAAGACACTATGTCATACTAAAAGGGTCTGTCCAACAAAAAGATCTAACAATTTTAAATATGCCCCTAGTATGGGAGCAGCCAATTATATAAACCAATTAATAACAAAATCAAAGAACACATCAACAATACTGTAATAGTAGGGGACTTTAACATTCCCCTCACTGAAATGGACAGATCATCTACACAAAAGATCAATAAGGAAATAAAGGCTTTAAATGACACACTGGACCATATGGACATCCCAGATATATTTAGAACATACCTTCCCAAAACAACAGAATACACATTCTTCTCTAGTGCATGTGGAACATTCTCCAGAATAGATCACATCCTGGGTCATAAATCAGGTCTCAACCAGTAGCAAAAGATTGGGATCATTCCCTGCATATTTTCAGATCAAAATGCTTTGAAACTAGAACTCAATGACAAGAGGAAAGTTGGAAAGAACTCAAATACATGGAGGCTAAAGAAAATCCTACTAAAGAATGAATGGGTCAACCAGGAAATTAAAGAAGAATTTTTAAAATTCATGATTTGGGACACAGCAAAATGGTCCTGAGAGGAAAGTATATAACAACACAAGCCTTTTTCAAGAAATAAGAAAGATCTCAAGTATATAACCTAACTCTACACCTAAAGGAGCTGGAAAAAGAACAGAAAAGAAAGCCTAAACCCAGCAGGAGAAGAGAAATAATAAAGATCAGAGCAAAAATCAATGAAATAGAAACCAAAAGAATGGTAGAACAAATCAACGAAACTAGGAGCTGGTTCTTTGAAAGAATTAATAAGATTGATAAACCCCTGGCCATACTTATCAAAAAGAAAAGAGAAAGGACCCAAATAAATGAAACCATGAAAGAAAAGAGATCACAACCAACACCAAAGAAATACAAAGAATTATAAGGACATATTATGAGCAACTATACACCAGCAAATTTGACAATCTGGAAGAAATGGATGCATTCCTAGTGACATATAAACTACCAAAACTGGGGGCGCCTGAGTGGCTCAGAGGGTTAAAGCCTCTGCCTTCAGCTCAAGTCGTGATCCCAGTGTCCTGGGATAGAGCCCCACATCGGGCTCTCTCCTTGGTTGGGAGCCTGCTTCCTCCTCTCTCTCTCTCTGCCTGTCTCTCTGCCTACTTGTGATCTCTCTCTGTCGAATAAATAAATAAAAATCTTAAAAAAAAAAAAAAACTACCAAAACTGAACCAGGAGGAAATAGAAAACCTGAGCAGACCCATAACCAGTAAGGAGATTGAAGCAGTCATCAAAAATCTCCCAACAAACAAGAGCCCAGGGCCAGATGGCTTCCCAGGGGAATTCTACCAAACATTAAAACAAGAAGTAATACCTATTCTCCTGAAACTGTTCCAAAAAATAGAAATGGAAGGAAAACTTCCAAACTCATTTTATGAGGCCAGCATTACCTTGATCCCAAAACCAGACAAAGACCCCATCAAAAAGAATTACAGACCAATATCCTTGATGAACACAGATGCAAAAATTCTCACCAAAATACTAGCCAATAGGATCCAACAGTACATTAAAAGGATTATTCACCAAGACCAAGTGGGATTTTATCGCCCTCGACCCGCAAGGACGACAAGAAGCCCCAGTTCAGATGTATCTTCTCTCTCTTTTTTTCCACAAGTCTACACACTTATGTACGTTTACATGACCAATCAGCAAGCAGGGTACAGGAAGGAGTGAATCAGGCTGTGCACCTAAACAAACAACTTCGCTAGCAACCAATGCTGTTTACTTCCTCTTTGGGCGTTCGGCTTAGTCTCACGAGGCAATCCTAACCTGGTAACTAGCCAGGTGCCATCTTTTAATGGCGGAGGCCGCCCTGGCCAGGGGCCTGCCTCCGACAGGATTTATTTCTGGGTTATAAGGTTGGTTCAACATCAATCCATGTGATACGTTAATAAAAGAAAGAAGGAGAACCATATAAGACTCTTAATAGATGCTAGAAAAGCATGTGACAAAGTACAGCATCCTTTCTTGATCAAAACTTTTCACAGTGTACGCATAGAAGGTACATACTCAATATCATCAAAGCCATCTATGAAAAATCCACAATGAATACCATTCTCAAATGGGGAAAAACAGAGCTTTTCCCCTAAGATCAAGAATACAGCAATGATATCCATTATCACCACTGCTTTTCAATATAGTACTAGAAGTCCTAGTCTCAGCAATCAGACAACATAAATAAATAAATAGTATGCGAATCAGCAAAGTAGTCAAACTTTCACTTTTTGCAGATGATAGGATACTTTATGTGGAAAACCCAAAAGACTCCACTCCAAAACCTCTAGAACTCATACAGGAATTCAGCAAATGTCAGGATGCAAAATCAATGCACAGAAACCAGTTGCACTTCTATATACCAACAGCAAGATAGAAGAAAGAGAAATTAAGGAGTCGATCCCATTTACAATTGCACCCAAAACCATAAGATACTTGGGAATAAACCTAACCAAAGAGGCAAAGAATCTATACTCAGAAAACTATAAAATACTCATGAAAGAAATTGAGGAAGACACAAAGAAATGGAAAAACTTCCCATGTTCATGGATTGGAAGAACAATATTGTGAAAATATCTATGCTACCTAAAGCTATCTATACATTTAATGCAATCCCTATTAAAATACCACCACTTTTCAAAGAAACGGAACAAATAATGCTAAAATTTATATGGAACCAGAAAAGACCCTGAATAGCCAGAGGATTGTTGAAAAGGAAAACCAAAGCTGGCAGCATCACGATTCCAGACTTCAAGCTCTATTACAAAGCAGTAATCATAAAGACAGTATGGTATTGGCACAAAAACAGACACAGAGATCAACGTAACAGAATAGAGAGCCCAGAAATAGACCCTCAACTCTATGGTCAACTAATCTTCGACAAAGCAGGAAAGAATGTCCAATGGAAAAAAGTCTTTTCAACAAATGGTGTTGGAAAAATTAGACAGCCACATGCAGAAGAATGAAACTGGACTATTTACTTACACCACACACAAAAAAAGTCTCAAATGAATGAAAGACCTCAGTGTGAGACAAGAATCACAGGCAGCAACCTCTTCGACCTCAGCCACAGACAACTTCTTCTAGGAAACATCGCCAAAGGCAAGGGAAGCAAGGTCAAAAATGAACTTCATCAAGATCAAAAGCTTTTGCACAGCAAAGGAAACAGTCAACAAAACCCAAAGACAACTGACAGAATGGGAGAAGATCTTCACAAATGACGACTCATCAGATAAAGGGCTAGTATCCAAAATCTATAAAGAACTTGTCAAACTCAGCACCCAAAGAACAAATAATCCAATCAAGAAATGGGCAGAAGGGGAGCCTGGGTGGCTCACTGGGTTGGGGTTTCTGCCTTCGGCTCAGGTCATGATCCCAGAGCCCTGGGATCAAGCCTCACCCACATCGGGCTCTCTGCTGAGCGGTGAGCCTACCTCCTTGTCTCCCTCTGCCTGCCTCTCTGCCTACTTGTGATCTCTGTCAAATAAATAAATAAATCTTTAAAAAGAAAAGAAATGCAGAAGACATAAGCAGACACTTCTGCAAAGAAGACATCCAAATGGCCAACAGACATGTGAAAAAGTACTCAATATCACTCGGCATCAGGGAAATAGAAATCAATACCACAATGAGATACCATCTTACACAAGTCAGAACAGCTAAAATTAACTAGTCAGGAAATGACATGTTGGTGAGGATGCGGACAAAGGGGAACCCTCCTACACTGTTGGTGAGAATGCAAGCCGGTGTAGCCACTCTGGAAAACAGTATGGAGGTTCCTCAAAAAATTGAAAATAGAACTACCCTACAAACCAGCAGTCGCACTACTGGGTATTTACCCTAAAGATAAAATGTGATCTGAAGGGTAATGTGCACCCAAATGTTCATAGCAGCAATGTCCATAATAGCCAAACTATGGAAAGAACCTAGATGTCCATCAACAGATGAATGTATAGAGAAGAGGTATAGTATTCCATATGGAATACTATGCAGCCATCAAAAAACTGAAATCTTGCCATTTGCAATGACTTGGATGCAACTAGAGAGTATTATGCTAAGCAAAATAAGTCAATCCAAGAATGACAATCATCATATGCTCTCTTGTGAGGAATTTGAGAGGCAGGGTGGGGGATAATGGAGGGTAGGGAGGGAAAAAAAATGAAACAAGATGAGATCGGGAAGGAGACAAACTATAAGAGACTCTTAATCTCATGAAACAAACAGGGTTGCTGTGGCTTGGGGGAGGGTTAGGGTGGCTGGGTTCTGGACATTGGGGAGGGTACATGCTATGATGAGTGCTGTAAAATGTGTAAGCTGAGATTCACAGACCTGTACCCTTGGGCCAAATAATACATTATATGTTAATAAAAAAGAATTTTAAAAATCTCCCCATAAAATGAAAATAATGGAACCTAACCATAAAAGTTCATTATTCCTAAACATAACTTTGTCTTTTACAATGGGTATAAGGAGAGTATATCTCAGGATTTAGGAAGATGGCAGAGTAGGAGGATCCTGAACTTACCTCCTGCCACAGACACATCAAGTCTGCAAAGTCTGAGTGTGTCCAACTCACTCAGAATAACCCAAGCCTAGCAGAACAGCTATTCCACAGCTAAAGATGTAAAGAGTGATGTTGAGATGGGTAAGTGAGGCAGAGACACAGTTGTGAACAAAATCCCCAGCACAATGACTCACAAATAGGAGTGATAGCTCAGACAGGACATCTTCCCTGAGGATCAGAGGGATCAAGCCACACATCAGGGCCACATAAGACCTATCCCCCCATGGGGATGTGCATTAGGATGATGAGCCCTCATAATTTCCACTTTGAAAATCAGCAGCACTTAATTCTGGACAGCATGAGGTCTCTAAGAAATAGAAAATCTGCCCTGAAATGGTCAGGGTACTCTATTACTCACTCCAAGACCCAACCAGAGACAGCAATTTGAAAAAAGCCTGAAGAAAATTTATTGGCTAATTTTAGGTCATGTGTGACCCCCTCCAGAGCAACTCCTGCCCAAGGAAGTAGAAAGCCAGCCACACTGAAGGCTACCTCTGTCCAAAAGTGTGCCCACAGCTATCACTGCTGGTCACTGCCCCCAGTTTGTCTGAGGGTCAGCTCCACCCACCAGTGCACCTGCAGCAGTCATGACCTAGTCATGACAGGATAGAAAATGTCTCTGAATGACATATTAGACCAGATGGACTTCACAGATACATATGGAACATTTCATTCAAAAAACCACTGAATACACATTCTTTTCAGGGCAATATGGAACACTGTGCAGGACAGATCACATGTTAGGCCACAAAACCAGTCTGAAAAAATTTAAGACGACTGAAATCTTATCAAGTATCTTTTCTGACCATAACATATGAAACTACAGATTCATTACAAAAAAGAAAAAAAAAACTAGAAAAAACACAAACACATGAAGGCTAAAACATCGTGCTACCAAACAACCAACAGGTTAATCAAGAAATCCAAGAGAAAATAAAATAAAACACATGGAGAGAGAGATGAAAATGGAAACGTAATGGTCCAAAATCTTTGAGAGGCAGGAAAAGCAGTCCTAAGAAGGTTTATAGTGATACAGACCTACCTCAAGAAGCAAGAAAAATTTCAAGCAATCCAAGCTTACTCCTAAAGGAACCATGAAAAGAAAAAACAAAGCCCAAATTTAGTAGAAGAAAACCAATAACAAAGATCAGAGTGGAAATAAATGAAATAAAGACCAAACAAAAGATCAATAACACTAGGAGCTGGTTCTTTGAAAATTAAATAAAATTGATAAATCTTTAGCTAAATGCATCAAGAAAAAAAAAAGGAGAAAGGACTTCAAGAAAATCAGAAATGAAAGAACAGAACAATCAACTGAAATTAAAAAAAAAAAAAAAAACCACAGTACAACCAACACCACAGAACTACAAGGAATCATAAGACAGACACTAGTATGAAAAATTGGACTATTACCAACAAATTGAACAACCTAGAGGAAATGGATAAATCCCTGAAAACAACTTCTAAGACTAAATCACAGAGAAATAGAAAGTCTGAATAGGGAGCCCTGGGTGGCTCAGTCAGTTAAGCGGCTGCCTTCAGCTCAAGTCATGATCTCAGGGTCCTGGGATAGAGTCCCAGATCACTCCTTGCTCAGCAAGGAGCCTGCTTCTCCCTCTGTCTGCTATTCCCCCTGCTTGTTCTAGCTCTCCCACCTTATCTGACAAATAAATAAATAAAATCTTTAAATAAAAACGTCTGAACAAATAATTATTAATAATGAGACTAAATAAGTAATCAAAGAACTCCCAGTGAACAAAAGTCCAGGACCAGATGGCTTCACAGGTGAATTCTACCAAATGTTTAAAGATGAGTTTATGTCTATTCTTCTCAAACTATGAGAAGAGGAAGGAGCAATTGCAAATTCATTCTATGAGACCATCAGTACCCTGATACGGAAACCAGACAAAGACACCAACAAAAGAAAACTCTAGTCCAATATCCCTGAGGAACATAGATGCATACATCCTCAACAACTTTTAGCAAACCAAATACCATAATACATAAACATTCACCACAATCAAGTGGGATTTATTCTAAGGATACTAGAATGGTTCAATGTTTGCAAATCAATCAATGTGATAAATCACCTTAATAAGAGGAAAGATAAAAATCATATCATCATCTCAATAGGTGCAGAAAAAGCAGTTAACAAACTATAACATCCATTCATGATAAAAACCCTCAACAAAAGTGGTTTTAGAGGGAGTACAATAAAGGCCATATGTGACAAACCATAGTTAATGTCATGTTCAGTGGGAAGAACTGAAAATTTTTCCTCTAAGGTGAGGAATAAGACAAGAATGTCCACTTATATTCAACATAGTACTGGAAGTCCTAACAACAGCAATCAGACAAAGAGAAATAAAAACATCCAAACTGGTAAGGAAGAAGTTAAACTGTTACTTTTTGCAATAGGCACAACCCTAAAGACTACCCAAAAAAAAGGAAAAAACCTATTAATAAATGAATTCAGTTGAATTATAGTACAAAATATGCAGAAATATTTTACATTTCTATATAACAAGAACAAAGCAGAGAGATTTTTTTTTCCTAAATCTCATTTACAAATACACACACAAAAAAGAATAAAATACCTAGGAGTAAATTTGACCAAGGAGAAAAAAGACTTATACTCTAAAAACTATAAGATATTGATGAAATAAACTGAAGACAACACAAATGGAAAGATACACCATGCTTATAAATTGGAAGAATTAATAGTTAAAATGTCCATAGTACCCACAGCAACCTATAGATTATCAAATAGGAACAATATTTTTTTACAGAACTAGAATATATAATCCTAACATTTGTAGAGAACCACAAAAGATGCCAAATAGCCAAAGAAATCTCGAGAAAAAAAAAAAAAAAAAAAAAAAAAACAGAGCCAGAGGTATCTTAACCCTAGATTTTAAAATATACTACAAAGCTACAGTAATTAAAACAGTACAGTGTCAGTACAGAAATAGACACAGATCAATGGGACAGAATAGAGAACCCATAAATAAACCCACACTTACATTGTCAATTGGTCCCTGACAAAGGAGGTAAAAATACACAATGGAGAAAGACAATCTCTTTGATAACAGTGCTAGGAAAAACAAGACAGCTACATACAAAAGAATGAAACTGGATCACTTCCTTACACCTTATACAAAAATAGACTCAAAATAGATTAGAGAAATAAATATGAGGCACAAAACCATAAAACTCTATATTTTTTCCAGTAACTGTTAAATAAAACATAGGCAGTAAGCTCTTGAATATTAGTCTTAGCAACATTTATGGATCTGTCTCCACAGGCAAGGGAAACAAAAGCAAAAATACGCAATATGGACTATATCAAACTAAAAAGCTTTTGCACAGTAGAGGAAAATAAAACAACAACAAAAAAAAATGGTAACCTGAATGTGAGAAGATATTTGCAAACGGTATCTGATAAGGAGTTAATATCCCAAATCTATAAAGAATGCATATAACTCAACACCAAAAGAATAATCCAGTTTAAAAATTTGACAGAAGATCTGAATAGATTTTTTTTTAAAAAAAGACATACAAATGGCCAGTAGACACATGAAAAGATGTTCAACATCACTGATCATCAGGGAAATGCAAATCAAAACCACAATAAGTTATCACCTCACTTATGTCAGAATAACTAGTATCCCAAAAAAAAAAAAAAAAAAACCCAAGAAATAATAAGTGTTGGCAAGAATGTGGAGAAAAATGAACCTTTGTATACTGCTGGTGGGAATGTAAATTGGTGCAGCCACTGTGAAAAACAATATGGAGGTTCCTCAAGAAATTAAAAATAGAACTACTATACAATCCAGTAATTCCATTTCTGAGTATTTACCTGAAGAAAATAAAAACACTAATTCAAAAAGATTTATTCATCCCCACACTTACACATGCACACTATACACGATAGCCAAGACATGGAAGCAGCCCAAGTGTCTACTCATAGATGAATGGACAAAGATGTGGTATATATATGCAATGGAATACCACTCAGCAATCAAAAGGAATGAGATCTTACCAATTTTGACAACTTGGATGGAACTAGAGGGCATTATTCTAAGTGAAATAAGTCAGAGAAAGACAATACCATATGATTTCACTTATATATGCACTCTTAAAATCAAATGAATAAACAAAATGCTGAATCGGACCTATAAATACAAAGAACAAAATGATGGTTGCCAGAGGGAAGGTGGGGGCAGGGGGATCAGCAACATGGGTGAAGGGAAGTGGGAAGTACAAACTTCCAGTTAGAAAATATAGAAGTCACAAGAATGAAAAGTAAAGCATAGGGAATGTAGTCAGTAACATTATAATTCTGTATAGCGACAGTTGGTAACTACACTTGTGATGAATGTTTCATAATTATGTAAATATGTAATCACTTGCTGTCACCTGGAATTAATACAATATTGTATGCCAACTATACTTCTATTAAAAATTTAAAAATAGGGGCACCTGGGTAGCTCAGTCAGTTAAGCATCTGCCTTCAGCTCAGGTCATCATCTCAGGATCCTGGGATCGAGCCCCACGTCATCCGGCTCCCTGCTCAATGGAGTTTGCTTCTCCCTCTCCTTCTGTCTCTTCCCCTCTTTGTCCTCTCTCCCTCTCAAATAAGTGAATAAAATATTTTAAAAAATAAAATGGGTGTAAGGATGTTAAAACTACTATGGGAGATGGAGTTTGAGGTAGATGAAATTTAACTGTGTCCTCTAGGGTTAGCCCATAGGTGCTTCTTTGTCTTCTATTCACCTTACTAGATTTGAATGTAATGTTTGACACTTCAACAGTACCCTCCCTTTCTTTTTTTTTTCTTTCTTACTTTCTTTAAAGACTTTATTTTTCTAAGCGATTATAGTTTTACAAAAAATGGAGAGAGAAGTACAGATTTCCCATATACCTCTTGACCCCACACATGCATAATCTCCTTCACTATTCACCTGAATGAGTACCCACCCCGGAGGCATCGTCAAGGGATGAGAACTTTTTTTTTTTTTTTTAAAGATTTTATTTATTTGACAGAGAGAGATCACAAGTAGGCAGAGAGAGAGAGGAGGAGGAAGCAGGCTTCCTGCTGAGCAGAGAGCCCGATGCGGGACTCGATCCCAGGACGCTGAGATCATGACCTGAGCCGAAGGCAGCGGCTCAACCCACTGAGCCACCCAGGCGCCCCAAGGGATGAGAACTTAAAAGGAATCTTGGTTTCTTCCAGTAAACCTTAAATTTCTCCCCCTCTACTCTCCACTTTGAAATTCCAACCATTGGACAAAAAGATATTGTAAAATTTCCAGATAATTCCTCCTTGCAATTAGTATCACCAACATTCTCCATGTTCTCCCAAGTTTACATTATTATATATTTCATGTTTGAAATCTTAATATTTTAAAGGCAATCTGATGACAGAACTGGAAGCCAAATTTATCTCCTCAGAGCAGCTTATTCATTTTCTTACACTACATCATTCTAAAGCATTTGGGTAAATCCCCTACTACTAACTTTTTTTTTTTTAATTGTATCTAAAGTTTATGGCTATCAATCTTTCTTCTGGCATTTTTGTTCCATGTTACATTTAGATTATAAACCTATTTTTAAAAATTTCTCTTTTATTAACTATGACTTACTAAAAATTTTCTTCAATTATTTCTTTTTTAAGATTTTATTTATTTATTTGATAGAGATCACAAGCAGGCAGAGAGAGAGGAGGAAGCAGGCTCCCCGCTGAGCAGAGAGCCCGATGTGGGGCTCTATCCCAGGACCCTGGACTCATGACCTGAGCTGAAGGGAGAGGCTTTAACCCACTGAGCCACCCAGGCACCCCTCTTCAATGATTTCTAATTGGTGTCAATCTAATCTTAATATTTTATATATAATCTAACCAGGTGTGATTGATCAAACATGGTCAAACATGAAGCTACAATAAAATAATTAAGCAGATTGAGGGCACCTGGCTGGCTCAGTCCATAGAGCACGTGACTCTTGATCTCAGGGTTGTGAGTTCAAAGCCCCATAATAGGCAGGCACATACATACATAAACAAACAAATAAATGTATGTATGTATGTATGTATTTAAATAAAAACAAAATAATTAAACCGATTGAAACAAATGTTCTGGTGAATTATTTCTTGAGAGCAGGACCAAGTCCTCCAAAAGCTATATTCCAGTTAATGTCTCCCTACAATGTCTGTGTTCAGACCAGGCTGGATTCTGGTGGAACAGGCATATCTTTGCATCAAAAAAAAACAGTAGATTAAGCATAAATAATAACATACATTTTTTTAAAGATTTTATTTATTTATTTGACAGAGATCACAAGTAGGCAGAGAGGTAGGCAGAGAGAGAGGAGGAAGCAGGCTCCCCACGGAGCAGAGAGCCCGATGCAGGGCTCGATCCTAGGGATCTGGGATCATGACCTGAACCAAAGGCAGAGGCTTTAATCTACTGAGCCACCCAGGCGCCCCAATAACATGCATTTTTAATTTAAAACATTTAACATGTATCAAGACAAAGACAGTTAGGTATGAATATATATTAATAATATGGAAATGTCTATATCCTTTATATAATAATTTCAAGGCTCAATATGTATAAAGCATTCCCAGGGAAAATACATCAAAATTAGGCAACAAAAGTTTGGACCTCATAACTACAAGTACTCAACCTTTGAGGGAAGTTTGATTTTAAAATGAAATATCTCTTTCTTTCCCTTGTATCAACCATACATACTTGGCCCTTACTGCAAAACCAACTCGTTACCTAATAAAAGCTAACGGGTGCCTTTCCACAGGGGGGCAGTCAAGGTTGCGGCAGGAGGCATTTTCTTTGGAGGGTCTCCTCTTGATTCCTTTCCTTTTCTTAATGACCTCCACAAGAGCCATTCGGATGATCATAGCCACGACTGACATCCCATACCTGTGGCCTACCCAGAGCACGAGAATCCAATTTGACTGGGATAATAAATAAAATCTTGTCGTACTATTACAGGATGTTTGGCAAGGACAAGAATTAAGGCACCCTTTATAACTCCCGAAGGAATCTGGTGATATTTCTAACGTGATCTCACACATCATTCTGTCCCTCCTGACCTTCCGTGTATCACCCTCCTGAGTTATAGCTTCTATCTGTTACCCTCTCCTCCTTCCATAGTCTCTTCCCAAAATAAAGGATTGCTGACCTGAGAAAACAAATCTGATTTTTTTCAATCTTTATAAGAAACTCAGTTAAAATGTCCTACAAGTCACTCCATTTGTTTTCTGCAGAACATTTACTGCATCCATTAGATTAAATGTCTCACTTCATGAAATAAACACTGAAGGTCTCTTAGAGATTACAAGACCTCTTTAAGAAGGGTCTAGGCCCATTCCGTAATAATTTCTGGGGTCCTAGGATGTTGTAGGACACATTATGTATTCCCCAAGTTCAATTTACCACCTATTTTTTCAATGATTAGTTCCTTTATCCTAGCCGACACTGGGGAGAGTTGCCTCTCAGGCACTTCCTCATGAATCCACCTAGAAAGGGAGTTTTTGATATGCTGTAATAGCTTTTCTCATACTCTCCAGAGAAGCTTAACAGCTTCTGTTCTGATGAGCCAAAGGAGAGTCCACTTACATAAAAACAGACACACTTCAAAGACGCTGCTAAGCATGAAGATACTAGGGTCACACGGGAATGGCAGGCATGCCTGTGGAGGCCAGAGGCCCTGTTCGAGTAGGATAATCTCAGTTAGGATGACTATTTGGGGGATGTATCTCAGGTACTACATCAGCCCCAGTGTTCTCAAGAAGCTAGGCTTTTGTTATCCTGTGGCTTCTCTCTATCTGAGCCTCCTTTGAGTTCTTTAAATGGATGGTAGCCGCAAAGTGTTACCCTTTCACGAGAATATCTACATTTTAACTTGCATCCGATCTAAAAGGATTGAAAGTTTGCTGATGGAGAATTGAGAAGCCACAAACTGAGGGAATCTACATTCACTTCCTGAGCTGTACCCTGAGCTGAAACTTCCCCTTGTTCTTTCTTTCTGAATACCCTTGTTACAATCACCTTGACTTCAAGAGAACCTTCCACTTTAATGCTGAGGTCAGACCATGGGCAAAAATCCCTTTCTTTCATTCTCTTTTGCAGACTCGAGACAAGATGGGACTTTTAAAAGACTTTACCAAAAAAAAAAAAAAAAAAAAAGACTTTACAAAGCTCTGAGGAGAAAAGTGAAGGTATAGCTAGAAGCCACAAGAAACATAAAGATACCATGCTAATAAACAACAGTTCTCCTCCTCCACAGTAAAACACCCCTCCCATTTTGAGAAGCTGAGGAGTGTACTTCTCAGGTAGGCCCACGGGGATGAAGGGGTCTAGTGGTGCCTTTGTGAGGAACAACTCCACGCTCTTACAACTTCAGGTATCCTACAGAATGGCGATCATTGACTCAGTCTCAGAATGATATGCCACACACCTGTAAGGATTGTCTGGGCACCCTAGCCTTGCCTGAACCTCAGAAATGAGATACCAGCCTTGCCCAAATTACAGAGCATTGTTGGCCATACCAGTCAGTGGAACCCTTGAAGTCTTTGTGGGAGATGGGTATGCAGTTCTCTTGCTAGAAGCCACACGATGCTGAATGGTAAGCACCTCCAGAAGCCACACACACCCCGGATCCATACTGCACTGACAGCAGGGTCTGGCTGTGAACAGAGACCACGCACAATATGGGGAGTTAGGATAAAGGCAGAATAGGGAGAGTGGGATTAAAGGAAGTTTGCTGGGTGGTCCTTCATGAAAGGAGTCCTCTATGGCAAGGCCTGGAAGCAACGGAGATGCACAGTGTGTCCGACCATGTTCAGAGACAGGGAGGACACAAAAGACAGGCTAAGCACCTTCAAATCTTTCAAAGATCCATATGAAAGAGACACTGAATGTGTTTGTGTGTCTCTAGAGACTAGAGCTCGGCTCAACAGTGCATATGAAGCAGTGTTTTAACTGGAAAGCTGTGCAGTGATGAAAGGCCATGCTTCAAGAGTATGAACCACTGAATCCTAGAACACAAGCAAGTCCTCAAGAGAGATGCTGGAGGCCACCCAATTCCAACTCTTGATTCCCCATCTGAAGGGTGAAATGACCTGCCCACCTTGAGAGCCCACATTCCTTGCTCTCTGCACTCCCTCCCTAACGTAAGGCAGTCCCATTAGCAAGTGACCCCCTTACCTCGACAAGCAGAGGCCAGACTCTGCTTGATTGGGAGATAATGAAAGAATCTACTACTCAGGTAAAATGTTGGCATATATGAGCACTGAAGGACTTTACCACTCTTAGAATCCGTGTTCTGTGATTTTTATAGAATCGTAAGTGGGCACCCTTGCCTTGGGGCTTATCACCTTCCACATGCCGTCACATATCCTGCTTGCTTATCTCTTGGAGGGACATAATAACTGTCTTCATTTATTCATGTTCCAGTGCCAGCTTTTACAACTGAAATAAATCAGCCCTACTCTAGAAAGAAGTAATCTGAAAAGGCAGAATTTCTCGTGGGAAAAAAATGGCTGCTTAGGACCTGGTCTGGTGCTTGGTTGGCCTTGATCCGAGCGATAAGGTGGCTCTTTTCCAGCATGTAGAAATGTAGCGAGGAATGAAAGCATGAACGTGAGTTCCACATGTTTGTGACCTCATGAAGGGGAATTGCTGTTGGAGCCCATTTTACCAGTGGAGAAGCTGAGTCAAGAAGTAATTTACCCGTGGCTGGAAGCTAGTGAGGAGTGAACTTGAGACTAAAGTCTAAGCATTCTCCAACTCTAGATCTCATGATTTTAAGCTATACTGTCTCCCTGCACAATTCAAAGCTACCCCCTGGGAAAAACACGAGGGATAAGAATCAAATGCCTTGCCTCCCTCGCAAAACTTGCTGGTAGTTTTATAGCTGCCCCTTATGTAAGACTCATCACTCAGCTTCAGTATTTTGAACCAAACTGTTTATGATTTCCCAGAATCTCCAATACCTATACACCAAAGATGAAAGTGGACAAATTTTATAAAGTATTTTCTCATATACATTCCTATCATCGCTGCTTCTTCCTGAATATGGCACTGTCAGATAATCATGCATATAAATTTAAGGTGACTAAGTTTAAACATGAATATTTGCTGCCCAAGGTGGTCAAAATGACCAACAGTTGTCAGGAACTCACGGTCCTCTGAGATAAGCCAACTTTCCAAGCACTGCTCCCACTAGGAATGCTTTTCTTGCACAGATGAGCAGCTTGTCAAACCCTCTGTGTTTGGGAGACTCCTGAGATTTCTGTAAGTATGGTATGTACAAGAGATGAGTTCTTCCCCAACCGTTAGCCTCTCAGCAAAATAACAGTGTTCATCATTTTTGTTTCTCCCTTGGCATCCTTATTTCTTTCCCTCCTTTCTTTCTGAATTTAGTGGGAAATAGAAGCATGATACGTAAGCAGTAACTTTGACAAGACTTCTTTTTTATCCTAAAATAACTACTTTGTTTAAAATAGGCCTTTTAATTTCTAGAAATTTGAGTGCATTGGAGTTTTGTTTCTTTAAAAAAGAACTTCAGAATGTATCAGGTGTTTAGATTTAGTCCACTCATCAAGGTATTTCTTTAATTAGTAGTAAGCCATGCATTTGAAATGATGTATTTGAAGAGATTTCTGAGTTTCATCATTTGAGTAAGAGGCAATTTAGGTTTCAATCCTATTGAAGTTAGGACATTTATTGTGGATGAACCGAACTTGGTATTGGCCTCCCATAGGTAGGCTTTTTCCATTCCATAGCCAGCAATACTGACAAATAAATAATTGAATTTAAGACAGCCTAAATGAAATGCAAATTTGCCTGTTATTACTAAAGCATTCCAGGATAAAGTTTCTATTAGTCCTTCCTTTTTGTTTTCACAGTTTAATCCTTTTAAAGTTAGAAGTTGCTGACATTATCTTCAGCGCACAAGTCTAACAGTGTATGTATCCATTATCTGACTTGCTTACAGGGACAAGGACAATGTATTGTTCATCACCATTTCTTCAGTGCCGTATATGATACCTGCCACAAAGCTCAATAAAATTTACTTTGACTGCGTTGAAAATAATTCATGAGCAATCTATTTAATGAAAGAAGACCCAAGGATCCATTAGGGAATGATCTTGGTTTATTCTTGGACAGCCCTTATTCTTCTGCTGAAATCTCCATGTACCAAAACAAAATAGCAATTACATATGAGAGTCCATCATAAACTGTTCAGATGTCAATCCTTAACATCAGCCCATTAATTCAGTAATGCCAGGGGCTATGCAAAATACTGGAGATATAAAGCCCGACAAACAAAGATAATCCCTGCTCTAGAGGGGTGTATAATACACCAGGGAAGAGTGAGTTTGCTCAGCAGAGGAATGCAGGATTTGAGAGGCAAATATAATGGGAGGCTGCATTGATGGGGTGGGGAGGGAGGGACCAGGGACGCTCTCCTGGGTAGTGACTCAAGTTGAAACAGGGAGGAGGGGCAAAATTATGTGGGCAGAGGGAGTGCCAGGTAGAGGGAATAGCACGTAGAGAGGCTTTAAAGTGGGAAACAGCACAAAATGTTCACTGGGGGGTACAAAACAGATCGAAGTTTAAGGGGAAGCCAATCAAGTAAGCATACTGCTTTGTCTATAACACGAAAACTCATACTACTTTTCCTAAACAATTCTGAAAATTTTTTTTAATAAGACAGGTTTGTATAAATTTCTCTAATCCACCTCCAAAAGGAAAACAAGTAACAATTACTTGTGGTATTGAATGTCCTTAAGTTTTGTTTCGTTAAAGTAAAATATAATTAGATCAGGAGGCTTCAAATTTTCATAAATTTTATATACATCAAGATTTCTATGTAAGGTATTCCAAGGTGAACACCTGTTATATTAATTATTTCAAAAATCATTCTGCACTAGATAACTTGGTATTTAAGGCGAGAGTATCACCTTGATACATTTTCAGTATATGGTTCATATACTTCATGTACTGTATTCATGTGTTTATTTTAGAAAATGACTATAGGGTTTTAGATTAAGTATGTCACCCTAATTTTTAACACTACTGGTATAAAATGCCATATAAAATGATGTGATCACTCACATCATTGTGGGATATACATTCTTTAGAAATGATTTTTCCAAGAACTCTCTCTTACTTCTTCTCCAGAGATGCATACTTTTCTGACAAATACCAACAGTGGTGTTTTGTCTAGGATCCATGCAGGCAAGGTATCCACTGGGGATTTTCCCAGAGACAGTAATTTTCAAACAATAGGGCAAAAATGCATAGATCAGCCAACTAATTTATGTTACATCAATTTTACATACCCAGAAAGCATGAAACTTTAATATGATCTCACCAAAGTCAAATAAGCCAAACAGAAGCTATCATGACAGGCCTGGCCCTTTCATCTAAACACAAGCTGATGTCATGCTGCCTTTGAAAACGCAATGTATTTGGTAAAGGGCAGGGTGATCACGCTTCCAAATGCGTGTTCTATTAGACAGCAAAGAACTACAGAAGATGCTCAAAGCAAAGTGTTCAGGAACCCAATTTGATTAATGTGATCCTTTATTTCACTTCAGGGGTAAAGGACTGGAGGGGTAAAAGACCATAAGCTCACTTGACTACTGTAAAGGTCGCAAAGGAAAGGATGGTAGGTAACATGAAGTTGTCAAGGAGACCAGAGACTAGTACTCACACCTGTATGGCAGAGTCTCCAGCAGGGAAGGGCCAGGTGGGCTCCAATCATCAGAGGGTTCAGTCCAAATGAAAAGGGCAGTGGAAATACAAGCCCCTAGAACACACCTGAATAAATTCAGGGCCTTATTCCCAAGTAAGTGAATTGAACCAGATGAGGGAGGGGGATTCTCCATTGCTAGGTCAGAAGACTTTGGGTCTTCACTGTGGCCAGATAGCTCACATTCTGCTCTCATTGGCTCACGGCAGTCACCTGACACAGGCTTCCAGGTCCACTGAGACATAGAGATAGCGATGCTGGGTAATCACCAGCACTCCCTGTTGGAGAGCAAGGATGTGGACAGAAACACAGTCATCCTAGGGCTGGGGCAGGTGCTCCCACTGGTTTGCTTTAGGGAAAACTCGGGGCAACCAGCCTGAAGGAGTGCCTTTCCTCTAAGATCACACAAAGGACAAGCATTCCTTATAGAACTTCTCTTTTATGAACTCCATAGAATTAGAGTCCTGGGTGACATAAACTGAGCAGTTCTCAACTGTTTCTATCAATGGATTGGAGCATTAGTCAACTGTGCTCCCCCCAAAAACCTAATAACTAAGAATTATAATAGATACTGGAAAAGAACAAAGCCTCACCCTTTCCTAAAATCTTCCTAATTCACTAAATTAGAGGCTACTTGACTGTTGGAGAACTAAGAGCTTCTTTTTAAAAAGTTGAAAAAGCATTGGGGCGCCTAGGTGACTCAGTGGGTTAAAGCCTCTGCCTTGGGCTCAGGCCATGATCCCAAGGCCCTGGGATGGAGCCCCTAATCAAGCTCTCCACTCAGCAGGGAGCCTGCTTCCCCCTCTCTCTCTGCCTACTTGTGATCTCTATCTGATAAATAAATAAAATCTTTTAAAAAAGTTGAGAAAGCATTAAAAAAAATCATATGCTCAATAAAATCTCATGTGTATATATCCATATGATAGGGACAAAGAAAAACTGTGTAAGAATTCACATCTTCTTTCCAGGCCTGCTTGCATCCCTTTCACTGCCTCGCCCCGTGGAGGTGAGGACACTGAGCGATGAGTGGGATACATGGGGGCACTGTAGAACAGGGTAGCAGGGTTTCCACTGAAAAGAACAGAGAGGGGCTAGCAAAAGGAGGGGGAGGAAGAGAACGAAGAGCATAAAGTGATTACCACCGGGGGAAATGGTTTCACAGCCACTATAGGGATTTGGTGGAGACGGGTGAGCAGAGAGGAATCTGAAGACATCTTTCTGTGTGGACCATGTGTGAAGTCCAACAGGCCTCCTTCCCCCAAACCCTTAAAAATTATCTCTATTAGTTCTCAAGGCTTTGGGAGTCAGACTTGTGGGCTATGTATAAACGGCTCTAGCATACTTGGGTAACATCTGAGACAGGCTCAAGAAAAGTAATCAAAACAGCAGGCGTATTCTAGGAGAAGCTCTTCTGTAATTTCTGCAGACTATCCCAGAACAGCACATGTTAGTTTTTGTTATAACCGTCGTTCCAAACCTTTTGTTTCCTCTAAATAGAAGACTTGTTGCTGCTATTTTTGCACTATGAAAACTGCCGTTTCAGCTTCCAGATCACACTCCCCATCCGTAATTGTAACAAGCCAAATGGCTCTGGTGGAAAATGCTGCTCTGCTCAACTTTTGGCATCTGAGATGTACCCCACAGAGTGTGCCTCTGCATCACACTGAGCAAAAAGACGAGCGGCTTCGCACCCAGGAGATCAAATTAACTAATGAGGTAAATCTGACATTCATGGGTGAAACAACACACAGTGTTTAAGGACTCATCTGAAAAGAACTTTACGAAAAGTCATTTAAGAAATTTCATTCTCAGGCCATTACAAGCAGCTCTTGTGAATTTGCCACTTTTCAGTTAGGGTAGACAAGACAGAGGAAACAAACAGACCCAAAGACTCCTGACTCAACATGATAGCGGTAAGCTTTCTGCTCACCCAACAGTCTTGCGGGGGTCAAGGTTGGTTGGTGTGAGGGTAGAATGACCCACATAGCTGTGCAGAGCCCAGGTCAGTGGCAGCTTGGTCATTTCAGCCTGTGGTTTTGCAGTTACTGTGGGTAGGATGGGGTGAGGGGGGAGGGACCAAGGACCCGAAGGGAAAAAGAGCATGAGTGAGGGGACCTGGGAGATTTTCTTGGCCATGCTTGGAAGTAGCAGACACCATTGGCACTCACGTTCTGTTGATGAAAATTTAGTTCCTTTTCTATAAGAAAAGCTGGGAACTGTATTCCAGCTACATGCCCAAGGAGGGGAGAACAATAGAAATGCTCATAATCTCTAGCACAGCCATTTCTCTGATTCTATTTTCTGCCCTGAGAATATTATTTACATGTACTGTGCGTCTATGGACAGACCACCCTGAATGAAACCAATCCTGTCTGACCTCAGAAGCTAAGCAAGGTCAGGCCTGTTTAGTACTTGGATGGAAGAATATTTTCCACATGTACTAGTAGTTACAGAAGGCCCACAATGTATGGTCCTCTGTCATAAGGTGACATAGTATTATGTAACAATACAACTTATAGATGTCTCTTATTAAAATGATCTCTTGAGGGAAGAATAATTGCTAAATACTATCAAAACAGTATGGTACTACTACAAAAAGAGACACATAGGTCAATAGAACAGAATAGAAAGCCCAAAAGGAAGCTTATGAGCCCATCCTCATAAGGTCAATTAATCTATGACAAAGTAGAAAAGAATGTCCAATGGGATAAAGAGGTTTTTTTCAGTAAATGGCTCTGGAAAAACTGGGCAGTTATATGCAAAACAACAAAACTAGACCACTTTCTTACACCATACCTAAAAATCAACTGAAGATGGATTAAAGACCTAAATGTGAGACCTGAAACCATAAAAATCCTAAAAGGAAATACAGGCAGCAATCTCTTGGATATCAGCCTTAGTAATATTTATCTAAATAGGCGTCCTCAGACAAGGAAAATAAAAGCAAAAATAAACTATTGGGACTATACCAAAATAAAAAAGCTTTGCACAGCAAAGAAAACCATCAAAAAATGGTAAGGCAACCTACCAAATGAGATAAGATATTTGCAAATGACATATCCAATAAAGAATTAATATTCAAAATATATAAAAACTCTTACAACTCAATACCAAACACATAAATAATCTGATTAAAGATGGACAGAGAACCTGAATTTTTTTTAAGATTTTTAATTTATTTATTTGACAGAGAGAGAGAGAGATCACAAGTAGGCAGAGAGGCAGGCAGACAGAGAGAGGTGGGGAAGCAGGCTCCATGCTGAGCAGAGAGCCCGACGCGGGACCCTGGGATCATGACCTGAGCCGAAGGCAGAGGCCTAACCCACTGAGACACCCAGGCGCCCCATGAATAGATTTTTTTCAAGAAAGACATACACATGGCCAACAGACACATGAGAGGTTGCTCAACATCACTCATCAGCAGGGAAAGGCAACTCTATACCACAATGAGATACCACCTCATGGATGGCAGAGGGGCTAGTATCAAAAAGACAAGAAGTAACAAGTGTTGGTGAGGATGTGGAGGAAAGGGAATCCCCTGCACTGCTGGTGGAAATGTAAGTTGGTGCAGCCACTGTGGAAAATAGTATGCAGGTTCCTCAAAAAATTAAAAATAGAGGGGCTCCTGGTGGTGCAGTTGGTTAAGCATCAGACTTAGTTTCAGCTCAGGTCTGATCTCAGTCATCAGATTGAGCCCTGTGTCAGGCTCCATGGGGAGTCTGCTTGAGTTTCTCTCTCCCTCCCCCTCTGCTCCTCCCTCCACCCCCCTACTCTCTAAAATAAATAAAGGAATCTTTAAAAAAAAAAAAAAAGTAAAAATAGAAATACCACACAATCCAGTAATCCTACTACTGGGTATTTACACAAAGAAAATAAAAACACTAATTCAAAAAGATATATGCACTCCTATGTATTTTTGTTTGTTTGTTTTTTAATATACTCCTATGTTAATTGTGGCAATATTTACAGTAGCCCAGATATGGAAGTAACCTAAGGGCCCAGTGACCGATGAACAAAGATGTGATGCACACACACGCCCCCCTGCACACGGTGTAACATAACTCAGCCATTAAAAAGAATGAGATCTTACCCTTTTCAACAATGTGGATGGACCTTGAGGCTATTATGCTAAGTAAAATAGGTCACGGAAAGAAAAATACCATGTAATTTCACTTATATGTGGAATCTTAAAAAAATGAAACTACTAAACAAACAAAAAAGCAGAAACAAACCTATCAATACAGAAAAGAAACTGATGACTGTTGGAGGGGAGTGGAGCAGAGGCAGGGGCAAAATGGGTGAAGGGGTGGGAGGTACAGGCTTCTAATGATGGGAGGGTCAAGGTGTCCTCAGTTCCTCTTGCCAGCGACTCCACTGACCCCCGACTACTAGGGACCATGCTGAGCAGCCATACTTTGTGTCCAGCCTCCATAGCCTTGCTCAATCTTGTGTTCATTGTCCACTCACTTTTCTTTGTGGTTTTTCCGTATATGTATACATGTATATGTGAATATATATGCATATATGAATATATGTATATATGAATACATATATTCCTAAACAATGCATTGTAGCTCCACTCCACCCACCCTAACTTTTCTCACTTCATTTCTCTCCTCTTTAAATTGGGAAGTTACATTCTTATTCTTTTAGTAGTTTCTCTAGCTATCTTGATAGCTAAACTTTAAAAGTCTGAAGTTAGTTAATTACTTATATTATTCTTTGTGACAGGCTCAGGTTTTTTTTCCTTCTCATGTAGGGAAAAACCCAGTTTTTCCCCACCATGTTTTTATCCCACACGTCTGCCTCCTTTGCTTCTCAGAGAGAACACATCACCTTTGACACTTCTGTTCACTGAATGTGTGGAGTTTCCCCCCCACAACAATTAGCGAGTCTCAGATACCATGTAGGTTTCACTCAATTCTGTCACTATTTACCCAGAAATAGCATCAGAGCCTACAGGCGAAGAGCTCAGTCCCACAAAACTGTCCTCTCTCCCCACCCACACACACATTTCAGACACCAGACCTCAACACAAGTTTGTGCTTCTGACCAACAGGCTATAAATCGGGGATGCAACACCCACTCCTTGCTTTGGGTTTAATTTGCTAGCGTGGCTAACACAACTCAGGGAAAAATGTGACCAGTTTATTAAAGAAAATGATAAAGGAGACATGAACAGCCGGATGAAGAGATACAGAGGGCAAGGTGTGGGGTGTCCTGAGCACAGCAGTTTCTGTTCCCTGGGAAGTCCGGCCACATCACCCTCCTGGCGTGGATGTGTTCGCCAACCTAGAAGCTCTTTGAACTCCCTATTATTGAGATTTAATGAAGGTCTCCTTGTGAGGCCATGATCGATTACTAGCTCCATTTCCAGCCCCTCTCCTATCTCTGGAGGATGGGAAGACTAAAAATCCCAAGCTTCTAATTATGGTTTGATCTTCTGGGTGACCAGCCCCCATCCTAGAGCTGTCCAGGAGCCCACCTAGAGTGTCTCATTAGAACAAAATACGCTCCCAGTGCTCTTATCACTTAGGAATTTACAAGGGTTTTAGAAGCCCTGTCAGGGATGAGGTCAAAGACCAAATACAGGAACAAGAGATGTCTCTAGTGTTCTTATCATTTAGGAAATTACAAGGGTCTTAGCAGCTCTGTGCCAGGAGCTGTGAGCAGAGGCCAATATATATATTTCTATTATTTCACACATTTCCCCCAAAATGTAACTCTTTAACATTAACCCTTCAAAACTATATGCTTAAGTTGTCCAATATTTTTCCTGTGATTTTTCCTTTAACTCCGTAAGTTAGACATCGTTATCACTGTTTTGCACATTTTTTCCATTTATCATATGTTTACTAGTATCTTTGCTTATTGTTTCCTTTTCATATCATACCCTTCTGGAATTATTTTGCATCTACCTTTCGAATTTCCTGTAGCAAGGAATTATGAGTGGTAAACTCTTTTGATTTTTATTAAATTGGGAAGGTCTTCTTATTTCACTTTCATTCTTGAAAGATTTTACATGTGGGTATTTTCTTTTACCACAGTGATATTGTTCCACAAGTTACATTGTTGCTGTTGAGAGATCAGTTGTTGGTCTAACTGCTGTTAAGAGGTCATCTTGCTTTTCTCTCTGAGTGTTTTAAATTTATCTTTGGAGTTCTACAGTTTCACTGTGACTTACTAGGTATGGCTTCATCTTTATTCTCCCCAAGATTCACTGAACTTCCTGAATTTGACCTCTGGTGTCCACAATTCTGGAAAATTCAGGATATTTTCTCATTGAGTATTGCCTCTTTTCCATTCCCTATCTTTTGGAACTCCTATTAGATCTCTACAAGACTTTGCCTATCTCCTAGGTCTCTTAACTGTGCTTTTAAATGTCCTATTTGACACTCTATGTGGTACTCTGGATAATTTCTTCCACTCTATCTTCCAGGGCACTAATTTCTCCCCAGCTGTGTCTAATCTTCCATTTAACCCACCCACTGAGTTTTTAATATTAACTATTATATGGCTCATTTTAGAAATCCGTTTGATTCTTTTTCAAGTCTGTTTGGTTGCTTTTAATAACCTCTTCTTCCTTTCTTTCATTTCCAAACTTCTCTGGTATTTACCTACATGTATTCAATATGTTATTTTATTGTTTGTGTCTGATAATTCTGATACCTAAACACTTTGCCAGTGTGTATCTGCTGGCTCTTGGTTCTAGTGCCTTATTTCCTTTATTTTTGCCTTTAAGCTCATTTTCATTGGAACATTATCTCTGAGAATTCTTCAAAGCTTGGGTTGAATTCTCATGCCCTCAAAGAGGATCTGCACTTGCTTCTGTCTCTTGCCTGGTGCCTCTGTCAGCTTGAAGTTTCTTGGACCAACTACAATGGATAAGGAGAACTCCGCATTACAGAGTCCCAAAGTTCTGGCAAATTCCCAGGGGAAGATTTTCCATTCAGCGGCAATGGACTTCCCATTCTTCACAGAGATTGTCACAGGCAACTTTCCTTGCTCGTGCCTTCCATGCAACAGGACCTGGTTCTTAGGAATCTTTACAGTAAAGGTGGGGCCTTAGCCAGCCAAGTGCAGCTCTTACTTTGTCTCCCCTCCCCCCGCTTTCTCTGTATGACCACCAAAAAGAGAAGATTTGGGGCAAAAAGTTTGGCAGACACCCTTAGAGTGAAAACTGTTCCAGTCTAAGTAAGGACTTAGCTCACAGGGTCCTACTTTCTCTTTAACCTCCCCAAGCACTTTATTTTTATCCCAGTTCCACAATACATTGAAAGAGCTTTAAGTTTATTTATTTATTTTTTTAAGCCAGCACTTTTAGTTGTTTTCAATGGAAAAAATTTCAGGCTATTTCACAAAAAATTTCCGTCCGTAATTTTTCCTCAAATATGTCCTCTTTTTCAGTATACAGAATTCTGTATTTTACTTAACAATAATGCACCTTTTATTATTCTGTATTTTCTTGATATACTTAGAAACACCCATATATATAATCTTGTTCTAAGATTATAAAAATGTTTTAATATGTGTTCTTCTAGTATTTTTCCTATCTTTTCTCCCCATTAAAATCCCTTTGTGACTTACTGGGATGTAAGTAATGAAGTTGAGAATCCATTTGGATTTTTTTTTCTTTTTTTCAAAACAAATGGCTAGCTGGTTACCCTAACATACCTTTTCATTAACTATATTCCTGAGTAGTGTTTCCAGATTTTCCTGTGTGGGCTCTCTGTTCTCTAACAAATCTGTCTTCTTGCACACAAGTGTTCATTTGTTTCAATTAGTGAAGTTGTATAACCAACTGTAATATCTGCTAAACTGAGAGCTCTGTCATCACAATTACTTTTAAAATTTTTTTCCTTCGGAATTTTCCTGGGTCGATCTTGAGTATTTTTTTCTTCCATATGAAATTTAGAATTAGTCTATCAAATTTCCCATTACACCTGTTAAAATTTTGGCTAGGATATGCACAGTTCTTTCCAGATTCCCCTTTACATTATTTTACAAATGGTATCATTAAAACATGGCTGTTGTTTCCTTCTGGGAGCAGTCAGAAAACAGATGGCACCCTTAACGGGTTTCGCTGAAGAGAGGTTAATGAAGGAACTGCTTCCAGAGGTATGGGCAGGTCTGAAGAAAAGAACAGGGAGTTAGGGGGGAGCACCCAAGGGCTAGCTACTGAACAGACATCCTTAGCATCTCTGAATCTGCAGTGACAAAGGGAGAAAGCCTACAACCAGAGCCCACAAGAAGGGCCAGCTGGCAGAACGCAGCCACTACAGATCTGGGCAGGGGAAGGAGTGAGTAGAAAGGGGACAGGGAATTTGGACCTCAGATCCGCTGGTGTCTCCCTTTGGACAGACCCACTGGGAAGCCAGAAAACAAGGAGCTTCGGGGAAAAGGTTTGGAAAGGTCACCCTCTCGAGCAGCACAGACAAGGCTGGAAAATGGATCTGGAGGGGTAAGTGGCAAATGACTAGCACAGCTCAATTTATGTCCTGGTAGCTTTTACACTTGCAACACTGTACTGTGGTTACATTTTGAAATGTATTCACAGAGAAACTCTATGGAAAGTCATTCCAGAGAAATAACTGACTCATTATCCTGTAGCCAGATGACTTTGTGAAAATCAGATGCATTGTTACCTGAATTGGTAACAGTTGTTTTTCACTTGAAGTATGACATGTTCCAGGATGTAAACCTTCCTTGTCAGATGGCGAAGCTGAAATTCTTCTGGTGCCAGAGAACAGCAGCGGGCCGATTGCCTGTTTCCTCCACCCCTTCGCTCCGCAGACACAGTCTCATACCCCATCTATTACAGGATGATCTCTCATTAGCTTCAACTTTGAAACACAATTTTCTACTTCCTGATTGTAAAATCCCCAAAGATGCCTCAGAAGTTTGTATCTTTTTCTTCCAAGAAATGCAGAACAGTAAATCTTCCCACAAAGAAAATCCACACAGAAACTAATAAACAGTAGTTTAAATTCAAGAGCACTTGGAAAGAGTACAGAAATCAGCAGGTGAGAACAAATTGGGCTCTTTCCAGGAAAGGTTATTTGAGATCATCGCTTTCCTCCTTCCGCTAATTTCTCTGCTGGCCTAAACACACGAATCTGTGGTCAGATGCCTTTGACTTGGAGAGTGGGAAGTAAAAAACCCAGTGAAATCAGCCTTTTCAGTGCTCTCCTGGATGGGCTTTATACCTCCTGATTTTACCCAAGGCCAAAGAGGAATCGGAGACTTTGTTCCAAAGAACAGACAAAACACGCTCTTCTTGGAATACAAAAACAGAGTGAGAATGTGGAGCGGACCATCCACCGAAGGGCGGATGTGGGCTACAGAGAACTCCAGCCCAGCATCACCAGCAGTCACCTCCCTATACATGCCAACAGGGCGGTGTTAACCAGGAGCCCTTGTTTTCCAGGGAAAAAACTGGCCTTCAGTTCTGATAACATGCTTTGGCATCAGGGCATCAAAGCAGAGAATGCCTCCGTGCTGGTCTTGGCTGCTCTGACAGATCGCCCATCAATAGAGTCTCAGAAAGAGACTCTAGCAAACAAACAGATTATTGAATTTTTTTCAGGTCATTTGAAGTATAGGAACCTGCCTAGGGTACATAAAGCAAATAGGTCTGTCTCTTTTCTATGTTGTGCTCTCTGTGAGGAAGTTTCTTGAATGGAAAATGGTGGTTCCAACCCCAAGAGCAGGATCATTTTGGCTCATTTTAGTACATCACTTCTGGTTAATGCACCACGTTGTGGATAGACATTCTAATAATCCCAGAAACAGAATTGTTTCTTGTTTGCTTTCTGGAGATGGATTTGTTTGGGCCTGATTTTACTTTTCTTTCTTGAAACTCTCCCTGGTTGCCCCCTGTGGCCCTCTGCTATCCTGGGTAGCACTTACTAAAGCTTTCCTTCTTCCACTCAGGGTCTAATTGGAGATTATTTCCAAGGTCTGCCCTCCGTCTGTCCACTGTCTCAGTCTTTCACCTAAGTCGGTGCTCACAGCAGAAATCCCTTACCTGAGCCCTAAATTTTTTCTCATCCACCATAGGTCCTCCTCACAGCTTGGGAACCTGGTTGGCCATTTCCCCCCAACAGCAGAACTATTCCTCCTCCTCACAACCCTGTTTCTCCCCTACCAGTCCTGTCCCATTTTCTAATACCCAGAATGAAAACAGAATTAATTTGTACTTTTCTGCACCTCTTCACTTTCAATCTCTTCAGTTGGAAAAACTCTTATGTCTTACCAAGACTATTACAGTGGACTCCTAAGTGCTCCTCCCCTGTCTCTAATCTCTTCTGATTCACCTCATCAGAGGATTCTGCCAGATTAGTGATACCAAAGCACCACTTAATCACACACTGCCTTTTCCCAAAGTCTTGCCATGGCTCCCTATTACCTATCTTGGAAGTTACTAACTCCACAGCTTAGCATTAAGGGTAATGACCAGCCTTATAGTAAAACCAAACTATTTTTCACTGCTTTCCAAACAGTAAGCTCTGAACTTCCCATTCATACATTCTTCACTTTTCCTGTAATATTTTTCCTGCCGCATTTCTACAACTGCTTAAAAAAAATCTCCTCAAAGGTCACCTTCGAATAGGACAGGGAACTTGATTTAAATCAATGAATCAAGACTCTTCTTTGAGGCCATGATGGAAATAGGTGAGCAAAGAATTAGGGGTGGGAATTTTCTCAGCCCAATACTGGCCACAGTATTGGGTACAGGAGGAAGTGTATCTCTGATGAAATGAGAGTTCGTAGTGATGGAATCACCTGGTCCTGTGAGTTGCAGATCGTTACAAGTTTAAACTGTGATGGCCAGAGATGCTATAAAGGATATCATGGGTTGAATGATGGCTCCCCAGGAGATATGCTTATGTCCTAATCCCAAAAACATGTGACTAAGACTTTATCTGGAAAGACGGATTTTTGCAGATATAATGAGCAGTTTCAAGATGAGATCATTTCAGATGATCGGAGTGGACACTAAATCCAGCGAGAAGGGCTCATAAGGCACAAAGGCTGAGAAGACAAACACAGTGGTCAAGGCCACATGAAGAGAGAGGCAGATGTGCTGCCAAGGGCCTGAGAACACCTAGAGCCACCAGAAACAGGGAGAGGCAATGGCAGATGCTCCTATGGACAGTTTGAAGTAACCATTATCCTACGGACACCTTGATTTTGAACTTTCAACCCCCAGAACACTGAGAGAATACATTCCTGTTATTTTTAAGTTTGTGGCAATTTCTTACAGCGGCAGTAGGAAGCCAACACAGATGGGATTCCTGCATGGGGAAAGAAGTTGGCCTAGATCCACGGTTTTCAAGTTTTTTTAAGGTTTAGATCCCATAGTTCAAATGGAAGATTACTGATAAAACAGAGAAATTTCTCCTGCTCTAGCTGAAGGAAGCGGCCAGAGTCCACCCTCAGGTCTCTAGGGAGCTAGATGGTGTAGAAGGTCCAGTCCAAGCATGATTCAATGGGTCAGTGTTTTATATGATAAGAGATGACAGAGTCCAGAAGACAAGTGTGTAACGTTGTGTTCTCCCAAAAGCAGACCCTGTGTTTATTTGGGAGGTTATCACAGAAGGCGCTGGCAGGGAGGAAGAAAATGAGATGGGAGAATTGAAGAAAACCAATATAGGGTACATTAGTAAGCTGGTTACTTCTGTGGGTGATGAAGTTAAATCCCATAACAGGCAATGGGAGATAGTGTAGAAAATGCCTCAGAAGGGTTCTACCTGAGAGGCAAAGCAGATGGGATATTGATCCACTCTTAGAATTCATCACTGGGTAGGGCTGCTCCAAGGGTGGTAATGGCTCTGTGTTTCTGACCTACCCTCTGACCAAGCTCAGCACGCCAGTGGCCAGTGGATATTCTTAGAGCCCTGGGTGCTGGCAGCATGAAGCCGTTCACACATACTGGAATGGCGTGAAGTGAGGGGACAGGACTGGGGCTCTGCTGTCATGTCTGGGAAACACTCCAGTTGGCTGCAGATACCCAAAGAACCAACACTGTGTAAGACCATCTATGCTGTCCAGGAGGAAAACAGACTGAATAAGCCCCTTGTCTCCCATTGTTAATCTTAATCCTGGAATGGAAACTTTGCTCTAAAATGGGCTTCTGTCCACTCAGTCAATTAGCTATCTGCATAAATAAATCATAGAACAACTGAGCATTTGCAGCACACTAGTGACACAGACAACATATGGGTATAGGAAGGAAAGGAATAGAAATGTTAATTATCCAAAAAAAAAAAGAAGAAGAAGAAGAACCATTTTTGTTTTAAATAAGTTCCTAGGAAAAAGACCTAGAAACCATGTTCCTAATATTTGCTAGAGGGCGTTGAGGATAAGAAGCCCTTAAATTAAAAGAGAAATGGGCATGTTTATCAGGCTCGATGGTGGGATACCAAAGACACAAACAGCACACAGAACTGGCATATCGTATGTGCCAGGAGGATAGTGTCTGGTTGGCAGAGTCCATGGGTCACAGAATACTTGGAAAACTCACAGAGCCCAAGACAACAAAGGGAACATTGTGTGGTAGTTAAAAGTAGGTAGTTAATCCCCCATCAGACCTGGGACTGAAACCCAGCCGCACCCATTACTGGCCTTGAACAAATGACATTTTCTTTTGTGTAACAATAGGGGCAGCCTAAATTCCCATGAGGCCACGGTGGGGGGGGGGGGCACACACAGAAACTAATGCCTACTCATAGTGGGTGCTCCAAACATCATTTTATTCACCTCTGTTACATACAAGGTACTCAAGCCTTTGGTTTCTGTGTCACTAAGGGACACACAACCCAGAGAACAAGCAGAGAGAACAAGATTTTAAACCTCCCCCTCCTGCAAGGGCATAGGGGAGGGATAAAGACTTTAAGCTACTGTAGGTCTCTATAAAAGACAGTCAAACCCAGGGTCTACCAGTTGGTCGATAGTGTGTTAAGCAGAAACTGAAGAGCCAGAGCAAAATTGAAGTCTGCAGAAACGGAAAGTAACATCTGTGCCCAGGAATGGGATTTCCTGAAAGGCCTAGAATTCCCTGGACGGAGGGAGATGTGTGGTTTCTGGTGGCCAGGCTCCTGTGGGGAACTTCTGGCTTACCCATCAGCCTTGTCCCCTCTTTCTTTCTTTCTTTCTTTCTTTTTTTTTTTTTTTTAAAGATTTTATTTATTTATTTGACAGACAGAGATCACAAATAGGCAGAGAGACAGAGAGAGAGAGAAGGAGAAGCAGGCTCCCTGCAGAGCAGAGAGCCCAATGTGGGCCCGATCCCAGTACCCCGATCATGATCTGAGCTGAAGGCAGAGGCTTAACCCACTGAGCCACCCAGACACCCCCTTGTCCCCCCTTTCTAAGCCGTGCCCCTGTTGGCTTTCCCTTGAGCATCCACATTTCCCATCAACTTTGCAAAAATGCCCCCACTCTGAACTCTTCTCTCCAACCCACCAACTGCTCAGAAGTCTGTTAAGCAGATATAGTGGAATTAACAAAATCTATTTATAGGATTTGTTTTTCTTGAGGAACTTGAAGATAAAATTTGAGTGACGCAAAAGCTCTCCTGGAGCTATTCCCGTACCTGCAGAAAGGTAGATTAGCAAGAGGACTGTCATCTGATGAATGGTATGAATCGTCTTCAGGCTAAGAGCCCGGAGTCCCCGTGCAGGCTGTGCTGCCAAGCCACTGGCGGCCAAGGCGAACGGCCAACACTCGCTGTGCCTCAGTTTTCCCATATGGAAAGTGGAGATAAAAATATAGTTCCCCACCGGGGATGTTCTAAGGATTACTGAAACAGTATCAGTGAAGCACTTTGTGGTGTTACATACCCCAAAAGGTATTACCATTATAAAAATGCACAATGCAAAACTCTATTTTTTACTTTGTGACTTTCATGGCATGAACAAACTTTACCCTCCAGCTTTTTAATATGCTTATAAGCCCTTTACAAGAATACAGCTTTCAGTCTGCACAGCAGGATACATAATATTTCTTATAAATTTAATTTAGAAAACGGCAGGAAAATAATGTTAAGGATTTGCCTTAAACCTACTAAAGCAAGTCAATTCCATTAATACTGCCACTCCATCTTTAACTCGACACATTGTGCTTTAAGATGACAGTCTTCTAAAATCCCTGCTTTTCTTTGGAACAATAAAAGTAAACTGGAGATACAGGACACATTTTTGTCTCTGAAAATTTTTTCCCCCCTAATGCTGCCAACTCAGATCCCTAACAAACCTCTTAATGTTTCTTTCTTCTTTTGAAGTGGGGGGTCTGAAAATTTCTGTGAGAAGTTTCCTGTTGACTTCCAATAAGGCCTGTGCTTCCCTGAGTATTCTGTTGCTTACTTAGAACTTTCGAATGCCTGCCGTCAAAGGCAAGGCATTTGCCCTAAGGGAACGTAGAACTGGGAAGCTTTTAGCTTTTGGTTAAAGATGTGAATGAAGGTCCTCCCTTCAAGGACTGGGGAAAAAAAAAAAAGATTCACTATTTTGGACAAATTGTCCCCGGTGGAAAGGCCCCTATATCTCCAAACGCAGGTCCCTTTTAAGATGTTCTCTAGGACTACTGTAATAAATTATCACCAATTCAGTGACTTAAAACAGCACACATTTATTGTCTTACACTTCTATAGATTTCAAGTCCAAAATGGGTCTCACTGGGCTAACATCAAGGTATTGGCAGGTCAGTGCCCCTTCTGTGGGTTCAGGGGGAGAATCTGTCCTTGACTTTTCCTGCTATCTGCATTTCCCGCCTCAAAGCCCCTTTCCTCCATCCTCAAAGCCAGCAGTGGTATAAAAAGGACTTGCCCGGGGCGCCTGGGTGCCTCAGTGGGTTAAGCCTCTGCCTTCGGCTCAGGTCATGATCTCAGTGTCCTGGGATCGAGTCCCACATCGGGCTCTCTGCTGAGCCTACTTGTGATCTCTGTCTGTCAAATAAATAAATAAAATCTTTAAAAAAAATTAAAAAAAAAGGACTTTCCCTATCACTGACCCACTCTGCTTCTCTTGTCTACCTTTCAGGCTCTTTGTGACGACGTCTGGCCCACCCACCTTATCAAGGAGAATCTCACCCACCTCCTGGTGATCCCGTTTGTTACCTTCGTTCTCCTTTCCCATGTCCTTGTATATATTCAGTCTCCAGGGATTAGACAGGGGCCTCTCTGAAGGTAGAGGCTATTCCTTCTGCCGTGGGATACACATATATCCTCCAACTCCTATGGGGGAATGGATGGACTCATAAGGACGGCATGGGTCCCACCAACTCTAGGGATAGTGTGATGGGATGTTGTTCCTGGTGTTGGAAGGCGTGCTGGGCCACTGAGCTTCCCTACCCCTCAAGTTTCCTGTCCCATGAGCAATGACTTTTTCCTTACCAGGCCTTGTATTCCCCAAATCTCAGTCTCCACTCTATTCATGGGTGAGAATCTCCACTCATCACTCCCGGGTCAGTGCCCACCTGAGTATCTCGTGTAGACAACAGTTATCTTCCTACAGTGATCTGAACAGGTTTCAAAGGCTCTAAATACTGAACGCTGAGGCGGAATCCTCATTCTAGACCTCCGTTCTACATTTGTTGAAATAGCAGTTGATTTGGGTTTTTGTGACCTTGACCGAAGCCAAGTCTGGCCACAGTTAAATTCCACACTGAGTGGTATTTGTCTCTATGCTCACACAGCTACGCAGCCCCCCAGGCACTTTGGGAAGCCCTTTGCATAGGGGTTAGTGTATAGTCTTTCCGATGTAGAGATCTTCAGAGAAGTAACATCTCTCACCCAAGTCACATAGTCTCATCACCCCGAACAAACCCAGATTACTCTGACTCTAGGATCACGTGGGCCCCTCACTTGGGCACCCACTACTGACTCTAGGTCTCAGGACACTCCATCCCGTCTTCAGTGCGCTTTGTCGTTCTCTTCCCGTTCCCCTCGTATGCCATCTGTCTTCAGGCACACTTGGGCTGGATACGATTAGTTAATTATTCTAGGAATACCTTATTCGTGCAAAGAAGCCCCTAGGATCAACTGAAAGGGGATAGGTTCCTACACCCTGACATTCTGATGAGAAAAGACCTTTGGTCGCCAGGGGTCCTTGAATCATTCCAAAGGGCAGCTGTCTCGGCTTCAGCCCCAGTTCACCAGCCCCCGCCCCCATGTGGAAGCAAACGAAGCCAAAGCATTGCCTCTGTGAGATTCTATAGTATTCAAGGAGAGAAGTGAGTTACATTGACTGGCAACCAAAGATTAATTGGGTCTGTGTGGGTAAGTGGTTGATGGGACAAGGTCAGCCTCTGCTCTGTGTCAGCTTGAAAGAGGATGTTGGGAGTGGAGTCAGAAGGCTGTGAAGGGCAGCCTCAGGGTCAGAATGACAGCAGCTCGGGGAAGGCTCTGGGCTGTGAAGTAAAACAACCACAAGTGTAAATGACCCGGGGCTCTGATGATGTGCGGCAGAGATGTTGGTGCTTTTAGACTGACATTCAAATGACTGAAATATCACCCGCCTCAACGGCCTGATCGACACCAAGGGAAAGTGAACTCAGATCATCAGCCAAGGGTTTGCCGTTTACTAAACAGAGTGTTAAAAGGTTTCTCAGTCCCTAAGGTCTCAGGCCTTTGTGATAATGTCACAGGAAGGTACAGTTAGTGCACCGCATGGGTGGCCCGCTTAAAATATTTACCTCCAAATGAGCCTATTAAATTTCTAAAAATATTAAGTCTCTAACAGATATAGCTCTTTCCCCCAAAGACAGATTAAAAGAAAAACACATCAAATGCATCAGCAGGCATCACTCCTGATGCATTTGAAGCTTGCCTCTGTAAAACAGCGCCAGCCATTTTTTTCTCCTATGTGGATATCTGTTTTCAAGGGGAGACTTGGGGGAAGGAGGTAAAGGAGGCACAGGAAATTTCAGGTATAGGAAGCGTTCTCCTGCAGAATGGTTACAGTCCAAGCACACGACTCCCCACGGCACAGCTGGGAATTGTTGTCCACAGCAGCCTGGTGCCCCCCTCTTCCTGTCCCCCGGGAGGGCAGTGAGCTTCCTTGCTGTAGCCACTGGGCCAGAGCCCACATGTCAGCCTTGGAGACCCTACAACTTTTTTTTTTTTTTTCTAAGAGATCAGTAAGTTCAGGGGACAGATTTGAAATTGAAAGAGACTAAATATAAACCCACTGTTATCTTATTAATATTCATTGGAAAATAGGCTTTTATTGGCAGCCAGGATACTGCTCTGTCAGCTATGTAGGAAGTCAGGGACATAGTCTGAGTTTCCTGGTTTGTGGAGAACCGCATCAAAAGAGGTGAAGGCTATGGGGGCACGGGTCATCCAGGCCATGGGGTGACTCAGTAGAATGAAGCAAGCCCATAACAAAGCACAACCCATGATATAATAGGAAGGACATTTATCTAGCACCCATCCTGTAACAGGCAGAGCACTGGGCAGTTTACATGCTCACAATGATCATTCCTACTTTACGGAGAGAATTGTGGCTTCAGATTGATAACTTGTGCGAGATCACATAAACTACGGAATGATAGATTTGAGGTTAAACCCAGGTCTGTCTGACTCCAAGCCCAGACGCTTAACCACCATTATATACTTCCTCTGCACTCACTGGAATGCTCAGACTCTCAGATTTACTGCCTCTTGCCTGACAGTGTTGGAAAAACACTGCCAAAGCCTTGCTTTCTGACTCCTCTTTGTTTAAGCTGCCACACTGACCATTCCTTTCTGTTAACATAATTTTTCTTCTGTCTTCCCTCTTCTAATTCATGCTTTAGACTGCAGCCATAGTGATCCTTCTAAAACACAAACCTGATCCTATCACTCCCCTGCTTAAAACTCTTAATTGGGTTCCGTAGGATAAAGCGCAAATCCTTTTGCTTGGTTCGCAGACATCGTGACGCTCTGTCGGGTGCTTGCCTCTCCATCTGCACCTTTCCACCCTCCTTCCCACCCCAACTTACACTCTTGCCATATTTAACTTTCCGTCCTTGGAATCTCAATCTTAAACTCAGTTCATTTCTCTCACGGTCTCTCTGGCTCTTGCGTTTCTCCCTGTTTGGTCAACACCTTTCCTTATCCAGCTCTCCTGTTCTTCTCAACCTTTCTTCCTCCAGCTCAGTCCCCCATTCACTTCACAAATATTTGCTGATCACCCAGTACATCATCGTGTACTGTTTTAGGCACCACAGTTAGCACAGACTAGGTAGACATGGAGCTTCCATTTTCGTGGTGGTAGACAAACCATCCAATAATGAATAAAGAGGGAAACTCCAAGGTGGTGATATGTGGTATACAGAGCATTAAAGTGTTAGTGGTAGGATAATGAAGAAAGAGAGTGAGGAAGAGTTTTGAGGATGTGACTCTGTGGTGGTCTGAGTGAGGAGGGACTCAGCTACATAAAGATCAGAAGAACGAGCCCATACAAAGCTCAAGTTTGGGATTGAAATTGGTGACTTTAAGGCACGAAAAGGCTAGTATGGCTTGCGGTGGTCCATACTGGTAAGAGTTGAGCTAGGAGGGAAAGCCTACTGCCTACGGGCCTCGATGGCCCTCAAAGGTGTTTCGGTATAGGGGGAAGTCACTTTACACTGGAAAGTGTAAACAGTCTGGTTTCCTTTGTTTTAATTGAGATATAATTGACATAACTGGTCTCCATTTTTACAAGTTCACTCTTCCTGTTGAGTTGAGAATGCATGATACATGTGTGGGAGTTGGAAGGGAGAGTAGAAGTAGTGAGATGGTGAGGACTCAGTCGTGTGGGTCGGGGTAAGATGGTGGGGCCGGACAAAGACCAAGACTATAGAGGTCCAAGGAAAGGGGAGACTCAGGGTGTGTTTTGGAGTTGGCAAAGTCTGCTTCTGGATCGTGTTGGGGATGAGAAGTCGTAAGGCTTAAGGTTGAAGGAGAGAAGAATGGAGAACTCCCACAATTGGGTGTTGTGAACTGAAAGATGTGGTGATATTTTTACCACTGGGAAAAACTGAAGGAGAAACTGGCCAACAAGTGCTCTAAGTTTTGTGAGGGCAGGGATGAGATCCAAGCAATAAATATTTGGTGAGTAAGTTCATTCAGTTAATTATTTCACCTACTCCTGTTCACTGTATCTGGATTAGAGAAGGGCCTCCGTGCGATACCAGCATGGGTGTTTATCAGCTGTGTATTTGAACATCAATACGGCTGGGTGCAGACAGTTTTGTGATAGCAGTCATTTCTTTATCTATTCATCTCCTAGCTTTTGATTCTAATTTTACTTTTAGCAGCTGCTGAGGGTCCTGTGGAGGGCAGGGGCTAGGATTTGTTTTACCACCAGTACCTCGTGCACAATCTACCATGTGGCAGACGTTCAGTAATAATTAAATAAATAAATTGACCAACATCTTAAAAAAAAATACTTGGAGGCCGACTTTGTCTATCAAATATTTTATAATAATTGAGGCATTAGTGATGGCAATCTGTCATCTTCCAAATCTAAGTTTTTCCCCAATAGCGATGGCTAGGTGACGTAACATATGTTCTGATGAAGGGAGATTATTTAAAGGAATGTATTATTTACAAAGAAACAAAATGAAGTTTCAAACATTCCCAGGACTCTATTTATCATCATCTCTTATCTTATGGGAAACTCCTCGTACTGAGGAGGAAACCCCTGGAAACAAAATGATGCTTTGAATGACCGAGGCAAAGACTTCCAAATTTATTTCAGGTAACTCAATTCTTCAGGGGTCAAGGGATGGATCAGATCATTTCCTACCTTCTACCTACCTGTTCCACGGAGCTCGATGTGCGGACTGAGAAGAGAGTGTAAAATAAACAGCTCTGCCTTAGCAAGTGCTAGTTTTGCAGGATAACCACCAGTCAGATCAGCATCCCTATTTATCCAATGAAGTCTGCCTTCTGATAAGCACTCGGTTATTCCATAATGCCACGGCTCAAGTCATCTCTTCTCCAAGTTCTAAGGTGGTATAAATACACAAAGCAGCCCGATACTGTGTGTGTGGGCTGGACTCCAGAACAATTTTGGTCTCCGTTTCAGAAGTCAGGCTCAGGCAAGACTTGGTTATGAAACTGTCATATGCTGAGGTTTGTTGTGGTTATGGAACAGGTGACAAAAACTCAATACACACTTGAGGACACAGAATACGTACTCTTCTGGGAGTGACAGAAGTTGAAGTTCCTTCCAAGACTATCTAGAAGTTTTTAACATTAAGGAAGGAGATTCTAGTCTTAACAAAATTTTCCCTGGGAGCAGTGACATTAAAATGACAAAAAGATCATGGAAGTCAAGCAACCAGATTCTATCTAGTACTGTATTTAAGTCTATCATTTCTGAAGTTTTCTTTTTAAGACTTTATTTATCTGAGAGAGAGAGAGAGAAAGAGAGAATGAGCATAAGTAGGGGCAGTGCAAGAGAGAGGAGACTCACCACTGAGCAGAGAGCCCAATGTGAGGCTTGTTCCCAGAACCCTGGGATCATGACCTGAACCAAAGGCAGACACTTAACTGACTGAGCCACCCAGGCGTCCATGTCTCATTTTTATTTGTTTTCTGGAAAGAAGACAAGACTCTCCTCTGAGCTTGAGAATGGATACCAAGGCAGACTAACTGGATAATTGGGGATTTTTTTTTTTTTTTTTTTTTTTGGCAGCAAAGGAAAAACAACAGCAACAAAAAAAGCAGGAGTTATCTTGTTTTTCCATGCAGGAAAACAAAACAAACTTCAGTGTAGCTAAGTCTTGACGATTTTGTCTTCCAACAAACCCCCAAACATAGATAAAGTGCTTCAAGTGCCAATTTGAAGCTGGCAGGCAAGTTGGGCTGCAAATGATCTAATTTATCTCAATTCAAATCAGCTTAGCAAATTTGGAAGATGCTACATGAAAATAGGTAACATGGGAGTCACAAACACATGAATTTTAAGGTCTTTAAGCAAAAGTGACTTCCCAAGCCCAACTACTTCCTGTTATGCTCCCAGTAAACAGTGCACATGGAAACCAGGGAGACAGGACAGGCTACCGGGTTAAAAGCTTGCCTATTTAAATGTTTGGCTCAAAACTAAGAATTACAAACCACCTGCCTCCCTTTCAGAAGCAAAGAAACTTTCAAAAGGCAACAATCTAGCTGAAACCCTAGGAAGAAGTGGGAGTACAAAGAGAGGGCACAGTGGGAGAACACAGTAATTATTCAATAATTATTGGCAGTGAATAAAATGCATGAAATGCAGGTGTAAATTATAATGCAAGAATGCCATCATATTCTAATGGCAGTGCTGTCTCAGTCCAGGAAAAAGCACCCCTATGGATTCCTTTTCCGAACCCTTTACTTTGCTTGGGGGAGATTTAGCAAGGGCAGCAGACTATGGGTTTATAAAAGTCACAGCAAATTTAGTAAGAGGATCGGGACTCAGGTCACCTAAGAATGTTCTCATTCCACTTCCCTTTTCTGAGTTTGGCAATTTTCATATAAAACTTACACGATAATGGGTGATTTGGTTCCTTAACCTTAAAACGATAACATGAAACAGACCAAAAGAAAACTGCACCAAAAAAAAAAAAATTAGTCTTTCAGGCATGGGCGAATGTATCATTATTTTTATGGCAATTAAGGTACAGCAAACAAGCAATTCGTGGCCTACGGTGCCTGATGTTGGCACATTGCTTTATGGTTTACACACTGCTTTTGGAGCCACCTTGTGTGCGGCGCTCACGGCAATCCTGTTCCAGGCAGGTATTATTAAACGACACGAGAAGCATGTAAGGTGTCTGTCACATGCTTGGCACATCATTGGCGCTTCCTAAGTAAAAACACGGGTCCAGAGAAGTGAGGAACCCAAGGTCACCTGTCCTGTTTGTGTCCAAACCACCTCAACCCCAAGTCTTCAGATCCACAGTACAAACCATCCTTCCACTACCTCGTTCTGACCTTCTGGGTTCTCAGGGCAAAGAGACAACTTGAAAACTCACACTTAGGTGAGGGTTTCTTTTACTTCCCTCTACAGAAGCTTTTAATTGGTAGTAACATCAAAAGATTTACATATCACCTCCTTATTTCTTTGTCTTCCTTCTAGAAGTGATGATGGGCTGGAAAATGAGCCTTCCAAGGGGGAGGGAAGGGGCATTTCCCACCCCCACCCCCGACTCATTAAAACTCATCAAAAACTATAGAAGATTCAAGACTTTTTTCCACACATTCATTTCTCAGTATACAGCCTCACTTGAGTCATGTACCTCTTCTATCTGTGCATGGTAGAAACTTTGACTTCCACTCTGCAGCATCTCAATGCCCATCTAGCATAAAAGGAAGATGGGATTTGGAAGACCGGAGATTGATTTTATCAATATATAAAACTAGAAACCTCAGGACTCAGAGGGGAATTTTATAACTGAGTATCTCAGCCTGCCCTTCAATATTCCCAGGGACATCTAGTTGGAGGCGATCTTTCCAACTAGAGCCTGGCTGAGACTTGAACGTAGGATCCTTCCCGAGGATTATGCCTTCCTCTGCATGTCTCACCCATTCCGCATTTGCTGAGCTCCAGATCCCAGCCCAATCGGCTCCTGGTCATCTCTACTTCCATGTCTCCTAGATGATTCAAAGTCAACATCATATATGAAATTCATCTTTCCCTCAAAAATGGTTCTTGCTCATCATTTATGTCTTGGAGGAAGATTGCACCATTCAGACATTCTACCTAAATCCCAGGAGGGCACATCAGGGTTTGAGTGGACCCACAGAGACCCAGACACCACACAGGAGAGGACCTGGCAGGACAGAGGGCCCTAAGATCACATGAATTTCCAGTGAGAATATTTTTCCTATCACCCTTCTCCTGTACCACTTCTGCCTGCTTTATTCCACCAACTGCCTAAATAACAGTCCCTAGAATTCATCGACCAACTCCACCTAAGGCAGAGGTCAGCTCACTGCCAGTTGATTCCAGTGAAGCATTACTGGGACTCAACGACCCCCATTCGTTAGGCATGGTCGAGGCTGCTTTTGCTTGGCGATGACAGAGCTGAGTGATTGTGACAGAGAACTCAGGTTCCACACAGCCTGAAGTGTTTACTATCTTACAGAAAAGGTTCGCCTACCCCTGGCCTAAGAGAACATTAGATTAATCCCAGGATTCCCTACTTTCCTTGTGACTGCAGTCCCCGCAAAAAGCCCAGACTCCCAGGCATTAACCCCATTATGGATCTGCGTAGCTCTCTCCTGGCTTAATCTCCTACTCCTCCCAGCCCCTAAATTTCACAGCTGTATTCTCTAGAACTCACAGAGTGTCATCAGCAAAATCCCCTAAATCCTCAAAGTTCCTTTAATCTTCTTACTCTTATGAAACCCAGCTGTCCCTTGAAGCCAGTGCTTTCCCTGTAGCTCTCTTTAAATGATGGCTGTTCTCTTTCGCACCACCCTGTGTAGCACCCTACTGAGAGTGGTAGAGCCTTGTATGACCATGTGTCACCATTATTCTCCCTGCACCCCACTCAGACGCCCGTGATTGTCCTTTTTGATAACCCACCTTCTAATAATCACTTACCATCCTTCCAATTTTTTGTTTTCATTTGTTGAAGAATTTTGGTGCTGGATTCCTAGAAGTTTCCCCACTACTCTTCTGTTAGTATCCTTTTTTGAAATATCCTTTTTTAAAATATTTTTTAAACATCCCGTTTTTAAATATCCATATGGGATAATTGATTCAACACCTTGGCTTGACCTCCAACAATTTTATCTTCCGTTACACCTTAGTTATCCACAGCCATGGTATGCTTAGTTACTCGTACATAGATCCCCTCCAAAATCTCATTTTGAGACATCCCACTCTGATCACTAGTTCCTATTTTTCCAGCTTGCTTACTTTAATACCCTCATATCAATAATCTTTTACCACCCCCCGAACCTTCTATCCATTGACCCTACCTCTTTCTACTGTCCTTCATTGGCCCATGCCCTCAGATCCCTTTTTTAGCCAATTTAGATGCCACAGGCCATACTTAGAATTTCTCCCTTGCATCACCTGCAAATCCCTTTCCTTCTCTCTCCATTGCGCTCACATTCATTCGAAACACTAACCCCGATTAAATCCAACTTATTACACATTCTCCATTACTTTTCCCAAGCAGCTGATCATGGCTGAGAAAAAACACCCACCCTGCTGGCTTTAAACTAATGACTACCATCCTCAAGGGCTTTCAGTATTGCCCAGGACATTTTCAGAGTCAATGCATTCTCTCACTTTCTTGGATAAATATTTCATCCTTACTTTTCTTTCTTATAACCACTCCCCCTCCTCTTCCTTCCCACACTCACATTTACCAATGTCTTTGCATTTTTTTCCACCAGGAAAGTAGGTGCAATGTACTGGTCTCTCTGTCTCTGTCCCTCCCCCCTTGCTCACCTTCCCCTCCTCCTTGTTAACAAGGAAAGAAGGGTCTCTCTTCCTTTCAGACTAACCTCTATACTTGTGCACTGGATTCTATTGTCCTCTTGCCCAGTTGGGGACTATGCCTCTGCTTACCCCTTTTTTTTCCTGTATCATCTTTCCCCCTTCTTTACCATACTATTCCCTTCAACACACAGACTTGCTAAAGTATCTCCAATTTAAAAAAAAAACATTCAAAACAGCAAAAACAACAAAAAACAAACAAACAAAAAAAAAACCCCACCTTCTTTGACCACACATTACCTGTTGGTCCCTTTTCTTTTTTCCTCTTTGGAATAAAATTCCTTGATATTCTCCACATAGCATCAAATGAATACTCAAAACTGTTAAGTCCAATCATCCCACACCTAGCCAATCCTTCAGTTTTCCCATCACACTAGGAATAAAATTCCTAGTCTTTACATAATCAAATCCCCTATTTTACCTCATTTTCATTCTTTTCCACCCAGTCACACTTTCTGTTTATGTTGCTTTATTTGTCTTCATAGTAATCAATACTTGAGTGTTGTTGGCTTAATAATAGTCCCCAAAGATGGCCAAATCCTCATCCCCAGAACCTATCAATAGATTTGTTACCTTACATGGTGAGAGGGACTTTGTAGATGAGATTAAGGTGAGAATATGGAGGTGAAGAAATCATCCTGGATAATCTGGGTGAGATAAGAGTCCTTATAAAAGGGAGGCAGGAGGTTCAGGCTGGAGAAGGAGATATGACAAAGGAAGAAGACAGAGCAACACCGTCATGGAAAGGGGGCTGTAACCCAAGGAATGAAGATGATTTTGAAATGTTGGAAAGGTGAGGAAATAGATTCTCAGAAGGAATAGTCTTGCTAACACTTTGATTTTTAACTATGAGATCAGTTCTCAGACTTCTAAACTCCAGAATGGTTATAAATGTATTTTGTTATGGCAGCAAAAGGAAGCTAATACATTGATACTGTGTTGTTTCTTTACCAGTTTAATTATCAGTCTTTCTAAATGCAATATAAGCCCCATGAACTAAAAGGTTGTCTTTCTCTTTTCTCTGCAATATGCCCAGCAGAGTGATAGATATCAGGGTACTCCTTTGACTGCCTTGTATCTGGATTTCCATGTGGAGTCTAACAGTATGAAAAAAATGGGTCTTGAACTGCCCAAAGCACCTGGCTAATTTGCCTCAAGGATCACCATTAGAATATTAAATTAAAGAGTTCATTTTATTTTCTGGAAAATTGTCCATTTCTCCTATATACTTCAAGATAAGTGAGAAGACAAATTAATTAAAAAAGCATTAACTGGAAATGGAGTTTGAAACTCACTTAAATCCATTTGTTTTTCTTCCTCACTACACTATATGCTCATGAGGGCCCTAAATGTCTTATTTACTGCTTTATCCTCAGGACCCAGGAACATGCGTTGTGCTTAGTAGGCTCTCAATCAGAATTTAATAAATGAACAAGTTTTAATTTCTCCTCCCCTCAAACTCAATCCCAGACCGTCTCCAAATCCTATAGATTATCTTTCTTAGCATGTTTAATCTGCCCTCTCCCCTCCATCTCCTTTGTTCTTATCTTACTTCGGGGTCGCCAACCCCTCGCACTGGGATGAATGTAGTATTCTCTACTGTCCCGACTCTTCTGCACACTGCCATTAGAAGGCCTTCCCCAGATATGATCATATTAACCTCTCTCCACCCCCAACCCAAGAGGTCAATGACTTCTGTGTTGCCCATATGATAGAGCCCTTCCCCCTTGATGGGGCATCAACAAGCATCCAGATCCCACAGCTTTATACCACGCTCTCCTTCTTTACCCTCTTATTAGTCTCTGTGAGCCTGTGATGTCCAAAGTCATGCTGTTGTTTAGTGTCCCCTGTGCTGTTTCTTTGGCTTCCTCTATTGTCTGTGTTCTAGTTTTCTATTGTTCATAAGAAACCACTGTAAGATATTAGGGCTTAAAAAAACAACCGTCACTTACCATTATTACTTTTCACAGTGGTAGAGGTTGATTGGGCTCATCTAGGTGATTCTTTTTTTTTTTTTTTAAAGATTTTATTTATTTATTTGACAGAGAGAGATCACAAGTAGGCAGAGAGGCAGGCAGAGAGAGAGAGAGGAGGAAGCAGGCTCCCTGCAGAGCAGAGAGCCCAACACGGGACTCAATCCCAGGACCGTGAGTTCACGACCTGAGCCGAAGGCAGTGGCCCAACCCATTGAGCCATCCAGGCACCCCTCATCTAGGTGATTCTTAATGGTGTTCTCCTACAAGTTTGCAGTGAGATGGTGGCTAGTGCTAGAGTCATCTCAAAGTTTCCCTCTTTTATAAGTTTAGCAATTAATAGTTTGTGCAGTCTGGGAGATCGGCCAGGGCTGAATGCTGGTGGCCCTGGGCTTCTCTCTATGCAGTCCCTCTTTGTAGCCTGGGCTTCCTCACAACATGGTGCCTGTGAAAGCAAGCATCGCAAACAAACTAGGTCCAAGTAGCATGGTTCTTTCCTACCTGCTCTAGAAGTCACATAGTATACTTTTGCCACATTTTACTCATTAGGAGGCATACTCGGGTCAGCCCATATTCAAAGGTAAGGAAATTAGCTCTAGTTCTTGATGTGAGGAACATTGTGAATGTCCATGAGGCACATAGAAGGAGGGAAGGAATTGAAAGAATGGACTGTGACCATCTTTGGAGACTAGCTGTCAGTCAGGAATGCTTTCTTTTCTTTCACTCTACAAACACATCATTTACCTTTCATGGTCCTCTTCATCCCTGACTCCCATACCAAGAAGCAGAACTATGACCCCCCTCCTTTGTAGGCCTATTCTTCCCTTTCGGGGCTTCTCTCCTGGAATCTGACATATTATTTAACTTACTAATTTACACTTCTGCTCCTCCTAAACGAGGACTTGACTCTGTTTTCTCCTCTGTACCTAGGAAGGTGTCAGATAGAAGGTAGGTGCTTAACCAGAAATATATTAACCAGAAATATATTTCACAGTCAATATTTGAGAGAAGGAATTGCAGATGGAGATGCTGATGGGTGAGTCCTCGGAAGCACACACACCTGCATCTCCATGTATATTGGTAGGATTTCATAGGCTTGTGGGCATATTCAAGACAAAGGAGAAAAAAGATTACATCTGTCAGGAGGTATTTTCAACTCTTTTGAAGAGGTCAAGGGTCACAGCTGTCAATGGAACCTTCAGCTCAAGGAAAGGGGAATTTTGAATGCCGCTGAGCATTTCAGTGCTCATGGGCTGGAAATGCCTTTGGAGGTAGAAAAAGCTTTAGTGCTTCCCCCACAACCCCAGTGGGCTCCTGCCATTTGTGGTGAGTACACACAGGGCACCAGGACACCTACAGAGATAATGGGCAGGTTCTGGAACTCCAGCTGACAACACCACTATAAACGATCCCGAAAGTTTACCGACTGATCAAGTGTATAATAAATTAAGAGAACGTTTATCCAGGAGTGATAAGAGAATCTAAAATATTTCTCTGTTCAGATTTAATTTTCCAAGCAATAAAATTTCTAATATTAACAAAGGTTGTGGAGCTCCTAAATTATTTCTTTAAATCTTTAAAAAATTCTTTGAATATCTCATTCCAATGACTAATCAGAAGATGACACCAAAAGAGCAGGTGACTTGAATTTTTCCATCAGCATTACAGAGCCAACATTTTATGGATTCAGTCCTTTTGGATTTAATTTCCTAATTAGCTTTTAAAAGAGAAGTGCAAAGGTTAAAAGCTGCTGCCTTTCTACAATTCGAGTATTTAAAATTCCACTGCCAACCTGGAAACTTAATTTCAAAATTAAAGCAATCTGTACAGAGCATCTAAATAAATATCTAATAAAATCTGTTTATAGATCAACCAGACTGAGACTTATGGCAAATCTTGCTACGATCTGCTCCTTTTTAAATTCAGCACTTTGTGGGCATAAACAGGGTCTTCAGAAACCCTATACTAAAGCTTATTCTATGCTGTTGGCAAGGTGCAAAACAGCAATTTTATGCATCTGTTTGATATTCTTCCAGCTGGTGCTGTAGATCAGACTAACAAAAGGAGCTGAATTTTTCTAGTAGTGCTTAGAGGAACAGGGAGGAGGTGAATGGGAAAGGGCAGGTTTGGAGACCTAATGACTTGTATTCCTTGAGAAACCTATCTATATAGTACAATTTTATTATTAACTAAATTTTCATGTTCATCCATCAAGTGTATTTATCTTTTCCTCTTGTTTCTTTCATGATTTTATATCTAGAAAACTTCCAAATTCAGATTTAAGAGCATGTACTCTCATATTTTTTCTGTAATTCTATTCATTTACATTTCTATTGAGGTGAAATTTGCATAATTAAGTTACCAATTTTTAAGTGACATTTATTATATTCACAACGTTCTATAACCATCACATCTAGTTCCAAACATTTATCCATCCCCCAAAGCAGACTCCAAAACCATAAAGCAATCACTCCCCACTTCCTACTCCCCTAGCCCTGGCAACCATGAATCTTTTTTCAGTGGCTGTGAATTTACTTATTCTGGATATTTTGCATAAATGGAACCACACAATGTGGGACTTTTTTTCTGTCTGGCTTCTCTGACTTAATATAATACTTTCGAGATCCAGCCACCTTGGAGCATGTATAACCTATAAACCTTTATATGACTATATAATACACCATATTTTGTTTATCCATTCATCCATTGATAAGACATTTGGGTTGTTTTCATTTTTGGCTATTGTGAATCATGCTGTGATGAACATTCATATACCAGTATTTGTGTGAATATCTGCTTTTCATTATTTTGGGTGTATACCAAGAGTGTAGTTTCTGGGTCTTAGAGTAATTCTATTCCAACTTTTTGAGGAACTTATTTTTATGTTTAACTTTTAAAATTCACCTGTAGTTTCTAAATGGATTATTCCTAAATTGTCAAGTTTCCCCAAGTCATTTGACTAATTTCTTCTTCATCCTATAAGTTTTTGTTTGTATTGTTTTGCCTGAATCTCTTTTCAGAAGCAGACATTTTAAAAATTACCGCTGTGGTCCTGAAGATTTTACATATCTGCTAAAGAAAGACTTCCTTTAACATTCATGTGTTTCAAGATTTTCTTGGCTAGTGTTGCCTTTTATTTTGTCAGATTAAATTTAGAATCACTTATGTCAAGGTAAAAAAAAAAAAATCACTGCAATTTTAATTGAAATTGTATTTAAGCTATATGTTATTTTGGAAGAAACCAAGATTGTATTCTGTTTAGTTAGTATGCCTCTCCATTTATTGGTATTTTCTTTGGGATCTTTCTGTAAACTTTATATATTTTTTAAAAGTTTTTATTTATTTATTTGACAGAGAGAAAGAGAGAGAACAAACAGGGGAGCAAAGGGAGAGAGAGAGGGAGAAGCAGGCTTCTCGCGGAGCAGGGAGCCCGTCACGGGACTTGATTCTAGGACTCCAGGATCATGACCTGAGCCGAAGACAGATAGTGAACCCACTGAGCCACCCGGGTGCCCCTATACTTTCCTTTTAGAGAAGGTTAAAAAAAACCTCTTCCTCTGTCCTCCTAGGTTCAGTGGCTGGGGCCTGAGAATCACGCTAATAAAGACAGATTAGCAAGAGAAAAAATAATCTTAGTTACTTATGATAACTGATGATTGGACTTTGTGTAGAAATAAAACTCAAAGAAGTGGTCAGAAGACTGGAGCTTTGGTGCCAGCTCACACCAAACAAAGGCCAAGGGACTTGGGGCTTCTGGGTCTCGGAGGCAAGTTACAGGAAGGGGAAGGGAGGAATTGTGTGATAAATAAGGCTTGTTCTATGCAAACAAAAATCCCTCAGAATTAGCTCAGGACTAGTTTATGTTCCAGGTGGGGATGCTTTCACGAATGGAAATTTTCTTTATAAAAGGGAACTTTCATGCTCTATTTTTTTAGGTAGCTAGGGAGAGAGGTAAATCCTACCTTGGTCAACCCTCACTGGTCTTTAGTTCAAAATAATCCATATGCCCAAGAGGCATATTTTGGGTGGCTTCACCTTCGTTCTGGCGTTGCATATTCCTTGGTAAGATGCCTAGCTATTTTAACTTTTTATTACTTTATGAATAATCTTTCTTCCCAATGTTAATTTGGAGACATTTATGTTTTTTAGCTCACTTGTCAATTCTAGTTCATATTCAGTTTACTATCTGATTTTTTCTACGTAAATTACTATCTACATAAATATACATGGTCTGTCAGTAATGTCAACCTGCATAAACGGGTAAACTGAGACAAACTCGAAAATGTCAAAAAAATGAGTTTATTTGGGAATAGCAGAGGAATTGCAATTCGGGACATGCAAACTGCCGCAAGCTACCCGTGACTGTGTGGAGGGTTTGGGGTGGGTGATGTTTACCTGCCACGAATGTAAAGAGGAGAGAGTTGAGTTAGTTTGTTAAAATCAAAAATGAGTGGAGACCAGCTTTGAGAATTCCCTGAGCAGACAAAACCGATCCACTCACACAAACAAAGCTCAGTTCAGCTTATTCAGTGAGACCAGCCTGACCTGCGTTGTCTCTTGTTCATGCCTCTGGAAACCATAAGTAAACCTTCCCAAGGTTGATGTAAGGCAACCCCTGACCAACTGCCTTAGCATTTTTAAGAAAATTCCAACATTATCACTTTTCTGTAAATCAGGTATTCAAAGGAACTCTGTGTTTCACTCTTTAAGTTTTGTTTTCCTGAGGGCAACAAATGCATGAGGTTCTTAAATTTTATAACCTCTGGTTCCATTTGAGATTGAAATTCTATCACACTAATGATTTTCTTTCTTGTTTCCAATAGCTGTGTCTTTATATCTTTTTGTTTGGTGAGAACTTTCAAGACAATAAGCTCTTTTGTTCATCTTTATATCACACCCAGTGCCTGGAAAAATGTATGGGCTTAATATATATTTTTGAATGAAGAAATGCATTCTGTGTAATAATCTTGTAGTAGACATTCTTGCTTCATTCAGATTTTACTAGAAATGCTTACGTATCTTACCATTGAGTATATTATTTTTTGGTTCGAGACTGGTGTTCATCATTACAGGAAGGAAAATGGTTTTTCTATTCCTAATTTTTAGAGACCTTAAAACTAAGAATGGGAGTACATTTTTATCAAATGTCTTTTCAGAATGTAATATTATCTACAGTATTTCCTACTTATTTTGACTTTTTAAATGTTGCACTAACAAATTTCCCATACAAATATGCTTGAGGATCGTGGATTATTATTTTAATGTGTCGCCCTCGACCCGCAAGGACGACAAGAAGCCTGGTTTGGTGTTAATGCTTCATTCCCTTTATTTCGTCAACTTCCTTAGCTTATATGCAGCAGGGTGACCAATAAGGGGTCAAGCAATTGGGAGAGCCAATGAGAGTCTTGTTACTATGCTGATTAAATTTGAAACAGCCAATGACTATGTCCTCCTCTAGGCGGGCTTCGCCAGAAAGTTCGTTGTTTACTTGCAGCGTATTTTGCTGGCAGTGAGCCAAGTGCCATCTTGTAATGGCGGGGACTTTCCCGGCCGGAGGCGGTCCCCGACATTAATGTACTGTTGGATTTAATACATTAGTACTTTATTTAGAATGTTCACATAAAGTTTCAAAATTAGTTTGGAGGGTGGAAGGTTCAAACACTTGCCTCTGAGTTCACTTCCTGTCTCTCTTCTCTAGGGGATGTGGTCCATGTGCTCCTGGAAGGAATGGAATGGATAGCAGAAAGCATAGGATTAGCACAGCCCTTTAAGGAAGTAGGGCCCTGCTATAAACCAACGTTCATTTTCTTCAAACTCTTGGAAGCCACAGACTGGCATCACCTACAATAAAGTCTGATATCTATTGTTAGGTCAAAGCTCTTCCACCAAGCTCCAATTACCTACAGATTTGTCGATAGTCATTTCCTTGAAAGAGACTTGAGCTATCCTACAACTTTTTCTCATTTCTTGGCGTAGTTTTATTATTGTTGCTTCTTTGAGATAGGTTCAACACCATCATTTACATATATTTTGTTGGGCATTAGGAATCAAAACTCATTCAGCAGAAGCCAGAATAACTGGTAGAAAGAGGATTAGACCATTCATATGCAGAACACAACCACACAGGGTAACCTGAGAAGAGTATTACCAGACGCAACCATCTGGTGTCCCCAAACCACAAGCCTAGTGCCAAGAATGCATAATGCAACTTACCCTGCAAATTTTTGCAGCCTCAGAGTCTAGAATAGTGTTCAGGGCATGGGGAAAATCCTCTAGTAACCATTGGGAAAAGAAAAGTTTCTGCTATAAGCAGAGCACTTTTGTCATCTATCACCTCTCTTCTTTCTCACTGCCAAATCCATATATTGAAATTCTAATGTCTAGTCCAGTGTGTCGGTATTAGGATGTGGGGGCCTCTGCAAGTTGCTTAAGTCATGATGGCCAAGCCCTCGTGAATGCAGAGCTCCATCTCTCTTACCATTTGAGGACTAAGATAGATTCAGACATTTTTTTTTTATTAATCAGTGCCATCCATGACAGCATTGAATGTAATATGCATGTTTTAGGACAGACCCCAAAGACAAACAGAAATGATTATTTTTTAATAGTATACCAACTTGAATTATAGAATATATTATTCCCTCCTTGTAGATAATATAAAGTTGACTATAATCTAGGTCCATTTCTATATGCACAGTGGATATGGAAAAGGCTAAACTAATTTTGGGTTTCACAACATTATCTTTCAGTCTTACTGTAGGTGGGGGTTGTTGAAAACATTTCTCATATTCCTAGGCTGTTAGGACCTGCCTAAACAAGTTGTCCTGACCCTGAAGTTAATGTCACTCCACTTGATGTGGTATTCACAATGTCTGGCATGTTCTAAGTATTCAAAAAATATTTGTGGACTAAATAAAGGGGCATTCGTCATCAAAAGATGCAGGAAAATGTTTGAAAATATGAAGAAAGTGGCCAATATTTTCTTTTCTTTTTTTTTAAAAGATTTTATTTATTTATTTGAGAGAGACACGGTGAGAGAGAACATGAGAGGCGAGAAGGTCAGAGGGAGAAGCAGACTCCCCATGGAATGCGGGACTCAATCCCGGGACTCCAGGACCATGACCTGAGCTGAAGGCAGTTGCTCAACCAACTGAGCCACCCAGGCGCCCCAATATTTTCTATCCATTTGTAGAATGCTATAATCTTTGACATGAAGGACTGAAGGAAAAAAAAAAACACCTCTTCTATGAAGCTTCTTAAATAAAATATGGCCAAGAGACCCTGGTAGGAACAGCCCCAAAGTTATGCATTCAAGGTTTATGTTGGCACATCCCCTTCCCCTCCTATCTTCTTACTAACCAAGACAGGGACAGGAGTGGGTGGGGGTGGGGTGGAAATTCAAAATAGGCTTCAGGGAAGACTAATAAAAATGGTGAGCTGATTAGATATGATTGAATAAAGCTAAGGGAATCAGGTCTCAGGTGAAAAAGGAGAATGAGGAAAACCTAAAGTTTTTCTTCAAGGATATGAAACGTTATAATGAGGAAGGTGCTGACCAGCTGTTCTTTACTGCTGTAGAGGACAGAACTAATATAAAGAGGGATACTTTATAGAGAAGTAATAGAACGTCATAGTGAGGCTCCATTACCAAAGCAGGTGGAGGAGGGTAAGGATAAACAGTAATTCCTAAGTGTTGCTAATGGACCAACATCCTTAGCATCACCTAAAAGGGGTGCTAACCGTCCCCTGTTAGGGGATGGTTAAATTCTGGTAATTGATACCACGGAATATTAGGCTTCCATCAAAAAGAGTAATTTATTTTGGTAAGGTTTTATTTATTTCAGAGAGTGAGCGCAAGAGAGATCATAGAGGGAGAGGGAGAAGCAGGCTGCCTGCTGAGCAGGGAGCTCCATGTGGAATCGATTCCAGGACCCTGGGATTGTGACCTGAGCTGAAGGCAGATGCTTAACCAACTGAGTCAGCCAGGTGTCCCAAGAATGAAATTTTTTAAAACCACTGGCTTGGAGGAATTTCCATAATGCACTGTTAAGTGATAAAAGATGAAGGGAAGGGGCGCCTGGGGGGCTCAGTGGATTAAGTCTCTGCCTTTGGCTCAGGTCATGATCTCAGGGTCCTGGGATCGAGCCCCATATCAGGCTCTCTGCTCAGCAGGGAGCCTGCTTCCCCCTCTCTCTCTGCCTGCCTCTGCCTACTTGTGATCTCTCTCCCTGTGTTAAACAAATAAAATCTTAAAAAAAAAAAAGATGAAGGGAAGAATTGATGTTTTTTATTGAAAACAATGACAACTCTCCCACATATGTGTACGTATTTGTGTATGATTATACTAGACTGCGTAAGTGTGGAAGCAAGCCAAAATATGTTAAAAAAAAAAAAAAAGAAATAAAACTAACATGTTTACTATGGTCTTACTTATATAAAATTATACAAATTTGTGTATTTATATGTAGGAAGATAATTAAAAGTTTGCTAACACTAGTTCTCTTTTGGTTGTAAGATTTAAGGGGATTATTGATTTATTCCTTATTCTTTTACATATTGATTGATTTCATATAATGAACATGCAAAATATAACTTTACTGTAACAACAAAGAAAACACAGGAGGAGAAGTATACAAATGAATGGAATCCACTAGTTATCATCTTTTAGGAAGTTGGAAGTGGAGGGAATCTGTGTTGGAAAGTAGCAACAGCCAGATATCACTTCTCCAGAGAAGCACTGACCAGGCTGGAGAGGAAGGATGGAGCCAGGAGGAAACCTAGCGGAGGAGGGAGTGACAAGACAGTGGGGAGCTAGGTAATGGGAGGCAGCAGGGCTCTTGGTGTGTGGAACTGAACACACTCTGAGGAGTCCTCCTGTCTCAGGACCACCGAGACTGCTCCATAAACTTTGTTGGTTCTGGGGAAGCTATGAGTTAGGGTGTTTCAGGAAGCTTCCCTGCTGATCTCTGGCACTAATGTTATCTGTCCTCTCTGACTTCCAGAATTCCTATTCTTGCCACCTCCCTGAACACTCTCTGTGTGGCATTACTACTTGTGCTTCTGAACAACTGAGGCTCGGAGAAAGAAAAGTAGGAGAGCTGATCCCTGACTCTCAAAGTCTCCTCCCCTTGTCCAGCCATGGGGCCCCTGTGCGATGAGACTGATTTGCCTTCTAATTCTCTGTCAAAACACCCTGTAACGGGCTTCTTTAAAAGTACTTACCAGGGTTTCTAATTTCCTATTTGTTATTGTTACAGTGCCTGTAATTATCTTTAGAGTTCTTTAACGTTACAATATGATACGATAAAATGTAAAACTCGGGTTAAAGGGATACGCAGGGATTGATGTAGAAAGCAAGGTCAAGAGGTGGTCAGCTAAGTGTGCTAATTAGGTACAGTGGAGAGGTCAGATAACATTCTATTAGGAAGGATTGGACTCCAGAGGTAGCTAGCACAGGCCCTCATGTTATCCACATGTCCACCAACAACAGATTGTTTTAACTGGCATATTTGCTGTCAGAAACAGGTCTTGATTTACGTAAAATGTAACCTGTTGCTTAACGTGGGGAATAGAAATGAGCTGTTCGTTGTGAAATTAAGGCATTTAATATACACTGGATGTTTAATAAAAAGCATGAATAGGGAATAAGAATCCAGCAAGCTTTTGACTGTACCCTTAGGGTTTGCACTTAAAAAGATCTGGTTGTAGCCATGAATTCTGTATTCTGTCAGGGTGTTGGGGTGACTATCCTGCCTCTGGAAATTTGCTATTGAACTAGAAGGAGCTTTTCATGCAAAGTTAATGGTTAAAGCATCTGAAAGGAAAGAGAGTAGAGGCCTTATCCAGCCTATAGAAGCCCTACGGATTGTTCTTTTTTGATACTTGCTTTGCTAATAGCTTTAGTTAATAAACAGCTATTGGTGGGGCACCTGGGTGGCTCAGAATGTTATGTGTCCGGCTCTTGGTTTCGGCTCAAGTAATGATCTTGGGGTGGTGAGATCAAGCCCCATGTCAGGTTCTGCACTCAGTGTGGCATCTGCTTGAGATTCTCTCTCCTTCTGCCCCTCCTCTGCTCATTCTCTCTGTCTCTCTCTCTCTCTCAAGAAATAAGAAAATAGAAATAGACATCTATTGTTCTGAAACTTTCTTTTAGCATAAACTGTTATAAGGAAATAGCCTACTTACCCACTTCAAACTTCTTTGGTGGCTACCACAACCTATAAAAAACCCCAAGGATTGTGCATATGATCAACAGGTCCGTTTGCAACAGTTGGTATTCTTGTTTATTGTCTCCCTCCTTCCTTAGACTGTAAATTCCTCATCTGGTTTATATACTAGCACCTAGCAGAGACTTCTGTAGTACATGTGTGGAAATAATGTGGCGCACGCTATAAATCAACTGGTGGACCTTTCCAGCTTCTTTTCTACTCTTTTTCAACCTTCCTGCTGAAAGTAATCGAATGGAAGCTTCCCTGCATACAACCCAAAGCTTCAGTGGTTCCGACAGGAAGAACGACTCTCTGCAGGCTGAGAATGCTAACCTTGGGTACTTGGGAAACATGTATTCTGCCACGTGTTTACCCAAACTTCTTTTCAGGAGTGATGGTGGCAGACTGGGTAGATGGAACATCTGGAAATGGAGTAATGCAGTGACGAAGACAAGTATAGAGTCAAAGAGCCTACTGGTCCTCCACTCATTGGTATGACTGTGGGTAAGCAGATGCCTCAGTTTCCTCATAAAAACTTTCAATGACTTCTAGGTTTGGTGGGAACATTAAAGGAGATACTATATGTAAACTACTAAGAGCCTGCCAGACCTGAGGTCAGACCTAGGGGATCATTAGCATTTCTTATGACTATCATTATTTACACCAGGTCACACAGATTTGGGAATAAAGAGTTCTGGGCCAGGTGCTCCTTTCTCTAAATAAGTGTTTTTTAAACTGGAAAGAGCATTGAATTATCTGCAGTGCCTATTTAATATTTGGATTTTCAGCCCCTGCCCCTGGAGACTGATTTACAAAATCTGTGATCTGAAGACAGAGATTGGCCTCAGGTGATCCTTCTGAGAAGCCAAGACGGGGAAACACTGCTTTAAATTAGTAAAAAGATGAATTTCTAAGCACCTGCAATCATCTGGTTAAAAGTTGGCTTCTGATTAAGAAACCTGCCTAAGGCAGTGTTTGGTGCCTCAGGGTACCTTTTGGTAGTGAGAGCTAATTTTCTTTCTTAAAGCAGTAAGAGTATGGACGTTAGTCTCCAAAAACACTCGAGTCTGATTCTGTTATGAATACTCTGTTAGAGTATGACCTCCATCTTCTCATCTTCCATTGCTTTATCTGTAAAATGTAAACAGTGACACTTCCTTTCCTTCTGGGATTCTTATAGGATTAAATGAGATCTATAAAGCACAGTTCCTACACAGAGTAAAGACTCCATAATTATAAATCATAATTAGGATCAGTCAGGGATGCCTGGCTAGTTCAGTCAGAAGAGCAGGTGACTCCTGATCTTAGGGTCATGAGTTTGAGCCCCACGTTGGATGTGGAGATTACTAAAATAAAATAACTAGGATTAGTCATAATCAGACTTCTCCTTCCAGAATGGATGAGTAGCTCCTACTGAGCCTCACCCTCCTGCTGATAACTGTAAGTTCTGAACAAAACAGAAAAACCAATAGCTTAAGGGCACCAGCGAGTGAACAAAAGCTGGCAGATTCTCTAGAGGAGTTGACACTTTAAAAAAGGGCACTTGGGGCGCCTGGGTGGCTCAGTGGGTTAAGTCTCTGCCTTCGGCTCAGGTCATGATCTCAGGGTCCTGGGATCGAGCCCCGCATCGGGCTCCCTGCTCAGCGGGGGAGCCTGCTTCTCCCTCTCTCTCTGCCTGCCTCTCTGCCTGCCTCTCTTCCTGCTTGTGATCTCTCTCTCCATCAAATAAATAAATAAAATCTTTTTAAAAAAATAAAAAAAATTAAAAAGGGCACTTAATGGAAAAATTACCCATTTTTCAATAGTATTTAGTTTGGGGGCAAGCCAAAGTTGGCACCAACATGTCAGTAAAATTCTGAAAGAAAATTCTCAATTTTTTTGTCTTACAGAACCAGAGGACAGTATTGGGGACAACCAGAGCTATTGGCAAGTGAAGGGGAAATTCCAAAGAATTCAAGACAGAGAGCAAGTTCTATTATAAACTCTGCCTAAACCTTTGGCTGTCAAACCACGCATGCGTTGGGGAGACTCCAGCTAAGGATTAAAGAACCGATATAACCTATAAGGTGTTCCCCAGGAGGCAGTGTTTTCAGTTTGAGTGCAATCAAATAATTGTTTGATAAAAAAGAAAATCTACATTCTTTACAGGAACATGAAAGAATTCAGTGTCTAAAACATAATATTGAGGATACAATCTCAAATAACTTAAAATTCAAAGAATCAGGAAAATAGGACCCATTCTCAAAAGAAAAGACAAACTCTGAGGTGAGCAAGATGTTAGAATTAGAAAAGATTTTAAAGCAGCTATTCAGTCATCCTAAGAACATAAAGAATAATACATTTGTAGTGAATGAAAATACAGGAAATCTCAGCTGACATAATGAAGAATCATATGTGTATTCTAGAATTGAAGAAGGCAGTATCTGTATTTAAAAAGTTACTGAATTAATAAGTGGAATATAGGTAATAGAGGAGAGTTGGTGAATTTGAAGATAGATTAATAAAAATTATGTAATCTGAATGATAGAAAAGATGAAAAAACTGAATGGAGCCTCAGGGACATATGGAATGGTATAAAAAGGTCTAACATATAAAATTGGAGTCTTGAAAGCAGAGGAGAGAATGGAATAGCTCTTAATTCTCGTCCTCATGCGATGAATGGAGATGGGTAAAGATAAGAGGAAGCATGGAGAAATTTACCAGAATTTGCCCTGTGTGAAGTAATGTCTTCAGATGTCTTACTCTATTGTCTGCTAAAACCCTTTAAACTTTCAAAGTACAAAAGCATTTCCTATTTGAAGGTTGATTTTTTTTAAAGTTCTCTTTCTCTCTCTTCTTTCCTCCCTTCCTCCCTCTCTTCTGTTCTCTCTCTCCCTGTCAGCAAGTGTCTGAGTCTCTACTATATTTTCTGAAGAACAGAAGCTTTATCGAGTTCCTATGGCTAGCCTTCCACTAAAGAGTACCTGGAAGGCTCTTTGATTGTAGAAGCTCAATACTGCTTGAGTTGAATCGGAGTAAGCTTCCACCATGTTTCTTTTGCTAGACCTAGTTGAGATGTGAAAAGTTGAAGGCAAAGGACCACTACTGGAGAGTTCCTCAGAACTGCCCTGGAGCCTGGTATTCATGGCATCATGGATGTTGATGCTGTAGACGCTGGTTTGGTTTTGTATAGCATGGTTGGGAGGCCTGCAGTCGTCATAGCATCCATCCATCATCTTTGGTTTATTGTTGCCACAAGTTTTCTTTCCTGTTTTCCTTAGTCTCTAGCAAAACACCTCTTAAACTTCTTCTCTACTGGGCAACTGGAGTCTTTTCTTTTTTTTAACCATGCAACATTATATTTTATTATGTCTGGGTTTTTAAAATTATTTCCTCAATCTTTCCATACATTGGGAAAAAGCAGTGTACTGTTTAACATATTGGAACTTGCAATATTGATCATTGTCTAGAGAAGGGAAAATAATCTCTAAAACATGATTAACCAGGAAGTCAGCTCACTCATCTGCCAACCTTCAAGAACAGGGAGATGAGCATGATGGACAGACAGTTCCCCATCTGAACCTTCAATCATTGCCATTTGATAACCTTTCTTCAGGCCCATAGCAGCAGCACATTTTGTGCCAACAATGACTAAATGCCAAGAAGACTTTCATCATCACCTTCTGCTACAGAAATCTGGGGTATGTTTCTTGGGTATCACAAAAAAATGTGTTGGTGCCTGAGGGGAAATGTTATGGAAAGCAAGGCACTGGTTGCCCTCAAAAAATGATTTTGGCTGGGATTTCCTCACAAATGATCTTGCTGAAGATTGCGTGGCTCCCAGGCCAGGTGACCTGAGACTGGATGATCACAGCCTTGGCCTCCCTTCTGTGCAACCACCTGGGGACTGGAGTGTTTTCTTTCTGATCAATGTAACTCCAATTTAAAATTTTAGTTATTCATGGAGTCTGCCCAACAAAATCTAAGCTTCTAATTTTTTTTTAAAGTTCAAATGTAATTGGCATACGGTGTTATATTAGTTTCAGATGTACAATATAATAATTCAACAGTTCTAGACATTTATCAGTACTCATCAAGATAAGGGTAATTTTAGTCCCCTTTATCTAGTTCACCATCCCTCCCACTCACTATCCCTCTGGCATCCACCAGTTTGTTCTCTATACTTCAGTGTCTTTTTTTTTTTTTTTCTTTGTTCATTTGTTTTCTTTCTTAACTTTCATATATGAGTGAAATCCTATGGTATTTATCTTTCTCTATGACTTATTTTACTTAGCATTATGCTCTTTAGGTCCATCCATGTTGTTGTAAATGACATGATTTCATTCTTTTTTATGGCTGAATTATATCGATATATCATCTATATCTATAAACCTATATCCACATGTCTCCACACATACTGTCTCTTCTTTATCCATTCGTCTATTGATGGACACTTGGAATGCTTCCATATCTTGGCTATTATAAATGATTCTGCCATAAACATATGACTGCATATATCTTTCAAGTCAGTGTTTTTTCTTTGGGTAAATACCCAGTAGTTGAATTACTGGATAGCATGGTAATTCTATTTTTAATTTTTTAAGGAACCTCCATACTGTTTTCCACAAAGGCTGTACCAGTTTGCATTCCCACCAACAGTGCCCAAGAGTTCCGTTTTCTCCACATCTTTGCCAACATTTGCTACTTCTTGTCTTTTTGATAGTAATCATTCTTATTTGTTTGCAGTGATATTTCATTGTGGTTTTGATTTGCATTTCCCTGATGATTAGTGACATTGAACATGTTTTTTATGCATCTGTTAGCCGTCTGTATGTATTCTTTGGAAAAATGTCTTTTCAGGTCTTCTGCTCATTTAAAAATAAGATTATTCAGGGTTTTTTTTTTGTGTGTGTGTGTTGAGTTATATAAGTTCTTCATATATCTTGGATGTTAACCCCTTATTAGATATATCATTTGCAAGTATCTTTTCCCATTCAGTAGGTTGCCTTTTTGTTTTGTAGATGTGTTCCTTTGTTGTATGAAAGCTTTGGCTTTGGTGTAGTCCTAATAGTTTAATTTTGCTTTTGTTTCCCTTGCCAGAGGAGACCGATCTAGAAAAATGTTTTTATGGCCTGTGTCAAAGAATATACTGCTTGTGTCTTCTTATAGGAACTTTATGGCTTCAGGTCTCACATTTAGGCCTTTAAATCCATTCTGACTTTACTTTTGTGTATGGTGTAAGAAAGTGGTCCAGTTTCATTGTTTTGCATGCAGTTGTCCAGTTTCCAACATCATTTGTTGAAGAATATCCCCATTGGATACTCCTGCCTTCTGTCATAGATTAATTGGCCCCGAAAGTGTGCGTTTATTTCTGCACTCTATTCTCTTCCATGGATCTTTGTGTCCATTTGTGTAGCAAAACCATATTGTTTTGATTACAATAACTATAGTATATCTTAAAATCTGGGATTACAGTACCTCTTGCTCTGTTCTTTTTTCTCAAGATTTTTTTTATCTATTTGGGGTCTGTTGTAGTTCCATACAAATTTTAGGATTAGTTTTTCTATTTCTATGAAAAATGTTGTTGGTATTTTATTAGGGATTGTATTAAATCTGTAAATTACTTTAGGTAGGATGGACATTTTAACAGTATCAGCTTTTCCAATCCATGAACATGGAATATCATTCAATTTTTCTCATCAGTATTTTATAGTTTTCAGAGTACAGGTCTTTCACGTTCTTGGTTAAGTTTGTCTCTAGGTATTTTATTCTTTTTGTGCAATTGTAAGCAAGATTTTTTCTTAATTTCCCTCTTGCTACTTTGTTATTAGTATATAGAAATGCAACATATTCCTGTACATTAAATTTGTACCCTAACTTTACTGAATTCATTTCATTTATCAGTTCTACTGGTTTTTTGGTGCAGTTTTTAGAATTTTCTATATATAATATCATGAGATGTGCACATAGTAACAATTATTTCATGTCAATTTGGATGCCTTTTATTTCTTTTTCTTATCTGGTTGCTGTCACTAGGACTGTCAGTACTACCTTAAATAAAAATGACAAGAGTGGGTATCTTGTTCATGACCTTGGATAAAAAGCTCTCATTTTTTTTTTTAAGATTTTATTTATTTGTTTAGAGAGCACAAGCAGGAGGAGGGGCAGAGGGAGAGAGAGAGAGAATCTCAAGCAGATTCTGTGCTGAGTGTGGAGCCTGACCCAGGGCTCAATCTCATGACCCTGAAATCATGACCTGAGCTTAAATCAATAGTGGTACACTTAACTGACTGAGCCACACGGGAGCCTCTGGGACTGGACTTTTGTTTTTTAGGATATATTTTTTTTATGGCTGAGTAGCATTCCTGTGTGTGTGTGTGTGTGTACTGCCTCTTCTTTATCCATTCATCTGTTGATGGGCTCTTCCCATAGTTTGGTTATTGCAAACATTGCTGCTATATACATTGTGGTGCAGGTGCCCCTTCAGTTTTACATTTATATCTTTGGGGTAAATACCCAGTAGTGCAATTGAAAGGTTATAGGGTAGCTCTATTTTTAATTTTTTGAGGAACCTCCATACTGTTTTCCAGAGTGGCTGCACCAACTTTCCCCTTTCTCCACATCCATGCCAACATTTGTCATTTCCTGACTTGTTAATTTTAGCCCTTTTTATTACCTAGTCTTCCAGATCATTGATTTGTTCTTCTGCCTCCTCTAATATGCTGTTGATACCCTCTAGTGGATTTTTTAAATTTCAATTATTGAGTTCTTCATCCCTTTTTTATATTTTCAGTCTCTTTGTTAAAAGTCTCACTGATGACCTCCATTGTTTTCTCAAGTCCAGTGAGTATCTTTTTGACTATCATTTCGAATTCTCTATCAGGCATATTGCTTATCTCCACTTCATTTAGTTCTTTTGCTATTATTTTGTCCTGTTCTTTCATTTGGGACCTATTTCTCTGTCTCCTCATTTTAATCTTTTTTCCTTCATTAGGAAATTCAGCTCCATCTCCTTATCTTGAAGTAGTGGCCTTGTATAGAAGAGTCCTATAGTGCTCTGTAGCACAGTACCCCCTGTTCACCAGAACCAGGTGCTTAAGGGGTATGTCTGTGTGGGTTGCATGAATCTACTGTTGTGACTGAGTTATGCTTGCTTGTATTCCAGTCAACAGCAATGTCCCACTTCTCCAGTTGTTGGCAGAATTTGGTTCCTGTGCCGTTAATGGGTCAGTCTGGAGCTGCCCCATTTACAGTTGGGCCGTGTCAGTGGTCAGAGAGATCCCTGCCCTTAACCCATTTGCTGAGGCTGCAGTAGCACCAACCAGCAGGGTGCTTGCCATGCCTTGTCCTCTGAGAGGGTTTTGTTGGTGGGCAAGGCCAGCAGACAGACCAGATGCCAGTCTCTAATCCATCTGTTGGGGCTTCAGTGACCCCAAACTAAAGGGTTCTCTCCCTGTGCTGCCCACTGAGAGGTTTTGTTTTTGGGTGGGCTAACAGTCAGATCACATGTCTGCCTCCTCTGTGTGCTGGAGCTGCAGCCAAACTGATGCATGTGGTTCTCTTACCTTCACTCCAAAGCAGGAGTCAATCTGGGGTGGCACTGGTCCCTGCAGGGGCTGGTTGTGGGGTGTGTTGGGGCAAGAGCAGTTTTGGAGAGATACCTGTTGCGTCAGGTGGGTTAATGTGGCAGATCTGCGAAGAATGTGGGGACTGGGTATGATGTGTTATCAAGATAGTTGGAAAGTATTCTCACAAGTGTCTGCCTGTCTATGATGGCACGGGTAGGGGGGAATGCAGCACATGCCAGCTCCTTTGTTCTTGAAGAAATATAAAGATCTGTGTCCCTCCAGCATATGTAATAAAGTTAGTAAATGAATCTCCATACATACCCCAGGCACTTTTTAAACTGCTGTTTCTATGCTGTATCTCCGCTTAGGATCCTCCTACTCTGCCATCTTTTCCAAGAACTTAAGCTTCTTATTTTGAGATCTAGGGTCCTTGTGACTTCCAGGCTTATTTTAAGCTCATCAACTAATTTATACCTTGTGTCCCCTGTTGCTTCATATCTCCATGTTTTCTCCTCCCCTTCCTTTTACTTGCTTGATGGAGACCTCTCTAGCAATAAAACAAAACCAAAACCAAAACCAAAACAAAAAACATATTCAAACATGGCCTTGTCTGAGAATTATCCCAGATCATCTTAGAGAAAATTAATAATTTCTTCATTTATACTCTCATACTAAGTCAAATCTGAGGCACACTACTTGCCCCCTATGCCTTTATCATTGCTGGTGTCTTGTGATCGCTGGTGGCCAAGCAGCAGTCATTGCATGCTTGTTGTTTCACGCATGTACATGGAGTTAGTTATTGCTTGTGGAATTATGACTGAACAACTGCAAAACCCTCATTGTCAACAAACCATTTTAGGAAGGCTTTCAAAGAAGGATCATGAGTCTTAATTGTTTGAAATCTTTTGTCGACAACTTCTCTTTAAGGTCTAGAAAGGGTCATCATTAAAACTTGCAGATACTTGCAGAAAGACTATTAGCTTGAAAGAAAATCCAATACTGTGTTGAAGGACACAGACAATCTGTCCTAGAAAATCTGACTCAAATAGTGGTATTAAAAAGATAAACTTTGAACTGGAAGAGATTGAGGAACACCTTAATTTACTTCACTTATAGTTTCCTTTAAATATATATGCAGTATGATAGAGCTCTACATCTAAACAAGTTTTAAAAGTCCTTTCAGTAAGCATAAAATAAAGATTCTAAATGATAAGAAAGTATTGTGTCATAATTTGAGTGGTAGTAGTTTTCCTTAATGGTACATAAAATAATGGTACGTTTTATAATCCATTGTATCTTAGATTTGAAATATATAGTGTTTCTGTATATTCTATTACTGCACCTTTCCTTCAGTACTTCATTTATTTGTTTGGTATCTATTGAAATCTATTAGGTGTAAGCTTCTTGAAAGCCAAGTGATGTGTGTGTGTGTGTAAAATCTTCCTGCATGTAGTGCCATCTCTGGTGTATAGATTTTTTATAACTATTTCTTAAACAAAATTTGTAAAGAAGATCAAGAGTGGAAAAAGTCACCATTAAAAAGATCAAATGGGTCAGAACTAGTCCTAGGTCAAATGTGCTCCAGACACAAAACCTCCTTGACTAACCCTCCCATTTAGTCTTTTTCTTTTTTTTTTTTTTAAGATTTATTTGAGAGCGAGTGAGCGAGAGCTCACAGCCAAGTGTGAGTGGGTAGAGGTGCAAAGGGAGAGGAAAATGGAAAGAAGCAGACTTCTGCCAAACTGGAGCCTGGTGCCTGTGCGTTGGGGGCACTCCATCTCATAACCCAGAGATTCCAACCTGAATGGAAATCAAGAGGCAGACATTCAACTGACTGAGCCTCCCAGGCTCCCTCCCCCCATTTACTCTTTGTTTAGATGACAATGAAAGTCTTTTTGTCTCCACACCCAGAACATCTGACTCCAAGACTGGATCTAGGAAGGTCCAGTAGTGACTAAGACAGAAGTGGAAACAGGAGAGAGATTGAATCCTAGAAGTCCAATGTGAGTGGCTATGAAGTCACGTGGTGGTGATAGATGGTCAATGCCCAGAGTGGACTGGGGAAGAAGGGCAGTTCTGTTAGATACTGGGCTTATGTATATGGTCTTTCAGCATTTTTTGCTTAATTGACTTCCCAAACATTTTCAAATTGATCTCAAAGATTTTTCATTATAAGTTTAAGTAATTGCAAAGAACGATATTTCTGGTACTTTATAAATACTTATATTTAAATATGAAACTACTATATCACTATTTAAAATTTTTTACAAATTTTTATTTATTTTTGAGAGAGAGAGAGAGCACAGCAGATGGAGGGGCAGAGGAAGCAGCAGATTCCCTGCTGAGCAGGGAACCCAATATAGGACTCCATCCCAGGATCACGACCTGAGCTGAAGTCAGACACTTAACTGACTGAGACACCGAGGCATCCTACATCACTATGTTGAATGTATCCAACGGGATTCTAATATCATAATGATTTAATACACACTATCATCCAGTTTAGATATATATGATTAAGCTCTTCTTTAATTTGGAAATTTTTACAATTTTCTCTTGTCTTCCTGAACTTGAGTTTCCAATTTCCGGAAAGTACAGTATACCAAAAAGACTTTATCAGACTTACCAGATGGAAATTGTACTTATTATTTAAAAATTTATAGGCACTCTATTTATCTAAATACAATACACACTCAGAAAGAATGGGGAAAATAAATATATTGTTAATTTTATTATATTTTGCTAGAATTATATGTTTGATAAAATACTTTTATCATGTGGCTTAGTTTTTCTACTTTAAAGCTTAGAGTAGAAAACTAAGCTCATTAATGATCAACAGAGAGCTTATTGAGATAGCAATAGCACATTGTCAAACCAATCAACCAAATCAGACTTCATCTCAGAAGATGTCTGACTTCATTTTTTAAATCTAAAACTAATTATGAGATAATTATAGATTCACAGAAAATTGCAAGAGGAGTAGAAAGAGATTTCATGTACTCTTCACCCAGTTTCCCCCAATGGTTGTATCTTACGCATCAAAACCAGGAACCTGATATTGGTACAATGTGTGTGTAGAGTTCCATGTCATTTATCACATGTATATATTTATGTAACCACTATGACAATCAAGATACAGAACTGTTCTATAACCACAAAGATATTCCACATGTTACTCTTTTTTCCACTGCCAACCTCAACATTTCTGACTAAAGTGTGTCATCTTTTGTTTGTTTATTATTTGATCCCTCTGGTTTTTTGTGTCTTTTTATTTTTCTCCTGTCTCCCCATGGGTTTCTCAATGTATTTTAGAATTCCATTTTTATTTATGTATAATGTTTATGAGTAGAGAGCTTTGTGTGGATTTTTTTTAGTGGTTACTCTAGGTTTTATATTATATATAATATATATAAGATATCATATATATATATATGATATCTTACATATATTTCTTTCCACAATTTCCTGCCATTGACATTTGATCAGATTGAGTGAATTGTAGAAAACTTATTTCCCCTTAAGTCCTTTTGCCCTTCCCCATTTATAATATAATTGTCTTAAATATTTTCTCTACATACATTGAGAACTATATCGGAAAACATTATAATTTTTGTTTTGACCACATACAATTTAGAAAACTCAGAGCAGGGAGGTTATTGTATTTATTCATATTTTTATTCTTTCCATAGTTTTTTCTTCTTAATAATGTTCCAAAATTTCTTCTTTCAGTATTTCCATTCTGTTTCATAAAATTCCTTTACTACTCTCTTAGGATAGATTTACTGGTAGCAAATTCTCTTATTCTTCCTCCTTTAGCAAATGTAATTTTCATTTCATTTCTGAAGGATACTTTTGTTGCATATAAGATTTGGATTGAAAATTCTTTTCTTATAGCACTTGAAAAATATTTTACTATTTCTTCTGTCTTCCATGTTTTCTGATGAGAAATCTTAGAATTCAACCCTTTCTCCCAAGTGAAATGTTTCTTGCTGCTTTCAAATTTTTTCCTTTTCTTTAGTGTTCAGAAGTTTGATTATGTTGTGTCTTGGCATGAATGTTGTTGGGTTTAATCTTCTTAGGGTTTGCTCAGTTTTTTGGTTGTAGATGTATATCTCTTGCCAAATTTACAAGATTTTTAGCCATTAATTCTTTGACTACTTTTTTAGCACTATTCTCTTTCTTGTCTTGTTCTGAGACTTTGGCAACATGAATGTTAGATCTTTTGCTTTAGGCACAAATCCCTAAGGCTCAGTTAATTTTCTTTTTTTCAGCCTGTTTTTTCTGTTTGTTGTTCAGATTGGATAATTTCTATTGTTCTATTTTCCAATTCACTGATTCTTTCCTCTGTCATCCATTCTGCTCTTGAACTCACATTGGGACCATTATATTTTGTAAATCTGAAATTTTCATTTGGTTCTCTTTCATATCTTTTATTCTTTGCTGAGATTTTCTATTTCTTTGCTGACTCTTCCTTTTCTTTTTATTTGTTTAAATTACATTCATAATTGCTCAAATATTTTTATCATGGCTGCTTTGAGTCTCTTCAGATAATTCTACCACCTGTGTTATCTTGGTGTTGGGGTATATTGGTTATCTTAACTTAATTAAGATTTTTTTGATTCTTGTTGTGATGATTTTTAAAAATTATATCCTGCACATTTTGAATGTTGTGTGATGTGACCCTCAATTTTGTTTAAATGTTTAGTTTTAGTAGATCTCTTCTGCTAAAAGATCCCTTCTTTCCATACTGGTAGGGAAAGGTGAACATCACTCAGTTGTTCTCAGGTAGGGTAGATGTCCAGGTTCCATTGAGACCCTGGGAGAGGGTGCCTCCCTGTTGGGTAGGAGTCAACATTTAGTCTCCCCATGTGGACTTCATTGACACCATGGAAGAGGGAGCTGTCCTTACCCCTGGTGGTAGTGAAGTCTTGGCCCCATATTTGGCCTTCTCTGACACCACTGTTATCATAGGAAAGCATACCTTGTTATGGCCTAATGAGCTGGAACTCTAAGCTCTCCATATGGTCTTTCCTGGTGGGAGTGGGAGCATGGCTTCATCCTTTCCCATGGCAGTTGAAGTAGGGCGGTTGTTGCCTATATTTTTTTTCTCTTGATAGGCAGCCCTTTTTTGATCCTTGGTTAGAAAGAACGGATCCCCCCCCTGCCTTTCCCTGTTGGTGTTTCTGGCTTCTTTAGTGCCAAATACAAGGTCTATAAGGCAAACAGAAAAAGCAGGAAACTTCATTGCTTTATATGTCCAAAGTTCCTTCACTAGAATGCCTTCTTCATTCCACTTTTCAGTCTTTATGTGTTTTATATAACGTCCAGAGTTTTTAGCTGTACTTAGCAGGAAGGATATAGAGAAGTATACCCCACTCCATCATTTTCTAGAATTGCAAATCTGACTTCATTTTTAAAACAAATAAATGTGCCAATAAGTAGATTTTGAGTTATATATTAGAAACTATGAAGAAAGGAATTATGGAATGCATTACATAAAAATGATGACTAAAACAGTTGAATCCATATTTAAATATTTTTAATCTAATAGATCTAATTTATCCTGTTTGTACTAACAAATACAAACAAAATAACTCAATATATAGTTTCTCATTACTTAATTTGTAACAAGGTAGTGTAATGTATAGGTAAAATGAAGAGTTGTCAAAGAGGTAGAGATTATAATCAAATTCGTGGCATTTCTTGGGTAAGTATGTGTGCATGTGCATATTTGGTGTGTGTGTTAAATTTTGATGTCTGGCTTTTAGGTATATTTCAATAATGTTCAGGTATAAACATAAATAACACAATAATTTTAGTTTGACCCTAAAAAAATGTTTAATAGGATCAAAGTTCTTACCTATGAAACAAAAGAGAAAACTATATAAACTGCTGAAAAATGAATTGGTATGGCAGCTAGCATAATTTTATGTTATTAATAAGGGGTGGAAATATTAAACTTTTTATAAGATAAAGATTGGAATATTTCAAAGTATGATTAAATAAAATAGATTAACTGCCTTATTTAAACATTTTTTTTAAAGATTTTATTTATTTATTTGACAGAGAGAAATCACAAGTAGGCAGAGAGGCAGGCAGAGAGAGAGGGAGGCAGAAGCAGGCTCCCTGCTGAGCAGAGAGCCCGATGCGGGACTCGATCCCAGGACCCTGAGATCATGACCTGAGCCGAAGGCAGCGGCTTAATCACTGAGCCACCCAGGCGCCCCTAACTGCCTTATTTAATACTAACACAAACTAAATCCCAAAAGAAACCATACAGAAGTTTATTGGTGGGTTTTAGCTAATATACCTTAAAAAATTAGAACTCTCAGAAAACATTCCAGTAACATTTAAAAGATCTACAGCACTACTCATACTGTTTTGGCTGGCTGATGAAAGGTACTTTTTTTTTTGGCTGATGGAAGTTGCTTTTCCTCCCCAGCTAATAACATATCTTAGGGATGAGCATTGAGAATAACTGAAAAGACGTGCTTACATTTAAATACATAAAAAAGGGACCATTTTCTGTATCAAATATTTCCCACAGATGCTCTTTTTGCCTTGCTTTCTACAGATTCTACCTCATGAATAGTGAATTCTTTGATAATAAGGGATAGACAAAGTGAAGTCATTAAATAAAGTTATCATTACTCCCACTTTATTTCATTTTTATTTTTACTATGAGCTCCTTTTTATTGTATAGCTGCACTTAGAACATCTAAACAGGGACTCAGTTTATTTTTATTTTTAATGCCCACCTTTATTCTTATCAGGAATACATAAAAGAGAAGGAATGACTGGAGCCTTAACTTAGAGTATCTTGAGTAGTCATGAAAGGAGGTACTTTCACCTTTTTTTTGTACCCTGACAGTTTTATACTAGAGGTGGGGAATCATGTCTTGGCTCATTCTTGGTCAAGTGAGAAAGGGGCTGTTGGTGAACACAGGTGCATGATTATGTAAATCCGTTTTAGGAAAGGGTATGAGTTGAGTTTGAGAAACTGGAAATCGATTTCCCAGAATTATAGGGGCATTCTGGTTCAAGGTGGCAACATGAGATTCTGAACTCGCCTCCTCCCACAAACACACCAAATCCACAGCTACATATGGAATAGCTTCCTCTGGGAAAAACCTTAAAACCAGCTGACTGATCAGGTTTACATCAGGACTGACATTTTGTTTACACCTGGTAGATCAAAGAAGGCCCACAATGAAGCAGTTTGGATGGGCTGGGACAAAATTTAGTTGTAAATTTCACACAGTGTGGGGACTATAGTTAATACTGTATTGCATATTTGCGAGCATCTAGGAAGATGGATCTTGAAAGTTCTCATTAGAAAAAAAAGAGATTTGCAACTCGGTGTGGTAATGAATGCAAATTGGACTTAATGTGGTGATCATTTTGCAATATACACAAATATCAAAATATTTCATTGTATACCTAAACCAGTATGTTATGTCAATTCCACCTCAATTAAAAAAAATGCTAAAAACAACAACAACAACAACTACTATAGGAATTTCTATGCCCTTTGGAAGGGCTTCGCATGTTCTCAGAATTGTGAGTGCCCCAGTTTGACCATCTCTGCACAGATCACTGCTTGGTGTATGGGCCTTGCGATGTGAGAAGGAACAAGAGAATGGAGCTGATATTAAGAAACTATGAAGAGTGACTCTTCCAGTAACTATAGGAATAACTTGATTTATTGTGCTTCACTCTATCATATTTTGCAGATGCTGTCCTCTCTACAAATTGAAGGTTTGTGGCAGCCTTGCCTTAAGCATGTCTATTGGTACCGCTTTTCTAATGTTATTTGCTCACTTCATGACTTTGTGTCACATTTTAGTAATTATCAGTATTTCAAACTTTTTCATTACTATCATTATGGTGATCTGTGATAAGTGATTGCAAATCACTGAAAGCTCAGACAATGGTTAGTATTTTTTCACAACAAAGTAATTTTTAATTACGGTACATACATTTTTAAAGACTTATTGCACACTTCATAGACTATAGTGAAAATTAACTTTTATATGCACTGGGAAGCCACAAAATTCATTTGACTTGCTTTATTGAGATATTCACTTTATTATGATGGTCTAGAACCAAACCTGCAATAATTCCATTTTATTAGATTATCAGGGTGTTTGGTGACAACACTAACACAGAAGCTGTGGGAGATACTAGAACACTTGCTGAGTATAAAAACTTAGAATTGGCTTTTTTCATGTTGGTTAGAATAACCGCATATTCCATTTTTTAGCACTCTTGCTTATATCTGAGAATTTGAATCTCTCTTGCTTATATCTGAGAAGTTATATAGGGTAATCACCCATTGACAGAGGTTTAAAATTAGCGGGAAAGGTACCAGGGTCACTAATTGGATTAATCAAATAACAGGATGAAACTCTCTCAGGGCTAAAAATTCTGTACAATGCTTCCTTTCTCATAAAGGTGGTGAGTTTGACTTTTATTGATAAGTCTTTAGAATTTTTGCAGCTGGAATTAAAATCTATTGGTTAAAATCAGAGCCTGGAAGTTGGTGGTGCATAACACCCTTGAGTAGGAAAGAGTGAATTGACATCATCACTGCTCCTGAAAAGCCAGAGTCAAAAACTTGCATGACAGAACCCACAGACATTTATTTGATCAGCCTTCCAGTCCTCCAAACCCCACTCATTAGCTTCATCCAGGCCCAGCGTGGTTAGTTTGCAACTTGTCATTTCCCTTTGCAAAGTCTTACGAGAAGCTTATCAAAACATTTGAAGAGAATATAAGATGGAAATTATATGGAGTAAAAACCAGGCAGCTAAGAGCTATGGTGGTCATCACTGAATACGGACATTTTGACAAAGTCAGAATTTCAGCTCCCTGAAGATAAATTGTGCATTGGGGTGTAAGAACTTTGTGTCTGGATGTCATTTATTCACCCACTTTGTTCTGTATCCAAAAAATGATTAGTTTGGGGAGCAGTATTTCTACCCACTCAGGAAGAAACCCCCCCTTTTTTTTAAACTTAAATTCAATTAGCCAATATATAGTACATCATTAGTTTCAGATGTAGTGTTCAGTTTTCATCAGTTGCATATAACACCCAGTGCTCATCATACCTGTGCCCTTCTTGATGCCCATCACTCAATTACCCCATTTCTCCAGCAGCCCTCAATTTGTTTCCTATAGTTAAGAGTCTCTCATGGTTTGTCTCCCTCTCTGATTTCTTCCATTCAGTTTTCCCTCCCTTCCCCTATGATCCTCTGTGCTGTTTCTTAAATTCCACATTTCAGTGAGACCATATGATAATTATCTTTCTCTGATTATTTCACTCAGCATAATACACTCTAGTTCCATTCACATTGCTATAAGTGGTAAGATTTCATCCTTTTTGATGGCTAAATAATATTCCATCATATATATGAACCACATCTTTATCCATTCATTTGTGGATGGACATCTGGGCTTTTTCCACAATTTGGCTATTGTGGACATTGTTGCTATTAATATTGGGATGCAAATGCCCCTTCATATTGTATCTGTATTTTGGGGATAAATGCCTAATAGTGTAATTTCTGGGTCATGAGGTAGCTCTATTTTTAACCTTTATACTGTTATTCCAAAGTGGCTATACCAGTTTGCATTCCCACCAACAGTGTAGGAGGGTTCCCCTTTCTCTGCAACCTTGTCAACACTTGTTGTTTCCTGACTTGTTAATTTTAGCCATTCTGGCAGGTGTGAGACTGTATCTTATTGTGGTTTTGATTTGGTATTTACTGATGATGAGTGATGTGGAGCGTTTTTCATGTGTCTGTTGGCCATTTGTGTGTCTTCTTTGGAGAAATGTCTGTTCATGTCTTCTGTTTGTTTTCTAACTGGGTTATGTGTGTGTGTGTGTTTAAGATTTTATTTATTTATTTATTTGTTTATTTATCTATTTATTTATTTATTTGAGAGAGAGAGAGAGAGAGAGCACACATAAGCAGGTGGAGCAGCAGGCAGAAGGAGAGGTAGGCTCCTGCTGAGCAGGGAACCTGACTTGGGGCTCAATCCCAGGACCCTGGGGTCATAACCTGAGCCAAAGGCAGACAGACACCTAACCAATTGAGCCACCCAAGCACCCTCGGATTATTTTTTGGGTGTTGAGTTTGATAAGTTTTTTGTGGATCTTGGATACTAGCCCTTTATCTGATATGTCATTTGCAAGTATCTTCTCCCATTCTGTAGATTGTCTTTTAGTTTTGTTGACTGTTTCCTTTGCTGTACAGAAGCTTTTTTATCTTGATGAAGTCCCAATAGTTAATTTTTGCTTTTGTTTCCCTTGCCTTTGGAGACATGTTTAGCAAGAAGCTGCTGTTGCCAAGGTTGAAAAGGTTGCTGCCTGTGTTCTCCTCTAGGATTTTGATAGATTCTTGTCACACATTTAGGGTTTTCATTTATTTGGAGTCTGTTTCTGTGTATGCTGCGAGGGAATGGTCCAGTTTCATTCTTCTGCATGTGGCTGTCCAATTTTCCCTACACCATTTGTTGAAGACTCTCTTCTTTCCATTGGATATTCTTACCTGCTTTGTCAAACATCAGTTGACCGTAGAGTTGAAGGTCCATTTCTCCACTGATCTATATGTCTGTTTTTGTGCTAGTACCATGCTGTCTTGATGATCATAGCTTTGCAGTAGAGCTTAAAGTCTGGAATTGTGATGCCACTAGCTTTTGTTTCCTTTTTCAAAATTCCTCTGGCTATATGGGGTCTTTTCTGGTTCCATACAGATTTTAGAATTATTTATTCCAACTCTGGGGAAAACGTTGATGGTATTTTGATAGATTGCATTGAGTGTGTAGATTGCAGTGGGTAGCATAGACATTTTAACAATATTTGTTCTTCTAATCCATGAGCATGGATTGTGTCTTCCTCAGTTTTCTCTTAAGTGTTTTGTAGTGGAAAAACTCTTCTAAAGCAGGAAGTGGAATGGAGTGCTTGATGCTTTGATTTAAAACATGACCAAGACTACAATTTTGTTAGGTCCTTCATTAAAAATTCCTTTGAATAAACTATAATTAATTTATGCCAGAAGACAACAGAAATTGTGCTTCTTTTCACATGTTATGGGTGAGTGAATTGATTCTAATCAGTGAATCTGTATATTTGAATTGTACTTTTGTGCTTTTCTCAGTAAGCCTATAGTAGTGATGAGCTTGGGATGGAGGGTTTATAGAGATATCTTTTAATGGATTTGATGTAAAGCACCAAGAAAGTTTATAATAATTTTAATTGACAATAAGGAATCAGAGGAGCAGAACAGAAGATAGTGTCTTAGTGTTTAGAGACCTTGAATTTATTGTTTCCTTTTGCAAAATCAATTAGTCACCTCTGACAAGAAGCCTGCAATTTCAGGTGCTCCCACTTGCTTGACCCTTCAAAGCTACTCTCTATGGGCTCTTTATGTGGCCTGGCTGCTGGAGGCACTGGCTGTTTTATACCCATTATTTGATTAAAGATTTAACAGCTTTATTAAGGAGATATTTTCCTCATTTTACATCTGGGAATTGTGAGGTTCAGAGAGGGTTTGCCCGTGGGTCACAGCTAGAGTCACCGTAAGAGTAAGGATTAAACCTTGTTCTGCTCAGACTCAGCTGGACATTTTTGTCCTACTGTGTTTTTATACTCACCATCCACTGAAGCAAAGGGCTGAGTGAACCCAGTCAAAGGTTGTCAGGAGATACCTGACACTTTATGTGAGATAGAGCTGAGAGCAGACAAATTCCTAAGAACATTCCTCACTGAACAGTGAATCCCAACTAGTTCCCATAGTCTTGACTTGTAGAAGAGGTTTGAACTCTAAATTAGGATTCACTGCCCTAGCTCTATGTCTCCTGCTTATCCTTTAGAGGGTTGCCTAGACTTGATTCCTTCAAGAAAACCTTCTCTGACACCCTTCTAACATGGGTTTCCAGATCACAGTGCTTATCATGTCATGTTTAGTCATGTGTGTCACCCATTACATTTGTGAGTGCCTTATTATTATTTTCTTGGGACCTAGAAAATTGTCTGGAGCTCAGATGTTTATGGGATAAAGGAAGAATGTCACTAGCTTCTCAAGAGACTTTGGAAAGATATGTGTGTCTAGGTCTCATTTTCCCCAGTGAAAAATGGAGAGCTTGTCCTATGTGACCTCTAAGATCACTTCAGATGTAGTTTTGCAATGCTAGCTGTACACTGTGAACTCCTTGATCTAAACTCCTGGAACCTCTTCTTACTTATTCCTGCAGGGAGGGAAAGCACCTATGTCTTATTTCCATTGTTTCCCAGGACTTATGTTACATGCTCAGTATATACCCATTGAATGGTTGGATCCTTAGTCTTTAGTTTCCAGCATCCAGTGTGCAAAGACAACAGACTCCATTTTATTGGCATGACCATGTGGCTTCATACAGGCAGGATTCTACATTTGGCTCTGGCACAAAGTCAAAATGCTCCACAGCTACCTTCATTTAAAGATATCCAGTTCGAGATGGTGGGAAAACTTTCAGTGCCACATTATGCCATAAAAAATGTAGGCCTTTAGTGACTTTGAATATTGGATTAACATTCACAGTTGAGGAAATCTGAGGTCCTTGGAACTGGAGTGATTTTTCTAGGGTCCCATAGGCAGGAGTGGCAGAGCTACAGCTCTGTGGCAGGACTTCTGACACGAACACTAGCACATTTTTAACTTTCCACGTTGCTTACAAGAGGTCAGTTATTTGGGCTCACCGAGACTAGCATTCTGAATATGCATGTCACAATCCCATACAAGAATGACTTGCTGTAAGCCCATTTCCATTCCTTGAAACAATGGCAGACATATACTCTGCCCCTTAAAAGGACATCTTCACAACGATGACATTGAGAGGAAAACATGCTTACGGGGACTCCCGTCCATACAAAGCCTTTCTTTAATACTGCTGAAATACCCACTGGGAACCAGGAATTTCATGCCTCTCTTTACCTCCTTCCCGAGGAGCACTGAACTAGTATGATCTAGCTCTACACTGAAAACTAATATTACACTGTATGTTGACTAACTGGAATTTAAATAAAAACTTGGAACTCAAAAAAACAAAAAACAAAAAACAAAAAAACCTAGTCTGTTCTATCCATCAATATTGTGTATGTTCTCCAGATGGTCAGACTCCTGAACACAGTGACTGTGAGTATTCTGCTTGAAAATCCATGTCCATCACAATAACTATCACACTGAAACGTCCAACCCATGGGTGCTAAAGAGCCTGGAGAACTAACGTGACTTGTCTCTACTGAATTAGCAGTGAGGAAGTTAAATAAATATTGTGTTATTGAAACAAAGCAAAAACTAAAAGAATTGCTTATTTAAGGAATGCTATTTTCCTTCAACATTAGGGGCCCCCTCTAGCCTTGCCAGTTTGATTCCTGAGACTGCCATTTCCTTGGCTGCTATTCTGTGGATCCGTCTCTCCTGCTCCATCAATTGTCACGCTGTTTCTCTTTTAATGCCGCATAACAAACTATTTTAATAATGCATTTGTTATACAATGAGATCCTCTTAAATCTAGTTCTGACGGCCATTTAGAGACACAATATGCTTATATTCTCAAATTTTACTGTGGGAGAAAACTGAAATCTGAATATTTCCCTATCATTCTGACAAATTTTCATCATGGACCCTCATGTGAATACTACAATTTAGCCAATGGCCTCTTATAGATAATAGACCAATATATCAGAATTAAACAGAGCTGAGTCCATGCATCTTTTAAAATCATCAAATACAAAGTCCTCCTGGTCACATAAATATAAATGAAAGCTTGATTATATCATAGTCTGCAGGCATACAGCGAGTGTGATGATAGTTGGCATGCCAGCATAAGCTATTGATTATTAAAGTCAGATATGAATTTTTCCAGCAGTGCCTCCAAGTTTGGATTCTTTCGTTTCCTCTTATTGGCCCCATTTTGTAAAATCTCTATTTTTTCCTTCTGTGTGCAGGAGGGAGGGACCATTTTTAAGAGCCCAGGACAGTTGGAGGTCCGCACAAACTCTGGCATAAGGGGAAATGCATCCTCCCCTCCTTCTACCATATGCTACCACTGGGTCCTCAGTGCAACAAGACTGGTATGGCTCTCAGTGGGGAGCTTCTGGGAAGCTGGAGGAAGATTGCATACCACTGCACTGGTTCAGACACAGGCTAGACTGCTGATGGCTTTTCTTCAGTCTTTTCCAAGAAAATCCTGAAGTTCTTCAGAACTCCTTTTCATTTCTCCTACAACTCAACACAAACCTTCGAGGAGGGAGAATCCACAAGTGGAGCAGAAGGCCTTGGGGATTCAGAGATGAGCAACAGGGGGCATTGGCAGAAAGAGTGGCTTAGAATGCGTTTCCACCCTATGATCTCAAGAAGAGACACATTCTGGATGTGAGTCCAGAATTTTGACATGAGCTTGAACCAAGTGAAATAATTTTCACCCAACTCTTCTTGATATATAAAAAGCGTTATTTAATATGGTTCAACCTAATGGAAAGGGCTTGGGAACAGCAAATTGGAGGTGGGGACTTGGAAGGGTTGTAATTACATGTGCAAAAAAAAAAAAAAAAAAAAAGACAAGGGAAGCACCAATGGAGATTATTGGGTGGGGGCACTGAAACCCTCTCTGTAGCAACCCCTTGACACCACCACCTGTTCTGAGCTTGATGAAGACAAGGCAAGTGAGTGAAGGGCCATGATATAACCATCAGTAGCTAACACTAGTTCAGGGGACTTTCTCAAACACAAACACACACTCTACTGACCTTTCCTTTTCAGTTCTTCCTATCTTTCATTTGCCAGTGACCCAAAGAAGCGAGAAAGGGGTGATTGACAAGGAATTTTTAAAAAGTGCCCCAAATATATCAGCTATAAATAGACTCAAAATTCAGTAAAGCAGAATCAGATATCTGAGTCATAAACTGATTTTACTAGTGCAAGTATTTATGGGATTAATTTTTCTGCATGGAAGAATGTATTTTGAAAATTAAAGAAAATATACTAGAGGAGCTCAGTGGCAGAGTTCTGTGTATCCCAAGAATGTTGGCTGTACAGACCATGTGCACATGGCACCAAGAGTGCCTCCTCGCCACTCCCGGGGCTCGGCTTGAGTGTGTGTATGCACACAGAGGAATACATTTATGTTGGTGTGTACTTAGGACACTACAAACACAGTTATAGTATGTAAGATTCTTTGTGAGTTCTTTCTTTACCCCACCTCCCAAATATTTCTGCTTCAGCCTTGGAAGGAATTTTGTGGAAAGAAAAGTCCTAGTGTTGTGTCCTCAGCCCAAGACCAGCTAAAGCCCTCAGTGGGATGGTCCTGGCATGTTAAAGCTGTTCATTCCACAATTTAAATCCTCCATTAAATCCTCCATAAAATATAAGCATCCCTAGGAAGAACGGCACACATTGACTTTTCATTTCCATCACCTTCAATCTCCACTCCGTTATCAAGTCCAGCTCCTTTTAGTTTCCTACATGGGCTCCTTCCTTCCTTCCTTCCTTTACATTATTTTCTTTCTTTCTTTCTCTCTTTCTTTCACTTGCTGGGTCTTAGTATCACTGCTTTAGCTCAATCTTCTAACATCCTTGTCCTGTACTCCTGAAACCACCTCCCAGTAGTGTCTCTGCCTCCCAGTTTCTGGTCTTGTCCTCCTCGAATACATTCTCCACACTTTGGCCAGAGTAATCTCTCTAACATTCAGAGCTGACCAGCTCCTCAACTGTTCAAAACCCTTTCTTCACAGGATAAAATCTAAATGCCAGTCTCTACATACAACGACTCCCTCTCCAGCCCCACGATAGGATCCCCTCTCTTCTACTGTCCCTTCACTCTGGTAATTTGCCACATCTATCATGATGCTTCATACCTTCTCTCTTTGCCCAGGCCCAAAATGACCTTCTCCAGACCCCACGATATTTGTGCCTAGTTACACCAATGAGGAAATCTGCTTGTATAAATTCACTCATTTCCTCATTCTATCTCTGTTTCGTTGTAATGGATAGAAAGCTGGGCTGTGGTGCTGCTGACCTTCTAACCTCTACCTCTGGATGAATACTAAGTTTCAACAAGCGAGGCTTTGGGGTAGAAGGGAAGCAAGAGGGTACTTGGGCTGGGATTAATTGTCTAATATTGTCTAATATTATTCTTTAGGCATAGGTTTTTAACTTAAAGTCCATGTACTTGTGTGTCAGTGTCTTTCTCCCTGGGGCAAAAGTCCATAGCTTTATTTAGATTCTTAAAAGGATTCAATACCTAACAAGACTAAGAATCATGACCCCAAAGAAAAGAGTGTGTGTGTCTCTGTGTGTGGGTATGTTACAACCACTCCTTTTTTTATTCTCGGAAAAATTTCATTCCATTTCAGACCATTTCTATTCACATGCTATTTGCAATAAATTGCTTTTTTTGTGCATTCCCATTTATGACTCAATTGAAAATTCCTTACTGAAATTTTAAGCCATTCTTTATCTTTTCCATAAAACCATATTATTAGTAAAAACAGATGTTTGACAGCCAATAGAGAACATTTATGCCTGGGCTTCAAAGTTTGTGAAAAATGTCAGATTATAGAAATAATGATTACTTTTATCACAGATCTATTACTAAAATCAAAGTCACAAAACAAAATTTGTCAACACAAGTTAGAAAAGGGTAAAACAACAATGACAGCAGCAACACAGATAGAAGAAAATGCCTAAGGTGGTTAAAAGTACTGTTTCTGAAAATCTATATTTAAAACTAACACAATAAAACCAACAAAGGACTGTGCAGACTAAAGGCCAATCAAATGCTCAGGTTAAACTATTATCCAGTAAGACTATGGAAATAAAAGAGGATTTTTGTTTTAAAAAAAAAAAATTATCTAGGGGGTTAAAACTGAGAAAATTTGTAAAGATTATATGAAGGAATTTGTTAACACTTCCCTTGATATCTAAATGCATACGTTTTACAGTGAAAGAATGAAAGTTTGGAATTTTAAAAACAAATGAGAGAAATTGATGTTTTTATGCTAGGGAGAATAATTTAGTAGTCTCAAGGCTATTTCATTGTTATTGTTTTTCTATATGTGTTGAGTTTCCTCTGACCTAGTATGCTGGCGGGGGGGTGGGGGTTTGGTAGGATGAAGGTTGCTCTGGGAAAATTAGGTAGGGATTGGGCTTCCTGCAGGATGAATAGGCAGCAGACGGTTGAAACTACAAAAATGATGAAGAATGTGCAAAATGAAGGAGAAGAAATCATTAGAAGGGGAAGGAAAAGAGAGTAAAGGAAGAAGAAAGGGTCTAGAAATAAAGGGAACTGGGGAGGGAGAGAGAAGGAGGTGGAGGAGGGGAGAGAAGTTGAGAAACTACTGTGACCTTGGCCTCTCAGAGCCCAATTGGGAAACTGAAATCCCTTACTGTGCTGAGTCTGAGCAGTCTTGAGAATTGTCTTCTTTGGCTCCCTAAACTAATTGGAAAATTTAAGGAAAGAACTATGTAAGGCCAGAATCCCAAAAAGCTGCCCTTTTGAGAAATGTCAGATAATTGCCCCTAGTTGAGGTCTGTGCTGGGGCCAGAGCTGACAGAACAGAAAATTTATTTCAGAACAAAAGACATGAGCTAATATGCTTGGGCCATGGAATTACTGGTCCTCCTGTATATTGAACCACCCAGAAGCAGTCAGCCTGATAACTCAGTGGAATGGTCCATTGAAAACTCAGATACCATTCTCTGGTTGGGTAGGTAATAGCTCCTTGTGCAGGTTGTGTGATATTCTACAGATGTGTTTAACTCTAACCAGGGACCAATATCCGGTGCTGTTTCCTCCATAGCTGGAACACAGGGGCCCTGAAACCAGGAGTGAAAGTGGGCGTGGCATATCCCAATATTATAATTAAATCACTCTGATGGCCTTTTATTTACTCTCCTTGTGTCTTTGAAATCTGGATTAAGGGTGTTAGTAACCCTGAAAGTTTTCCTTCATCAAGTGATGTAACAATGTTGGAAGCTGAGATTGCTACTTGGCCATCTAGCCTTCCTCTTGCTTCTGGAAAACAAGCAAAAATAAAGGTTCCATGTTAACAGAAGTGGATGATCCCTATTATCACTGGAAAATGGTGTTGTGCAATGGAGACAAGGAGGATTTTACAGGGAACTCAGAGGATGTGATGTCTCCTAGTTTTTCCTTATCCAGTGCTAAAGATAAAACTGCAGCAACCCTTTTCAAGCAAGATTACTATGGGTTTATCAATCCTGGGAATGAAATGTGGGTTATGTATTGGGCAAAGAATCCTGACCAGCTGAGGTACTGGTTGATGACAACGGGAACGTGAAACAGGTAGAAGAGAAAGGATAAAAAATAGTACTATAACCTTGTGACCCATTCAGGAATAAAGACTGTTGTAGCTACTCATATTTTCTTCCTCACTGTTTTATGCATATCCTTGTATATATTTTAACTAACTGTTCCTTTCTATATTTTATTTAGTGTGAGTGAAGTTTACAGAGTAGTACACAGAAAACTCCAGAAAAGGACTCCAGAAAAAAATTGTGAAATATGTAGAGGAGAAACAGACTTGACTCAAAGGACTTGGATTCGGACTCTAGGAAGTCAGTAGCAGTTTGTCTTTTTGGTGATGCCTCATATGCGGGACTTAGTCAGTGCCAGTGTTTTGTGCTCGATTGTTGCCAAATCTGTTGTTATTTAATTTTAAATATGGAAAAAGCATGTGTATGTTAATGTTTCAGAGCCAAATCCTTCAGTAGGTGTTTGTCATGTCTTGGGCTGCCCAGAATCTCTTGAGAGCTTATTTGGAGGTTCTAACAAAAGACAACAGCTATTCATAAAACCCTTGACTGAAGAATGATCCTCCTCTGTTGGGAAGGTCATCCTCTTTGACCAAGGAGCACTCATCTTGGGTAGGGATACACATGGAGTGATGAGGAAGGGAATACTTTTCTCACCAGCCCGATCAGCTGAATCAGGATATCACAGTCAGATTGTCCACATATCCTGTCCACTATCTCTTGAAAACCTTCTTATATCTGGAGAAATATTCGGCTTCATGAGTCTTGTCTCCCACATGTAGAAGTCACAACACCTCTTCCCAGATTCCCTTGCAGTTAGGATACAGACAGGTATCTAGGCCCTATCAATCAGACATGGGAGAGTTTGATTCAGAACATAACTGCACAAGGAAGTAGGCTGTAAGTGGAATCCATTTGATAGGAGATGACTGCCCAGGTATTTGGCTGTTATTAAAGCAATGCTACATTGTCATTTTGGGGCATAATAGTTCTGAGAGTGCCAATGGCAGCCATGGGTGCTTTCAAGTTGAGTTTATGGCCAATGTGTGAATGACAGCATCTCAAGATGGCAGGAGACTTTACTGGTGATAGGGATGATGATCATATCCATGACGGAGCCGTGGTTTTTGTGATGAGGTTTGAGCATTGCTCCAGAAGCTTACCCTTGAGCTCATTTTCCTGTCCTTGACCCCCCCATTTTATTGAGATATAATTAACATATAACTTTCAACAGTACAAGATTTGATATGTGCAATATACTGTAAAATAATTACCACAGTAAGTTGAATTACCATCCATCACTCTACATATTTACATTTTTATGAGAACTTTTAAGATCTATTCTCTTAGCACCTTTCAAATATACAGTATTACCCCATTATTATCATCATGTTGCACACTATACCCCCAGAACTTACCTTTAACTAGAAATTTTTACCTTTGACCACCGTTACCCATTTCCCTAACCCCCACTCTGATTACCATCAATCTGTTCTGTTTCTGAGTTTGACTTCTTAAAATCCCATGTGTAAGTATGATGATATTTATTTTTCTCTAATTTCACTTATCATAATGCCCTCAAATTCTGGTCATTCATGTTGTCACAAACGACAGTATTTCCCTTTTTACAGCTAAATAATATTCCATTGTATGTATGCGTGCGTACACATGCGCACGTGTGTGTGTGTGTTTCCAATATTTTATTTATCTATTCATCTGTTGATGGACACTTAGGTTGTTTCCATGTCTTGACTATTGTAAATAATGCTGCAATAAACATGGTAATACAAGTATCTCTTTGAAAGAGTGATTTTGTTTCCTTTAGATGTATATCCAGAAGTGGGATTGCTGGACAATGTGTTAGTTCTGTCTTTAATTTTTTGAGGACACTTCATACTGTCCTCCATAGTGTTTGTACCAATTCACAGTCTTACGAACAGTGCACAAAGAATCGTTTTCCTTCATATTGTCACTGACACTTGTATCTCTTGTCTTTTTGATAACAGTCATCCTAACAGGTGTGAGGTGATAGGTCACTGCGGTTTTAATTTGAATTTCCTTGATAATTGGTGATGTTGAGCCCCCTCTTCATGTACCTGTTTGTCACTTGAATATCTTTTTTGGAAAAATGTCTGCTTGGGTCCTTTGCCTACTTTTTAATCAGATTTTATTTTGTTTTGTTATTAAGTTGTATGAGTTCCTTATATATCTTGGATATTAACCTTTTATCAGATATGTGGTTTGCAAATATTTTCTCCTATTCTGTAGGTTGACTTTTCATTTTACTGGCCATTTTCTTTGCCATGCAGAAGCTTTTTAGTTTGATGTAATCATACTTGTTTATTCTTGCTTTTGTTGCTTGTGACTGAGGTGGTGTATCTTGGCAAAAAATTATTGCCAAGACTTATGCCAAGAAGTTGACCACCTATGTTTTCTCTAAGCGTTTTATGGTTTTAGGTCCTACATTTAAGCCTGTGATTCGTTTCAAGTTAATTTTTGTGAGTGGTGTATGAGAGAAGTCTAGTTTCGTTCTTTTGCATGTGAATATCCATTTTCCCATACCATCTCTCTTTGAAATATCCCTTTAAAAAATCCTTAACGTCTTTTTAATTAATAAGAATTTTTTATCACCTTCTGGTGATAAAATGGCTTTTGTTGCGTGTGATCAAGAACTCTGCCTGATGTGCCATCCATTGCCCACCTCCCACCTTAGAAAACTAAATTATTTACAAAATTAGTAGTTTATGAAACTATTTTATTTAGGGGATTGGGAAGATTCTTGGCTGTTGGGAATTGTAGGCAAATGGCAGTTTCTAAATATTATTATGACACTTGTTTTTATAGATGGGAAATCTGAGGCTCACAAAGGTCGGGTAACAAGCTAACAATGTTGGGCTGCTCTATGGTATAATACTTTTAACTACCCAGAAGAGATGGAAGGAGGAATTGTCAGATCTCATAGTATGTACAAAGTGCATTTTAAGTTAATTGTTGTCAGAGCGTATCACTATTCAGTTGAAAGATTTGTCTGTTCTCAGTACACTTGTTACTGTGATGAATAAGCTACTTGCCATCACCGGAAAATTAATTCTTAGAGGACCCCAGGAATATGAGTCAGAGATTTCTTCTAAGTATTTCACATAACATATGAGTAGAGACTTTTTTAGGACTGGAAGGAGGGGTTCTGGAATACATTTTCTGTAATGCATTCCCTCAGCTTTGTAAACCCAGGCACATAGCTCCTCATCTCAAGGACCTAGGGATTTGTTGGTTGTCCTGAGATCCAGATCTTTGCTTTCCCTGCTCTTTGCTTCCTGGTGGGCTAATGCTTTTCCTTAAACTATCTTATAATCCTTTACATTACTTCTCTTCTTCCCCACAGGATGGAATATTCTAGAATGTTCTTTGTACTCATTGCTTAGATCTTACAGTTTTTTTGTGGCTGAGAAAAAAGTTTCCAGATATTTCTGAAATAATGTCATCCTTAACTTCATTATTTCTAGTTACAGTCCCTTTCCCCAGACTACATAATTGCTCTTCTTTGTAGTGTTTGTAACTTCCAAATAATTGAAGACTTTTTTTAGTCTTGAAATTGTAAATATTTATTCTCATTAACCTTTTAATTTGCATCACACTTGGTGATTCTCAGTTCAGCTTTGTTCTTTTTCCTGACTCTTCCAAGCTGAATAAAGGGCTCCAAATTAGACACGTTGTTCCAAGTTCAGTTCCATTGCAGTTGGGAGGGAGGGACATGGAATTTTCTCTTTCCATAGGCACTGTCTTCATATTTACCCTAATCTAGGTCTCCCTTGTAGGGGCAGGGTAACTTCCATATACCATCACAAAATGTGCCTATTCTGTATCTTTCCCCCTTTTATTCCCTGTATTTTTAACAATCATGAGTTTATTTATTACTGTGTTGTCTTTACTGGTATTAGCAACAGCTCTTAATTTAGCATCATCTGCAAACTTCATTTAAGTACCATTTGCTGTCTCTGCAAGATCATTAATAAAGATGTCAACCATAGCAGCTTGGAAAGTTGCTACCACACTTCATCTTCAGGAAAAAGTGAAGATATAGAGAAAGTTTTCCTTGACATAAAATATTGAGATCCTCCTTCTCGTTTGCTTGACTTTCGAGGCCCTACCAAATGTCTGCTGAGAGGCAGCCTGTACATTTCGCAGAGCCTTGGCTGCATGCTGCTTCTTGTCATGTTTTTACTGCATTAAAAGGAGTTTTCTTAAGTAAAAATTAAAAAACAAAAACAAAAACAACCCACGAGTTTGTGTTAAATTGACAGGAAAAATGTCAAATATTTCTAAAAATTTGAAATGTTGATGTTTGGGAAGTCAGATAGGCAAAGAACTGAGAAATAAGAGATTTGATTCTTGAAAAACTGATTTCGAGAAAGAGAGCTTTATTCTCGTGGGGGAGAGAGTGTGGAATGATAGAAAGCTGCCACAGGAATGCAAGGAGTCCATTTACCTGCCCTGGTTGTGAACTGGGTAAAACTTACATTTTTTCTTATGCTGACGTCTCCCTGTGCTATTCCATATCCATCTGGTGACCGATGTTTTGGTAATAAATAAATGCTCTCCAAGCTTCATGACAGCCTCCAGAATTCTTTATCTCAAACCACAGGCAAACTTTATACTTATAGCAATTAAATAACTAGCCTTTTCCTCTTTCACATTTTCCTCTTGCTGCTTTCCCATTTTTATCCTCAAGGAACTCAGACACAGATACATCACTTAGGTACAGGTTGTCTGACCTTTCAACTCTCTAAAGTCTGACCAATCATGAGGAACCAAGCACAATGAAAAAAAAACCTCTGTGAATTTAAAATAGTTCATACATAGACCTACACATACCCCCAAATGAATGCATATAAAATCTGGTGAAGCTGAATAAGTTTGTGGTCTAGTTAGCAGTTTTCTGCTATTGTCAATATGTTGGTTTTCAAGTTGTACTATAGTTTGTAAGATCTTACCACTGGTGGGAACTGGGTAATTTTACACGAGTCTCACTGTACTATTTTTACAACTTTCTGTATATCTATAATTATTGCAAAATAAAAAGTTAGAAGTATTGAATAAAAAATAATTCATATACTGAATTATGCTGTTTTGATTTTACTCTAATTCCAGAAGTTGGTGGCAGATCATTTTTATAGGTGATTATTTATGGGGTTGTTTGCTATATGTTACCCTCCTTTCTCATTTTAAGCCACTAGAAACTTTGCAGGGTGGAAAGGAGTCCTGCTTAAGGGCTAAAGCATTTTCTGCCATTTGTAACATTTGTCTGGACTTTGGGCTTTCACGATATTTCCCTGATCAAAACTGAGGGAGAAAAGAAAGTTTCACATGAAACTGAGAAGGTCAAAACAGATCCATAGATTGGGAGAGGTGAGGAAGATGGTGGAGGAGGAGAACCTGAGGTCACATCGCCCTATGGATACACTGAGCTAATGGCTTCCTCTGTACAACTAACTCTGAAAATGACCCAACGTTGGGAAGACCAGACCTTCCACAGTTAATATAGAGAGTAGGCTACATTGGAAAGAATAGGATGGGTAGACATGGTTTGGAACCAAACTCCTGGCAAGACTAACCATAAACAGGAGGGATACCACATGCATGGAGAAGCAAGAGGATAAGACTCCATACCAGGTACCACAGGCACTGGAGACCCACACTGAGACGATGAGTCCCCACAATGTTAAGTTTTGAAAACCAGTGGGTTTATTTTCACAAGCTTTAAATATCAGCAGGCTTAGTTCCAGGAGAACCAGAGGGCTATTGGAAACAGTCTCCATCCTGAAGGAGCAAATATAATAAGTAAGGGGAAGGGCTGGGGTCTTTAGGACACTTCTCTAATAACAAAGGCACTGGCAGGTGCCATTTCTTTTCCTCTCATCCTGACTAGATAGCCAGATATTTGTGGGGGCCAGTGCAAACACTCTCTGCTCTTCTTGTTAGTACTGTGTGCCCCAACCTCACACTCCCCTGTGGACTTAGCCCACCCAACCTGCCCACCTCTCTCCAAAGCATCAGCTGCCCTACTACATCATGCAAGCAAGCCCTGTAGGGACAGGTGCCACTCCAAAGTGACCCCTGCCCTGCAGAAAGGGGGAGGAAACCCCACACACCAATATGCCTGCAGTTCTAGCCACAAGTCTTTCAGTTGGCCACATGGGGACAAAGCCCTGCTATTTGGTGCACCTGAAGCCCTAGCAGAGAGACTAAGTGCAGACATCTAGTCTGCATGCTAGCCCTACCCATCTACAAGCTGACCGTGGCCTCGGACAGGGCACTCAACAGTGCAAGTACTCACTGCTGCCCAGCGCATCAACAACAGCCAAAGCAAATCACTGCAATGAACTGGATCAAAAGCAAATGCAGCTCAGCCACAACAGTAGGACATACACAACCCACAGAGGAGATACCCCTAGAGTGCCTGGTTCTGATGGCTGGGAGACATTGTGCTATAGGGCATCACAGGACCTTTTTTTTATACAAGGCCACTATTTGCAAGACCAGGAGATGTAGCTGACCTTCTTAATACATGGAAACAAACACAGAGTTAGACAAAATGAGACTGAAGAATATGTCCCATATGAAAGAACAGGACAAAATAACAGCAAAAGAGCTAAAATAAATAAAGTTCAACAACATGTATGAAAAAGAATTTAAACTAATAGTCATAAAGATACTTACTGGATTTGAGAAAAGAATGAAGGATCTCAGTGAGAACTTAAACAAAGAGTTAGAAAATTAAAAAAAGAACCAGAGATGAAGAATTCAGTTACTGGGGGGTAAAGTACACTACAGGGAATCAACAGCATATTAGAGAAAGCAGAAGTCAGATCAATGACGTAAAGATAAGGTAAAAGAAAGCAACCAAGATGAACAACAAAAAGAAAAAAAAAATGTATCCTGCAACTTTAATGAGTTCATTTATCATTTCTAGTGGTTTTGAGGTGGTCTCTAGGGTTTTCCATATACACTATTATGTCATCTACAAGTAATGACAATTTTACTTCTGCTTTACCAATTTGGATGCCTTTTACTTCTTTTTCTTAGCTGATTGCTACATGCAAAAGAACGAAATTGAATCACTTTCTTACACCACACACAAAAGCTAACTCGAAGTGGATTAAATACCTAAATGCGAGACATCAAAGTATAATATTCCCAGAAGAAAACATAGGCAGTAATCACTTTGATTTTGTCCATAGCAAGGTTTTTCTAGATATGTCTCCCAGGCAAGGAAAACAAAAGCAAAAATAAACTACTGGGACTACACCAGAATCAAAAGTCTTTTGCACAGTAAAGGATTCCATCAACAAAACAAAAAGATGACCTACTGAATGAGAGGTCCTGACTGACATGTCCAGTAAGGGGTTACTATCAAAAATATATAAAGAACTCCTACAACGCAACATAAACAAAAAAAAAATTAATTAAATAATCATATTTAAAAGTGGGCTAAGGACCTGAACAGACATTTTTCCAAAGAAGACATATACATGGCCAACAGATGGACGGAAAAGATGCTCAACATCACTAATCATCAGGGAAATGCAAATGAAAACCACAGTGAGATATCACCTTACATCTGTCAGAATGTCTAGAATCAAAAAGACAAGAAATAACAAATGTTGACAAGGATGTGGTGAAAAAGGAAACCTTGTACAGCCACTGTGGAAAATAGTATGGGGGCTTTTCAAAAAATTAAAAACAGAAATACCATATGATCCAGTAATTCAACTACTGGCCATTTACCCAAATTAAATGAAAACACTAACTGAAAAAGATATATGTACTGTTTAATGTTTATTACAGCATTATTTATAATAGCTTAGGAAGCAACCTAAGTGTCCATGAATAGGTGAATGAACAAGTAAGATATAACACACACACACACACACACACACACACACACACACACACACACTTCAGTATTACTCATCCTTAAAAAAGAATGAGATCTTGCCATTTGCAACAACATGAGTGAACCTAGAGTGTATATGCTAAGTGACATAAGTCAGGGGAAGATCAATACCATTTGATTTCACTTATATGTGGAATCTAAAAAACAAACAAACAAGTAACCCAAAACCAGATTCTTAAACACAGAGAACAAGCTGGTGGTTGCCAGAAGGGAGGTGGGTGAGGGGATTGTGAAATAGACAAAGAGGATTAAGAGGTACAAACTTCCAGTTATAAAATAAATAACTTGCAGAAATGAAAAATACTGCATGGGGAATATAGTCGATAATATTGTAAAAATGTTGTTTTGTGACAGATGGTGACTACACTGTGGTGGTTGAGCATTGAGTAATGTATAGAATTGTTGAATCATTATGTTGTACGGCTGAAACTACTATAGCATTGTATGTTAATTATATTGCTTAAAAAAAAAAAAAAAAGAAAGAAACCAAATCCAGAGGCCCTGCCTACAGGGTTCTGGGAGCTGTTCCTAGGGTTGGGTGGGAATTGATGGCAGAAGGATCCCAGAGGTAAGACCTGTGTCATGCACCTGTGACATCAGAAATATTCCTGTCCCCTGTGCAGAGGACAGCATTTGAAGGAACACATGACTAATGTTTATTGATGACTAATGACCATGGGGGCTTGGTGGAAGTCTGTGGCACAGCCCCAGGAGAAGAGTCCAGTAATACCTATGAGTGAATTTTTTGCCTGGAAGACTGCATGGGTTAGAGCTAGATTTAAATAGTTTGAAGGAAATAAAGGAGTATGGTTACTTTTTCTCACCTAAGTTTTTTTTTTTTTTTTTTAAGATTTTATTTATTTATTTGACAGAGAGAAATCACAAGTAGATGGAGAGGCAGGCAGAGAAAGAGAGAGAGGGAAGCAGGCCCCATGCTGAGCAGAGAGCCTGATGCGGGACTCGATCCCAGGACCCCGAGATCATGACCTGAGCCAAAGGCAGCGGCTTAACCCACTGAGCCACCCAGGTGCCCCTCTCACCTAAGTTTTTGATCTGAGATTTATCCTTGCTATATTTGATTACCTAATTACTCAGTTAACAGTAAATCAATGTGGGTGGCTCATTCACTGACAGTTACAGTTTCCATTACTGACATAAAGGCAAAACAACAACAACAACAAAAAAACTTAGATTTTTGAGAAACAGTTAATAAAGGTTTCCTGAATAGCCATTATATTCTAGCAGATGTGGAAGATATTATTTTCCTTAATTATCCCCTCTCTTCTCCTTTTAAGTCATAGAGCACATTCCTCTCACTCTATCTTTTAACCTCCCTTATGGCTACATGTGAATATGTGATCAAATTTTAGCTAATGGGATATGAATAGAAGTGAGGCAGGCAAATTTTGCTACATGTCCTTAGAAATAAAGTTGCTCAAACTTGTTCTTTTTTCCTCTTTTCTTTAGGCTGGAACAGGGACATGGCATAAACTCAGCTTTCAGGAGGAAAGAAAAATAACCCAGAGGAAGGCAAAGAACAAAGTGAAAAAATCTGGTTCCCTGCAAATACCTTGCAAAGTGGGGCTACCCAAAAAGCATACACCAGCCAGACAATTATATGAAAGAGAAATAAACTTATTGAAGTTGTACTTTTTGCTGTTTTTTGTTATAGCAACTTAGCATTTACCTTAACATATATAGCAGATACCAATACTATATCTTTGTCAAGAATGTTAACAATAAAAAAGAATGAGACAATAATGTTAATTTCTTCTGTTTAAGAAGTGGAGACTGAATTATCAAAACTTTGAAAGATTTAAGTTTTGGACAATACCATATACATAAACATTAGCATTGTCCTTGAATTTTGCATTTAATATACGACAAGTATCTTCACCTTCCTTCCCTCCATATCATCAAATATTCTTTGGAAACATTCTTTTTAATGATACAACATCTGGATATACATAATTTATTAATGAATCTCCATGTTGTGGGGTATTTAAATCACTTCCAGATTTTTGTGTTATTTGTAGTGTTGCCATAAATATTTTGGTACATAAATCTTGGGCTTTATCTTTTATAATTTCACAAGGATGGAATCTTGGAAGTAGACTATGCGATACCATCTTTTCCTCTTTTTTCCAATCCTGGATCACTCAAGACCCATTTTCAAACAGCCCCAATACCAAAACTTCTCCCCATGTACCAAAATAGAAAATACTTTACAACCAATTCTTATCCAAATTTGGTTCTAGAATCAAATCTATTCTCTATAATACAGATTCTGGGACCATCCCCAATTAGCCCACAGCTTACCTTTTACAACCTTATCTTTTATTATACTTGTATATGAACCTTCGATTCCAGTTTAAATACTCTTTCTACGTTAATGTTTCCCACCTTTATGCTTTTTGCCTGAATGGAATCACCTTTTATCTTCTTTCCAAAGCATCATACACTACTCAGTCTTTAGGATATCACTTAATATCCACCTCCTTTTTTTTTTTTTTTTTTTTTTTTAGGATTTTTATTTATTTGACAGACAGAGATCACAAGTAGGCAGAGGCAGGCAGAGAGGGAGAGAGGAAAGGAAGCAGTCTCCCTGCTGAGCAGAGAGCTTGATGCAGGGCTCGATCCCAGGACCCTGAGACCATGACCTGAGCCAAAGGCAGAGGCTTAACCCACTGAGCCACCCAGGCACCCCAACATCCACCTGTTGAAGCACTTTTGTTTTTACTACCTATTTGGCATATACCTCACACGACATCTCTAAAATGGCCCTAAATGACTGCACTTGTATGGTTCTTGAACATTTATACATGTATGTACATGTATAAAGGATATGTTTGGAGGTACTTACTTTCCTACAGCCCTATAAAGATCAGCGGTTCAGAAACTTCCAGCCAAACCAATTAACAACAAATAAACTTCTGAGCCAAAGACAAACAATGCAGATGGACAATAATGGTAAGGAGGATGCTGTCTGACAGATGAGAGAGACAATGCTGGTCATCACAAAGTGATGAACTCTAGGGTTAAGAACAAGTCTGTGTTGGCCATGTTCAGATATGCAGGCAGAGGAAACCAGGCAACACAGAACAGAATTCAAAGCAAAGAATGCAGAATGGTAGAGATTAGAGAATTTATCATCAGGAGAGGAAGAGATGAAGTGTCTGCCTCAATTCCTAATGCCATCCTACTTTCCAATTCTAGTTGCCCTGAGATGTATCCATATTACCTTTTCTTCTTTGAAATAGCCTTATAGTAAATCACCATTTTATTTGAGTTATCTTTTTTTTTTTTATATTTTATTTATTTGACAGAGAGAAATCACAACTAGGCAGAGAGGCAGGAGGAAGCAGACTCCCTGCGGAGCAGAGAGCCCGATGTGGGGCTCGATCCCAGGACCCTGAGATCATGACCTGAGCCGAAGGCAGAGGCCCTAACCCACTGAGCCACCCAGGCGCCCCTATTTGAGTTATCTTGAATGGGTTTTTATTTCATGTGATTTAAAGAAACTTGAATAGGACAAGTACAACTAGGGGTCCAAGTTCTTTAACAGTAGGAAGAACATCTTCTACTTTGTTGCCTCTCCTGCACACTGTCCTATAAATTAGCGATTTCTTAAAGTTATGTTTGTCTCTTTATAATCTCTTATTTCTATAACAAATGTTATTCTCTCTAAGGATGTACTGTATCATCCATATATTCTTACAACTTTAACATTTATATGGGTCTGATTGGATTGGAGTCCCAGTTCTATCATTTACTAGCTGTGAAATCTCACTATAAAGTGAGAGGATTATGCCAGAAGACTGCCAGAAAGCCATTTATACCACTGGGATTAGAAACCATGATTAACCACCAGGGGAAGAATTTGAGTTAGTGGCCTAACAATTACATCCATAATTTTCCCACTGAGCAAGAGCCATGCATAGAATAAAAATATAGAGCATATGAAAATATTACTCTGTTTAGGGTGGGAAGATGTAGCACTCCGATAAAGTGTGCATTTTTATAAAATATCATTTAAAGGAAACACAATTGAAGGTAATTGAGACAGTGCTACCAGATGAAATAAAATAAAATCTAAGACAGATAGTAAGATCTTTTAGGTAATGCATTACCCTGTTTGTTAAAACGTTCCTATTTAACAGATATCTTCATTTGGGGAGTGTGATTACAAGAACTCTTACAGAATTCTTCCTATGTGCTCATCATTGTACTTACTTATTATATCTATTATATAAATCAACCCTCAAGCAATCCATTCATATGACTTCTGTAATATTTCCCATTTTACAGAAGAGAAAAATTGAGGTTTAGGCAATAAAATTATTTGAACACAAATAATCTCTCACTTATTCACATCAGAATATATCACTTCATTCATAATGTCCTTTTAACATGAAAGAATGAAGAACAGCAACAAGATCTTATATATATATATAATGATGTTCCTTGCTCATGTCTGCTACTATGGGACCGCCAGAGCCTTGTAAAATTCAGCCTAGTTATTTCAAGCAGCGTCCAGAGGGTGTTTCGTATGTGTTAATGACCAGATCTGATTGGCCACCATGGAGTGTAGCAATTACTCGGGGTCAGATAATTGAAAGGACTCACAGGACTTTAACAAGGTATACTCATGAAAGATTTATTACAAGCAAAGGATACACAGCACCAGGAGCAAGAAAGCACAAAACAACATTGCAGAGGTCTGGAATATCAGGCACAGCTTCCAGAGTCCTCTCTGAGTTGCTCAAAATATGCTCCATCCGGGAATCATGACCCACCGATATGAGAACGAGATTTGTGTTTTAGGCAGGATGAGCCACAAGTTTGCATGGAGGTTTTTATACTGCACGGGTCTCATGTCAGAATCAGTCTGAGCCACCAGGTAAACCAGGTGGGGACCATCAATCTTTGTATTTTCACTAAACAAGGCAGACTCACTGACACTGGATACCTCCAGGGGAATTTTAGGCTTTAAACAGCATATTATAAATCATTAGCTAGTATGTTTCATTCCCACCTTGACCAAAGATTTATATCATGACCCTTAGGCACCCCTAAAGATCTTTGGAGATGAGTTCTAATAGAATCCCATTTCTACATATGTGGATTTGTCATTTAAGAAGTTCTTCCCTTGCTCTAGCCCAGCATGGTCCAATAAACTTTTTGTTAAGATGGAAATGTTCTTTATCTGTGATGTACAATATGGTAGCAACTAGCTGTAGCAACTTGTGAGTAATGCACTCTTGAAACGTAGGTGGTGTGACTGAAGAACGGAATTTTAAATTTTATTTTAGTTCAAAGAACCACATGAGGATACTGGTGATCATATTAAACGATGCAACTACAGTCTCCCCGTGCTGGACTTGGCTGTGTCTGGTGGGCACATTGTATCCACTGGCCCCACTGAAACTTACTGCCTTTTCCTTCTGGGGAGCGCTGCTGCTGGTGGGCATTGTTGCCACTTCTGCTAGTGATGGCCCTGTCCGCTGGGCGCTGCTATGGCCTCTGCAGGGTACAGTGGTGGATGATCTAAAGCATGGAACGCCAGTGGTAGGCACTGTGGATTACCTTTCCAACAGCTATGGCAGAATTTGCCTCCCACTGTAGGGATTGAAAACCTTAGGTTCTCATTTTTCCACCGCCTTTTGCGTGGGACTGAACCCTGGTGAATGTGACCTGAAAGAATGTCTGCTTCTGGAGCACCTGGGTAGCTCAGTGGATTAAAGCCTCTACCTTCGGCTTGGATCATGATCCTAGGGTCCTGGGATTGAGCCCCGCATCAGGCTCTCTGCTTGGTGGGGAGCCTGCTTCTTCCTCTCTCTCTGCCTGCCTCTCTGTCAAATAAATAAATAAAGTCTTTAAGAAAAAAAAGAATGTCTGCTTTTGTGGCCAAGAAGAGTTTCCTCTGTAACGAAATGGAGATGCAACTCTCTTCAAGTAGACTTTGAGACTGTGCCAATCCCCATAGTACTGCAAGGGGCAAATCTGAGGGTTTAGTCAGTGCTCTGTGGATGGCAGGGTAGGAGGAGCTTGGGTCCTGATGACAGTGTTACATGACTGAACCCATCCTGGTGGTCGCTACTTCCTCTTTTCTCATAATGTTCAATGACACAACCGTGTTTCAAATCTCACAGTGGTTTTAGGTAAACCTCCTACTATCCAAAGACATGACTGCAGGTAGGCTGGGTTAGAAAATATTTTAATTGGTGATACTGTATTTTACTCAGAATTACTCCTACTGAGGCCTTGTAGTTAAAAACGCCACCACAAGCAACTTTAAAAGCTGACGGGAGGTAAGGAAATGGAGACCCTCTCAAGCAGTGTGGCAAAATGGGACTGTCATTGGAGGGAGGTAGGGTCATTGCAAGAGCATGTTAGAATGCTGATGGAAAACCCAAACAAACACGACACCCAAAACAACAAATGCAAAACAAAATAGAAGAGAAGTGAAAGGAAAATGGAGGGACTCTATGGGGAAGTCCCAGGTGTCAGAAAGAGGAACCCCAGGGCGCCCTGTGTGGCTCAATCGGCTAAGCAGCTGCCTTCAGCTCAGGTCATGATTCCAGGGTCCTGGATGGAGCCCTGCATTGGGCTCCCTGTTCAGCAGAGATTCTGCTTCTCTCTCTCCCTCTGCCTGTCACTCTGCTTACTTGTGTTCTCTCTCTGTCAAATAAATAAATAAAATCTTTTAAAAAAAAGAGGAACCTATGTCTGATTTTAATGTTATTATTGCTGTTCATGCTTATTTTTCTCTTTCTTGCATCTTTAACTGCTTCTTGCTTTGTCTAAAGGTAGTACTTCCCCTCATTAGCTTACAAGAAATAAAATACTCCAGAGCGGAAGCACTTCCAGGACCATTTTCTGCTCTCACTGTCCTTCCTCCAAGAGGCAACCACATTCTGAATTGTTTATTTTTTCCGTGTGAGTCACTAGTTCTTTAGCACATATTTATGTATAAATAATATGTAGTATTGCTTTCTATCATACTCTGTATCTCTTTCTGCAATTTGCTGTTTTGTTTTCTTGCTTAGCATTGCTATTAACCTTTATCTACTTTAAAACAGAAATTTTCACCTGATTACTTTAAGAGTTATAGAAAAATCCATTGATTAAATATACCATTTACTTATTTTCCTATTGATAAAAAAACTACTTATTATTCTTAAAAACTAACTTAAAAAATCAAAGTGCTATACATATACAGAGTTTCAAAGACTTGAATTGTTCTATAAGTCTTATTAAATCACTCATTACCCCTAATCCAGAATACCCAGAGATAACCACATTCAGCTTTTGTATTTGTTTGGTATTTATCTTCAAAACTCTAAATGTTTGTAACATTATTTATTTTTAGAATTTGGATTTTATCTATTATCTTTTGATTTTTCCACTAACAGAAGACAAAGTTTTAACTCTCTGTTCCACAAACACCTGCCTCTACCACGCATTGTCATTCCTTCCCTCCATCTGTTCAATATGGTTCTATCATAATTTCAGTTAGATCAATATATAATGTTTATTAATGACTCTGAGACCTCTGAGTTGGAATTATATAGTTACCAATGATTAATTTTTTTTTCCTGTGCAACTTTTTGTTTCCTATGGAGTTACTGTTTTATTTAGTTCTCCGTGTACTTATAATTAATGCATACCCAGAACTTCTCCTGTTGTATAAATACCTTCTGAATCCATATAAACACAGGTGGCATTCTCTCAATTTCATTTTAAAGCAGTTTCTATCAAAACGCTATGACCTACTCCAATGGAGAATGGTTGCCTTCTGTGTTGAATGACCTGCAGGCTTGGTATTTGATATGGTATTGTATTGGTATCATACCATTGATATGGTATTGGTATTATGATATGCTTTATCATAATCTGAGTTCCAAGAAATGATACTAATTCTTAATTTCAGGATCCCATTTCTTCTTTTTTTAAATTTTTTTTTTCTGATTTCAATGAAGTCCACTATCAGTTTGAGCCAAGTCTCGTGGAAGATTACATTTTTTGAGAATTTATTCATAACTCACATTTGATAATTTCTCTGGGAATAGAATTGTAGGTGAAAAATAATTTTCCTTCGGAATTGTATCAACATTGAGCAATTGCTCTCTAGTCCTCAGCCTATTTACCGAAGTCAAATACCATTTTGATTCTTGATTTTTTATGCAAGTCAGAGGTTAGCAAATCTAACATATAGGCTATTTTTGTTAATAAAGTTTTGTCAGAACATAGCCATCCTCACTTATTGACCTATTGTTTAAGTCTGCTTTCCACCATAAGAACAGAGTTGGGTAGTTTTGGCACTTACTTTTACGGCCCTCAAGTTCTAAAACATTTATGATCTGGCTCTTTACAGAAAAGTTTGCCCATCCTGGGTATAAGTCCTGGGTTTGTTTCCTCTCTAAAATTTTATAAGATTTTTGTCCCCAGGGTTCTAAGCATTTAAGCCTATGTTCATTTATTGTGTCCTTAATTTCTGATATATCATCTTGAATTATTCCCACTAAAATTTCTTCTCATTTTATAATTCCTTTTTTTCTTAATTTTTGGAAATTCCATCATGTGAACCATTCTCTATCTTTTCCCTCTCTGAGCTTTTTACTCTAAATTTAGGGATACTATTTTCTAAGATTTCTATTAAGGTTTTTAGTTCCGTTATCATGCTTTAATTTAAAAAAAAAACTGGGGCGCCTGGGTGGCTCAGTGTGTTGGGCCGCTGCCTTCGGCTCAGGTCATGATCCCAGGGTCCTGGGATCGAGTCCCGCATCGGGCTCTCTGCTCAGCAGGGAGCCTGCTTCCTCCTCTCTCTCTCTGCCTGCCTCCCTGCCTACTTGTAATCTCTCTCTGTCAAGTAAATAAATAAAATCTTTAAAAAAAAAAAATAAAATAAAAATAAAAAAAAAACTTTCTGTTCTCACTGCAATATATTTTCCTTATTCTCAACAGATAGTTATTATTAGTGTTCTTCTTGACATTTTCTTCTTTCCTTCATAGCCTCTGTCTTTCATGGTTTTTTTTTTTCTTTTTGTTTATTTTGAGCTGTGATTTCCACGTTTGCTGCCTTCCTCAAATGTTGATGATCCTTGGCTCATATTTAATGTAGGAAATTAAATAGTTTAAAGCTTATTCCCATGCCATGGCCCAGGTTTGCCATTGTGGGTTCTCTATAAAGTGATCTGACAGGGACATTTCCTGGAGAAACCCCTGAGATCAGTATCTCTAAGGCCTTTTCACTTGGGCTAGTCAGGTTTTCTATAAAAAGCTCATTCAGTGGGGCGCCTGGGTGGCTCAGTCATGATATCAGGGTCCTGGGATCGAGTCCCGCATCAGGCTCTCTGCTGAGCAGAGAGCCTGCTTTCCTCTCTCTCTCTCTCTCTCTCTCTGCCTACTTGTGAGCTCTCTCTGTCAAATAAATAAAATAAAAATCTTTAAAAAAAAAAAAAAAGCTAATTCAGTGTCTGACTCAGGGAGTTTAATCCCAGAGTTAAATGGGAGGAGAGGTCTAATATATTCATTTTTCTCTCACCGTCACATTCTCCTACTCCCCCGTATGAAGAACTGTCTCCTAGCCATCATCTCTATCTGGCGTTCCAGTCTAAAAACCATCTGTTCTACACCTCATCTTCTGCCTATAGAGGGAAGGGTCATTGCCAGTTGTTCAAAGGGGAGTGGGATTTGGGAAGATGGCTCTATGCTGGACTGATGGATAGCAACTCAGTTCCAACATTTCTCCTGCTCTCCCTATCACTGTGATTCTTCTAAGCTCTTTCTTATATTGCAGGAACTAGAAGCCAAGGAACTATATTTCCAGAATAATCTGCTGGCCAGTTCTGAATTCAAGTCTGCAAATGAGAGCCTACAAAATTGGAAAGCATAAGAAAGGTAGAAACCGTATTACTGCTTTCTGGCAACTGAAGGCAATTTATGGACTTTAGCAAAGATGAGATTTTTCAGCAGCCGAGGAGCATTTCTTTGCAAATCACTCGCTATGATGCTTCAGATAGTTGTGATATCTTTGGCAGCTTCCTGAAGTTCCTGTAATGCTTGATTCTCTGAAAACTGCCAGTAAATCTAAGAAGTAGCCATGGCTTTCTCGAACTTGTGCCTCTCTAGTTCTTCCAGTGGTTTTATAAGTGGCTCATTCTCTGTATTGAACCCCTTCCAGACCGGTACAGAGTCTAAGTGCTCCTTGAATGGGCTTTCAACTACTCCTTCTGTGCTTAGCCTCACCTTTACCCCAGTTCTAGAGGTAACTTGGTAAATTGGGTCACTTCTCAGCCTTTCCCCACTACAGACTTTCTCAGATTTGATAAATCAATCACCATTTGCTCACGGGCTTTGCAGAAGCAAGATATTTTGATGCCGAGGACTACTCTGCCTCTCTTTTTGTTCTTGGGGGCTTACACCTTTTATAACAATTTTCTTTTCTGTCTGTCATTCTTTAGTGAGGTTTTGGGGGGAAGCAGAATTCAATCCTGCATTCAGTCCACCACTGTTCTATATCAATCCTTCCATTCACTCTTCAACAGCTCCAACTTGGACACTGGTTTCCTCTTCAGCCTTATTTTGTACCGTTTTTTCCTTTATTCGAGCTTCACTGACCTTGGTGACCCTGAACCCCCCAAGGTCTTCCTTGAGTCAAGATCTTTTGCATATACAGTTGCTTTAGACTGGTCCCCCTTTCTGTCACTGACATCCCTAAATATGCACCTGCTCTTTACATCTCTCAGAAAGGCCTTCCTTGACTACCTTCACATATAATCTCCTTTTTTTTCTGTCATAGAACAGAATTCTTTTCCTTTATTGCACTTTTATTTAAAGTCATATTTATTTATTTAATGTCTATCTCTCCTATAAGAGTATACATTTTATATTTACTATACATAAATAACTATCTCTATCAATAACTGAATAAAAAAAAAAGTGATCTGTAAGAAAACTTACAGAAAAAGAACATTATGTATCACCTGGCCTGGCCTGGCTACTGGGATAGCAGCAATATTGTTCAAATAGAAAGGACACTACAAACGTTCAATTTCTTAAAAGACTCAGCCTCAAAATATATTTTTTCCTATCCTGTTTTAATTCCACAAACTATCATCAAGGAAAAAAGAGAACAAGACCAATTTATAGGCTATGAGGCTTAGCATCCCTATAAGCCTTTTTCTTCCTATTTTTTTTTTTTTTAACCAAAGAAACCCATTCATTTTCTCTTTCATCCCCTTAGGCTTAAGCCTGTTGAAAAAACTTCCTTAATAATGTTGAAATTTAAAAAAAAAGGAAAAGGAAAAGTGATGAGAAAATTAATATAATGAAATAATCAATGCAAATGACATTCTATTGTCCAGGAAAAACCCTCAATCAACTCTCTTAGAATTACTGAATCTGATGGGTAATTGTGGCTTAATTTCTAATTGTAAGATCAAGGCATGCTATCAGAAGTACTGCCAACATTAAATAGACATTTTATGGTGCTCATTTTAAGGTGGAACTTTAAAGAAATCGAAAACCATTAATCAAACACATAAATCATCCACACCGAGTATTAACAGAAAAATCCCTAAATCTGGTAAAACTTAAATTTATATTCAGCATCAAAGAACATACATCAATGCTTTATTTTTCTCAAGTCTTCAAAGGTGGGAAAAGTTTGGGAAAAATTTTTATAATTTCAAACTCTCCCTATAGGATGACTAGCTTGAAGTGTGTCCACAGAGCTAAAGAATCAGTTTTTGTGGTGAGAAGAAATGTATTTATATTATTTGTTCAATGAAAATATAGAACAATGTGTCCATTGTTTAAATTCCCCTATGTTGTTTGGAGAAAACAATCTAACACTATGTACGCACATAGTAGGTTACAGTTTATGTTTTCCATATATCACTCATTTGACAATAAATTTTTACGATGATTTCTTAAACTCATTAGACCTTATAAAATGATAAGAATTGGTTAAATAATAATTAAGTTTCTTTCCAGCTTTGATTCTATTAGGTTTTCACAGTAGCACTGCCTAATGGCAAACACAGCTTAGTAAATTCCTCTCCTCTGTGTGTTTCTGTTTGTCTCCGTCACTTTGGTGTTCTCCCAGTAGACACATGGAGGGGCATGCTGATTAAATTAGTCAAATTAACTCTTTGCCTGACTCCATCCTCATTAGGCTAATGAGCACACTCAGGAGTACATCTGTATGTCTTAGTCGTCTTAGGTCAGAAGTACTGTCACTAGGAGCACCAATGAAAAGTTGTAATTGTGACACTCTTTAGGAGTTGGGGTTTTTTTTTTTTTTTCATTTTGCTTTGGTTTTTGGTTTTTCTTTTTCTTTTTTTGGCTGGCAGCTCATTTTCCATCCTATCTCAAGAGGGAGCATGTGGCTCTGCTGAATAGAAGCTGTAATGCGTTGGGCAATCTCATTTTCTCTGCTGGATCATTGTAAAAGAAGGTGTAATTTTGATTTCTCCCCCAGGAAAGGGTTTGTGGGTAGGCAAGTGTGAGAGATGTTGAACAAGAATTAAACAAAGTGGGGGGGGAAATCCTATTATAACCATAAGGTGCTGTGAAGTGATAGATCTTAATGACAGAGTAGCCGTGCGAAGAGCTGCTCCACAGATTTGTTTTGATTAAGTGTGTGTTTGTTTGTAGGGGATAAGAGAAGGGGACTTGGAGATAGATTTGGGGGAAAGACAGATGAGGAAGGGAGAGGGAACAACCAGTTTCATAGGTTGAGTGCCCTCTGATTCTAAAAGGCATACTCTGTCCAAATTATGCAACAGAGTGTAGGTTTCCCCCGCTATCTGAAAACGGAGCCTTCCTAGGAAAACTTTTGTGAGCCGGAATGGTGTGAAGTGAGGGAATCATTACCATTAACTTATATGGAAAAAAATTTTTGAGCATTCCCAGACCCCCAGAATAACCCCTCTTAGCCCCTTGGGATACCTTAGGACACATCTTACTAACAGAGGCACATAATAAATCAAGATAAAGCACAGGCCCTCACAGAGCTCTGGCCACTTGGTGTGGAGATGCTGGGTGTCAGCTCTCCAGGAAGGACCGTGGTGGCACCCCTTTGCTCCTCCGGGGCCACACTACCTCTATCATTAGTGGAGGCAAAACAAATGCTGAACACTATTTTTACTTTTTGCCTTCTTTCATACTAGTGCAAATCTTTTTGGATTTCTTTCGGTGAGTGAAAACAGATACAAATGTAGGTCTTTTGTTAAAGCAAAGTGGTGTGAGGTAAACTTTTGAGAAGGGGAAACCTGTATTTGTTTGACTGGCATTTCACAGACTCATTAAGCACAAATCCTCCATTTTTACACTGATTAAATGATTTTTCTGTACTTGGATACATTTATAAAACTTAAAACACTGAAGGCTAATAGTAAAGAGGCCTGCACATGGTAGGTGCCAAATATATGTTTCTGAACTAACAGAAGGACACTATGAACAATAGTTAAGCTCCTACAGCTGGCTGAGTACCAGTGGGAACTGGCAGTAATCCATACAGCAGCTTCCTCTGGATGAACAAATACTGTGGCTGAAAATACAGCTATATAACTAGGATTGTGGTCCATTTAGGACAGAAGCCCTTTATTGGTTTTCTAGAAGGAAAAAAGTTTGCCATCTCTAACCCTGGAATACTGGGTGAGGTAAAATGTTCTTTCCTCGGGGTGCTCAGTGGTACAACTTTATCACCACAGAGGCTTGGGAGTAGAAAATGTGCATAGATACAGGCCTACGTCTAATAGTCTACAAATTACGAGAAAACTCTTTGAATATTAGACAATTTTTAAAAAAAATTATGGCTTCATAGGGCACAAAACCCCCCTCTTTTAGTTCAAATCTTAATACTTCCTTGTTGTGTGACAGTCTCCTGGACAGCTCAGAGCACCAATCAGTAGATCCCCGTGTTTATGGCTCTATGGCAGCTGAAAAAGTTGTCTGTTAGGAGCTATAGCTGATCCAGGGAATCCCTGGCCCTATGCCTACATCAATAGAGTCTAAGTTTTTACACCTTCTGACTTTTTATTTGCCCACATCTTGCCAAGATGCTTCACCACTGCGGAACACCTAGATCTATCTTTACAGTAGGGATCAGGCATACCACAGGGACAAATTCCAAGGGAAAGACAAATTTTTTGATAATGGAACACTTTTTTTGGTCACCACACTGTTTTAAATTTCACTAGAGGGGTACCTGGGTGGTTTAGTTGCTTGGGCATCTGCCTTTGGCTCAGGTCATGATCCCAGGGTCCTGGGATGGAGTCCCGCATCGGGCTCCCTGTTCAGTGGGAAGCCTGTTGTTCCCTCTCCCACTCATCCTGCTCATGTTCACCCCTTGCTGTCTCTCTCTCTCTGTCAAATAAATAAATAAAATCACAAAATAAAATAAAATAAAATAAAAATAGATTTCATTAGATATATGTCCTGGTTCTACCTCCTACCACTTGTCTGTTCTTACCATCAGTTTCCCTATCTATAAATTGGAGTAATTAAACCCCCTACATCGTAAGGTTATTGTGAAGGTTAATGAAATAATCATTACAAGATGCTTTACACTCTGCCTAGCATGGAGTAAGCACATGGTAAACGTTAGCTGCAATGACCAATGTAAGCCACTAGGGCTGGGACTGTTCTTGGATCTCAAAGTATTAAGGTGATTAATGACCAAACCTTTATCTTTGATGAAATAAAATCCCCTTGGCTAAGAGGACATCTAGCTCCTGTGGGCCTATGGAACTAGAATGGTTCCTTGAAGATTGGTTACTACATTGTCACCCTTGCAAACTATTTTTCTCCCTTGGAGGAAGGGCTGTGCCAGCGAAGTGACTTAAGCCCCACAGAAAAATTGAGTTTTATAATGTAGCTCTTTTAGGGACCACGGGCCCATGCCTATCATGTGGGCACAGAGGAATGGACTTTTAAAGTGGTACTGAAAGTTTTGTAGCATTTCAGACCAAATCATGTTCAAAGGCCCAGAAGTTTAAGAGGATAGACCAAGCTCAGGGAAATATGAGGAAGAATGATTGATGGTATATTACATGGGGCAACAGTGAGGTACAGCTGAGAACTTGGAAAAATTACCCTCCAAATGTTTCTATGAAACAAACATTTAATATAACATTTAATATTTATTTATTTTTAAATTTTATTTATTTATCAGAGAGAGAGAGAGGGGGAGAGAGCGAGCACAGGCAGACAGAATGGCAGGCAGAGGCAGAGGGAGAAGCAGGCTCCCTGCTGGGCAAGGAGCCCGATGTGGGACTCGATCCCAGGACGCTGGGATCATGACCTGAGCCGAAGGCAGCTGCTTAACCAACTGAGCCACCCAGGCGTCCCTAACATTTAATATTTAATTTAACATTTATATATTATATATATAGGATTACCTTAAAGAGGTAGAATACCTCCTAGGCTAAACCCGAGGAGAAAATATTCATATGACAAAAGAAAAAAAAAATCTTAATCTGAAAGCCAATTGACCAACACTAGGGGCAGGTCAAAGGGGGGCAAAGATAGACTTTCTACCTCTAGCTCTATCTAAGACTGGATTTCCTGAACTATGAGCCTAAGGACCTAACCTCTGATGCACAGATGTCCCATAGAACTCTAGTGACTTGGCAACCATTCAGGTTAGGCAGTAAGTTTCTAATTCCAGATCTATCAAACAACCTTCTGATGAGCATTGTGTGTCCAGATCTACCCATGAAGAGTTAGTTTTGATTATGTTAATAAATTGACATTTTAGGTTTTTAATGACAGACTTATGAGTTGAGTTGGTATGACTTATGTGCCTGAGCCCAGTGACTTCTGATATACTAACTCTGAATTTCCATCCTTCATATCCATGACCCAGACCCTTGAAAACCATACTAGTGTTCTCCCTCTCTATGAGAACCTGTTTGAGGCCAGTTGGTTTTTCCCAGGAAGTATTGCTTGGTCTCTTTTGACCTGCAGTAGACACAGGACATGACCATTAAGGGAAATCAAGGCTTTTATCAATGCAGGTAGGGTAAATATTATTGTTACCATCACCACTGAAATACTTGTGGAGATTCAAAACTTGTCTCTGAACTGGAACTTCATCCCAAAGTCTTCCAAATGCTAAAAATGAAAGTCTCTACAGCAGAACTTTTCTAGTTATAGCCACACAAGGACAAAAGGCAAGACCCTTTGCAAAAATGATCTCGGGTACTATTTTTGAAGTCAGAATGTGTTAAGATGAAGTTTGAAAAATATAACTACTATCAATGCTGTCAACTGCTGCGAAAGACGAGCCCTGAGCAGATGCAAGAATGGTCTCTGGCACCTGCGATCGATACAGTATCCATCTCTTACATTTGTAAGTGCTTTTAATCTTTTCTAAGGCTCTTTTACTTAATTCAGATCATTGGAAATTCCTAACAACCCAGTGAGGTGGTAGATAAGGGACTTACTATTCCTATGTGAGAGCTGAGGAAACGAAAAGGGAGTTTATAGGGCTTCCCAAATAGGACATCAAATGGCTGGTTAGTGAAGAGCAGAGAAGGGGGCGAGGCCTCACCTCATTCCCTGTGTGTGTCTCCCCAGCACACCATACTGTTTGCTCGGGTCCACTTTGGCTGCTGACAATAAACATGGCTGTGGAACTAACTGATGGTGGAACAATCTACGCAGACAGCAACAAGGAGTAGATTTTGCCATAATTTGTTTACTTCCTGTCTGTAGAGTGTCGTATAGCCAGGAAACCTTCAGCTCTAATGATCATTCAGATTAGTCTGTGGGAACAATTCTCAATTAACATGATCACTCTGACCCTTAATTATGCATTTTCCCACAAACTATCATGGCAACTCTGTATACTCAGTTCCATATTTCCCCACCTTTTCAAGATGTTTTGCCAGGGATGGAAGTCTAGTTTGATGTCATGGAAAAGTTTGATTCTCACAGAGACATCAAATCTGTAATTCTGGTCTTTCATTACAGTCTCAGATAAAAAATATCACCTTATCCTTTCCAACACCACTCTCGAAATGGCTACGTATTCTTTTATAAGCTCTTTTTACTTTGTTGCAGTTTCCTTTGGAGACTTCTGTTTTCCACTGATTCCACTCTGGTCAGTTGAAAACGCTAAAACATTTTTCTTTTTCATCAGATCTGTTCTCTTCAAATCCCTCTGCTGCCTTTCCAAACCACATTTAAACTTTGTGGGATTTTTTTTTTTTTAAGATTACTATCAAACTGAAGTTTTAAACTAAAAGGAATAATGACTATAATATAACTCCTCAATTTTCAGCAATAAATAATTTTGGCAAGAGAAGGAAAAGAAAATTAAACCGCTGAATGCATTTCCATACTATGTTGGGAAGAATAACTATAGGAAATTATTGGATTCTCTTCTATAAATGTCTTAGTACAGAACCTGGCATTTTGCTAAGCTTTATTTTTCCTCAAAGTATGTGAATTATCTAGCCAAAAATTTCTATAAAGGTAAATGTGAACTAAATGGGGAAGGGGAAGGTGGGGGGAGAAGGAGGAAGTGGAACTCAGCACAAGGAGGTGTTACGCAATCATCTGATATGCTACTGCCTGGTAGGGGATCAGCAGGAATTTTTTTTTTTTTTTTTTTACATCTACAGAAGCAGGAAGTTTAGAATAGCATGTGACAGCTCTGGCTCCTGTAGTTTCTGCATTTGTCCCAAGGAATAGGAACGTGTATATAAGGAGAAACCACAGAATAGTTCACTGGAGACTCATAATCAAATTTTTTTTAAAAAATTGAATTTTCATTCTTCTTCCATTTTGTAAATGCATTGTTTACTGAACAAAATGATCAAGGCATTCTACACGCATTATAAATATTTCCACAGGCAGTCATAAAGGATATTGCCTCTGGAGACAAATGCCTGTGGTGTTTTCTATAAATATGCCCTAGGTCAAGCCCTGTCGATCACTGGTATTTTGAGCTATGTTACTGGAAGTCTGAGGCAGGTGGGATATGATCTAGTAAACATCAGTTCATTCCGAACTGACAGCAGTATGTAACCTGATATCTGAATACCCAGGGTAAAAGGATATTTAAATCATATCAGTCTTCCTTTAGTAGGAACTGAATGCAATAAGCTTCAAGTTTTCAGAATTACTTTGTGGAAAATGACATAAATCAGAAGAAATTAAGATAAAGTACAATTTTGACCAGAGTACATTACAATTAACATTAACCATATTGACTGGTCTATAACCAAGCACCATTTACCAATGCAGTCCAGATGCATCTGCTTTTCTGAAACTGCTTATTATTTTGGTGGAAGTTTATGAGTTTCCTATGCTGAGTGTCTTGCTTTAAATCTTTTTCATTCATGTTAGTAAATAGAAATAAGAAGGCTTTCCCTTACAAATTCAGACCAGAAGATCAATGGAATGCCGGTAATATGTTTTTCATGATTAATAGAGGTTAATAAAATGAAGGTAATAAAATTGCTAATTAAATTCAGAAGGTAGAATTGCGACAAGAAGTATTTTTCAGAGGGCTTAAAAAATTACTCTTTTGGGGACGCCTGGGTGGTTCAGTCAGTTAAGCATCTGCCTTTGGCTCAGGTTATGATCCCAGGGTCCTAGGATTAAGCCCCACATGGAGTCCCACATTGGGGGGGGGGGTTCCTTGCTCAGCAGGGAGCCTGCTTCTCCCTTTGCCTCCTCTTCCCCTTCTTGTGCTCACTCTCTTTCTGTCAAATAAATAAATAACATCTTTTTAAAAAACTTACTCTTTTATTCAAAAGAGGGAGGTTGGAGGACAGTCCTAATGTTGTTGGGATCTAGAAGGATAGAACTTTCTTTGCAAAGTCTCCCTTTGTTGGTTTATTGAACCCTGTATTCATAACTTCTTGGAGGAAGGTGCTCAGTTTTCTTAGACTTTCTTCTCTGTTGCAAAATGACAGGGCTCAAAATTAATTGATTTCAAATTTATACTACTTGCTCTGGAAAGCTGCAAAAGGCAGCAGGCAACAATTATTTATGCATTTACTCTTTCACTGCCCGTGCCCTATTACCTTCCAACTGGAACTGCAAATAACAAACACTTCACATGTGCCAGCCTTCACCATGATGGTAATCAGTAATATTTACTACTGCCACCTTTGCAGGTGTGTGCGTATACATACATACATCTCTCTGTATATCGTTGGAAAAATTCAATTAAAAAATGGTTAGAACTTTGATTTTAAGATAGGATGCAGAGAAATACATTTTTAGCCTTAGGCCTACTGTCAAGATAATTTGAGGCCTAGGCGTTACAAGTCTTTCACTACTATACTTATCTGCAGAAAAATTCTTCTGGGAATATTTAGTAGATGAGGAATTCAGGGACAGTGAATGAGTCCTACATCTTGACATTTGCTACAGTATCTAGTAAATGTTCTGATTACCTTACCTGGCAATCTGTCAGCTTCCTCAAAAGGTATTTAAGGTAGATTACCACTGACGACACATATAGAGCAGAATTGCTAAAAATAAAATAAAAAAATTAAAATTTGATAGGCGGGTGGACAATTATGTCCCATACATGGCTAATATTGAATCCTACAATTTTAGCTCTAAGCTTCCAGATACAAGAAATAAAACATGATGGATAAATATTTCTCATTATTGGATGCAAATAAGTAAATCACTTTGACAAGAGCAACAAAGTTTTACTGATTAAAAAAATCTGAAATTAATTCATCACATGGATTTGTATGGGGAGAATATTGAGCTGCATAAAGTCTATCTCGAAGAGGAATTGTTTCTTAAAGCAGAGAAGTTCTTGGTATGATTATTTCATGTGTTAATACTTGAAAAAAAAGGTGCACCTGCTTGTCTATTATTAAAATGTTACTCAGCAGTCATCCTGAACAAAAAACGTCGCCTGGAAAGATTGTCACAACCTAGATGGGAGATGTCTGCCCAGAGAGTTACATAAACAAAGAAGAGTTGGAAAGACCTCGGTGTAATAGCAACAACAGCAAAAATAAACTCGAGCCAAAGGGCACCAAAAAAAAGCCTCACCCGGGCAAGCAGCCAAGGGAAGTTACTCAGACCGAGCAGAACCTTTCCTGAGAGACCTCTGCTTCCGATGGGGAAAGCTTTCCCCTCAACTCTGGAGTGTTTCTAGCCATTTTATCTAAGAATTCTGCCCAGGAAATAGTTGTCAGACTCCACCTCGCTCACCTAACCCTATCCAGACACCAGGTAAAACAGCTCTCTCTACCTCTATTCCTTGGCACACACGGCAGTCTCTGGTAAAAACCTCCACCTTCTTCCACCCTGCCCTCGCCCCCACGCTGGGCCAAAACCTACTTACCAGCCCCCGGGAAGCCTCTGCTTAAATACCTCATACCTCATGAAATCTTCCCTGATGGCACTAGTGCAGGTCAGGTGGCACCAGCTCAGTGAGTCTCATCCCTGGCTGTGTGTTACAATCACCTGGAATGCACTGGGAGCTTGCCGAGGCCCCATCTCCGCTTTCAGAGATTAAAGCTAGAAGGTTCCTTTTGAGTGCTCTGGATGAGGCATAGGCATGTAGTATTTAAATTTCCCCAGGTGATAACAATGAGCAGGAAATGGTATGAACCTCTGTTCCTTAGGATCTACTTGCTCTCCGGATGTCTATATCATGACGCTTACCAATTCAATGTACCCCAGTATTCATTTATTGAGCATTTACAATGGGGAAAGAATGATTTTGTAATAATGAGTAAAACAGGATTTCTATTTCTTTTAAGATTTGTATTTATTTATTTGAGACAGAGAGTGTGTGTGCACACATAAGCAGGGGGAAGGGGCAGGGGGAGAGGGAGAGAGAAAATCTCCAGCAGGGCAGAGGCTGACATGGGCTTGATTCCACAACACTGAGGTCATGACCTGAGCTGAAATCAAGTGTCAGGAGCTCAACTGATTGAGCTTCCCAGGCATCCCCAGGATCGCTTTTTTTTTTTTTTTTTTAAGATTTTATGTATTTATTTGACAGAGAGAGACACAGTGAGAGAGGGAGCACAAGCAGGGGGAGTGGGAGAGGGAGAAACAGGCTTCTCACTGAGCAGGGAGCCCTGCATGGCTCTCCCAGGGTCCTGGGGTCATGACCTGAGCCAAAGGCAGATGCTTAAGGACTGAGCCACCAGGCGGCCCAGGATCTCTGTCTTTGTAGAGCTTACAGAAGAGCAGGGAGACAAATACTGAACAGGTTATTTATGATGAATAATTTAAAAGGGAGCTCTATAGGGTATAATGATCTGCTGTAAGAAAAACAGTGATCTAGTGTCGTAGATTGTTTACATTCTGCACTTTCCTATTGGAAATATAAATATCACCCTTTACCATGTAACTTAGCAGTGTCCTTGCACATGAGGCTCTTTCCTGCTCCACTGATGTTGATCTTGGTCATGAGACTTGCTTGGGCCAATGGTAAGTTAATGAACATCATGGAACAGACATTTTGCCTGCTCCATGAGTTTAATATTTTGTGTTTCAGTGATCCACCATGAGGACCACATGCTCTAAGAGGCCTGTGCCTAGGATAAATGCAAGTGTCTTAGACTTGAACCCAAGTCACAATGAAGAAGCAGTGCCTGCCATCCTTTGGCCTGATGCAGAATCTCCCCCAGGGGTCTCGCCTGGTTCCCATAAACTATGGAGAACCTGCATTCTGGTTATTTTAAGTCACTGAGTTTTGGAGTAGTTTGTCATATAACATTACTGTGGCAATGGGTAAGTAATACACTAGCTTGGGGTATGGCCACACTGCATTTGCCTAAATAAGCCACGTTTACCTTGTTCATCATTGTATTTCCTGTTCCTAACACACTGGGCGATATGTAGCAGGTGCTCAAAAAATATGTGTTGAAGGAATGAAAAGACAGTTCCTGACCTTTGTGATCTCATAGGCTACATGTAAAGCAGTTCTGTGAACAAATAGTTACAGTATGAAGTGATAAATGCAGTAATAGAAGAGCCATTCTAGCATAGAGGTAGAAAGGCTTCAATAGTGTGTTACCTACACCAAAGAGAAGTGTCAAAAACCAAGGACTCAGATTTAAACATAATACGAACCACTTATTCTATCATCAGAAGCTTTTATTAAACTTTCTGGTGCAAGCTGGGCTACTTTCAAAGTCACATAAATAGACTTATAGTTCCTACCATAAAGCAATAAACTGTGTGGTTAAAGATTTTCAACATATGTACCGAATAAAATGAGATATTTATAATCTATGTTGCATGCAAATTAAAAGGGCAGTGGACTGGAGGTAGGGTCTAGTGAAATGAAATATCAGAGAACAGTAGATTGGAATGGATGTTTACCCAAAAAAGGCAAGTTTTTGCTTTACGAACCAAAATAGGAACTCGAGAAACTGGACAGAGGGATGGGGAATGAGAGTTGGAAGGAGGAGAGGAAGACCATAGTACAGGGAGAGTCTACTTGACCCATCCACCCTCTTTGCAGGTGCCCTTTGAGATCTTATTAATTCTTAACTTGGTCAATGATGTCATGTGACATCATTTTTTAAAGGGTGAAAGAAAAGTAATTAATTGATCAACTATTTATTAAATTGAAATATATTTGACATGTAATGTCAAATTCAAGGTGTGTTGTCATTCTTACATGGGTATTGCAGGGAGAGATACTAAAGAAAGGTTACCTATAATGAAGGTTATCTATAATGAAGAAAGAACAAGATATTTCCATAGCCAGTGAATCCTCTATCCTCTTTTTTTCCTCTTTTTTAAAAAAGATTTTATTTATTGGGGGTGCCTGGGTGGCGCAGTGGGTTAAGCCTCTGCCTTCGGCTAGGGTCGTGATCTCAGGGTCCTGGGATCGAGCGTCGCGTCGGGCTCTCTGCTCAGCAGGGAGCCTGCTTCCCCACCTTTCTCTCTGCCTGCCTCTCTGCCTACTTGTGATCCCACTTTCTCTGTCAAATAAATAAATAAAATATTTAAGAAAAAAAAAGATTTTATTTATTAATTTGCCTGAGAGAGAGCACAAGCGGGGGAGCTGCAGGCAGAGGGAGAAGCAGGTTCCCTGCTGAGGAAGAAGACTGATACAAGACTTGATACCAGAACCTTGAGTCGAAGGCAGATGCTCAACTGACTGAGACACCCAGGTGTCCCTCCTCTGTCCTCTTTCAGTCTTCCAAGGAAAATATTAAGATCTCTAAATTTACTGAGGTCTCCTCTCACACTCTGTTTTTATCTTGGGGATTAATGCCCTTTTCCTGAAATTTTAGCAGGATTTGAGGAAGCAGAAGGCTAAATCTTTTTTTTGCACCAGAAATCCAAAATATGGTTCTCTATGCCTGACAATTGCAAACAACTTAACATTTCCCTAAACCAGGAAGTTGTTGAATAAATCAGGTGTATGTGTATGCTGAAATAATATGTAGGTACTAAAAATCATGACTTTAAAGATTATTTAAGGACAAGGAGAAATGCTCAGAATAGAAAGTGATTACAAAAGTCAGAATGTAGAATTCTCTTCATTATCTGACTCCCATATCAAAATGATAATAATTGTTAGTATATTTGGAGGGTGGGATTATAGAAAATTTACTTTATTTCATTCTTTTTGCAATTCAAGATTTCAGATTTTTTCATGTTTTATCATCAGAAAAAAAATTTTGAAAGATGTTTATGCTAATCATTTCTTCATATCTACTTTTTTTAGAGAGACAATCTGTCCACTCTTGATTATAGATACTTAAATCTGTTGGTGATAAAGTGATCACAATTTGATTACTTTACTGTTCAATTTCCAGATGAATTGATTACATTTTTCTCAGAGCCTCAGCTTCCCACAACTTATATGCTTAGAAGTCTCCAGAATACCATTTCTTCTGGGACATTTTACTGCTTTCCACCACTTACTAGATAAATAAGAGAAGATAGTAGGGTCACGGAAAGGTCTTCAGAATTGAGCACTGCTAACACAGAACACTTCTTTCAGTCACCCGCTCTTATGCATTCAGTTTTGCACAACTGAGTATGAAAAGCATTCACGTTTCATCTAAATTAAATGTTGTAAAATACATTCTCAAAAGTCCCTGAGATGTACCTAACAGTCACACTAATACTTTAAAATAGCATGAACAAAGCAGGAAGTTGCATCCCTAAATAAGACAAGAGGTTGTGCTTTAAAGTGTCACCACGGGACATTTCATTTATTTTGAACTTGTATGCAATTATTTGTTTTCAGATTTCAAGCAAAAAATTATAAAGGTAAATGTACT